>NC_140579.1:295627457-296227457 GCF_964204655.1 Triturus cristatus
CCCTCTCCTTCTTCCCCAATGTCTACCTTCCTATATAGGGCCGCTAAGCCTTCGGGACCTTTATCGCAGTACCTATCCTCATATGCATTCAGGGCGTGGTAACAAAGTCGTATGACAAAGTGTCGTCTGCGGCTGTCGGCATACGAGTTATACACATCTGTTATATACTCCTCACTTTCCTTTCGCTCCACCAGTGTCCCTACTATCTTGTCGATTCCTGCTCGTTCATCCTTTGTTAGTCGATTCATTCTGGTGGAATCTTTCTTTCTTATCTCAGGGTCATCCAACGTCATTGCCGACGTTGTGTTCAGTACAAGAGGCTCGGCCGGCGCGGAGGCCGTGAGGACCGAGGCCCCTGTACTGCTTTCGCTCGTGTTTGGGGGTTGTGGGTGTTGCACTACCGATTGGGAGGGTGCGTATGGAGGGGGCATGTAAATGATTGGGGGACCTAATAGTAATTCGTCATTCGTTCGTTGCTTAGAGGACAACTCAGGGTAGAGCATAGAGGGGGTCCTAACAGCGTACTGGCCTGAGGTTTCGGGCTCCCGTCTTAGTTTAGTTTCCCTTCTCTCCTTTATTTCTTCTTCTAACTTTCTAGCAGCAAGGTGCGCTGCCTTTCGTAATTCCTTTTCTGCCTTTACTTCTTCCCTCTTTTTCCGTTGTGTTGCTTCTTTGCGCCACATGCCGATACTGTCAAGCATAGTAGGCGTCGTCTTATTGCTACGCAGAGCCATTTCTAGCACTTCTATCTTATGGTCGTCGAAGGATCCCATCAGTGGCCACTGACTCTCGGGGTCCTTCCTTGTATATTTATGCCATAGCTTGCTATAAGCTACGGCGACTAGTCCATATTTAGTGAACATGTCCTTATTAGGGGTGCCTTCCAGTGGAGCCGGATGGTCCACCTCTAATAAGCGGTCCGGGCAGAACCAACTACCAATCAGTGGGGAGAAGATAGGCATGACGGGTTTCAATGGGGACAAAAGTCAGCACTACCTATCTTTTCACTGCTTGCAAAGACTAGACAGAATATCTCTATTCCTCGTTATTTGTAAGCAGAGAATACCTCCAAAGAACCAATATCGAACAACCAGTGTTCGGACAATCAATCAATCAATCAATGGGGAGATAAAGATAGGCACGACGGGTTACAACGGGGACAAAAGTCTGCGTTACCTACCCTTCACTATTTGCAAAGACTAGACAGAATATTTCTATTCTACGTTATTTGCAAACAGAGAATATCTCAAAGAGCACTATTCTTCAAAACAATCAATGTTCGGACAATCAATCAGTGGGGAGATAAAGATAGGCACGACGGGTTTCAACGGGGAAAAAAGTCTGCGTTACCTACCCTTCACTATCTGCAAAGGGAGAGAGAGAGAGTATTTCTACTCCTCCCCGTTTGTAGACAGCGAATATCTCAAAGAGAACAATCAATGAGCAATACTAGTATTTCAAAACTTCAAACAATCAATCAATTATTTCGCAATTTGTCGTGTATCACGACCTTACCCGGACCGCGTGGACAGTTTCTCGTCTTCCGCCTCCAGCGCCCGATTGTCCTCTACTCTCCGTATTTGCCGCGGCACTCCTGATGGTTCCCAGTCAGGACCGTAGATCACTCGAGAGAGGTCTGCTCGGAACCAGTGAAGTTCGGATGATCGGCTGCCAGACGAGGGTCTATTGGGCAGGAGCTCTCCCGATCGTTGCAGTCGTTCACTCTGTCGTCAGGACCTCTCCCACTGGATCCACGTGTCTCTGATGGGCCCCACGCTTGGGACGCCAATTGTTAAATGGTAGAGGCAGTTTCAGTCGATAACCCTTCAAGTATTGCCCGGCGGTAATCGCCTCTCATACCATTCGATAATTTACCAATGAAAGAGGCAGGCGCCGGAGACTGGAAGGCAGGAAACAAAGTTTTATTCCGTCGGAGCAGAACACATCAGATCAGACAGCAAGGTATCGTCACGAGGTGCTCTAACTGCATCTCTGAGACCTGGTCTCTTATACACACGTTTATGACTTTATTGCAGGGTTATTGTACATGGCACATTCTTGAGATTACTTTGATGTATAAAAGAACGTCTTCGGAATCCCCACTTCGAACTCGTTCCCACACATATCTACAGTGGAAGTCCCCACCCCATCTACAGTAGGAGATGGCTATCACGCAGCTGGACATTCCGCCAATTCCCGGGGATGTGTGCAACCGGCCGGGTCTCAGGGGGTAGGGGCTTTGATCCACTGTAATCCTCTTTGATGTGGGGTGTTTCCCTTACAGTAGGGGCAATAAACTGCATCCGCAGGGCTAGGTGATGGCCTGGGATCGGTTCGGACAATGGGGCGCAGAGGAAGGGGGTTATCAAAGAGAGGCATGACCATGTATGGGATGTCGGTCAGGCGTGGGATGTGGTTCCATGGCAGGGTCGCGCAGAATGAGGGGGTTTTATGGCCCGTGTATGAGAGAGCGGGGGTGGCCGGCGCGCGGGGGATGCTCGCAGCGCCCGGGTAAAGCGCTGGCGATCGAGAATGAGCGGGGAGAGAGTGGGGTGCCTAAAATGGCGGCCGTGCGTTCGCTGTGCGTGGCGCTGGGGAGAGGCAAGATGGAGCAGATAATGTTCAGTTACAAGCTAAATTTCCACAACGATGCATCATGGATTCAGACTGAAGTTCTTGGAACGATTTAAATATAAGGCCCTGTATGGTGTCACCTAAGGTGGAGATCCCTATGCGATCTCCACAATGTAGGAGAGGTGCCCTTACACCCAAAAAGGGACAGGGTCAATTTAACATACAAACAAAAATGAGTCCCTGTTTGTGTCAATCACTCTAACTACACACACTCCTAATATATCGTTATTTGCAGTCACTATTTATTCTCAACACTGAACAAAGTTATAAGTAAAGTTGTCTTGTTTCTTTAAAATTATTTTCTACTCTGGCACTAATGAACACCCGATCGGGAGAACGGGCATTTTCGAAACCTGAAAATATCTCCTACAGAAAGATAAGGGAAGAAGGAAGAAATACGTTCCCAAAAACTGGGCATTATACACACTGAATCGGAAGAAAGTGGCCCAATTAAATGACAATGCATTAATGTATAGTGAGATCCTGGTAAATAATACACCAGTACCTTAGCAAGTGACGCTACTGTCAAAACGGATTGTATCGGTTCACTTCTTGGCAAGATCAGACAAAAGTGTGAATTATAATATACGCTTATATAGCAGACTCGAAAGGATCTAAGACGATATAATATTACTCCCAAAGACCAACTTGAACAACTTACGAAAGGTGGTGGATCATATCAACAGACCCAAGATTAAATTCGGTTGTAAATATCTTGTCCTTAAGAAGGTGTTGGGCATCAAGTTTAAAGTCACCAAAACGCTGTGTCGACAATTTGTATTTTGCAACAGATGATTACTTGTGTTTTGTAATGAGAGAATTCTATGGCATTGTTTTTTGACCTTTTTTATGATGTATATGATTTTATTGCTTTATGAAGTTGATTCATGTTGTCTGCAGGTTTGGATTTTAATGCATTTGCCTTATGATAAGAATTATAGTAATAACATTGTATATGAGAAAATAATTTTTAATAAACAAGACATCTTTCCATATCACTTTGTTCAGTGTTGGGAATAAGTAGTGAATGCAAATAACGATCTATCAGGAGTGTGTGTAGTTAGTGATTGACACAAAGAGGGATTTTGTTTGTAAGTAAGATCCCTTTGCGATTCCACTCCTGAAAGCCTTGCATCCCCGCCACCTGCGGGAGGAAGGTACTCCTCCACAGTTTCGTCTCTCTTGTCAAGCTCTGCCACCAACTAAGTCAATGGAGGGATCGCCGCCACACCTGCAGCACAGGGCAATGGGCGCTAACATTTGATCTACTAAATCATAGGTCAGGTATGGGCGCCTCTCCCATCACCCACCGCTTCACGACATAGGCAGGGTGGTCTCGCAAACTGTACCACCAGTTGTTAAGCACCTGCAGGTGAGATGCGGCATAGTATGATTAAATATCCGCGGCGGCAATGCCACCACAATAAGTTGATTGGAAGCAAGTTTGGAGGGCCACACTAGGGGTTCCTCCACCACACAGGAACTGACTCAATTTATTAACCTTTCTGAATCATGTGGGAGAAACAGGATATGGAAAGTTCTGTAGCTGATACAAGAGACTGGGAAGTAAGACCATCTTAAAAATGGCTGATCTGCAAAATATGGACAAAGGTAACTGAGACCAGGACTTGACCACCATCTTAACCCCTCCGAGCAATGGGGCCAGATTACGGTCCCATGAGACATCTGGGACAGGTGCCAAAAACACCCCGAGATACTGAAACCCGTCGACTGCGCGACCCCCTAAAGGGCAAAAGCGTGGACTTGTCCACGTTCATGTATGTCAGAGGTCTCGTCAAATATTTGCATAATACGCAAGATACGGGGTCTCGAGGCCGCGGGGTCCATCAAACAGAACAGGACAGCGTCTGCTTGTAGGGCTATTGCGTCCGACAAGCCGAGGGACAGCTCGAAGCCCTGAACCTGGGCGTTCACCGGGACCCAGGCAGCCAGCGGCTCCACTGGCAAGTTGAACAACAGGGGGGACAGCGGGCAGCCATGCCTGGTTCCACGGCTAATAGGGAACGGGGCAGAAACTGCCCCACCACACGAACCTAAGCCGTCAAGTCTGTATGTAATAAACAGACATATGACTGGAATTTTGGCCCCAAATGAAGGTTCCGGAAGAGCGTGAACAGATATTTCGAGCTTAGTTAAACGCTTTATTGATGTCCTCTAACGAAAGCGCCGCAGTCAGCCCAAAGTATCTGCAAACACCATGTGCGCGGCGTATATTATGACGAGTAGCACGGTGAGGCATAAACCCTGCCTGATCTGGGTGTACCAGTGTGCGCTATCAGTCTATTTTCTAGGGACATCGCAAGGAGTTTGACCTCAATGTTTTTAAGAGAGATCGGACAGTAAGAAGAATGAGCCTCCGGTGGGCGCCCAAGCTTTGGAAACATGACAATTTCAACGTGTCGTCAGTTTGGTGGCATAAGCAACTTCTTAAGCACAGTCTGAATAGCCTCCAGCAAATGCCACCCAACTTGCGGCATATAAGCTCTTAGGAATTCACAAGGGAACCCATTGGGACCCAGGGCTTTCCCAGGACGTAGCTCCGCCAGGGCCGCAGTTAATTCCTTCAATGTGAGCGGCTCCTCCAGCTGTTCCCTGGCAGATGCAGAAAGAGATTTAGGGGGTAGGCAGGGGTGTGGAAGTTTATAAAATATCTTCTTGTCCACAGTACAAGATGTTTCAGAAATCTACTTGTCCTGTAAAAACAAATCCTATTAAAAAAGTCTACTTGTCCCTTTTGGAACCAAACAATGAGGTGGCAAATTATGACAGCCTTCTCATATAAGAGCTCGGATAGCAGCCTCTCTGATTATGCCAGATTTGACATTACATCAGTATTTGTGTTCTTACATTGGCCTGTTCATGCCACCTTTCTGATTGTACTGGACTTTCAACACACTAGGTTTTTATGTCAAATATTTGAATAGACACAAACTCTGCATATCTCAATTTGAGTGAGCTCTGCTCAATGTCATGGTAAGTCTCTGAATATATTAGCACTTTCATTAATTTGGAGTTCGGATTATAGCACCATTTATAAGATCATTGCTCTTATTGTATCGATGCTCTATTTCTCGTTTGAGGAAGAATTTTGTAGACTGCCCTGAAAATTTTATTTGTAAACATTCACTTGTTTTCACAAAATGTTACTGTAAATAAACTTAGATTCTACGTGCAGTCCAGTGCCTTGGTTACCAACTGTCGGTCAAGGAGACTGCCCCAGTTTGACACTGTCCATGCTGTAAATTTTGGGCAGATCCCTTCATCTCACTCTACCCTGGTGTTCTAGAATTTTGATAATATATCAAGCACTATACTCAATAAGTAGACCTTCATAGTTTGGAAAGAATTTGTAGACTATCTAGTGGTCAGAGTCCAAATGTAAGCTATCAATACTGATAAGTTTGGCTTAGACACGCTAAGTTTGGTTTTGCACCTATAAAAGGATTTACAATCAAAAAGAGTTGTTTTTTCCAGACCTGGATAGGAGTGAAAATTTGAACATACGTACAACGTCCATGTTTAAATCAGAAACTCTTCTCTTTGCAACCCGAAAAAGGTCATAAATTTACCTGAGGTGGGGGAAGGGAGACAAAGACATATTTCTTTAAAGAGTGTGCTTAGGAACATCAAACTGTCGTAGGTTTCCAGTCCAATTTATGTAGTCTCATGAATTTCTGAAAGTCGTCATTCTACATCCATGCAAGTTACTAGATCTGTGGATACACATTTGTAACATTCTGGTAGAAGTGGGGACCCTAATTAAAAATAAAAATAGTTTTACATTGATTTGCCTTTATTTTGTTTTAAAAACATTGGCATGCACTGATCCAGCGCAAGACCGGGAAATGGGGAATAACCTTTACCGATACCCTCCCTGCGTCGCAGACCCGACGTCACACTAGCTCATTCACACACGCATTCATTGATGGGGCCCATAACACCAACACTCACAAATTAGTTGGATTGGTTGATGATTTTAGAACCAGTTAAAACACATTTTAAGATTCAGAATCCTTTCCTCCTTAGCTGAAAAACCACAAACTCGTTGTTTCTTGTTAATCAATAATAATTTATCTAAATTTCATAAAGCTTTAGTATGCATTTATTTCGCAAAGTTTATATCAAATTTTCAGAAAATCACAGAACTTCATATTTACCTAATCTTTACTACTCTGGGTTCTTCTAATTCATTGGCTTTGTATAGATTGTCCGTAATAAACCAAAGCTCAAAGTTCTCTGCCTAGCACGTTACAGTCCCAAAGATCGGCAAAGGACCAAAGACGTGCAAGCGTCAGTCAAAAGTTTGCAGTCGTCAAAGAGTCTGACAGCATCCAGGTCATCAAAGTAAGGGTAGGAGGCGGCAAACGACAAGCGACAAGCGACAAGTCAATAAGGGAAGGTCGTGTCGAGTCCCTATTCTGCTAAGCTTTTATAAAGAAATTGAACATAGAAGTTACTATTTTAAAGTTTAGAGTGGTCATGATTGGTTGGTTAGGATCGTACGATGTGTTCCCAGGATTTCAGTACAGTTCAAGGGGTGAGGTCACCTGTAAAAATTGTATCAAGTCATTCCGGTTCTCTGTAAAAGTTATTGTTCCTCTTTCTTGGAAGACGTCCAATGTGTCATCCTTGTTGGGGTACTGTGTTCAGAGGTCACTGCGAGGATCATGGAAGCTCTCGCGCAGGCGCTGTTTACTCCGCTACACATGAGAAAATGGCCACTTCATCGTGGAGTCTCGGCAACCATCTTTGATTTAGGCCCAAATGCTAATTTAAGCGAAACAAACACAAAATAATAATCAATATAAAGAAATAACATTTATGTGTTTGTATTTATCTAGCGTTTAGCAACATTTAAAGCATTTATATTCACCATTTCGATTCTCCTTCTGGGCAACATTACCGAACATTACAAAGCAACATATATCATGCAATTTTTTTAATTACCACATCTATTACTGTTAATATGCGTACATATTTTAGTCATAAAAATTATATTTAGACATGCAATTGCAATCCCACGTCTAATTTATATTAATAAGTGTAGGTTAATAAACATGCAAACTCATTTAATAATATTATAGTTAATAGATTATTTAATTAAAATTTTTATGCAAAATGGGGGAGGTATACAACATTTTTGTACAACCTGCTCCATCAATCCCCCCTTTGGTGATTTTATCACCACACCATAAAATTTGGTATCAATTTATCATAGAAAGCAAAATGAATTCTTTAGATTAATTCACATCTCTGTTTCCCCAATTTCTTCTCTTCTAGTTGTTTTATACATGTTATCTTTCATTTCTTTTAATTCTACCTCTTCATATTCCCTCTCTTGTTTCTTATTCTGTCTTCTTTTCAAATTTTCTCTTTTTAAAATTTTCTGTATTTTCTTTCTTTTATAACATAAACATCCTAATCTTAATATTAATACTAGAAAAACCACACATGTTAATGGAAATAAGATTATACCTATAAATGTGCTACCTAAGTTAAATAAGAAATCTTTAATAGAAATAAGTTTCTTTCTAATCTTTTCCCAAACACTTTCAACCTCCAGTGGTACAATTTCCTCATGCAATTCCGTTATATTTTTGATATAGACTTTCAGATCTTTACTTTCGTCTGTAATGTAAGTACAACAATGTTGAACTTTCAGCATTCCACAGACTCCACCTTTTTTTGCCAATATTATATCAAGGGCAAGTCGATTTTGCATCACCATGGCATGCATGGCAACCATTTCAGTATTTAACAATAAGAATCCTCCAGCGGTGCTTGTTGACAAGCGATCCACTAATGTTGATAATTTCCTAATTTTATGCTCATTCAGAGATATTCCCACTGCTGATTTCAATGCTCCAAAAATATCTCCTACAATTTCTGACCAAGACTCTCTTTTTCTACGAGTTAGTAGACTACTTAACTTATGTACACCATCTTCTCCTCTTCCCATGTGGAATATTTTTGGAAAAACCAGACCTACATAACATGTGCCATACCAATGATCTGGCAAACGATAATATGCCTTTTTCCCGCAGATATAATACAATCCAGGAAAAACTGGATCATTTCCACCTTTAAATCCCCATCCACCCATGATTCGATATGTATCATGGCAATCACTGTTACCTTCAAAGTAATTATCATAGGCAGTTTGATTCCTTCTAATACAAAACTTTCCCTTCTGAGTCCAATCTAAAGCCGTTGTTGGACTAGCTTCTCCTCTCAAATGCTTTTCCTTTTCAACATCCCAGGCTGTCTTTTCTTCACTTCCCTCAGGTACTTTCCTTTGCATTTTCAATCTCCTTTCTTCAACCATATCCAAAAACACTTTCTCTTCTTTCTTTAGACTACAAGTTAGATTATTTCTAAATATAGATTCTAATGGTAATTCTTTAGTTTCTAAGAAAAACTCACCTAATATCTTTGCAGGTTTGAGTTTATTCAATTTGTTAATTACGGGTACTTGTGAAAATACGTTATCTACATCTGAAAAATAATATTCTAATTTATCTATTTTATAAAACAAGCTTGCTATTACACTACATGTTATTCCATACATTACTGGAAGATGATGGTATGTCACTCCTTCAGATACAGATGCAGGTAACTGCATGTAAACGTAGCAATCCCTCACATCCATTGTCTGTACATATTCGTACAATAATTTTGAAAATACATTGTTAGAAAAATCATTTATAGACCTATCTTGGTGTAAGTAATTTCCATCTACTTTAGTCGGAAATTCTTTCTGAAACTTTTCTACATTAGTTTTATTCTCACTATGTCCTTCTATTGTATCTAAGGTAACTTTAAATGAAATCATCAAAGCTAAAATACTCCATAGAAGCATTAGTAATCCTGTACAACAACAACAACAACACAATTTTAGCCACTTTCTAAGAAAACTACATTTAGTTTTTCTATTCTCTGTGTTTGCCATTTCGAAAAATTAACAGTGTCTTTTGACTTAGCCTCTTCTACTTCACAACTAGTTTTGTCTAACCCAAGGCTCTAAGTGCCTACTTGGTTCTATCAGTTATTTCTACTCCAGTATTTTATTGTCTTTCCATTGATATTTCCTTTGGTCTCTTCAGTTTGGCATTTGATCGTCTTTTAGTTTTTTCTCATAATCTTGATACAGAGCTTCCTGAACATCCGTCTCTTCTCCAATATCGGACAAGATAACTCTCAGGATTTCCGATTCTTCGTCTTCCTCAGCCACTTCTTGTACAGTCACCTCTGGGTTTTCTTGGCTATCTGCCTCTTCTTTAATTTCAGGCAAAGTCACATATGACCATTCTGGCGACTTATACTTCTGGTTAGGTTTTCTTATTCTCTTATTTTCCTCTGCTGTAGTTATTGCCTCCCTTTTCGGTTTTTCTTGACTGGATACTTCATTCACTTGTTCTGCTCTTGATGAATTCACTCATGCTAGTCGTTATCTCAATCTCTTTATCTTGTTTGGCCAGATTTCCTCTTTTGCTGATCTTTTCGAATTATTTCCTTTATTATTCTTTTCAGCTCTCCATGCTCTCTTTCTCAGGACTCGACCTTCGGGTATCTCTTCATCACTATCTTCTGTTTCTAATTCAACTGGCTTTTTGTTTTCAGCTGTTTCCCTTTCCACCACTTTATTGTTCCCTACTTCTGTCCCTCCTCGTGGTTCTTGCACACAATCTTCCTGCTGATTAACTATCCCTTCTTCTAACTGAGTGTTCGGATTCCCTACAACTCCTCGGGGATCTTCCGCAAGAATCTTTCCCTCGCTCTCTGTATCTGGCACCTGTCCATCTATTTCTTTTATTTCGGGTGGAATTTCTCTCAACTTTTCATTAGAAATTTCTTTATCAAGAATCTCCTTTATTATCTTTTCACTGTTTCTCTCTTGCCCAGTACATGCTTGTCTCTGTTCTGTTTCCGAGTCTGAGCTAGTATCTGAAATCTGTAATTTTCTTCTCAAGGGAATATTTTCTGGAGCTACAATCACATCTGGTTCTGATTCCCCCCTTTCTGGGTTCTCTCTTTTTCTGTTGTCTTCAGTATAAGATTCAGAGCTTGACTCTGATTCCTCAAAATATTCTCCTTTTTTGTTGTCTACTGGATTTGGAATTCGCAGTGTATGACTAGCATGGATCCAGTTCTTTATTCCAGCGCACTTTATAGCTTTGGTTGTGGTCAAAATCACTTGTCGTGGTTTTCCCCAATGTGGGACCAGACAGTTCCTTCTTCTGTGTACTTTGATTCTCACCCAGTCTCCTGGGCTCAGATCATGAGCTTGCTTCTTTTCAAGGGTGGTGGCATCCGATCCAACCTGATGAAACACAGAATGAACTGCGTCAGCCAGTCCCTTACAGTAATCCAACACCAAGTCATCAGTTATAGGCAACAGCTTGTTGACTGGAATAAAAACATGTTGCATTGCTCTTCCCATGACAATTTCATGGGGACTCAGACCTGTGGTTCTATCTGGAATAGATCTAATAGTCATAAGTACCAGAGGCAAGACATCAGGCCATTTCAAACCTGTGGCTAAACACATTTTTCCCAATCTGTTTTTAATAGTGCCATTCATTTGTTCCACCACACCAGAAGCCTCTGGGCGATATGCACAATGTAGTTTTTGTTGTACATTCAATACTTCACAAATCAATTTCATGATCTCATTATGGAAATGCTTTCCTCTATCTGATTCAATTGTCACTGGGAACCCAAATCTAGGGATAAATTCCCTCAAAAGCAATTTTGCTACTGTAATTCCATCACTTCTTCTTGTGGGATATGCTTCTACCCATCTAGAAAATAAGCAGACCATCACTAGAACATACCTCAATCTGTTACAAGGAGGCATTTCAATGAAATCAATCTGCATTCTGGTAAAATGCCCTCCTTCTCGACCTATGGTTCCTAGACTCACCAATGTCTTTCTTCCAGAATTGAACTGCTGATATATTAGGCATCTTTGACAAAGGCTCTCGGCTACCAGTCTGAATTTTGCATTGTAACACGTTTGCTTAAACAACCTAATCATGGCATCTCTCCCTATGTGTGTTTGTCCATGATACATCCGTGCCATGGCAGACACCATACTGTCAGGCATGACTGGTCTTCCATCTCGATAAACCCACACATGATTGTGTTCTCTGGGTGCACATCCTGCTTTTATCCACTGCCTCATTCCCTCATCTCCTGCTTCTTCCTACAACTGCCTCACGTCTTTGCAAGTACTCGCAATGTTAGTAAACAGTAGGGGGCAAGAATTCATCTCCCTTTCCTTAGCCCGATTAATTGAATTCTGGTTACGTGCACAATATTGAGCCACATTGTTGGCATATTTGTTACCAACTGCGACATAGTCTCCAGTATTTGAATGTGCAGCACACTTCACAACAGCCAATTGCTTAGGCAGCTGTATCGCCCCAACCACTTCAGCATTCTTTATAGGGGTTCCACTTGAAGTCAGAATTCCTCTCTGCAGCCATATCTGACCAAAATCATGTACAACACCAAAGCCATACTGACTATCAGTTATCACAGTCACTCTCACATTCTTTCCTATCTTGCATGCTCTAGTTAAAGCTACTAGTTCAACAACTTGGGCTGATTTTACTCCCCTCAGGTAGGATGCTTCCATCACTGCTGCAACTGTGCATACTGCATATGCTGCACTTAGCATTCCCTCTTCTGTTCTCAAGCATGACCCGTCCACAAACATCACAAAGTCACTTTCTGTCAATGGTACATCTCTTACATCAGGACGTGGTTTGGTACAGAAGTCAAGCACATCCAAACAATCATGATCTACTTCATCTCTGACTTCCACATTCTATGCATCAGGCAATAACGTTGAAGGATTTACATTCAAGCATCTCGTCAGGCTCACATTTGTTGCACCTAAAATGACTTTCTCATATTTAGTCAGCCGACTATGTGTCATGAATTGAGGGCGGCTCCTTGTTAATAAGATTGCCACATCATGAGGTACAAACACTCACAAAGGATTTCCGATCACAATTCCTTCACTCTGTTCCAGACTTTTACAAGTAGCAGCTACTGCTTTCAAACAACCTGGCAATGCTACAGGTACAGGGTCTAGCATAGCTGAAAAATATGCAATTGGTCTTCTCAATTTTCCATGTTTCTGTATTAGTACAGAAAGTGCACATCCATTCCTTTCACTGTAATACAACTCAAACTCTTTTTCATAATCAGGCATACCCAATGCTGGTGCTTCACACAAACTGTCTCTCAATTTCTTAAAAGCTGCTAACTCTTCTTTATTCAAATCAATGGGGTCTTTTACATCACTTCTTGTCAGGCGTACCAAAGGTTTTGCAATCAGGGAAAAGTTACTTATCCACTGTCGACAATATCCGACCATTCCAAGAAACATTCTCACTTCTCTTTGCGTCATTAGGGCTCTCATTCCTTTTATTATTTTGATTCAGTCTGTAGTTATTTTCCTCAGTCCTTTTTCAATTTTATGTCCTAAATATTGTACTTCTTTCTGACAAAATTGTAGTTTTGATGGGGGTACCTTAAGTCCTCCATATGCCAAATGGTTCAACAATGCTACTGTGTCCATTACACAATGCTAGGCATTAGGAACAAGGTCTGTAGGGGGGAGAAGGACGTCGAGGCGCTGCAGCCTAGCTCGGCTCTTGAGTGTGGTCTACTTAACGGTCGCTCTCTGGCCAAACATCATCAGGAAGTCTTAAATCTGGTGGAAAATCTGGAACTGGACGTATTATTTCTCACAGAGACGTGGTGTAGTAATGACTCACTGGCGGAGCAGGGGTTCGCCTGCCCGGAGGGATATAAGATCTTCCACAAGCCCAGAGTAACGGGTAGAGGTGGAGGGGTTGGGGTGATGTTTAAGGACACCTGGGGCTTTGCCCCGTTTAAGGCTGATGAAGTTGCGGACATTGTGCTATTGGGTTTCTCCCTACAAGAACAGAGGGGGAGGTTCCTTACTGGGATGGTCGGTTATAGACCCCCAAGATCTAACACTCAGTACCAGGCGCTCCTGGATGTCATTACGGCCCAGTCACTGATCCATTCTAGAATGTTGCTTCTGGGTGACTTTAATCTGTGGGAGAATGGTATTTAAGAGATCTCAAGGAAACCTGTGAGAGCTGTAATCTGCATCAGTTGGTCCAGCAACCCACCCATCAAGGAGGGCACATTCTGGATCTTCTGTTTGCTGACCGTACTGAAACCGAGGTGGTTAACATTCTATCCCAGACCTGGACCGACCACTCGCTGATCCAGTTTCGGATTCGAATACCTGGAGAAAAAAATACTGGACAGCCTCCAGTAACATATCGCATGGGGAGAGACTGGGCAAAAATCTTGGAAAGTAGGGCGGAGTCACCCTTTCAAAATCTGCCTCCCTTCGACCCTCACGAGTCAGTGGATACGAATTATTGCCGTTATTACAACTATATCCATGAAGTATTAGATAGGCATGCGCCTTTGAAACGCTTGAAGGTCAGGAAAAAGTACTCTGTACCGTGGTACACCGAGGAGTTGAGAAATACTCGTAGGTCCTGCCGGCAGGCAGAGAGGAGTTGGCGCAGGCACTATGCTGAGCCTGATAAAGTAGTGTTAGACCTGGCACCATTGGCGTGAGTCTCCCTTCCATTTTTTCGCTGTGTCTCCTCTGTTTTTGCTGGTTATAGATGCTCTGGGCGCTGTGCCACTGCCATTCAGTGCCACAGCGCGAATGCTCCCTTTGTAAAGATGACATATGAATTGGTACATCCATGATTGGCTTATTTGGTTCACCTGTTAGTCCCTATTAGCGTGGCCTGTGTGTGCCCAGGGCTGGTAAACCGGATGCTGCTGGTGGGCCTGCTGCACTGGTTTGTGCCACCCACAGAAGCAGATTGTAAAGTATGTCTCAGACCTGCCACTGCAGTGTCTGCGTGCAGTCCAGAACTGCTATCTTGGCTGTGAAGTGCACCCACTTCCCAGCCCCTAAACCTTCCCTTGGCATTCTGTAAGTCCCCCTTATGATAGGGCGCATTGTATGTGTAAGGTAGGACATGCCCTGATGTATGTAGCATGTCCTAGTAGTGAATTACACCCCATTTCGTTTTTCACTACTGTAAGGCTACCTGTTCTCCATAGGCCAGAATGGGAGGTCTGGGCTATTACATTCTATAGTCCTAACTGACCCACAGAACATGGTAGAAAAACGAATCTCGTATGCCTGAGCTCAGAATATTAAAATACATCTTTTAGTAAAGGTTATTTTTATATTCTGTGTTTGAAACTACCACTTTTAGAGTATAGGTACTTTCTTGCCTAAACCTTCCAGTTTGCTCTACTATGATGTGTATTGGCTGTCTGGTTTTGGAGGGACAGGGCAGGCTGAGTCAGACCTGGGTTGAATAGAGTGACCTGCCTTGGTGTGAGGGGAGAGGTAGCTCCTGCACTTGAATAGGACTGTGCCTGGCAAGGTGAATGCTGGCTCCACCTCCCACTGTGCGTCTGAGGCAGACCCCCTCTTTCTGAAAGGAAGGATGCAGCCTGATCAACAAAGTGCTCCAGGGCTGGGCAGAACTGGTTCTGGCTGGGTTCAGAGACTTGGGACCCCTAAGAACAAAGACTTTGGGGGTATAAATATTTGTGCACAAACCCCTACAATTTGTATTGCTCCTGGATAACAAGAAGAACCTCTGTCTGTGGGACTACAAGAATCTGCAGGAGAAGGACTGTCCTTGTGCTTGTGTGCTGTTTCTGGGACTGGCCTGCAGCTGTTACTACTGGACTTCAAGAAGAGGAAAAGAACTTTGATTGGACTTTTATTTTTGTGCTACAGCAATCACCCAAGGGCTAGGAGAGAGCTAGCCTCCTGCTGGAGTCTCAGGCACAACAGACTCCACCATCAGCCTCCTGTTTCCTCCCAGCGAGGATTACTATCTGCAGGTGAGGCTCCTGTGTGATTCCAGGGCCTCTAGTTCTACTGCTGAGAAGAGAGCGCTGAAAATCGTCGCTAACCGCCGTTAGCGAGCCGCTGCAGCTGGTGAGCGTGAGAAAAATCGCCGCTCCGCTGTCGCCATGTGCTCGCTAACCCCGAAGATCGTCGCAGCACCTGTCTGCGGGCCTGAAAACGCCCGCTATCCGAAGATCGTCGCAGCACCTGTCTGCGGGCCTGAAAACGCCCGCTATCTGGAAACCATTGCAAAAGGATCATCGCAGCGCGGACGCCGAGCGTTCGCCATTTTCCCCGCATCGAATCCGGATCGTCGCTTCCTCGCGGAGCACCATCTTTGTCAACGCAGCAAGATCGCACACGCAACAGGCTCGGTGTATCATCCTCCCTTCGCGGCAAGGATTTCATCGCATCACCGGCTTAGCGTGAGGAAGTTTGTCGCTTTGTCCTGCCCGCAACCCAGCGCATCATCCTCCCTTGCGGTAAGGATTCAACGCATCGCTGGTTAGCGTGAGGAAATTTATCGCTACAACGCCTTAGCGACATTTTTGTTGCTTTGCTCCAGGAACCAGATACTTTGTGAGTAAAAGGGTCGCAGAGACCCCTGCCTTGAACTAAACATCATTTTGTGCATCCTGAACTATTTTTCCTTGCAGCATTTCTAAAGTAATTATATTTTTATAGTATTGCGGATTTTTACTGTTATTGGTCTTGTGATTAAGTCTATATAAAAATACCTATTTTTCATAACTACTTGAGTGGTATCCATTTGTAGTGTTCCTCATTATATTACTGTGTATGGTCATAAATACTTCACACACTGCCTCTGAGATAAGCCTAGCTGCTCGTGCTACGTTACCACAGGGTTGAGCAGGGGTTGTCAAAGGGTGTAGGCTGCTTACTCTGACTTAGGAAGAAGGGTCCCTACTTGGACAGTGGCCAGCCATTGCCAACTAGAGACCCCCATTTCTAACATTGGTGGTCAGCGGTGAGGATCTGGACTTGCATTTATGATTGCATACAGTAATTATAGTGTACACTACTAGTGAGTGCAGACCATAACATAACCCCGTACATTTTTGGAGATTTTCTGATTCTATTTTTGATCGTTATTGCCAGTTATTGCTACAATGGGCAAGCCCAGATCCAATGCCTCTGAGGATCTCTCCTGGGAAGAAGAGAAATTAGACACCTACAATGCCAAGCAGCTCAAATATTTTTGCAAACGCTTCACAGTCCCTATCACAGGTCTCACTAAAAGGGAAGAGTATTACAAGGCATTGAAGGCCTGGCTAGAAGCCAGGGATGCCCCTAGGAATGAGGAAGGGCCTGTGGAGGGGGGAAAGAATGCAGGAGAGCAGCAGGAAGAAATTGTAGATTTGGTAGGGGATAAAGCAGTTTTCAGCCCGGGCACTAGTGTGTCCTCAAGGGGTCTGTCTCCAGAAGAGATGGAGGACAGGGAGAGAGATAGGCGGCATAATATGGAGATGGCTAAGCTCAAATTGGATGGTCAGAGAGACCTAGAGAATAAGAAGTTAGAAGTTGAGATAATGAAGATGAAATTTGAACATGAGAGAATTTTGAGGGAGTTGGAGATTAAGGCCAAAAGTATTGAGATCTCCCCCTCTGGTGGCAGCATACCAGTAGTGCATACTGAGAGTAGAGTGTATATACCTAAAGAGGTTATTAAGGATTTTCATAAAAGTGAGGATATTGGGCAATGGTTTGCCGCTTATGAATTAGCTATGGTGTCCCACCGGGTCCCTGAGAAGGATTGGGGAGCGGGGTTGTGGGGACGCTTTGTGAGTGAGGGGAGGGATACCTTGTTGGACCTACCCCCCGAAAGTAGGATGATTTATGCCCACATGAAGGAAGCTTTGATTACCCGCTATGGTTTGACCCCTGAAATGTACAGGCAGAGATTTAGAACCTGCAAGAAGATAGAGGGTACCACGTGGGTTGAATATGTGTCTTTTTTTGGCAGAGCAATGGAACGCTGGGTAAAAGGCAGCAAAGTAGAAACTTTTGAGCAACTGTATGACTTGATTGCATGGGAGCATTTTTCTAGTAACTGTTTTCCTGAGCTACGCCAGCATCTGATAGATTGCAAGCTGACTAACCCTAGGAAGCTTGCTGAGGAGGCGGACCGCTGGGTGAGCACCCGGGTTCGCAAGGGTCCAGTGGGAGACTTCGCCAAAGGTGGGCAGGGTCCCCAGCAGAGAGGTGGGGGGACGGGGTAAACCAAGGGAGTTCCACCGAGGGCCCCAAGATAATTCCCAAGGGAACCAGGCAGTGGTATCCCAGCCTCCCCCAGATAAGAAGCCAGTGCCTCCAACAGGTAATCCTGTTCCAAGGAGGCCCCCTACTTGTTTTAAGTGTGGCCAGGAGGGCCACAGATACTTTGACCCCCAGTGTCCCCAAAAGGATACTCCTGCACCACCCCGTGCACCGCCCCGCCAGCTTGCTAGTGTAGCCCTGGGGGAGGAGGAGATGGGTGCCCCAGGTGGGTGGGACCCTGTAGAGTTGACCCTTGTCTCACTAGGAGACTTTGAAATGGTTCCTAAGCCTGCACTGCCTGATAACACTAAAAAATACAGGCAGTGGGTAACCATCAATGGCCATAGAGTGGAGGCTCTGAAGGACACAGGAGCCAGTGTAACTGCTGTCAGCTCCCGGTTGGTGTCCAAAGAGCAGGTTGTGCCCCATGCATTCTACCCAGTAGTGTCTGCAGACAACACAGAGAGCCAATGTGAGGTGGCTCAGGTTCCCTTTGAGTGGGGGGGGGGGGTCTCAGGAACTCTTCAGGTGGCTGTGAGGCCCGCCATGCCTGTGGACTGTCTGTTGGGCAAAGATTTAGAGAACTCACCGTGGGCTACAGTGGAGAGGAGAGCTCACTTGCAAATGTTGGGACTGCCTGAGTGGGCATGTGCTACCACTCGGTCCATGGCAGCCAAAGAGAGTGTTGAGAAAGACCTGGAGCCTGAGAATATGGCCCAGGTCCCTGCCTTAGAGGGAGGGGGCAGGGGGCGCGGGAAACCGGCCCCCTTGGTTGCCACGGCCCAGGAGGGAGCAGACCCTGAGGGGGATGCCCTGGAGCCTACCAGGGAGCAGAGTACCGACCTGGGGGACCTGCCTGAGCTGACCCAGTGGCAGCAGGAAGGGGGGCCCACCAGGGAGGAGTTTTGTGAACAGCAGAGAACTTGCCCCTCTCTTGAGGGTATGCGGCAACAGGCTGCAGCCCAGGCAGCAGGTGATATGTCCGGTTCACATCTGATTTATTGGGAGAACAGTCTCCTGTATAGCGAGCCTAAGGTTGCTGAGCCGGGGTCAGCCCGTGTGCTGGTGGTACCCGAGTGCTTCAGAACCTTCCTACTGGGGTTGGCTCATGACATTCCATTGGCAGGACATCTGGGGCAGACCAAGACCTTTGAAAGGCTGGTCACCCACTTTTATTGGCCCCAGATGCGCAAGAGTTCAGATACGTATTGTAGGACCTGTGAGACTTGCCAGGCAAGTGGGAAGAGTGGGGGGAAGATCAAAGCCCCACTCCAACCCTTCCCAGTTGTTAGCACCCCATTCGAGCGAGTGGGCATTGACATTGTGGGGCCTCTGGACCCCAAGACAGCCATGGGCAACAGGTACATCCTGGTCTTGGTGGACCATGCCACCCGGTACCCTGAAGCCATCCCGCTCAGGACAGTGACGGCCCCCGTGGTGGGACGTGCACTGATGGGGATCTTCTCCCGTGTGGGGTTCCCCAGAGAGGTGGTGAGCGACAGGGGGACCAACTTCATCTCCCAGTATATGAAGTCTCTGTGGAAGGAGTGTGGGGTGACTTACAAGTTCACCACTCCTTACCACCCCCAGGGTAACGGTCTGGTTGAGAGATTCAACCGGACCTTGAAGGGCATGATCATGGGCCTAGAGGAGCCCCTGAGGCGTAAGTGGGACGCCCTCTTGCCATGCCTGTTGTTTGCATACCGTGAAGTGCCACAGAAGTCCTTAGGGTTCAGCCCCTTTGAACTGCTCTATGGCCATCCGGTAAGAGGGCCTCTGAGTTTGGTCAAGGAAGGCTGGGAGCAATCTCCCAGGAAACCTCCCCAGGATGTGTTTAGCTACATCCTGGCCTTCAGGAACCAAACTCGGCGTTTCAGAAACATTGCTGAGGCAAATCTGGAAGCCAGCCAGGAGGAGATGAAACGTTGGCACGACCAGAATGACACTCTGGTCGAGTTTCAACCTGGTCAAAAGGTTTGGGTACTGGCCCCAGTGGAGCCTTGTGCGCTCCAAGATAAGTGGACCGGTCCATTTGAGGTGGTGGAGCGAAAAAGTCAAGTTACCTATTTGGTGGACTTTAAATCTCCCAGGAACCCCCTGCGGGTCCTGCATGTGAATCGCCTAAAGCCCCACTTTGCGAGGTCTGAAGTGGGCATGCTTCTTGCCACAGATGCAGGGATGGAGGAGGAGAGTGAGCATCTTCCTGACCTCTTGTGTGCAGGAGAGAAGGATGGGTCAGTGGAGGGTGTGGTCCTCTCTACCACACTGACCCCAGAACAGCAGAGAGATTGCCACCAGCTGTTGTGGCAATTCCCAGATTTATTTTCCCTGGTACCTGGTGTCACTGACTGGTGCGTCCATGAGGTAGACACCGGGGACAGTCCTCCTGACAAGTACAAGGCTTACAGGGTGACCGACAGGGTAAGGGCCTGCATTAAGGAGGAGGTCTCCAAAATGTTTGCCCTGGGGGTGATTGAGTCCTCTAGCAGCCCTTGGTCCAGCCCCGTGGTCTTGGTACCAAAGGCTGCAGCGCCTGGTGACACTCCAGAGCTTAGGTTCTGTGTGGACTACCGAGATCTCAATTCGGTCACGAGGACCGACGCGCACCCCATCCCCAGAGCTGATGAGCTCATAGATCGGTTGGGGGCTGCCCGGTACCTCAGCACGTTTGATCTAACGTCTGGGTACTGGCAGATCGCCTTAACTGATGGGGCAAAGGAGAGGTCCGCATTCTCCACCCCAGATGGGCACTACCAGTTCCGTGTGATGCCCTTTGGGATGAAGAATGCCCCTGCCACCTTTCAGAGGTTGGTCAACCAGGTGTTGGCTGGGCTGGAGGATTTCAGTGCCGCCTACCTGGACGACATTGCCGTATTTAGTTCCTCATGGGAGGACCACTTACGCCACCTCTGGGAAGTGTTGATGGCGCTGCGCAGAGCAGGCCTCACAATCAAGGCCAGTAAGTGCCAGATTAGGCAGGGTTCGGTGGTGTACTTAGGACACCAGGTAGGGAGTGGCCAGGTGGCCCCTCTACAGCCCAAGATTGAGACCATCCTGGCTTGGGAGCCCCCAAGGACCCAGACCCAGGTGAGGGCCTTCTTAGGACTCACGGGTTATTACAGGAGGTTTGTCAAGGGGTATGGCAGCATTGTTGCCCCCTTGACTGAGCTGACTTCCAAGAAGCAGCCCAAGATTGTGAACTGGACTGACACCTGTCAGAAAGCTTTTGATGCTCTCAAAACGGCCATGTGTACAGCACCCGTACTCCAGGCGCCCAACTTTGCTAAGGAATTTATTGTCCAGACAGACGCTTCAGAGCATGGGGTGGGGGCTGTTCTGTCACAGATGAATGAGGAGGGACTAGACCAACCTGTAGCCTTCATCAGTAGGAGATTACTTCCACGGGAACAGAGGTGGAGTGCGATCGAGCGAGAGGCATTTGCTGTGGTCTGGGCGCTGAAGAAGCTGAGACCATACCTGTTTGGGACTCACTTCCGGGTTCAGACCGACCACAGGCCCCTCAGGTGGTTAATGCAGATAAGGGGTGAGAATCCCAAGTTGTTAAGGTGGTCCATTTCCCTACAGGGTATGGACTTTACGGTGGAACACCGCCCTGGTACAGAACACGCCAATGCTGATGGTCTGTCCAGATTTTTCCACCTTAGTGATGAGAACCTACCAGGGGATGGGTAGTTCTCCCCACATTTCAGCTGGAGGGGACGTGTGTTAGACCTGGCACCATTGGCGTGAGTCTCCCTTCCATTTTTTCGCTGTGTCTCCTCTGTTTTTGCTGGTTATAGATGCTCTGGGCGCTGTGCCACTGCCATTCAGTGCCACAGCGCGAATGCTCCCTTTGTAAAGATGACATATGAATTGGTACATCCATGATTGGCTTATTTGGTTCACCTGTTGTTCCCTAGTAGCGTGGCCTGTGTGTGCCCAGGGCTGGTAAACCGGATGCTGCTGGTGGGCCTGCAGCACTGGTTTGTGCCACCCACAGAAGCAGCTTGTAAAGTATGTCTCAGACCTGCCACTGCAGTGTCTGCGTGCAGTCCAGAACTGCCATCTTGGCTGTGAAGTGCACCCACTTCCCAGCCCCTAAACCTTCCCTTGGCATCCTGTAAGTCCCCCTTATGATAGGGCGCATTGTATGTGTAAGGTAGGACATGCCCTGATATATATAGCATGTCCTAGTAGTGAATTACACCCCATTTCGTTTTTCACTACTGTAAGGCTACCTGTTCTCCTTAGGCCAGAATGGGAGGTCTGGGCTATTACATTCTTTAGTCCTAACTGACCCACAGAACATGGTAGAAAAACGAATCTAGTATGCCTGAGCTCAGAATATTAAAATACATCTTTTAGTAAAGGTTATTTTTATATTCTGTGTTTGAAACTACCACTTTTAGAGTATAGGTACTTTCTTGCCTAAGCCTTCCAGTTTGCTCTGCTATGATGTGTATTGGCTGTCTGGTTTTGGAGGGACAGGGCAGGCTGAGTCAGACCTGGGTTGAATAGAGCGACCTGCCTTGGTGTGAGGGGAGGGGTAGCTCCTGCTCTTGAATAGGACTGTGCCTGGCAAGGTGAATGCTGGCTCCACCTCCCACTGTGCGTCTGAGGCAGACCCCCTCTTTCTGAAAGGAAGGATGCAGCCTGATCAACAAAGTGCTCCAGGGCTGGGCAGAACTGGTTCTGGCTGGGTTCAGAGACTTGGGACCCCTAAGAACAAAGACTTTGGGGGTATAAATATTTGTGCACAAACCCCTACAATTTGTATTGCTCCAGGATAACAAGAAGAACCTCTGTCCGTGGGACTACAAGAATCTGCAGGAGAAGGACTGTCCTTGTGCTTGTGTGCTGTTTCTGGGACTGGCCTGCAGCTGTTACTACTGGACTTCAAGAAGAGGAAAAGAACTTTGATTGGACTTTTATTTTTGTGCTACAGCAATCACCCAAGGCCTAGGAGAGAGCTAGCCTCCTGCTGGAGTCTCAGGCACAACAGACTCCACCATCAGCCTCCTGTTTCCTCCCAGCGAGGATTACTATCTGCAGGTGAGGCTCCTGTGTGATTCCAGGGCCTCTAGTTCTACTGCTGAGAAGAGAGTGCTGAAAATCGTTGCTAACCGCCGTTAGCGAGCCGCTGCAGCTGGTGAGCGTGAGAAAAATCGCCGCTCCGCTGTCGCCGAGTGCTCGCTAACCCCGAAGATCGTCGCAGCACCTGTCTGCGGGCCTGAAAACGCCCGCTATCCGAAGATCGTCGCAGCACCTGTCTGCGGGCCTGAAAACGCCCGCTATCTGGAAACCATCGCAACAGGATCATCGCAGCGCGGACGCCGAGCGTTCGCCATTTTCCCCGCATCGAATCCGGATCGTCGCTTCCTCGTGGAGCGCCATCTTTGTCAACGCAGCAAGATCGCACACGCAACAGGCTCGGTGCATCATCCTCCCTTCGCGGCAAGGATTTCATCGCATCACCGGCTTAGTGTGAGGAAGTTTGTCGCTTTGTCCTGCCCGCAACCCAGCGCATCATCCTCCCTTGCGGTAAGGATTCAACGCATCGCTGGTTAGCGTGAGGAAATTTATCGCTATAACGCCTTAGCGACATTTTTGTTGCTTTGCTCCAGGAACCAGATACTTTGTGAGTAAAAGGGTCGCAGAGACCCCTGCCTTGAACTAAACATCATTTTGTGCATCCTGAACTATTTTTCCTTGCAGCATTTCTAAAGTAATTATATTTTTATAGTATTGTGGATTTTTACTGTTATTGGTCTTGTGATTAAGTCTATATAAAAATACCTATTTTTCATAACTACTTGAGTGGTGTCCATTTGTAGTGTTCCTCATTATATTACTGTGTATGGTCATAAATGCTTCACACACTGCCTCTGAGATAAGCCTAGCTGCTCGTGCTACGTTACCACAGGGTTGAGCAGGGGTTGTCAAAGGGTGTAGGCTGCTTACTCTGACTTAGGAAGAAGGGTCCCTACTTGGACAGTGGCCAGCCATTGCCAACTAGAGACCCCCATTTCTAACAAGTAGTTTTTAAAAGGGTGCTAGCTCAATACAAAGAGACGATTGCTAAGGCCAAGGCGGATTTTTTTACTAACACCATTTTGTCAGCTCCAAACAGCGCCAGAGCTCTCTTTAAGATCGTTAGAGACCTCTCTACCCCCACTAGCCTAGGAAATAAAGTGATCGCCTCGCAGGCGTCGTGCGATGAAATTGCCTCCCATTTTGAGGAGAAAATTTCAAAAATTGTAGGGGGACTAACTCCGTGTGACCATACCATCCAAAAGTTTCATGGTCAAATGTCTAAGGAGGAACATTGGGCGGAAACCTCTATGGAGCATTTTACACCCCTCACAGACGAGCTGTTTAATAGCTGTGCACAGAAAGTTAGGTCAGGATCTCCATTAGACCCCCTCCCTAACAAGATCTGGAAAGAGCATGCACAGACACTGTTCCCCCGGATGAGGCAGATATGCTGCCAATCTCTGGAGGAAGGGGTGGTGCCTGAAGCCTGAAAGCTGGCGGTGGTCACCCCACTATTGAAGAAGCCCTCCTTGGACCCGGGAGATCCTACTAGTTTTAGACCTATCTCTCTGCTGCCGTTTCCCATAAAAATTCTCGAAAAGGTAGTGAGTAGATCTCTCTCAGGGTATTTGGAAGAGTTCCATCTCCTGGACAAGAACCAGTTTGGCTTTCGGCCAGGCCATGGGACGGAGACAGCTCTGATCACCGTGTTGGATAACCTGCGGATGCGGGCTGACAGAGACCTCTCGTCGATACTGGTCCTCTTAGATATGTCAGCCGCGTTCGACACGTGCCCTGAGATGGATGCAATCATATCTCACAGGTAGACAACAGGTGGTTACCCTGCCCCCTTTCACCTCTGGCAGGACCTTGGTGGAGCATGGGGTCCCTCAGGGATCGGCCATTAGTCCCATCCTCTTTAATATCTACTTGCAGCCACTAATCCCTATCATCAAGTCGCATGGGATTGACCTGGTCAACTATGCTGACGACACCCAACTGGTGTTTTCTCGGGAGGGGAAGGACGCATTGACTGTGGACAGCTTTCAGAAATGTATGCGCCAGACCTCAGAATGGCTAAGGGATAACTCCCTGCAATTTAATGGAGGAAAGACAGAGGTGATCTACTGTCCCTCGGCGGGAGTGTGAGACATGCCTTTTGATCTCAGACTGACCCATCGCCCCTGTTAAAACGGTACGGAATCTGGGGGTCATGTTTGATGACAATCTTCAAATGGCCTCCCAAGCCAAAAAAACAATTGGGGTGTGCTTTGCCCTTCTGAAGGCTCTATGGCAGATTCTGCCTTTTTTGCCTATGGGGGATAGACCGATGGTGGTACGCAGCACTATTTTGAGTAGGCTGGACTACTGCAATTCTCTATATCTGGGAGCTCCTCTTTACATCTATCAGAGCTTGCAGAGGGTCCAGTCTATGGCAGCCAAACTAGCACTGAACAGGAAACGCTGCTCCTCTACCAAGTTGGCGTTACAAGAGCTCCATTGGCTTCCCATAAAAGAGAGAGTCATGTTTAAGTCCCTATGCATTGCTTTTAGAACGGCACATGGCCTTGGCCCAATTTCTCTGCAGGAGAGATTGTCTTGGTATAAGCCTCAAAGAACTTTACGCTCCTCGCATGCCTCTCTGCTAAGTACTGGCAGAGTTAAGAAGGCTAGGATGGGGGGTAGGGCCTTTAGCACAGTGGCTTCGCGCTGCTGGAATGACCTCCCTCTGAATATCAGACAAGCCAACTCCCTGATGGATTTTAGGCGGAGTCTTAAAACCTGGCTCTTTCCTAGGGAGGGACCTATGACCTCCTAATCCTGTACTTTTGGTCTGCCTTTTTCTTCTGTCTTTTCCTCTTTCTTGTTTCTGTAGGATGTGGACACTGGATTGGCTAAAGTTTTTTTTTCTTCCATCTTAGTCGTAGCGCCAAGATACCCGTAGGGTGATAGATGCACTCTACAAGAATGATTTACAATACAATACAAGGTTCTCGAATTTTGATGCTACTAGCAAATCGTCTATATACTGAACTAGCACTGAATTCTCGGGCATCCGCAAACCTTCTAAGGATTTTTTCAAAATCTGATTAAATATTGAGGGGCTTTCTTTATACCCCTGTGGGATTCAGCACCATGCCAAAATACGTTCACCAAAACAGAACACAAAAATGTGTTGGCTATCATGATGTAATGGGATGGAAAAGAAAGCATGACACAAATCAATCACTGTATACCACTTTGCATCATGCGGAATCTGATACAAAATCACAGATGGAGTTGGTACAATAGGACAACATGACACAACGATTTTGTTTACCTTTCTCAAATCTTGTACTATCCTGAACTTTCCATTAGGGTTTTTCAGTCCCATAATTGGAGAATTACATGGACTACTCATTATTTCTCTCAAAATACCTTGTTTAATCATTTTTTCAATTATAGGAGTAACTCCTTCAATTATCTCAGGTGTTAATTTATATTGGGGAACATTTGGATAGCTTATTCCTTCCTTTAGTGTTATTTTTACAGGATCCATATTTCTCATTAATCCTACATCCTCTCCTGTGAAATCCCAGACTTCTGCATTTACTGAGTTTTTTAATTCTTGTGGTAGTTCATCAGAGTTGAATACTGCAAAGGCTTCAGTAATCTCAGGTTCCATATTAGCTATTGTCATTTTATACAGTACATCTTCATCAGGTGTCTTAAATGCTATGCCATCAGGGGTAAAAAATATAGTGCAATTCATCTTGCACAGTAAGTCTCTCCCTAACAAATTTACAGGACTTGAATCACACACAACAAAGCGGTGCATTTCGGAAAACTTCCCTATACTGACTTTTACTGGCTCTGTGAGATACATCTTGATTTGTCTGATGGATACTCCAACCACTTGGATTGTTTCATCCGAGAGAGCAAGATTTTTAACATCAGCTGTCCTGACAGTTGATCGAGTAGCACCAGTGTCAACTAAGAAAGTAATATTTTCGTCATTTACCTTTCCGTCCACAAAAGGGGGGCCCACCAGGGAGGAGTTTTGTGAACAGCAGAGAACTTGCCCCTCTCTTGAGGGTATGCGGCAACAGGCTGCAGCCCAGGCAGCAGGTGATATGTCCGGTTCACATCTGATTTATTGGGAGAACAGTCTCCTGTATAGCGAGCCTAAGGTTGCTGAGCCGGGGTCAGCCCGTGTGCTGGTGGTACCCGAGTGCTTCAGAACCTTCCTACTGGGGTTGGCTCATGACATTCCATTGGCAGGACATCTGGGGCAGACCAAGACCTTTGAAAGGCTGGTCACCCACTTTTATTGGCCCCAGATGTGCAAGAGTTCAGATACGTATTGTAGGACCTGTGAGACTTGCCAGGCAAGTGGGAAGAGTGGGGGGAAGATCAAAGCCCCACTCCAACCCTTCCCAGTTGTTAGCACCCCATTCGAGCGAGTGGGCATTGACATTGTGGGGCCTCTGGACCCCAAGACAGCCATGGGCAACAGGTACATCCTGGTCTTGGTGGACCATGCCACCCGGTACCCTGAAGCCATCCCGCTCAGGACAGTGACGGCCCCCGTGGTGGGACGTGCACTGATGGGGATCTTCTCCCGTGTGGGGTTCCCCAGAGAGGTGGTGAGCGACAGGGGGACCAACTGCATCTCCCAGTATATGAAGTCTCTGTGGAAGGAGTGTGGGGTGACTTACAAGTTCACCACTCCTTACCACCCCCAGGGTAACGGTCTGGTTGAGAGATTCAACCGGACCTTGAAGGGCATGATCATGGGCCTAGAGGAGCCCCTGAGGCGTAAGTGGGACGTCCTCTTGCCATGCCTGTTGTTTGCATACCGTGAAGTGCCACAGAAGTCCTTAGGGTTCAGCCCCTTTGAACTGCTCTATGGCCATCCGGTAAGAGGGCCTGAGTTTGGTCAAGGAAGGCTGGGAGCAATCTCCCAGGAAACCTCCCAAGGATGTGTTTAGCTACATCCTGGCCTTCAGGAACCAAACTCGGCATTTCAGAAACATTGCTGAGGCAAATCTGGAAGCCAGCCAGGAGGAGATGAAACGTTGGCACGACCAGAATGCCACTCTGGTCGAGTTTCAACCTGGTCAAAAG
The DNA here is from genome assembly GCF_964204655.1 of Triturus cristatus. Taxonomy (NCBI): domain Eukaryota; kingdom Metazoa; phylum Chordata; class Amphibia; order Caudata; family Salamandridae; genus Triturus; species Triturus cristatus. The sequence continues at coordinate 295,655,476 of NC_140579.1, forward strand.
GTTTGGGTACTGGCCCCAGTGGAGCCCTGTGCGCTCCAAGATAAGTGGACCGGTCCATTTGAGGTGGTGGAGCGAAAAAGTCAAGTTACCTATTTGGTGGACTTTAAATCTCCCAGGAACCCCCTGCGGGTCCTGCATGTGAATCGCCTAAAGCCCCACTTTGCGAGGTCTGAAGTGGGCATGCTTCTTGCCACAGATGCAGGGATGGAGGAGGAGAGTGAGCCTCTTCCTGACCTCTTGTGTGCAGGAGAGAAGGATGGGTCAGTGGAGGGTGTGGTCCTCTCCACCACACTGACCCCAGAACAGCAGAGAGATTGCCACCAGCTGTTGGGGCAATTCCCAGATTTATTTTCCCTGGTACCTGGTGTCACTGACTGGTGCGTCCATGAGGTAGACACCGGGGACAGTCCTCCTGTCAAGCACAAGGCTTACAGGGTGACCGACAGGGTAAGGGCCTGCATTAAGGAGGAGGTCTCCAAAATGTTTGCCCTGGGGGTGATTGAGTCCTCTAGCAGCCCTTGGTCCAGCCCCGTGGTCTTGGTACCAAAGGCTGCAGCGCCTGGTGACACTCCAGAGCTTAGGTTCTGTGTGGACTACCGAGGTCTCAATTCAGTCACGAGGACCGACGCGCACCCCATCCCCAGAGCTGATGAGCTCATAGATCGGTTGGGGGCTGCCCGGTACCTCAGCACGTTTGATCTAACGTCTGGGTACTGGCAGATCGCCTTAACTGATGGGGCAAAGGAGAGGTCCGCATTCTCCACCCCAGATGGGCACTACCAGTTCCGTGTGATGCCCTTTGGGATGAAGAATGCCCCTGCCACCTTTCAGAGGTTGGTCAACCAGGTGTTGGCTGGGCTGGAGGATTTCAGTGCCGCCTACCTGGACGACATTGCCGTATTTAGTTCCTCATGGGAGGACCACTTACGCCACCTCTGGGAAGTGTTGATGGCGCTGCGCAGAGCAGGCCTCACAATCAAGGCCAGTAAGTGCCAGATTGGGCAGGGTTCGGTGGTGTACTTAGGACACCAGGTAGGGAGTGGCCAGGTGGCCCCTCTACAGCCCAAGATTGAGACCATCCTGGCTTGGGAGCCCCCAAGGACCCAGACCCAGGTGAGGGCCTTCTTAGGACTCACGGGTTATTACAGGAGGTTTGTCAAGGGGTATGGCAGCATTGTTGCCCCCTTGACTGAGCTGACTTCCAAGAAGCAGCCCAAGATTGTGAACTGGACTGACACCTGTCAGAAAGCTTTTGATGCTCTCAAAACGGCCATGTGTACAGCACCCGTACTCCAGGCGCCCAACTTTGCTAAGGAATTTATTGTCCAGACAGACGCTTCAGAGCATGGGGTGGGGGCTGTTCTGTCACAGATGAATGAGGAGGGACTAGACCAACCTGTAGCCTTCATCAGTAGGAGGTTACTTCCACGGGAACAGAGGTGGAGTGCGATCGAGCGAGAGGCATTTGCTGTGGTCTGGGCGCTGAAGAAGCTGAGACCATACCTGTTTGGGACTCACTTCCGGGTTCAGATCGACCACAGGCCCCTCAGGTGGTTAATGCAGAAGAGGGGTGAGAATCCCAAGTTGTTAAGGTGGTCCATTTCCCTACAGGGTATGGACTTTACGGTGGAACACCGCCCTGGTACAGAACACGCCAATGCTGATGGTCTGTCCAGATTTTTCCGCCTTAGTGATGAGAACCTCCCAGGGGATGGGTAGTTCTCCCCACATTTCAGCTGGAGGGGACGTGTGTTAGACCTGGCACCATTGGCGTGAGTCTCCCTTCCATTTTTTTGCTGTGTCTCCTCTGTTTTTGCTGGTTATAGATGCTCTGGGCGCTGTGCCACTGCCATTCAGTGCCACAGCGCGAATGCTCCCTTTGTAAAGATGACATATGAATTGGTACATCCATGATTGGCTTATTTGGTTCACCTGTTAGTCCCTAGTAGCGTGGCCTGTGTGTGCCCAGGGCTGGTAAACCGGATGCTGCTGGTGGGCCTGCAGCACTGGTTTGTGCCACCCACAGAAGCAGCTTGTAAAGTATGTCTCAGACCTGCCACTGCAGTGTCTGCGTGCAGTCCAAAACTGCCATCTTGGCTGTGAAGTGCACCCACTTCCCAGCCCCTAAACCTTCCCTTGGCATCCTGTATGTCCCCCTTATGATAGGGCGCATTGTATGTGTAAGGTAGGACATGCTCTGATATATATACCATGTCCTAGTAGTGAATTACACCCCATTTCGTTTTTCACTACTGTAAGGCTACCTGTTCTCCATAGGCCAGAATGGGAGGTCTGGGCTATTACATTCTATAGTCCTAACTGACCCACAGAACATGGTAGAAAAACGAATCTAGTATGCCTGAGCTCAGAATATTAAAATACATCTTTTAGTAAAGGTTATTTTTATATTCTGTGTTTGAAACTACCACTTTTAGAGTATAGGTACTTTCTTGCCTAAGCCTTCCAGTTTGCTCTGCTATGATGTGTATTGGCTGTCTGGTTTTGGAGGGACAGGGCAGGCTGAGTCAGACCTGGGTTGAATAGAGCGACCTGCCTTGGTGTGAGGGGAGGGGTAGCTCCTGCTCTTGAATAGGACTGTGCCTGGCAAGGTGAATGCTGGCTCCACCTCCCACTGTGCGTCTGAGGCAGACCCCCTCTTTCTGAAAGGAAGGCTGCAGCCTGATCAACAAAGTGCTCCAGGGCTGGGCAGAACTGGTTCTGGCTGGGTTCAGAGACTTGGGACCCCTAAGAACAAAGACTTTGGGGGTATAAATATTTGTGCACAAACCCCTACAATTTGTATTTCTCCTGGATAACAAGAAGAACCTCTGTCCGTGGGACTACAAGAATCTGCAGGAGAAGGACTGTCCTTGTGCTTGTGTGCTGTTTCTGGGACTGGCCTGCAGCTGTTACTACTGGACTTCAAGAAGAGGAAAAGAACTTTGATTGGACTTTTATTTTTGTGCTACAGCAATCACCCAAGGCCTAGGAGAGAGCTAGCCTCCTGCTGGAGTCTCAGGCACAACAGACTCCACCATCAGCCTCCTGTTTCCTCCCAGCGAGGATTACTATCTGCAAGTGAGGCTCCTGTGTGATTCCAGGGCCTCTAGTTCTACTGCTGAGAAGAGAGCGCTGAAAATCGTCGCTAACCGCCGTTAGCGAGCCGCTGCAGCTGGTGAGCGTGAGAAAAATCGCCGCTCCGCTGCCGCCGAGTGCTCGCTAACCCCGAAGATCGTCGCAGCACCTGTCTGCGGGCCTGAAAACGCCCGCTATCCGAAGATCGTCGCAGCACCTGTCTGCGGGCCTGAAAACGCCCGCTATCTGGAAACCATCGCAACAGGATCATCGCAGCGCGGACGCCGAGCGTTCGCCATTTTCCCCGCATCGAATCCGGATCGTCGCTTCCTCGTGGAGCGCCATCTTTGTCAACGCAGCAAGATCGCACACGCAACAGGCTCGGTGCATCATCCTCCCTTCGCGGCAAGGATTTCATCGCATCACCGGCTTAGTGTGAGGAAGTTTGTCGCTTTGTCCTGCCCGCAACCCAGCGCATCATCCTCCCTTGCGGTAAGGATTCAACGCATCGCTGGTTAGCGTGAGGAAATTTATCGCTACAACGCCTTAGCGACATTTTTGTTGCTTTGCTCCAGGAACCAGATACTTTGTGAGTAAAAGGGTCGCAGAGACCCCTGCCTTGAACTAAACATCATTTTGTGCATCCTGAACTATTTTTCCTTGCAGCATTTCTAAAGTAATTATATTTTTATAGTATTGTGGATTTTTACTGTTATTGGTCTTGTGATTAAGTCTATATAAAAATACCTATTTTTCATAACTACTTGAGTGGTGTCCATTTGTAGTGTTCCTCATTTTATTACTGTGTATGGTCATAAATGCTTCACACACTGCCTCTGAGATAAGCCTAGCTGCTCGTGCTACGTTACCACAGGGTTGAGCAGGGGTTGTCAAAGGGTGTAGGCTGCTTACTCTGACTTAGGAAGAAGGGTCCCTACTTGGACAGTGGCCAGCCATTGCCAACTAGAGACCCCCATTTCTAACAAGTAGTTTTTAAAAGGGTGCTAGCTCAATACAAAGAGACGATTGCTAAGGCCAAGGCGGATTTTTTTACTAACACCATTTTGTCAGCACCAAACAGCGCCAGAGCTCTCTTTAAGATCGTTAGAGACCTCTCTACCCCCACTAGCCTAGGAAATAAAGTGATCGCCTCGCAGGCGTTGTGCGATAAAATTGCCTCCCATTATGAGGAGATAATTTCAAAAATTGTAGGGGGACTAACTCCGTGTGACCCTACCATCCAAAAGTTTCATGGTCAAATGTCTAAGGAGGAACATTGGGCGGAAACCTCTATGGAGCATTTTACACCCCTCACAGACGAGCTGTTTAATAGCTGTGCACAGAAAGTTAGGTCAGGATCTCCATTAGACCCCCTCCCTAACAAGATCTGGAAAGAGCATGCACAGACACTGTTCCCCCGGATGAGGCAGATATGCTGCCAATCTCTGGAGGAAGGGGTGGTGCCTGAAGCCTGAAAGCTGGCGGTGAAGAAGCCCTCCTTGGACCCGGGAGATCCTACTAGTTTTAGACCTATCTCTCTGCTGCCGTTTCCCATAAAAATTCTCGAAAAGGTAGTGAGTAGATCTCTCTTAGGGTATTTGGAAGAGTTCCATCTCCTGGACAAGAACCAGTTTGGCTTTCGGCCAGGCCATGGGACGGAGACAGCTCTGATCACCGTGTTGGATAACCTGCGGATGCGGGCTGACAGAGACCTCTCGTCGATACTGGTCCTCTTAGATATGTCAGCCGCGTTCGACACGTGCCCTGAGATGGATGCAATCATATCTCACAGGGAGACAACAGGTGGTTACCTTGCCCCCTTTCACCTCTGGCAGGACATTGGTGGAGCATGGGGTCCCTCAGGGATCGGCCATTAGTCCCATCCTCTTTAATATCTACTTGCAGCCACTAATCCCTATCATCAAGTCGCATGGGATTGACCTGGTCAACTATGCTGACGACACCCAACTGGTGTTTTCTCGGGAGGGGAAGGACGCATTGACTGTGGACAGCTTTCAGAAATGTATGCGCCAGACCTCAGAATGGCTAAGGGATAACTCCCTGCAATTTAATGGAGGAAAGACAGAGGTGATCTACTGTCCCTCGGCGGGAGTGCGAGACATGCCTTTTGATCTCAGACTGACCCCAGAGTCGGAACCCATCGCCCCTGTGACAACGGTACGGAATCTGGGGGTCATGTTTGATGACAATCTTCAAATGGCCTCCCAAGCCAAAAAAACAATTGGGGTGTGCTTTGCCCTTCTGAAGGCTCTATGGCAGATTCTGCCTTTTTTGCCTATGGGGGATAGACCGATGGTGGTACGCAGCACTATTTTGAGTAGGCTGGACTACTGCAATTCTCTATATCTGGGAGCTCCTCTTTACATCTATCAGAGCTTGCAGAGGGTCCAGTCTATGGCAGCCAAACTAGCACTGAACAGGAAACGCTGCTCCTCTACCAAGTTGGCGTTACAAGAGCTCCATTGGCTTCCCATAAAAGAGAGAGTCATGTTTAAGTCCCTATGCATTGCTTTTAGAACGGCACATGGCCTTGGCCCAATTTCTCTGCAGGAGAGATTGTCTTGGTATAAGCCTCAAAGAACTTTACGCTCCTCGCATGCCTCTCTGCTAAGTACTGTCAGAGTTAAGAAGGCTAGGATGGGGGGTAGGGCCTTTAGCACAGTGGCTTCGCGCTGCTGGAATGACCTCCCTCTGAATATCAGACAAGCCAACTCCCTGATGGATTTTAGGCGGAGTCTTAAAACCTGGCTCTTTCCTAGGGAGGGACCTATGACCTCCTAATCCTGTACTTTTGGTCTGCCTTTTTCTTCTGTCTTTTCCTCTTTCTTGTTTCTGTAGGATGTGGACACTGGATTGGCTAAAGTTTTTTTTTCTTCCATCTTAGTCCTAGCGCCAAGATACCCGTAGGGTGATAGATGCACTCTACAAGAATGATTTACAATACAATACAAGGTTCTCGAGTTTTTGATGCTACTAGCAAATCGTCTATATACTGAACTAGCACTGAATTCTCGGGCATCCGCAAATCTTCTAAGGATTTTTTCAAAATCTGATTAAATATTGAGGGGCTTTCTTTATACCCCTGTGGGATTCGGCACCATGCCAAAATACGTTCACCAAAACAGAACACAAAAATGTGTTGGCTATCATGATGTAATGGGATGGAAAAGAAAGCATGACACAAATCAATCACTGTATACCACTTTGCATCATGCGGAATCTGATACAAAATCACAGATGGATTTGGTACAATAGGACAACATGACACAACGATTTTGTTTACCTTTCTCAAATCTTGTACTATCCTGAACTTTCCATTAGGGTTTTTCAGTCCCATAATTGGAGAATTACATGGACCACTCATTATTTCTCTCAAAATACCTTGTTTAATCATTTTTTCAATTATAGGAGTAACTCCTTCAATTATCTCAGGTGTTAATTTATATTGGGGAACATTTGGATAGCTTATTCCTTCCTTTAGTGTTATTTTTACAGGATCCATATTTCTCATTAATCCTACATCCTCTCCTGTGAAATCCCAGACTTCTGCATTTACTGAGTTTTTTAATTCTTGTGGTAGTTCATCAGAGTTGAATACTGCAAAGGCTTCAGTAATCTCAGGTTCCATATTAGCTATTGTCATTTTATACAGTACATCTTCATCAGGTGTCTTAAATGCTATGCCATCAGGGGTACAAAATATAGTGCAATTCATCTTGCACAGTAAGTCTCTCCCTAACAAATTTACAGGACTTGAATCACACACAACAAAGCGGTGCATTTCGGAAAACTTCCCTATACTGACTTTTACTGGCTCTGTGAGATACATCTTGATTTGTCTGATGGATACTCCAACCACTTGGATTGTTTCATCCGAGAGAGCAAGATTTTTAACATCAGCTGTCCTGACAGTTGATCGAGTAGCACCAGTGTCAACTAAGAAAGTAATATTTTCGTCATTTACCTTTCCGTCCACAAAAGTGCCTGTCTGGTCTACGTCTAGAGTTACGCCCAGTACGCACTCTTCTTCCTCCCTTCGGCACCGTCAATATCCTTCTTCTGACTCACTCTCATCGCGTTTTAGCCAATACTGCGACACAGCGCTAGCGCGCGGCAGCTTATTTACCTGTTCTTCGTTGTAGAATCCTATCTCATTACTGTATTTCTGTGTAGTTACGCTCTGTGGAAAAGGCGGTTTTGGCGCCTGATTCTGTCGGGCAACAACCTGCTGTTGTCGCTGTGGTTGACAACTCACCTCTTTCTGCACCTGCGGATTCAATGATGCATTATCAGTATTAGTATTTGGGGAAAACTTACACTCGAATTTCCAATGCCCTATCCTTCTGCAATTATGACAAGGCCATTTCTTTTTGGCTTCTTCTATGTTAAGTTGTCCTTTTCCCTTTCCATTATTACATTTTGGTTTCATACCTATTCCACTAGCTTGTTCAATCAATTGAGCTTCCTGTCTTTCTGCTACTTTGACTTGTGCCCACATTGCTTTTTCTTTCAACTTACGTTGTTTAGCTTCAATCTCATCACTAAAATACTTTGCATGTCTCAATACTTCATCTATTTTCTTGTTTTGCCAATCTACTGTATGTTGTTTAATCATTTCACTTATTTCTGGTCTTAGCCCATATACAAATCTGTATACAAAGTGACTTAAATCCTTTTCACTCAAGTTTCCATCACCACTGAATTGTTTAAAGGCAAGAATCAACCTTTCATAGTAGGCATGTACCGATTCCTTAGCTTCCTGATGAGTCCTTTCAATTTTTACCCAATCAGTTTCCTTGGGAGGTACTTTGTTTTTCAGGAACACAATTACTTGTTCATATTTTTTCATAACCTCAGGATCAGGGGCTCCTGTTTTTGGGTCTCTAGGATATTCCTGTGTAGGCCAATTAATCATAAGCTTGCACGCTGTCCATAGGTCTGCTGTTACTATTATGTCAAAAGACTGTTTAAATCAATCCATAAGACCTTTGATAATTTAACAAATCTATCCACTTGCCTATACCACTCGACTGGTTTTTCGCGTAGTCGAGGGAAATCCTTGGTAAATGACAAAATATCTTGTCTAGTCCAGGGAACATGTACATATCCTCCTCCTGGAATTTCTCTCATGGGACATTCTGTTACTATCTTTTCCTTTTCTCTTACGGGAAAAGCTGCAAAAGTTTTGTCTGAGGCATCATCTCGTTTCCTGAACCACCCACTCTTCCATTATCTACATCTCCCCATTTTCTCAACAAAATGATTATGTCCTTGATCTGGGTCATTCTTCCCGTGGTATTCATGTTTTCAATATCCTTTTCAGAAAAATCTACTCTATATGGTTTCTGTAAAGCCTTTACCTTTTCAAAGTCTATACCCATCTCATTTGCCACTTCTTCTAGTCTTTCATGTAGATTCTTTGCTCCCCATGTTATGCTCTTGCATAGAAATAATAATTCTTCATCCTGATAGTTCTTAAGTTTTTCAGTTGGGATGGTTCCTACTATTAACTCTTCTAATGTTATTCTTAGCTTAGCTACATCTATAGATTAAGATTCTTTATCTTTGTGCTGCAAACTCCTTAGCCATTCACTCAATTCATCTCAAGTAATCCCTACACTGTCTTTCCCAGAATTTTGTTGTTTTAATCTCTCTGGTGTTCCTAGAACGGACTCTGTCGTCATTATCATCCTGTCTGCTAAACTTTGATTTACTGTCAAATTTTTAGGAGTACACTGTTCTAACATACTTGTCATTGGTCTCCATGGATTCTGATCTATATTCTTTTCTAGGCTTTCTGTGTGTTTATTACTGTTATAAGGAATCGTCAAACAATGCTCACTATCTTTTTGTTTATCAAAAATAGGCATTACGGGTCCTATAGTTACTGGAACAGTTACGGCTTCCAAATTTCTAGTTAATTCCCTAATCTTCTCAGTTAATTCTAAAGTAGTTTTTGCTAATTCTCTGGAATTTTCATTACCATGTTGGGTTTGCTCCACTTCCTTAAAAGGATTGTTCCTGCCTATTTCTGGTAATACTGTCTCAAACTTTATATTCTGTGAAGTCTCTTTCACTGGTGCACTTGGTATCAGCATAGTAGAATCTGTCTGATAAGGGGTGGATTTTTATAAAACATGTCGTCACGAACATCACCCTCTGATTCATGCACACCATATCCCTTTGACTCAATATTATTCCTCTTTTCCACACATTTTCTACTTCAAACTTCCTCAGCATGTCTTACCGGAAACAGACCATCAGCCATATTTGCACTTCGCCATCTCCTCATTTTATCATCATGATTCTCCTGTCCATATGATCTACCAAACATGTACTTATATCTTCCACCATTTCTCTGTCTTTCGCTGTCATGCATCTCATCTTCCCATTCTGTCAATGCTTCAAATTGAGTCGGTCTAGGCCTTGGTTCTAGATTCATCATTCTTTCTCTCAAATTTCTCAAAACCGCTAAATTAAATGAACCATGTTCTGGAAATGCCAAAACTCCATCACCTTTCATGTACTTCACCCAGTTGTCCAACCAGATACAAGTATGATATCCATTTTTCGCAACCATAAATGATGTGGGCGATTTCAGGGGAGGAAGTAATTGTCCCTCTCTAGTCTTAATCGGTTTGTCCTTTTTAAATAAACACTTTATTTTTCCAAACCAAGTCTTTTTTTCTTTTTCTGGTGGATCGTAATACATCATTTTGTTTTTCGTGTATCGCTAGACTTCTCTACGACTATTCTTGTTGTTTTAACCAATCGTAGCGCAACTCACACTAACACACCAATCAGGAGCGTCTAAGTCACTTCTGCAATTCTCCAATCCCAGCGCGACTCACACTAACTCACCAATCCGGAAAGTCTATGTTAGCCAATCCCAGCGCGGTATTTCTGACGTCAGCTTTTCTCGCTACTCCTGCTTCTGCTGACCCCTCCTTTACAAAATTTATCGGCAAACTTTTCTTACGTTCTTCTGACTTACAAATTGTTAGTTACGACATAAATACGCCACCATTATCTGTTTCGCTAACCAAGTATAGTTAATGACCTTTTTCACAAGAATTCCGTCTTTCCCGAGAGCAGCGCTTACCTCTGCCCTACTACGGAATCGTTACTTCCGTTGATAAAGTAGCACATCCCTCTACCTTACCCTTCTAACTAGCATTAGCTAACCGTTTCTCCAGAATTAAAACACCTAGTTGGAGACCCAATGCTCCTGAGAAATAAAACCAGAGTTTCACAATTAACCAGAATGCCTTCTCATTCACGCACTTTCATACATAAAATGTAGTTCATTCACACACAATTCTGTCTTTCCCGAGAACAGCGAACAGTCTGTCCTACTACAGAATTATTACACACGTTAATAAAGTAGCACTTCCCTCTACTTTATCCTTCTAGCAAGCTTAGGGAGCACCTATTACCTTTCCAGTGATAAGCGTAATCAGAGTGCCTTTTGGACTCCTGGTACCTAAGACCAAAATTTCACAGGTGACTTTCGCTATCATACATTTCTCTCATACGGAAAATGTCTCTAATGGCAACACACAACGATGTTACTGAATCGAACCCAGACAATGCGTCGTGCACTTCAATCGTCAAACGTTTTCCCCGTGTACCTACAGGGTAACAACAATTCTGTCTTTCCCGAGAGCAGCGCTTACCTCTGCTCTACTACAGAACTGTTATCAAACTTCCGCCTTCCTACATCCCAGAAGCCATCAAACAACATAAAACTCGACGCGACTCAACATAGAGGTGCCGATTCTGATCCGGGAAAAATTTTTTGCGTACGACTCGAATCCGTATATTTTCACGTACAAATCGTACAAGTACCGTACAAACTGCGAAGTACGATTCGTACGTGAAAAATACATACGAATTGCGTCGGGAAAATGGTCCGAGAGGGATCCGGAAATTTTTACTTCTGAATAGCGTCGGGAAAAGTCTACGAGAGGGAGCCGGTCATTTTTACATGCAAATCGTAAAACAGAAGTCCGACCGCGCAAGTACGATCCGCACCGCCCGTCCGAATACACTACCGCATGTAAAAGGCCCCGTACGGAGCGAACGCTGTAGCACACATGTACACGGGTAAACTTGTGCCTGGATACGAGTCGTACAGCCCCCCCTCCCCCCGCATATGTCAGCACCGTACCCCCTTATGTCAGCACCCTACCCCCCTCCGCACCGTACCCCAGGACCGTACACCAGCCCCGCACCTGAACGCGCCGCACCCCAGGCCCGTCTCCCAGCCCCGCACCTATACGCACCGTACCCCAGGACCGTACCCCAGCCCCGCACCTGTACGCACCGTACCCCAACACCGTACCCCAGCCCCGTACCTGTACGCACCATACCCCAACACCGTACTCCAGACCCTCACATGTATGCGCCGCACCCCAGGCCCATACCCCAGCCCCGTACCTGTACGCACCGTACCCCAACACCGTAGCACAGCCCCGCACCTGTACGCGCCGCACCCCAGGCTCGTACCTCAGCCCCGCACCTGTACACACTGTACCCCAACACCATAGCACAGCCCCGCACCTGTACGCGCCGCACCCCAGGCCCGTACCCCAGCCCCGTACCTGTACGCACCGTACCCCAACACCATAGCACAGCCCTGCACCGGTACGCGCCGCACCCCAGGCCCATACCCCAGCCCCGTACCTGTAAGCACCGTACCCCAACACCGTAGCACAGCCCCACACCTCTATGCACCGTACTCCAACACCTTACCCCAGCACCCTCACCCATCATCGCGTATGTACGGACCTTACCTATGCGAAAAAGACATGTACAGAACCAGGACACTGTAAAACAGCACAAGGAGGGTCAATTCGACTCGCACAACACCACAAAACACGTCCACCTGACAAAATACATCTCAATGACTGACCTGGCACATCCAAACAGGCAAACAGAGGCCCTACATCACAACCACCTCTTATAACACACCCACCACAAATTCAAACCCAGCCACACCCACAAATGGACCAATAAAAAGGGCCCACACACACAACCCATGAGCCTTTGCAACAGACCCACTGCTGCCAGACCTCACAGACAAACAACTGCACCTTACTTACACCTTAACTACACCTTAACTTACACACCTTCACACAACCTCCTTCACAAACACCCCCTCTTCACATTCACACACACACCGTCACATTCACACCCACACACCCACAACCATCCACACCCACACCCCACACCATGCCCACAGACAAGAATCCAAAGTTCACAAGGGCGGAGCTGGACCTCCTTGTCAACGAAGTCATCAGAGTCGAGCCACAGCTGTTTGGAACATTGGTCAGACAGACCAGCATAGCCCAAAAAACAAGCCTGTGGCAGAGGATCGTCGATAAGGTGAATGCTGTTGCGCCCATCCGAAGGACCAGGCATGAATGCCAAGCCAGGTGGTACGATCTGCGCAGGGCAGTCAAGAGGAAAATGAATGAGGAATAAGCCCAGAGTAACATCACTGGAGGTGGGCTGCCCCGCAGACCCGTACATTACCATCCCTGGGAGGAGAAGGTGATGGCCATGCTTCCGCCAGTGGGAGTACACGGAGTCGAAGGAGTCGCAGAGCCTGGTGAGTACACAAACAAGTCACGTAACATGGGGGGAATGCCATCCACACCACAAACACACCAAATGCACGCAACTTCCCCCAAGCCCTCACCGCACACAACCACACTCAAAAACCACGCTCATGCCACTAACGTCTCCATGCCCCATTCACAAATAAAGGCAATGCCATGTCCCAGGCCACACCAACCACAAACCCAAGACTGGATGTTTCGGATGCTGGGAGGGTGGGGCTCACACAACACATTGTGCAACTCAGAAGCAGACACCAATGCCCTTAGCCCATATGGCCTAGGTACATACCCATGCACCATGCCCAATGCACAGGGACTGGCAAAGTACTGAAAAGGTAGCTGACACTTGGCCCTGCTGTAGGCAGCACAAGGCCCTCCTGTGACCACTGTACACTCAAACACCAACTCCACAAGCTCAGATATCTAACACAGGAACTCACACTCACTGTCATGCCAGCATGCACCATGAGGGGACAGACACATCACCTGGGAGACCCAATGACAAATCACACTACACCCAACAGCAGGCCCGGTCACACACACCCACTCACACAAGCACACACCCCCGGGGCAGGCAACGGATTTACCCACTTCCACAATGGACATGTGACACTACAAGACCAATCCATAGCCAAATAAGCATCCTAGCCCAAAATCTACTGGTCAAACACTCAGGAGAACATATCAATCTGTCCCCCGCAACATACCCATCCCCAAGTGTACATTAAGACGAATGCTAGGCACATCCAACTACCTGGGGGAACTGTGACAACTTGAATATGTATGAAACATGGATGTGGCATGAAACAGCATTAACATTGTCTCTCTCTCACACACAGGGCAACGTCATCGACCTCCCCCCAACAATGGGGGGGAACAATCACAGTCCCAGGCTCAGCGTGAAGATGATCCCACCGGCAGTGATGACTCTCACAACTCCGTGGATGACCCCGACCAACCTGGCCCCTCTGGTGCCCAAGCCCCTGCAGCACCTGCGTCAGGTACATCTGGGCCAACCCCCACCCCCATTCCTGCCACATCCCAGGAGATACCCAGGAGCCCTGCTCGCACTGAACAACACAGCCAGTCTGACCAGGAGGGACAAGGTTCTCCGGGCACCCAGGAGGAGGCAGACAACCCCGCTAATGCCATCCCTCAGGGGTCCCGTAGACCCGATGTTCCCACAACGGCAGGCCAGGCTCGTGTGGGCAGGGGTGGTGGGAGTGGAGGCAGGCGGAAACGAGAACCTGACCAGGCAGCTGAGGGAACCGGTATGTCACACATACGCCACATCCTGGACACATACCGGCGTGACACCAGGGGCATCAGCCAGGTAGTGTCGAGCCTCACAGAGATGAAGGGGACCCTCGACGAGATGAAGAACCTGCAGGCCGAGCAACATGCCAGTCAACAACAACACCAAGGACGGATGGAGGCAAGACTGGCTGAGCTCCTGGCGGTGCAAACGGACATGAGCCGTTCACTCCGTCGGATCGCCGACAACATGGGCAACCCTCCCTGTGCCACCAGGCGAAGACCACCACCAGCCACAGGGAGGGAGGAGGAGGAGGATTCATCCGACGGAGCATCACAGACATCGTCAAGGCCTGCATCTGAGGGTCCCGCGAGGAAGGTGGGTCGTCCACGGAAAAGACCGCGAGAGTCAGTGGAACATCCGCATCTCCCAGGTCACCTGGCCTGGCACCTGGCCCTCTGGCGCAACAGCACCACCTCACCCAATGACATTCTCTGCCACATGGACTTGCTGGTCACAGTCTGACCAATGATGACCAACACTGTGGTCTGGACTCTGATGACTCCAACTGACAAGGATGCCATCTCCCCCTGTGAACTTTGTATTCTATGCACCCGGTAGAGCACCTTACTTCATCTACCAAAAGACTTACCCCACCAAAAATAAATATTTGATTTTGTCATGAGATGTTGCTGTCATTTGGCATTATTCCACAACATATGTGTGTGTAAATGTCAAACTATGCCTGAGTGTTGAACTAACTCCTCCCATCCATACCCTGGGATCTGAGTCTGGTACAGGACACACATGGGTCAATATGTATCATTCAATGCAGACATGGAGCACAATACTCACCTGTGATGGCCTTAAGCTGCTGAGGGGGTGCATGCAATACTGTGCCGACAGACCTTTTGGAAGAGTATCATTAAGGCGTAGAGGTCATGACTCATTCGGAGGTTCCCGGGGAGGGAGTCCCAGTTATGTGTTGCCAGGTGGGAGAACTATGTCCTGCATGCTGGAGTATGGTGGATGTGAAGAATGGTGGCCAGGTCAAGGTTGGATGCACGGAGATGGCACTACGGGGTCTCGGATGACAGTGGTACAAGGTTGGTTTAGGGTCGGGGTTGTGGCCTGCCTCCTGAGTGTGGGTGGGGAGTCTGAAGGTCATCTTGCAGCACACAGTGATCCATTGCAGCTATCTCTGTGGCTGGGGCGCAGGATGTTGCAGCTGAGGTGTGCAGATGCAGCCTGGATGTGGACAAGTTTCCCGGGAGTTTGGATGTGGCTGCTCCGTAGAGGGCAGGGCAGTATTTGACACGGATGTTGTCGTGGACCTGGGGGATGGTCCGTCTTTCCTAGGAGTGGATCTATCTGGGGATCACGTGCATAATTCAGAGGGTGTTGCAGTCTGAGGCACATATGCTGGTGATCAGCATGGCAAATGTGAGCAAGCAATCCATGATGCACACTATCTTGTGTGCGTGGACACTGGGTGCTTGTGCAGGGCTTTTGCGGGTGGGACACAAGCAGTTGACCCAGCTGTAAGGGGACAATCCTCAGATGTAGACCTCAGTCCTGTACAAGTCCAGCTTCAGGTGGCTGCTGTTCTGCCATTCATCAATGGATCTCATGCAATCTTGAATATTGGAACTGGCAATGTCTGCGTCCTTGGTGAGGGTGAGGAGCACCTGGCCGTCAATGGCATACAAGTTGATGATGAGGTTGTGTGCGCATGTGATGGTGGAGAGGGGGGTCCTGGACACACTGTAGATTGACACGCTGAGAGATGATACCTGTGCCATGTGCCTGACAACTACACCATACTACATGCAGAAGCCTTGAGTCCCACTCCCATGGCCTTGCCGGGGTACAGAGCCGGTGGGGAGTAGGAGGGACATGACCTGGTGGGTGTGACAGGGCCTGGAAGGCGTGGCAGCGCTGTGTAGGCAGTCGGAGTTGCACACTCATCATGCAAAGGTGTTGTGTGTGCGCTTAGTGTATGCCTGAGAGCAGGCGGGAGATGTGTGGATGGACATTGCTTGGAGGGTGTCTGCAACATCAGACTGTAGTGTGATGTGGGTCATGCAAGGACCTGAGGGTCGTGCAATGTGCACGTTGCATGTGCAGACGGTCCAGCCTTTGGCACCGCATGGCGGCAACTGTGGCACAGACAAGCTGATGCCAGCCAAATGAATGGGTTGAGGGAGTAAGGGAGGAACATCTTTGATGTGTGTGTGTTGCCAAATCAGGAAACTTCGTGTGCCCATGCTGCAGTGGCTGCAACAGCAGGTGGCATGTCCTGGGAACTATGCCACAATTTCCACACAAAGACTAGGATGTCAGAAAGGACTACTGCAACAGGTGTATGTAAAGGAAGGAGTGACCGGTTTTCAATGGCACACCCAGAGACAAAGGATGCACAATCACCAAAGATCACTGACACCGGATCATGAAACTGAAGGCCGAGCTGCGCACAGGAAACACACCCCAGAAGGTGTTGACGGCCCGTTGTGACCAACATGCCAAAACACATACACAGCCATGGACTTCATGCACAATAGAGAATCAAATACATGAAGAACAGCATGCAGGTTGCAAATCTACACATAGACTCATATGCACAATCCTTGACAACCATGCCAGAGATGCCGCATGCACACTGGCAAGAGACCTGCATTGACAGAGATTAGGCACCTTGGAGGGTGAGAAACACCTTTATTACTCAGGCTCACACCCATGGAAATGCATCAATATGAACAGACTCACAGGTCTTTTGGATGAACATGTGGGACCTACACTGGACACCCCCTTCGCACCACAGATGCTGTAATTCCAGTGGACTGGCACACAAGTGAAGGGGGTGAACTAAACATCCCCTGCTGCACACGGAGAGGCTGCAATTCCCCATTGAGCCTCTTATGGGGAAGTCCCACACTATGTCCACCCGTAGCCTCCCGTATGTTTCCGAGAGAAGTTGTACACACATTGATGCCTTCATCACAATCCACAATCCCATAACAGATGACTGTCACGAAGTGTGACTATCAATTCATGTGAGTCATGCTACATGTAATGTGCCCCATGGTGAATCGACATGTATGCATAGTAACAAAACCTGCACAGGAGCAGTGCCCACACATTCCAAACAACTACCACACCCAAAATGCCTTGCTGCAATCCTTACCCAAAGGAGACTTTTCACCATGTCCGTGCATGTAACGCTGATTCAGCACACGTTGCAATACTCATGAGGAATAGCAGGAGCACAACGATGCCACGAGCAGACAGAATGCGCAACTACCTGGGGATGACAGACACACAAGAAGTCAGGAAAATGATAGTCATCCGCATGCATGGTCATGTACTCTACATGACTAAGGTTGACACCATGCTAGTTGTCAATTGAGTGTGTCAGCTACAATGTGTGGAATGACATCAGCACTCGAGTGACACATCAGAACACAACTCTAAGTCACTTAGCATACAGTCAGCTGGACACACACATTGCAACACATGCCACACAAGGCTCCAAGCGTGCACACTCAGACCCAGGGACTCATCATTATGAGAAGCATTTGCGTATGAGCTGACTCCGGATGTCCTCCTCCTCCTCCTCCTCCTCCTCACTTGCCTCGTGACCAAGGCCGTCATCCTCCACAGGTGGATGTTCCTGCTCATCAGGATCCAGGATGAGTGGCACAGCTTTCTCCACTGCCATGTTGTGCAGCATGCAGCACACGAGGAAGATTTTGCAGACCTTCACCGGTGCATATGGGAGGGACCCGCCGGTCTTGTGGAGGCAACGGAATCGGCTCTTCAGGAGGACAAACGTCCTCTCAATCACTCGCCTGGTCTGCCCTTGGGCGTTGTTGTAACGGTGATCTGCAGCTGTTCTGGGGTTGCGGAGAGGCGTCACCAGCCATGGCATGTTGGGATAGCCAGAGTCCCCTACATGGAAACATCATGTAAAGAAGTGGGTCAGGAGATGCGGTAACATACAAAGATACTGCTAAATACTGGACAAACAGAGTCTACCCACCAAGACATGCTCGTTCGTTGTGCAGCCGCAGCATCATTTCTGGCACCCTGCTACGCCTCATGATGTAGGCATCGTGTGCTGACCCTGGAAAACGTGCACAGACATGGGAAATCAGCATGTTAGCAAGACACACCACAAGGGCATTAATGGAGTGATAATGTTTACGGTTGCGATAGGCTACCTCCTGTGCCTGTGGTGGTACCAAAGCCACATGTGTCCCATCAATGGACCCAATTACATGGGGCATCCCTCCCAGGGCATAGAACTCACCCTTGATACCTGTCAACTGCTCACGAGTTGGAAAATGGATGAATTCATCGAGGTGCTCCAACATGGCTTCTAACACATCATGCAGGACACGGCTGAACATGGACATGCCACCCACATCAGCTATGGTGAATTGAAACGTACCGGTGGCAAAGAAATGTAGGGCTGCCATCACCTTCATCTTGGGGTCAGCGCAGTCGGATAACTGTGTCGGGGTTGGAGGTGTGGTGCCAGCCTGTTTGTCAGGTCCTCAATTAACTGTTGGGGGAGCCGTTTCGCCTGCCAGAAGTTGAGGAATTGGGCGGACTACAGATCCCAGGGGGCCTGCTGCTATCGCCCGCACCTGGTCACACTTTGCCTTCCTGCTGGTGCCGATAAAGCGCCTCGCCGCTCCCGCTGTCGCGGGAGCCGCTTCGCCTGCCAGAAGTTGAGGAATTGGGCGGACTACAGATCCCAGGGGGCCTGCTGCTATCGCCCGCACCTGGTCACACTTTGCCTTCCTGCCGGCGCCGATAAAGCGCCTCGCCGCTCCCGCTGTCGCGGGAGGCGCTTCGCCTGCCAGAAGTTGAGGAATTGGGCGGACTACAGATCCCAGGGGGCCTGCTGCTATCGCCCGCACCTGGTCACACTTTGCCTTCCTGCCGGCGCCGATAAAGCGCCTCGCCGCTCCCGCTGTCGCGGGAGCCGCTTCGCCTGCCAGAAGTTGAGGAATTGGGCGGACTACAGATCCCAGGGGGCCTGCTGCTATCGCCCGCACCTGGTCACACTTTGCCTTCCTGCCGGCGCCGATAAAGCGCCTCGCCGCTCCCGCTGTCGCGGGAGCCGCTTCGCCTGCCAGAAGTTGAGGAATTGGGCGGACTACAGATCCCAGGGGGCCTGCTGCTATCGCCCGCACCTGTCCACACTTTGCCTTCCTGCCGGCGCCGATAAAGCGCCTCGCCGCTCCCGCTGTCGCGGGAGCCGCTTCGCTTGCCAGAAGTTGAGGAATTGGGCGGACTACAGATCCCAGGGGGCCTGCTGCTATCGCCCGCACCTGGTCACACTTTGCCTTCCTGCCGGCGCCGATAAAGCGCCTCGCCGCTCCCGCTGTCGCGGGAGCCGCTTCGCCTGCCAGAAGTTGAGGAATTGGGCGGACTACAGATCCCAGGGGGCCTGCTGCTATCGCCCGCACCTGGTCACACTTTGCCTTCCTGCCGGCGCCGATAAAGCGCCTCGCCGCTCCCGCTGTCGCGGGAGCCGCTTCGCCTGCCAGAAGTTGAGGAATTGGGCGGACTACAGATCCCAGGGGGCCTGCTGCTATCGCCCGCACCTGGTCACACTTTGCCTTCCTGCCGGCGCCGATAAAGCGCCTCGCCGCTCCCGCTGTCGCGGGAGCCGCTTCGCCTGCCAGAAGTTGAGGAATTGGGCGGACTACAGATCCCAGGGGGCCTGCTGCTATCGCCCGCACCTGGTCACACTTTGCCTTCCTGCCGGCGCCGATAAAGCGCCACGCCGCCTACGCGCAGCGGACGCGCGCGGACGCAGCCCGGACAAAGGGCGGACAGTCTGTGACAGTCCGGGACTGTCCGAGGCTGGGCTGGGCCCTACTCTTTTCATCGAACCTAGGAGTCCCAGAACGTTGAAGACATCTAAGCTGGTAACTCGTGAAAGGGTTGACTGCATAGTTGAACTACCAATTAAGTTTAAAACCTACGGTTATTGACATTTGTTATCCTGTTTTGCCTTGACCATGCCTATAAGTCAAAGAGAACCAGGTTTATCGGGGTCAGGCCCTCTTGACAATTACTTAGTAAAAAAGGTCAATAAAATTAACAGTGACCGAAGGGCTTCCTTGGGGATGGATAGCCTCCAGGAGAATCCCCAAAACCCTTCAAATGCTGAGAGAGTCCCATTGGACAAAGGTATTTGTGTCTCCCCTTCTCATATACAAGCCAACGCTACTGTTATGGCCACAGCTCAGGTTTATATGGACCCTCTAGATGCGGATCTAAATTCTGCAAGTGATGTGATAGACGAGGTTACACCTGTTCCCAGACCGGTTAGGAACTGCAGAAAGCAACAAAGTAAAAAGGGGGGGGCTCCTACTAAAGGAAATAGAAGGGGCGACACTGCGGAAAAAGCTCACATCGATCCAGACGAGCCTTTAAACAACAGTTTTGGTGCAATAACCCCTTTATTCCCTGACCATTTTTCCCAATTACTTAGCTCCTTTGAGGTTTTACTTGATACAAAATTAGATCTACTCATGCAACCTCTGGTATTGAAACTTGATATGGTCGCTGATGAGGTTAAAAGGTTGGGAGGATTATTAACAAAACATTTAAACTGGGTAGACAGCAAAAAAAGAAGGGGCAGTGTGTAGCTGGGCATGATAGCCTAGTTAGAGTTGAACACCTACAGATTCCATCTCAGCCCGTTAGTAATAATGCTATGGTCACGCCAACTCCTCCCGTGATTACTTTAGCCTCAAACTCAGCTAGCCCAGTAGTAAAGGAGCCGGTCCCCGCGCATAAAGAAGAGGTGGTAACGAAAGCTAGATTTATTAACTTGCCCCCGGCATGCTCCCCTTACGTTGTGATTTTAACCAACGTCCCACCCCAGGACAGGCACGCAGTCCCCTTGCACACGGAATCGCACGACTCCCTCAAGCAAAAGACAGTTTTGTGGTTACATAGGAAGTGTGGGTTCCCTCTTAACATGGCTAATGACATCTTAAGTACTCGAAGAGTAAATTGGATAGGGCCCTCCAAAAAATCATCTACTGGAGATTGTGTCATAGCCAATTTTAGACACACACAACATGTGGCTACTGTCTTACTGAGGGCAGCATCCTTGGCACAAGATGCTAATAGTATCCAGGCGCGTCCCCTTGGATTTTTTTACACCCACCTCCCCCCTAGAGATTGTTTCCACCTGACTAGACAGAGAAATCTCATTCCAGCAACGGAATTGATGCCTTTTCCCCACCAGGGTGTAGGTGCTGTCCATCAGTTTACGGGTGGGCCAAATATACCCACATCTAATCGTTTTGAGGCACTCTCTCTGTTGGATATGTGCGATTGACGGGAGGCTGGTTTTCATGGGGGGGACGAGTCATCTTTGGTTCAGGCCCTTCATGAAGAAAATCAGCCTCCCGTATCACCCGCATGTATCGATGTTAGTCATCCGACTGCCGATAACTGTAAGGGGGGTTCACCTAAAAAGTTAATCAAAATGTTAACGTGGAATATTGCGGGCTTACGTGCCAAGAGAGATAATTAATCCTGGTTAAGTTTCTTGAAGGATTATGACATTCTGGCACTTCAAGAGACCTGGGAAACTGAATGTAATTTTTGGTTAGATGGTTATACATCTCATTTTGTTCCAGCATCAAAATCAGTTTCTGGAAGGGCCTCAGGTGGTTTAGTGGTTCTGCTTTCGGTGAAATTAAAAGGTACCGTTAGCAGGATAACTTGTTCATGTAATAATTTTCTTATAGTGGAATTTAAACTCTCCAACAATATAAAATTATTATTGGTAAATTGCTATAATTCCCAGCAAGAGGACTCGCCGAACGCTCACTTGCTATGGTTGGCGAATTTTTTAAATACTTATTCTTTGAAGCAAACCACTTTCTGTTATTATATTTTGCTAGGTGATTTTAATGTACACTTATGTAGTCAAAATTGTTGCTTATATGATATTGACGGACCAGACCTGACATCCCCTCAGCATTTTGAGCACTCAAGTAAGGGGGAAGCTCTGGAAAAACTTCTTACCGAAAATCAGTTGTATGATCCAGGCTTTCATGAACAAAATTTACGGGTGCCCACCTTTATTGGAAGGGATAGTAACACTATTATCGACTACATATTTCTTTCTTCTGGACTTTTAAAATATGTATGTTTTTATAATGCGATTCCCTCTATTTTTAGTGACCATAACCCTGTGGTAATTGAAATGTTAGATGGTCTTTCCCTTTTAAATACCTTAACCTCACATATGATGGACACTGAAGTTAGGGTAAAGGATCAGGGAAGAAGGCTAAACTGGTCTAAGGTAGTTCCGGAGGAATTTTTTAACTCAATCAAGTTAGAGGCGGCCCTGGACCTGGAAATCTGTGGAGACCAACATTCTACGGGGAAGGAAGTAATTTCCTCGTTTGAAGCCATATGCTTCCTAGTGTCAAAGGATTTAACTAGTAAAAGTAGACCAGCACCTAAGAATGTAGTTTCCGGCTGGTTTGATCACAACTGCACCAAAGCTCATATTAACCTTAAAAATGCGCTTCAGGCCAGTCCGAGGAATAAAATCCTGGTGTCGCAGTTAAGAAGCGACTATAAAAAAGCATTGATGGTCCGGAAAAAAGAAATTAAACACAATGCCTGGGCCGATCTTATGGATAAGGCAACCTTAAAAGACAGTGCGAAATTTTGGTCTATTATCAACACTCCTCTTTTTTCCGACGTTAAAAACGGAGTGTTGGAAACTAATATAGCAGAGGAGGACTGGTTGAGTCATTTTAAAAACATATATGGTAGTCACTTAGATTTAGAATCCCTAAACGGACAAGTCTCGGCTTCTACTTTAACACCAGTTAGATTTCATATAGGAGAAATCACAAAAGCAATTGAAGACTCTGCAGGAAAGAAGGCTCCTGGCCCGGACGGTGTCCCCACCGATTTGTATAAGGCAAACCCGGTGTTCTGGGCAAATATACTGACTAATGTATTTAACTCCTCGGCTATTGTGGGTTTTCCTAAATCCTGGTCTCATTCTATCATAATACCGGTGTTCAAGAAAGGCCAAAGGGCTGACCCTAGATGTTATAGGCCCATATCCTTGATAGATTCCTCTATAAAAATCTTGGGGAAAGTCATACTTGCTAGGATAACAAAGTGGGCCTCGGATAATAACATCTTGTCCGACGCACAGTATGGCTTTAGAGCCGGCCGGAGCACGGAGGATCAATGTCTGAACCTCCTCTTAATAATAGATAAATACACCAAGGCTGCCGGGGGCTCCATTTATCTGGGATTTATGGATTTGTCCACGGCCTTTGATCTCGTAAATAGGTCAAAGCTGTGGACAATGCTCCTGGAGATGGGGCTTGACCCACCCCTTGTGTATTTCCTCTCAGAGCTCCACCAAGATCTGAATGCCTCGATAAGGATGACGACTGAGGGGAAGTGTACGGCCAGCTTTAAGTCTAGCAGAGGGGTACGACAGGGTTGCATTCTAGCGCCCATGTTGTTCACCCTATACATAAATTCCCTGGAGCAAAACCTGCTGGCTGCTACGCAGGACATCCCGCGTATGGGAGGTACCCCGATCCCGGTCCTCCTATACGCGGATGACGCTGTCCTGCTGGCCAGGACCCCCCGGGCGCTGCAAAGATTGCTGGACTCGTTCGGGGACTTCATGCATAGCCTGGACTTGGTGGTTAATAACGGCAAATCTCATGCTATGTCGTTAGGTCACGCGAAAAATAAGGTAAAGCCTTTTTTCTGCAGGGGAGCAGAAATCTCAAGAGTGAAGATTTTCACTTACTTGGGAGTAGTCTTTGATGACAAAGGCTCTTGGTCCCCTCAGCTTTCTATAAAGGTAAACTCCACAAGAAGCTCATCTGCGGCCGTACTTGGTTTTGCAAAAAGGTTGGGAGGAAAACCGACAGAGGCAATATTAACAATCTACAAAGCCAAAACAGTTTCCATTGTAAGGTATGGGGCGTCAATCTGGGGTTACATTAAACACGACACGATCCAAACGGAGGAAAACAAATTTTTGCGCTCCCTCCTTGGCCTCCCACAATCAACCGCTTCTTTTTCAGTCCATTTGGAACTCGGGATAGGTTACATAGCACCTCTACTGCTATGGATCAAAATATGGCTAAACCCGAATCTTACTTTAAATCATAAAATCCTGAAGGACTGTACTCGACTTGACAACATGAATAAAATTCAATGGTTGTCAAATATCGAGAAGTTAGCTGCCTACATTGGGAGACCAGAAATCTTTTTTAACCCTGAAATTCTTTGTAAGGCAGATCTTGAGTGGGTAAAATCTAATTTTATGAGGCTAAGGGAGGCCGAGCGGGAAGAAGACGAACTTCGTAAACCCTCTGTGAGGGGACATGTCCTGGTATCCCAGCTCTCAGGGTTGTCTTTATATCTTACAGTGGTAACCAACCCTTTTCACAAATGGCTGTTGACTAAATTCCGGTTCAACCAAGTACACATAGTTCTTTGGGATGTAGCTGGCTGGAATAGGCTAGAAGATGTTGCCCCTTGCAAGTGCGATGATATTTCTCCACAAGACACCACGCACTTTATGCTATTCTGCACTTTTTTCAAACATGCCAGGAAGAAGTTTATTATTCCTTTGTTAAAAAGTAGGAACTTTACACAGTACAAGCCAGCTTTATTGTTCCTAAGCATGCTTGAATGTCCATTAATTATGTTCTGTGTTGCTAGCTTCTTGGTGGCAGCTGTCAGAGAAAGGAGGGTCAGACTAAAACTAATACGGGATGTGGATCCTATCTGATATACGGACTTCGATCCTGTACTAAGAATTCACGTTGATTATGGTCTATTATGAAATTTTAATAGGAATTGTTTTTAATTGTAGATCTGTGAATTGCAAGATTTTATATATTTAATTGTGTAGTATACTTTTATGATTTTAATTAATCGAATAAAGTGGTTTTGACTTGACTTGACTTGAACTGTTGGGGGAATCTGTAACGGCATATGCAGTCACGTTCCCTCATGGCACCCAAGTCTGGCATTGGTCGGGGGAGGGGTGGTGCCCTGTAGAAATTTGGAAGGAACAACAGAGATTGGGTACATTACTAGACCAATGTCAATGAACTGAGCACATGTTCAACAGCTAATCCACATATGCTACATACAGAGTCTGTTCTGTGCAAAACATCCTGGACACGTATGCCAGCCAGGTGATACTCCTACCAAGAGCCAGCTACAAACGTGGATTGTCAAGGTCTACATGGCATGCCATGAAAGTAGCTGTGGGCCAGTGTGAGTGAACAGCCAGACACATTACAGGAGTGACATACATCCACATATTTGCATTTGAAGGATATTATCTCATACAGACAGCTGGCGGCAAGCCAGACGCACAGGTCACATGTCATTGAAAAAGGACAGACCACACACCTTGCCATGAAGGGGTACATGTCAATACTTATCACACAGACATTGAGACTACGCAGATATGTCCTCAGCTCGCAAGTCCCTGTTCGATACATACAGACACACGTTACGTGTGATTCCACATGTGGCCTGGTGTGTGTCATTGTGTGTCATGCACATATGCACACAGACACATGTTGGATGCTGCAACAGCAGATGGAGTTGACGGAACACCAACGGCAAGCACATGGGAACACATGACACACACATGACATAGTCACATCGTGGCACGCTGGTAGTCACATGTCAGGTGTAATTATCCGTGTACCTGGCATCAGGGGACAGTTGTGGGTGTTGGTGACTGTGCCATGCCAGTGATGCAGTGCTTGACAAGTTAGTACTACATGCACACATGTCAAAGGTGTGAAGGGGAAGTGTACCACATAGTGCCCCATCACACATGACATGTGTACACAGGTCATCACACAACTATTGGGTTAAAACATGAGGAGACATGTGCCACATCACTGCCTGACACACCTAGGCCCTACACATGAAGGACTGCACTGAAAATGACTTGATGTCCATCCTTGTGCGAGTCTGACACCTCCATTCCTTTCCTGTGCGCCTCCTATCACCAGTGTAAGCTGTGAAACGCACCGTACACACGCTCTGAGGGCGTGTGTACGGTCGTATGACTATATAGGGGTTGGGTAGGAGTACGCGTGTGTGTGTACGGACCGTACACACGTACGTGTACACACAGGTCCTATCCCTATGGTAGTGTTGCCGTAGGCGTACGCCATAGTGATACGGCCCGTACACGCGTGTGTAGGGGTCATATCCCTATGGTAGTGTTGCCGTAGGCATACACCATAGTTATACGGCCCGTACACGCGTGTGTAGGGGTCCTATCCCTATGGGAGTGTTGCCGTAGGCGTACGCCATTGTGATACAACCCCTACACACGCGTGTACGGGCCGTATCACTATGGCGTACGCCTACGGCAACACTCCCATAGGGATAGGACCCCTACACATGCGTGTACGGGCCGTATCACTATGGCATACGCCTACGGCAACACTCCCATAGGGATAGGACCCCTACACATGCGTGTATGGGCCGTATCACTAGAGTAGTGGTGCCCTAGGGGTACGTGTGAAACGCACCGTGCCGGTGTGGGTATTTGAAAATTACAATGGGGACACATAAGGGACAAGTATTAGGGCCTAAATGCATGCTGGTTGTCATGGATACCCAGTTTCAAGATCAAATTTTGAAAAAATGCTAATGCTGTCACTGGTGTATGTTCAAAGGGATTGGAGGAAACGTAGGATGCAAATGAGTCTGACCAATCACTCTGTACTCCTGTACAGCAAATAGCCCAGCAAGGCAGATATAAGTCAGCCAGAACCCACGAGGGGGCACTTGCCTGCACAACCTTTCATCAACACCACTGCTGCTGTTTGGCTTCCTCTGGCACCATGTCAAGGACTGTGGAGAGGGCCCAGCCTTTCACCCAGGAGGAGAATGAGGCGTTGCTGGACGTCATCCTCCCACAGTTCACCAGCCTGTATTGTAGACCAGGGGAGCAGGTGAGTGCTGACTCCGCTACCTTTGACTGTGCCCCTTATTTTTGTGACTGTGTGTCCAGGTGTGGCAGACATGCAATGTTGTTTAGAGTGGGTCCCAGTGGGGGGGTGGAATGGCTTAGGTCTGTCATGCAGAGCATGATGTGGTTCATGTGTGCACTCCTCACTTGCATTGTGTTTACTGTGACATTCACTGCATGGTGCATGGCACATTCAGCATGGCTAATACTCGTAGGCCTTTCTTGTTCTATAGTCCTTAGGTGATTCAATGTTCCCCCCGGTGTGACAGGTGACTGTACCCACAGATGTGTGTGAGTTTAGTGGAGCTGTGGTGAGAGTGACCAAATGATGTGTACGCCCCCTGGACATTGATGTGTGTGAATGTTCCTTGTCATGTGGGTGAGTGTCTATGTGGAGTGTTGCACCACAGCTGCATGGAGGAGGCAAATGCTCAACCCATTTGATGTAAGAAGTAAGCCGGGCTGTGTGTCTGACTAGCTGGGCTAGCCCCATGCCTGTGACACCCCCCAGGCAAGTGGCACATGTGCAGAGTGATGTTTGAATCCGCTGTTGCCACTGGCATGTGATTTATCTGTGCCTGTGTGTGTCTGTGTACTCTGCTGAGGTTGGGTCAGTGGCCTGGGCCATGTGACTGCTTGGAGGTGCTGTCCATCAGCCTTGTGTTGCTTGTGTTGTACAGTGTGTGCCATGATCAGGGAGTGTGTTGCACCCCTCATGCCACCTGTGTACTTTCAATGCCATGTAGTGCATTGGGGCTTACACAGAGGTGAACTTCCCTATGACGAAGGTGCCATTAGTTTGCAGCATGCTATGCCCTGTTCAACAAATCAAAGATGTTCTAATGTGTGTCTCTGTGACATGGAGCAGGTGTAGTGATCTATTCTCACTTTGACATCCTCACAGGTAACCGCCTACGAGAAGGGGAAGATATGGAAGCGGGCCGTCAGGGCCGTGATCTCCGTGGCGGGTCGCAGTCGGCGCCTGGCCCAGGTGAGGAAACGCTGACAGGACATCCGGTGCTGGACCAGGAGGATCACCCGGGTCCTGCTGGGGGACTCAACAGCACGAAAAAACGGCGGGCGCTGGCGCCTGACCCACCAAATGAAGCATGTCCTGGCGGTGGTCTTCCCTGATATGGATAGGCGGTTACAGGAGAAGCAGCAGCAGCAAGGGGGTAGGTACATGTGTGTCTGTTGTGTGTCACAAGCTTTTGGAAGTGCTCAGTCGCATGGATACACTGCCAGGGTTTATATGTGCAGTGCATATCCTGTTGCCCCTAGTCAACCACTGCTGTTCTTCCTCCCTTCCCCTCCTTGACATGTGTTCCCTGGTCTGTGTGTAATCACTATTGCACATGGTCATCTAGGTCTTCACGGTGCACAATGCTTTCTGCATCATGTGTGGGCGTGGTCTGTGACATGTGTTGGTACCTTGCCTGTGCCCTGTCCTGTCCACTCATTTGGGGTCCATAATTGTTGGCACTGTCCTGAGGCTCCACATCGGAGTGTGAGGTTTTGAATACACACCCTTGCAGCATGCATGACCAATACAGTGGCCTCAGACATGATGTGTGTGAGTGGGAGATATGCCTAGGGCCGGGACGGTTGCTCCAGTTACAGTCAGATCATTCCAGGACCATGGAGCAGTGTGCCCATTACTGTCCCATGAGACACCTGATCCTAGGAATCATGTGTGCCATCACACACTGTGGGCAGTCGCTGTTTTTTCAGCATAGTTTGGCCTCTGTGGCATTGTTCCCTGCCCTAATTTGTATTAACGTAAAGTGTGCTACATGTGTCCACTGTACAGGGTGACCCCATTAGGCTTGTGCATACTCACACTGGGCAGTGTCTGTGTGTCTATGTACAACTTTCAGTTGATGGTTGTTTGTCACAGATATATGTGTGGTCAGCCTCACGAGGTGATGTTGAGTACATTTAGGAGTTCTTGATGCACATTTTAGTAAACACAGATTGAGAGGTGTCAAGACTTGCTCTGTCTCAATCACATTGTCTCCTGTATGGGGGGTTTGTGCAGGAAAGGCCTACATGTCAAAACCTTATGTCTCCTTGCCAAGTATGACCTGTGTGTGCTAATTGTCTGGACTGACACTCAACGTGCAGTGACCCGACATGTTGTGCAGGGTGTCATGTTTATGCTTTGCAGCATGTGTCAATAGTCACAATACAGGTTTCCAGCTCATCCATTATTGGCACCGGTGTGTGCTCCCGATGCTAAGTGGTTTGGTCTGTGTGTGCTGACATCTGTGTCGACAATCTTCGTTCCTATCAGGGTGTCTCCTCAGTGCAGGTGCTCCTTATTCCAACACTATTTCAGGGACATTAGCTAATGCATTGTCCTGTGTCTGGACATGTGTGCCAATCCACATGACAGGTGGTGTGTCAGATGTGTAGCCAACTGTGTCATCATGGTACAGATGGCCATGTGACAGGTGGCATGTTTTAAGTTGTCAATCAAGAAGTCTTGTACCTTGGCACTCACTACACTTGTCAACATGTCCCAATAGTTTTGATGCTTCACTTTGATTATTGTGAAGGGCAATAATGTGCCTGCATGACAGATGTCTCCCAAGGAAGTGCACAAGAAACCACCTTTACACTTTGGGGGAACCCGCTGGCACATTTCAAACAAAGGCACAGTTCTGTCCAAAATGTGTTCTGGAATGATACATATCCATGTTCCCACAGTGTGTTTGCATTTGGGTTAGTCCTTGGTTGTTGCTGATGCCAACTTACCGGTGTCCAGTCATCTGGACCACTGTGGTGCCATGTATATGTACTTCCTGATACCACATTTCTTCTTAACAATGGCTTCTTGGCATTAGGATGGCAGCTCATACTATGACTGTGTAAATGTAGTTTTGTGTGCACCTCCTTGTGTGACTTCTGATATTCATGCACATGTGTGTTCTGTTCCACAAGTGGAACATTCACACATTCCTAACTTGTCAATTGTATAAAGTCGTGTGATTCCCAATGGATCAGAAAGTATTTATATGGAATTTCTAAAGTACTCACAGGTCTATGAGTGTGGGGACACCTTCAGCATTGGTTTCTGTTATTTGGCATTGGGTGCACCAATACTGTTTCGTTCACAGTGAGCAAGGGGTGACATGCCTTCATAGTCTGGCTGTGCTCCACTGTTCACAGACACTAGCTTCTCAGTATAATTGGATTTCCTGTTATTTGCTGTTGTGTCCTGATTTTCATTATTTTAGGTGGCATGGTGGGTGAACCAACTTGGGAGTGCAGGGCTTACATATGTGCGGAGTAATCTAGATGTTACTCATGATGCATTTCATGATATGCACTGTGACCTATTTTGTTTTGACTCATGTGTCAGATGTACACAGGTGACTGATTATTTCCTGTCTCTTCACCTTGCCCACAGCATCATCGGGGGACACCGAGGGAGACACCTGCACGGACGTACAGGAGGGATCCAGCACCAGTGCCACCACTCCTGCCGAGTGGGAAGCATCAAGTGGCACGGAGGGCGAGGGGAGTGCGGCAGAGGACCTGGGTAGTACCAACACAGACTACGACACTGACGGGTCCGAGGCTAAACTCCCTGAGGGGGCGGAGGCTGCTCCAACAGCTGGCAGCAGCACTACAACTGTCACCGCCCCCTCGATTCCCATCACCGCCCTCCCAGTTGCTCCGGTCCCTTCTGTCCGTGTAGGGCAACGTGTCTCCTTCGTGCCAGGCACCGCACCCCCTGCCCCTGTCACCCCTGCTGCCCTCACTGCCGAGTCTGTGGACATTCAGCGGCAGTTGCAGGTTGGGCAGACATCAATCCTGACTGTCCTCCATGGCCACACCACACTGCTGACACAGATGGTGTCGTACATGGAGGGCATGTCATCAGCGATGTCTGACCAACGGATGTTGCTGGAGGTCCATGGACTCGTCACTGACGGCAGCAGTGGGTCTCCTGCAGCGCTTGGTCCCCCAACCTACCCCTGCACCATCCACACTTCCCACTCCCATGCCTGTCCCAAGCACACACACACATTCCCAGGCAGGCACCACACCAGACACAGCCAGCACACCAACAGGGAAGGGCAAGCGCACCCCTCCAGTCACGCACACTCAGGGGGTAGAAGGCACACCCACTGGGTCTAGGGCACACAGGCAGACACGCAGCCACAGTCGGAGTCGCATGCCTCACTCCCCAGTCCCTCCAATGTCACTCCACTCGGCTCCCCTGCCCCACAGTCTGAGAAGGAGGCCTACTTGGCTGTGCTGGGCCTCAGCCCCACAGCTTCACCATCGCGCAAACGGGCAAGGCACTCCACGGGTAGGGGAGTTGAGTCCCCCCCATCCACCACCTCCCCCAGTAGCGCTGCAACCCATCCCTCCACCCCCCCCCTGCCTCCTTGGGGCCTGTGGTTCATTCGGGTGCAGGGGAGATGCTGGCAGAGCTTGCAGACGTGTGCAGCGCCATACTAACCTCCACCTTTGCCGCTGCCCCCCCCCTGTGGTGGAGTCGTCCGTCCCTGCACCCACAACACCTACCCTTCCCCCTCCTGTCCCTGTGGTGCCTGGTCCTTCCCCACATGATGCCCCCACCCCAGTCGATGAACCAGAGGTTTCGAATGTGCAGGCAAGCTAGGGGAGATGCATGGACATGTGTCCCCCCCAGGACATCGCATCTGGACTGGCCTATGGCCTTTGTACATAGTGTCCTTTCATACATTTTATTTTACTGCTGAATAAAGCATTTTGTTTTCCCTTTGAACACGATTGCTTTTCAGGTATTGATGTTGGTGCTGATGCTCCATGAGTTGAGGTGGTGATCATGTGCTAGGTGTGTGGGAAATGCTGTAGTATGGTGCTCATGGGGTGGACCCTGGTATCTGCGTGCCATCACAAGGTCTCTGCAAAGATTCTTTGCTCGTGTATGCTCTTTGTGATTGGAGACATTGTCCCAAGGAGTGTTCCTTCCTCTGTGGCACCTGACATCTTCCCTGCAGGGAGTTGCACAATTGTTGTGCTGACCTGTGTCTACATTTTCTAGGTGGCAGACGGATCACTTCAACTAGGCCCATGCCTGCTCAGCAATGTCTCCGGCTGCATCGTCTGTGCCATCCTTGGTAGTCACTGTACTTGTGTATAGAGTATGTTGCCATGCCTCCATGTGGAAATTGTCACTTTTCCGCACTATGCATGTGTGTACTCCCAGCCTAGCACCCAATTGGTACTTGTTCTGCAGGGTATTTGGTCACCTGACTGACAATTGTGGTCATTGTATCTGTGGGAAGTCCACCCTATTCCTTCCATGGGAGACAACTACTTGGTAGCTGTGCCAGCACCTGTACATGCCTATCAGTCCTGGAATGTGCGTGACAGTGTGTATTCCCTTTTGCTCTCTTAGTTTAGTAGGCTTTCACATAACTATGCAGTCTTGTGACATGTTCTCAGTGTGTGTATTGTGCTGCATCCGCCAGGGGTGGGTATGCATGTGTCATTTGTCCTCACACCCACATGTGGTGTGTCATGCCGTGGGGGAAAGACGTCCATCCTCATGGGAGTGGGACACTGCTGTCAGTGATGTGTTGATATGGCACTCTCAACATTTTCACACATTGGGGATGCGTTCATGAACCCATGGAGGTGTGGTCATCTGAGGATGATGCACCCACCACTCATATGTCAGGACTATGCTGGGAATCCTCTGCACCCACCCCGATGTCTCTGTCCACTGCTGGGTGTTCCTCTGCACCCACCCCTCATATGTCTGGGCACTGCCGGAGTGATAGGCACCCACCCCTCACATGTCTCTGTCCACTGCTGGGAGTGATAGGCACCCACCCCTCACATGTCTCTGTCCACTGCTGGGAGTCCTGTGCACCCACCCCCATGTCTCTGTCCACTGCTGGGAGTGATAGGCACCCACCCCTCACATGTCTCTGTCCACTACTGGGTGTTCCGGTGCACCCACCCCTCATATGTCTGGGCACTGCTGGGAGTGATAGGCACCCACCCCTCACATGTCTCTGTCCACTACTGGGTGTTCCTCTGCACCCATCCCTCATATGTCTGGGCACTGCTGGGAGTGATAGGCACCCACCCCTCACATGTCTCTGTCCACTGCTGGGAGTCCTGTGCACCCACCCCCATGTCTCTGTCCACTGCTGGGAGTGATAGGCACCCACCCCTCACATGTCTCTGTCCACTGCTGGGAGTCCTCTGCAGCCACCCAGCCACCCACCCACCCGCCCCCTTGGTGCAGTACACTGCTGTCCTGTGCATGCACACACACCAATATACTGCTTATATGCTGCACCAGGCCCTAAGCCAACATTTGTGGCGTGTGTACGCCTTGTATCCATTCTGTACTAGTGCCGTAGGGGTATGGGTGGGACGGACCGTACCCCCACATTCATGGTGTGTACGAGCTGTACCCACGCTCTGGGGGCGTGTGTATGGTCCTACCATGCGTACCCCTACATCCCCACTCCAATGGTGGTACGGACCGTACCCACGCCCCCAGAGCGTGGGTACGGGCCGTACCACCATTGGATTGTTGATGTAGGGGTACGCGCCGTACCCACGCCCTCAGAGCGTGGGTACGGCCCGTACCACCATTCATTGGAGTGGGGAGGTAGGGGTATGCGCCGTACCCACGCCCTCAGAGCGTGGGTATGGCCCGTACCACCATTGGAGTGGGGAGGTAGGGGTACGCGCCGTACCCATGCCCCCAGAGCGTGGGTACGACCCGTACCACCATTGGAGTGGTGATGTAGGGGTACCCGCCATACCCACACCCTCAGAGCATGGGTACGGCCCGTACCACCATTGGAGTAGGGATGTAGGGGTACGCGCCGTACCCACGCCCTCAGAGCGTGGGTACGGCCCGTACCATTATTGGAGTGGGGAGGTAGGGGTATGCGCCGTACCACCATTGGAGTGGGGAGGTAGGGGTACGCGCTGTACCCACGCCCCCAGAGCGTGGGTACGACCCGTACCACCATTGGAGTGGTGATGTAGGGGTACCCACCGTACCCACGCCCTCAGAGCGTGGGACGGCCCGTACCACCATTGGAGTGGGGATGTAGGGGTATGCGCCGTACCCACGCCCTCAGAGCGTGGGTACGGCCCGTACCACCATTGGAGTGGGGATGTAGGGGTACGTGCCATACCCACGCCCCCAGAGTATGGGTAAGGCCCGTACCACCATTATCGTGGTGACGGGTACGCGTCCACGCCCACTTCTGTTGCGCGTACCCCTACGTCACCACTCCAATGGTGGTACGGCCCGTACCCACACTCTGGGGGTGTGGGTACGACGCGTACCCCTACATCAACACTCCAATGGTAGTACAGGCCGTACCCACGCTCTGGGGGCGTGGGTACGGCGTGTACTCCTACCTCCCCACTCCAATGGTGGAACGGGCCGTACCCACACTCTGAGGGCGTGGGTACGGCGCGTACCCCTACATCCCCACTCCAATGGTGGTACGGGCCGTACCCACGCTCTGAGGGTGTGGGTACAGCGCGTACCCCTACATCACCACTCCAATGGTGGTACGGGCTGTACCCACGCTCTGGGGGCGTGGGTACGGTCCGTACCACCATTGTCGCGGTGACGGGTGCGCGTCCACTTCCGTTGTGACGGTATGTAGGGGTTGGTGGGCATGCCCCCCCGAAGTGACCAGACCCTGGAGGTCATGTATGTACAGGACATATTTACATTTTTACTTGGGTGGGGGTTATGTTTGCTGCCCCTGGCCCCCCCCTTTGCCCCTGGGTGTTGTTCTGGCCTTCTGCGGAGTCTGCGTCGGTTTCTGTGCACCAGGTCGTAGGCTAGGAGGGCCGGGATGACACGTAGGATGGGGTCCATGGCAGTCCATCGCGTACCAGTGCTCCTTCTTCGCGTCGTCCTCAATTTCCCGGGAGTTTTTGGCTGCCGTAAAAAATTAGCGCTGCGGAGTGACGTGGGCACGGATCATATTTGCTGGTCCGTAAAACGCTGCCTGACTCCGTCCGGACGTCACGTACGCGATGTTCCGGATCGGAATTGTGGGTATTTTTTTGCCGGTCGTTTTTTTGTACGACTCGTACGGAAATGGTATTTCTGTACGAATCGTACTTGCGGGTTTGTAAGGTGGTTTTCTCGGGTACGAGTCGGACGGAGAATACGCTCCGTACGACCATTCGTACCCGGGTTTTACAGGATCGGAATCGGCACCGGAGTGTTAATACATAAACCAATACTTTCCCATAATCAATAATCAATAAGCAATTTACAAGCAATAATCTCCAAACCAAAACAATAAAAACCATAACTCTGCTACCAGAAGAACTGATCCAGCGCAAGTCTGGGAAACGGGGAATAACCTTTACCGATACCCTCCCTGCATCGTAGACCCGGCGTCACACTAGCTCATTCACACACGCATTCATTGGTGTGGCCCATAACACCAACACTCACACGCCTCTCTCACTGAGTCTGCACACACAGGAGGGATGAGTAATTCAAGCGCTGGACATGTGGGGAAATACCTTATAACCGATAGGGAAGGAAAAGTCATTTACAAATATACATTAACGTCCTTTCGCCTACAGATCCTCAATCCCAAACATCAAGGCACTCCTCCCACTTCCGTCAATGGACCAAATTAGTTGGATTGGTTGATGATGATTTTAGAACCAGCTAAAACACATTTTAAGATTCAGAATCCTTTCCTCCTTAGCTGAAAAACCACAAACTCGTGGTTTCTTGTTAATCAATAATAATTTATCTAAGTTTCATAAAGCTTTAGTATGCATTTATTTCGCAAAGTTTATATCAAATTTTCAGAAAATCACAGAACTTCATATTTACCTAATCTTTACTACTGTGGGGACTTCTAATTCATTGGCTCTGTATAGATCGTCCGTAATAAACCAAAGCTCAGAGTTCTCTGCCTAGCACGTTACAGTCCCAAAGATCGGCAAAGGACCAAAGACGTGCAAGCGTCAGTCAAAAGTTCGCAGGGCCGCAGGATGTAGGCAGTTGAGCTGTGTATTTTGCAGGTGTATCACTCAATAAAAATGATTGATTCTAAAAAGTTTGCAGTCGTCAAAGAGTCGGATAGAATCCAGGTCATCAAAGTAAGGGTAGGAGGCGGCAAACGACAAGCGACAAGTCAATAAGGGAAGGTCGTGTCGAGTCCCTATTCTGCTAAGCTTTTATAAAGAACTTGAACATAGAAGTTACAATTTTAAAGTTTAGAGTGGTCATGATTGGTTGGTTAGGATCGTCCGATGTGTTCCCAGGATTTCAGTACAGTTCAAGGGGTGAGGTCCCCAGTAAAAATTGTATCAACTTGTTCAGGTTCTCTGTTAAAGTTATTGTTCCTCTTTCTTGGAAGACGTCCAATGTGTCATCCTTGTTGGGGTACTGTGTTCAGAGGTCACTGAGAGGATCATGGAAGCTCTCTCGCAGGCGCTGTTTACTCCGCGCCACATGAGAAAATGGCCACTTCATCGTGGAGTCTCGGCAGCCATCTTTGATTTAGGCCCAAATGCTAATTTAAGCGAAACAAACACAAAAGAATATTTAATATAAAGAAATAACAAATCTAATGTTTACCCCTTACTAATCCCTTTATGTGTTTGTATTTATCTAGCGTTTAGCAACATTTAAAGCATTTATATTCACCATTTCGATTCTCCTTCTGGGCAACATTACCGAAGATTACAAGTTAACATATATCATGCAATTTTTTTAATTACTACATCTATTACTGTTAATATGCATACATATTTTAGTCATAAAAATTATATTTAGCCATGCAATTGCAATCCCACGTGTAATTTATATTAATAAGTGTTGGTTAATAAACATGCAAACTCATTTAATAATATTATAGTTAATAGATTATTTAATTAATATTTTTATGCAAAATGGGGGAGGTATACAACATTTTTGTACCTGCACTAAAGCTGATGTATTATACAATCTCCTAGTGAAATGGTATTTAAAGTTGTCAATCTCTACATAGTAGCTTTCTGAACACTACAACCATTTCAAGTTGCTAATATTTTGGGGTACATTTCATTTTGAAAGCAAACCAATTGCACAGTAATTTAGCAAAACTATCTGCTCTCTTCGTCCCTTTGTTCAAGGAGCACATTTTTTAGGGTACATTGTCT
Organism: Triturus cristatus; assembly: GCF_964204655.1. Lineage (NCBI taxonomy): Eukaryota > Metazoa > Chordata > Amphibia > Caudata > Salamandridae > Triturus > Triturus cristatus. The sequence goes on from NC_140579.1 coordinate 295,692,662, forward strand.
GTTTAAAAACAAATATCACCAATCTTACTTCCATTCTTCTTCATACACATGCATATACTAAAAAAAGCCTTCTGAAAGCTATACACATTGCCACAAATTGTTACATGTTGCAGAAAATTGCACACCTGGCTATATTGGAACCCCGGTCAGTAATGCAAGCTGAGATTCCTGCTTACTATTTTTGTCTGTATCTTACTTGTATTCTATGTCAGGACCGGAGGTGAGGATTATGCTTAACTCTCTTCGCTTTATTAAACAACAGCCTTTTTAGGTCTCGCGAGCCAAAGGTTCGAAGAGACATTTTATATGTGGGCTTCTCAAATTGCTGCCGTGGCCTAAGGCTACAGTGCACGTGAACGTGCATGCGTGCAGCGCCATGTGTCTTTCCTCCGTAGCGATCGTAATCACGATCACTTTCACTTTCGCGGGCTCCTCTGTTGCTGACATTCCCCCCTCCCTTCTCGCCCAGCCCTTCTTGTTTTTAGGTCTCGTCTGAGCCAGCGCTTTAGCGCTGCTCTGGCGAGAGCTATTGAAAACGGGGATCTGGAAGTGCAAACAGTACTTTTCAGGCCCCCAACTACAGTGCATGTGCGCCGGGCGCGCGCACCATTTGGCAGCCTGCCTGTACATTTCGCGGGCGCTTTGATGTTCTCAGTGAGCCGCGCGGCCATTTCGAACATCAAAGCGCCTGCGAAATGATTATTTTCACTTTAACGTTCGCACCTACTTGTTTTATTCGTTCTTTCTCCGTGTGTGTGTGTGTGTGTGTGTGTCGATCGCAAGCGTTTGGGGCTTATTTCACGATTCTACCCAAAATATTTTTTTACATTACACCTATGATACAGTGCTGGGATTATTAGGGGATTCGTTCTCTGTTTTAAAACCCTGCATTGTTTTCTTTGTATAACTATATTACAAATTGGCAATTTAAAGGGCCCTCCCATGGAAATAAAAATAAATATTTTAACAAGTGTGGCTTAGGCAGTACTGAAGAACCCACTTATCGCGCGCCCTTACTAGCTAACACACCTAATACAGCACTCCGGATGACATTGCCTATTCTGGTCCGATGCCTCTTGAAGACAATTTAACAGTTGACTCTTGCTTGCACTGGATTATGTTGTAATTGCGGTTTTGTAGCGCTTCTTTCCCCGTGCGAGGCGTCGAAGCGCTCTACCGGATGGATAGCAGTCTAAATATCGAGGGTGTGCTGATAAGCGCCGTCTAAAAAACATGCAAGTGACGGTAATCATGTATCGAATTCAAGCAAAAATAAAAACCATTAAGGCGTTGCAATTTTAAATGCGAGTTCACAAGTTTCCAGAGAAAATGTGTATTAAATGCCTCAACAAAAGAAATTATTCTAAACATGATCAAACAGTTGCATTAACATTGTTAATTATAATACTATTGTGCAAAGTAAATTATATCTATTTCAATGTATGGGTCCAGCTCTACTGTAAAAATTAACTCCACGGCCTATGTGATGTGTTCAATCGTATGCAATAAGGATTTGTAAATAATTTTGTCCTCCCTAAATGCCACAAAGAAGCAGTCCCTTAACCCCAGGCATAAATAATTCCAAAGTCTTCTTCAAATAAGATGTTTGACACATTCATTAATTTATTTTATTTGCATTTTAGCTAAAGGAAATGAAATGCAAAGAGGTGACTGGCATATATTTTAAAGCAAACGAGAAAGGGCAATGGCTTGGTGAGGACTCCTTTGGTTATTGAAACAGGTTTGTCAATTTTGGAAACCATTACATTTTGTGTTGCAGTGGTCAAACCCCTATATTTTCATTTGCTTATCAAAGTAAACTTAAAACTTCTAGAAGGTACATCTGCTTATCGTCCGACATTGTAATAGCTAGCTTGTGGGCGCATGTCAGCGCTGGAACGCAAACAGCCTCAATACCGCAAGGCATGTACACACTTGCACCAAAGACCCCCTTTGCGAGGATGCGGTGCAGCTCTTGCTAGGAAGGGTTAAGAGGACGAGTTTGATCCCTGGAGTGTTTTTTTATTTTTATTTTGTAGGGGTGGGTTTCAGCGTGCAGAGCTAACATTTATCTTTTGATCCCCATGCATGAAATTAAGGAGTACAGGGAATGGTGAGTGAGTTCAAAGAATTAAAACAAAAACAAGCTCGCAAGGTAAGGCTCTTAGTCGGCAATAGTTTTCTAAGCAGATCAGATGGAAGGTTTTTTTTTTAGGAAACGGGGGGCGCAGAGGGGGTTGTGGGCTACCAAAAGTGTTTGCTTACGATGACCCGTGTTTATCCCTGCGCATGTTGTCACCTCCTGCAAATGGCGATTCATTAAAAGGGATTAGCAAGGGCCTTCCCTTTGATGTGAGAGCGGATCCCCCCTGCAGTCCACTGAGAGCCCCCCTCACTCTTCTCTTGAAAACACAGCCACACCAATAAACTCTCGCATCGCTCTGGGCTCCATGCGGGTAGAAGCTACCAGCACATTTGGCCCATTTGGTAGTTTCGTAGCACTTTGAAAAATAGCATTTGCAATGCAATCGGTCTCGCATTTACGCGAGTTTAAGCTACTGGCATTGTAAATGACAATGCCTTTTATTTATGTTAAAAAAAAAAGGCATTTTCATTTACAATGCCAATAGCTTAAACTTGTGTAAATGCGAGACCTATTGCATTGCAAATGCTTGTTGCCTGCGCCATCATTATTATCCTCGGTTGCCATGAGCACCCACCCCTAGGGTCCTGTCCAAACAAGCTTTGCAATTCTCACAAACATTCAATACCGGACACAGGAATCTGTTTCTGACGTCACCGTCTTGCGCATTTCATATTATTTAAAGTCCAGAGGACGCTTGCCCAATTTCAGAGCAAAACAGGAAAAAAGACACGCTGACAGCGACAAACTGTGGCAGCTTCAATCGTGACGCAGTTCTGCAACATGTCACGTCAGCAGAAACCTGTGGGTGGAGGAGCATAACATCGTGGGACACAGGGAGAAGAAGTCTTTGATGCTAAGACAGGGTGAAAACATTTCCTGGGAACTGTAAAAACAAGCATTTGCAATGCAATAGGTCTCGCATTTACGGGAGTTTGAGCTATTGGCATTGTAATTGACAATGCGTTTTATTTATGTTTTACAAACAAAAACATAAATAAGAGGCATTGACATTTACAATGCCAATAGCTCAAACTTGCGTAATTGCGAGACCTATTGCATTGCAAATGCTTGTTTAAAACATATTTTCTTTAAGCTTCATCTTAAAGCGGAGAACTAACCGTCCCAATAGAGTCTTTGGGAATGGTGTTACAAAAAACCAGCAAATGACAGTCCAACAGTCGTTCATAGCCGTGGCCAATCAGGGTCAGCATATTTCTGTAATAGTCTCCTCTTCGCTCTGATCCCTCTCTTTCTTCGCTGCTTGCAGCCCCAGTTAAGTGCTTTTCTCCTTCCTCCTTACTGTGAGAATAGTGAGTTTGTTAATTCTTGATATCATGTTAAATTGGTGTATATTTGTTTTGCAGCGTAAAGCGCGTGCTGTCACCCTGTCGCCGGAGCGTCTCTCGCTCCTTTGCGACTGTTATTATTGGTGATGCGCCGCAGTGTGGTCCTCCGCCCGTTGGGTGGCGCTTGACTCTGGCGGTTTTTGACTCCCTGTCATGTGCGATTCCTGTCAGTTTCAAATGACAGGATCGGGCGCGCGTTGGGAGTCGGAACCGCCGCAAGCCTTTTGCCTGGAGGAAGACATCCCGTAAAGGGGTCTGTACACAGCCTATTGTGCCGGCCTATAACAGGGTCTGCAGACCTTTCTCAAAACACCCAACGGTGTCAGTATCATTTTGACCGTGACCACGAGGGTCCAATAAGGTAGCACGGTTCCCCAGGCAGCATTCCCCATTAATTTTCGCACCAGGGGAGAAGTGTTCCTGGGGTTAAAACCCCTATGGTGTGGCTCAGCCTACAAATCTCGTGTCTGAAACAACAGTCCTGAAAGTCTGCAGCTGCTTGCCTGCCCATATTTCCCTCGTGAGAATGGGTGCTGCATGAGTGGCACTTGGGGACTACAGTCTTAAATAAGTACAGTCCTTTAACTGTTTTTAGGTCTCGCTGAGCCCAGTGCATGCGCTGGCTCGAAGAGACATTTTGTATGTGGGCTCCAAAAAGTGCTACCAGGCCAGCCTAGAGCTACAGTGCATGTGCGCGGGCGCGCGCGCCGCGCTTACTTTCACTTTCGCGGCCGCACGGACGCTTTGATCGCGATCGCGATCACTTTCACTTTCGCAGACCCAGCGTCCTCTGCCGGCACACCCACTGTTTTCATTCAATCACTTGTTTATCTTCCTATGTGTTCGGGCGCCACGCTGCCTTGCACGGCACCAGGTTTCATGTTTTGTTTTAATCAGATGTGTCAAAACACTTAACAGGTCAATGCTTGTATAAAATCTTATCTGTTTTGAAATGTTTTCAATAGTGAAGCCAAATCAACATCCTAATAACTCCTTGCACCCGAAGCCGCCGCTAGTCTTCTTTCGATGTCTATGCTTCGTTTACTCCTTTATGTCTTCGCTTTCACGTCCTATTCTGTGTTGCCAATCGGGGATGTTCACTACAGCGGCCCGCTAGGTTCAGAAAGCAGCCTCCCTGGTTTTAGGTTCATGCTTACCGGGTGCTGCTTGGAACAGTGACCATGGGGCGGCGATTTCAGCCCCTTCTCCGAAGAATAGAGGGAGGAAGGTGCTCACCCTCACCGTTGCGCAAATCAATGCAGAGTTGAATACCCAGGTACACGTTAAGAGTGCTCATGTTACGATCTCACTGAGCATCAGTTGTGAGTAGGGACTCCCATAGAACATAGAAAGCTTGTTTAAGATGAGGCAGACCTTCAGTGAGGCGCAGGAACTCAAATGATGCACCTAAAGTAGCCCGAGATAGCTCTGTGGTGGACTTAGCTGTTAATACTGCGCTAATGTACTAGAGCTCCCTCCCCTCGATAACTCGCAGGCAGCATGTAAGTGCAGCCTGGCGCTGCTTTATTTGTGTTGGTACATTTGTCGACTTTCCACCCCCAATTTAAATAAGGTTGGTCGGCGCCGCGCTGCCTCGCACAGCGCCTGGTTTCATGTTTTTTTTAATCAAATGTGATAAAAACACTTTAAAGGTCGCAAAGGCGAGACCTGTTGGCTATGTTAATGCTTGTTATCAACATGCACCCGAGTCCATGGGGCTTCCGTGCCTTAATTAGTAGCCGCACTCTCATGGGTTTCTTCCCGGCCCTCCCGTTGTCTTTGTTTATGCCCCCTCTTATTGTCCGTGTTTTATTGTTGTTCACGCCCTACTCCCGTTGTCCGTGTTCTTTTTCTTCCCGCCCCCCTTCATGCTGGCTTTATTCCTGCCCCCCTCCCTTGACCCGCACAGCCATAACTGCCAGCAGCTTCTGTGTAAGAAACAGACTCCCACTCCACACAGCAAAGAGGGAGGGCTGGTCAGCTCGGTTCTCATGTCTGATGCTTAGCCTTCAGCTGTCATCCTTCGTCCTATCCTTCGTTCTCGTGTTACTCTTTCCCTTTGTTGCTTTCTTCCTTGTTTTGTTAATTTTGCGCTTTTGTAATGTTATGTTTTACTGTCGCGTTACATTGGTAATAACGTTACGCTTTTGTGTCTGCTACAGGGTGTCCCACAGCAGAGCTACCCCTCGATTAACACAGAGCCCAGTGTATTGTGGAGTAGATAGCAGAGTCAGGCCTCTACCTACTCAGAACAGTTGTTTAGGCCTCAGATAGCTGAACTAGCCCTCGGGGAACAGAGAGCATTCACGCTCAGGCCTCAGTCACTAGAGCTGTCTCACGGGTTACCCCGCATATGTCACTGTTGTGACAGCCTTGGACTCTAAAGTTTCACTGCACTTACATGGCCGAGTAAACATAACGTGGATCAATCAAAATAATTGTCGAGGGTCACACGTGCCAGCAAGGAACAGTGATCTCATAAAGCAAAGCGCAACCTCTGCGCTGCCCGTCTGCTGTCCGCCCTGCAGAGCCCCTTCCTTCCTTGGGAAGTAGGATGAATGTTTTGTATTCAGAGTTCATTCCGAATTGTTTTGATTTCACGTTTTGCTTTCATTCATGAAGCAGCTGTCGCCACCATTCCCTTCATTACAAAATGTCGCACTCATAGCCTCTCATTGATATTTCCTCTGTCTCTTCGTCTTCCTTTGCTTCTCACTGTTTGCATCTCTCTCATTGACTGTCGTTAATCCCAAAGGTGTTCGGAAGGGGGTGCGGGTCTTTACACAAAATGATCCTCCTAAATATGTCTCCCGCCCCCCCCCCCCCCCTTTGCAGGCAGCGTATGTGCACTGTTGCTTCCCGGTGACCGGTTGTGTCTTAAAAAAAACACTCAAAAAGGTATTTTCTTCTTTGTGTTGTCACTTTAATAGAGAACCTATACCATGTACTGAATTCATACATTTATTTATGTGTCCTTCGGCTGGTTGCAATTGGTTGGAAGTACTTGTTTTTTTTCTCCATCCCACCGCCCCATTGCTTGTTGCCCCCGTCCTTCCTCCTCCCGCGGAGTTGCTTATTTTTTTCGTCTGCTCGTGCCCCTTTAATTTCAGAGGGGTGTTGACTTCATTTACTTCCAGTCAGAGGCGCCTATTTCATCTGAAAATCTTAATAAACTGTTATTTCTGTTAACTCCAATATCAACTCTAATAAAAAAAAACAAGCATTGGTATAGCCAATAGGTCTTGCCTTTGGGACCTTATAAGTGTTTAACCATGCAACTGTTGATATTGTTGCACCAAGGATATTGTGCTGCATAACTAAATACTTATAAGGTCCCAAAAGCGAGACCTATTGGCTATGCCAATGCTTGTTTCTCCTGTGGTCCACGACCTTGTTAACCGGAATGGAAGCCTCAGAGGAGGGTTATGAGGACCCTTTAGACTGTCTCCCATGGGATGATGACTTTTACAGTGTGGTAGATGCCTCCATCTACTGTGCTGTAGATGAAGCCATGGCCCCCATGGAGGAGCGCCTCGCCCAGCTTATTGCCTGCGTGTGAGCAAAGAGATCCCAACCAGTGCCTGCTGCGCTTTCCCTTCCGCTTGTCACCCCAGACCCAGTAAACCAAGATGTGACACCAGCAATGCGCTCTAGAGAGCCCTGGGTGGATATTGGCACTTTTGAACGCTTAAAGCATGCCTTCATGGCAAAGAGCCTTCCTGCTTTACCGCCCCCCGAAACCAGAGCCCCAAAAAAAGGCCACTTCCCCCACCCCCAGAGTTCCAAGCATTGTCGGAAGCAAGGCTGTAACCACTTTCTAAATTGAAGGGCAGCGATGTCTGGAGCGTGCTGTTAATGAGGGGCATGCAAATCAATGACTTTCCTCGTGCAACACAGATCATCATCTCTTAACACATGCTGTATTGATCTACAGTCTGTACTGCTACCAAGTACTGAAACGTCAGCAGAGCTCATGCAGTGCCCCTCTATACTCTCCATCCTTGTGCGAAGCACCCATTGAGTCCTCATAATGCACCTCTGTCCCAGCCTACAGTCTGTACTGCTATCGAAGTACGGAAACATTAACAGAGCTCAAGCAATGCACCTCTATGCTCACTTTCCTCCTGCAAGCACCCATCAAGTCCTCATAATGCACCTCTGTCCTGACCTGCAGTAAGCACTGATTTCCCAGTCCTGAGACACCTGCACATATACTAAGACATTTGTAGTACTCTGACAATCCACTTTCTCCACTGTGCGTAACTATCCCATTATGGAGACCTCTCAAAGCTCTTCAGGGCTACTCAACAAGCATTTGCAATGCAATCAGTCTTGCATTGTTATGTTATGTTATTTATATTTAATATAGCGCACAACTCGCCCAGGGGCATTTCGGCGTTGTAACGGAAACAAGTATCAGTGAAGAGGGAAAGCATTTAGAATAGATGATCTTTAAGTAATTTTTTTAATTTACAGTAGTTCGTACAAGTGCGAACGTGAAGTGGAAGCTTTTCCAATAATAGGGAGTAAGGTAGGAGAAAGCCTTACCTCCACTAGGAGTCAAACGAATGCGCAGAAAACACAATAAGGCTTTATCATGGGATCTTAGACTATGGCTAGGTGTGTACGCTTTAATTTTTAGTTGCAGATATAATAGCCCTTTTCCTTTTAGGTAATTATAGGTAAGGCAGCAGATCTTAAAACAACACCTTTTTTTCACTGGCAGCCAGTGACTGCACGTTTTTTACTGCCAGCCTTGCATCTGGCAAACAAAGACTGTAAGTTAAAAGTGTGTGTTTACGCAACGCTTGCAGGTTTTCAAAACATACAAATAAAAGGCATTGCCATTTACAATGCCAATAGCGCAAACTCTCGCAAATACGAGACCGATTGCATTGCAAATGCTTGTTGTTAATTATGATCTCTTATCTGTCAAGATGCAGATGAGAGGCGCATAAAAAACCACCCCACTGTAGTTTCTAAGGCGGGTTTTCACCGCGCCCCTGGTTTTATTGGTAGGGGTCCCTTAATTGGTAGATTAAGCTTTAGAGCCCGTAAACTTTCAATCCATGTAAATCTACAGAGATTGTAATGCACTCTTAATCATGTGGTCAAGCTCACAAACAAATGCATAAATAAATAGGATTTTGACCACACTTTTTTGATGTGGGGTAGCACAATATTTTTGTCAACCTTCATGAAGTTTACAGAAAATTCATCTTTACAAATGCAATTTAAGCATTTATATTTTTTCTACGCTTTTGCTGCCGCACTTACCTAGTGGGCTGAGATCTGATAATAGCTTTGATGATCACAGTGCAGGTGAGAGCAGCAGAGATTTTGGCTGTTAATAGTGATTGGAGGTGTGCTTCACACCAAAGGCACAAGGTCAGTAACCTCTGAAGGGAGAGGCAGGCTTTGGAGAGTGCAGGAACTCAGACACACAGGATTATAGTGAAAAGCAGTTCTTGTTAATTCAGCTTCCAAACAATGGTGGCAAGCCTACGTGCCTTCAGAGTGCAGTTGTGAATGGCAGCCTGCACTCTGAATGAAACCGTATAAGCAGAGACTTTCTTTTCCCTTCAAAAGACTAGGACACGCCAGCCATGCAACCTTCAAAGAGATGTCGGTGCCTCACGTTGTGGTGGGAGAGGAGGGCAGCTCTTCTGGTCATTATTGTCAGTGAGCTAAAGGACTATTAAGTCCAAGAAAGTTATCCCGAAAAAAACAGCTTGCCTTTGTAAGCAGGTGAGAAGGATTTGGGAGTTCTGTGGAGGGAAAGGTTTCTGCTTCAGGAAGTTGAGCCTACTTGTCGCTGTCACCAAACAATATGTCCTGGGTGTCGGGTGATGGAAATTCCCCAGCCCTAGTAGGGTAGCTATGTAGTCGTTTATTTGGGCGGTTGTCACAACCTCACTTTCAGCGTAGAGAACCTCAAAGTACCCTGCAAAACTTTGAGCCACCACGTCAGGACCAGATGCAGACCTTCATGTCCATCACAAATGATTGGTACCCGAGTAATCGCAGGGGATGCCTGGCAGAGCCAATGTGACAATTTACTGGATTTGTCACCCCATTGATATATACAACTTGGGAGGCACACCATGCACACTTAGCTTCCTCTATGAGCACCCGCAGATAATTTTGTCTCTGTGCCACTCTACCCCCAAACTCCCTTCCAGCCCCCACCCCCACCCCGGGGCCACGGCTACACTGTTCAAGATCGAGCAGCTGCGCCTCCATCGGGACAGTTCCTGGAATCTACACTTACGCTCAGCAGTACAGAAGCTGATAGCCACTACTCTAAGGTTTGGTTTAATTGCTTCCCCAAAGACTATTTTGAAGGAGGCAGACTCAAGGTTGAGGAAAGGTACTCCTCTACGGCGTGGTGCATATGTGCATTATATAGCGGGTTTCTCATATGCCCAGGTGACAATCGCCACCTGAAAGGGGGACGCTGTGGACCCATGTGAAGCCACAACGCCACTGGCAAGTGATCTGACAGCCCTCTTGGCAGTATGTCTACCCCTGATACTATGTGTATAAGACCTGCAAGCACCAGCAGATGATCTAGTCAGGAGAAGGAGCCATGAACTGTAGAATAGGTATACGCCGCTTCCACAGGATTATAGGCCCGCCATGCGTCTGTCCACCCCCAGCAATGACCGCAACCTGGATTCTTGTGTAGCCACAACACCCCCATCTGCCTGCCATCTGTGTCTTTCCGGGGACATTACGTAATTCCAGGTGCCGCCAATCACAGTCAGGCCATCTGGCAATTCTCCCCAGAGGCCTATGATGCAATCTATTAATGACTGCCTGAGCGGCATGGGGCATCTATGCTGTGCCCTGTAAATTGTGCCAGCCACAAAGACATATCTACTATGCTTGTTGACCCATGTTTGTGACACGGAAAGGGGACCCTGCGATGGATGAGAATGGCCGCACCTCGTGATCCCCTTACAAAACTGGAATGGAACACCTACATGAACCAAAATTGAGCCAAACATGCGACCCTGGTCCCGAGAAGAGCAGAATGTCAGCTTGCAGTCTTTTGGCCTGCCATAGCGCTTAACCTTGTCTAAAACACTGTGGACATTCCATGTTATAACACAAAGCTGTCTGGTGGGACTGGCAGGGTCTGCATAAGCCATATTTGTCTGCAGTATATTCGTTAGGAAAACCAAAGGAAATGATGGACGGAGTGTTGAACAATGCAAGCACTCACCCCCAGTCAACTGATCTGGGTTTAATCCACCACTGTTCTTTAGCCCACTCTGCCACCCCAGTTCAGACATGGCCATATGCAAATCAGTCTGACCCTGTGCCTCATGGGAACAGTCCAGCCCGAACTGCCAAGCCATGTCTTCCCTGGACCGGAAACAAGCTTCCTAGGACCGGTTTCTGGCATTTCAGCCATCTTCAGCCAGGCTTGCTTGAATCCAGTGGCAAAGTGAGCAAGGGACTCACGTCTGAGCATACCCTGCCAACTTATGGCGAACAAAGCAAAAACCAAAGGAAATGATGGACGGAGTGTTGAACATTGCAAGCACTCACCCCCAGTCAACTGATCTGGGTTTAATCCATCACCGTTCTTTAGCCCACTCTGCCACCCCAGTTCAGACATGGCCATATGCAAATCAGTCTGACCCTGTGCCTCATGGGAACAGTCCAGCCCGAACTGCCAAGCCATGTCTTCCCTGGACCGGAAATAAGCTTCTTAGTACCGGTTTCTGGCATTTCAGCCGTCTTCAGCCAGGCTTGCTTGAATCCAGTGGCAAAGTGAGCAAGGGACTCACGTCTGAGCATACCCTGCCAACTTATGGCGAACAAAACAAAACCAAAGGAAATGATGGACGGAGTGTTGAACAATGCAAGCACTCACCCCCAGTCAACTGATCTGGGTTTAATCCACCACCGTTCTTTAACCCACTCTGCCATCCCAGTTCAGACATGGCCATATGCAAATCAGTCTGACCCTGTGCCTTATGGGAACAGTCCAGCCCAAACTGCCAAGCCATGTCTTCCCTGGACCGGAAACAAGCTTCCTAGGACCGGTTTTTGGCATTTCAGCCGTCTTCAGCCAGGCTTGCTTGAATCCAGTGGCCAAGTGAGCAAGGGACTCACGTCCGAGCATGCCCTGCCAACTTATGGCGAACAAAGCAAAACCAAAGGAAATGATGGACGGAGTTTTGAACAATGCAAGCACTCACCCCCAGTCAACTGATCTGGGTTTAATCCACCACCGTTCTTTAGCCCACTCTGCCACCCCAGTTCAGACATGGCCATATGCAAATCAGTCTGACTCTGTGCCTCATGGGAACAGTCCAGCCCGAACTGCCAAGCCATGTCTTCCCTGGACCGGAAACAAACTTCCTAGGACCGGTTTCTGGCATTTCAGCCGTCTTCAGCCAGGCTTGCTTGAATCCAGTGGCAAAGTGAGCAAGGGACTCACGTCTGAGCATACCCTGCCAACTTATGGCGAACAAAGCAAAACCAAAGGAAATGAAGGACGGAGTGTTGAACAATGCAAGCACTCACCCTCAGACGTGAGTCCCTTGCTCACTTTGCCACTGGATTCAAGCAAGCCTGGCTGAAGACGGCTGAAATGCCAAAAACCGGTCCTAGGAAGCTTGTTTCCGGTCCAGGAAAGACATGGCTTGGCAGTTGGCCGGACTGTTCCCATGAAGCACAGGGTCAGACTGATTTGCATATGGCCATGTCTGAATTGGTGTGGCAGAGTGGGCTAAAGAACGGTGGTGGATTAAACCCAGATCAGTTGACTGGGGGTGAGTGCTTGCAATGTTCAACACTCCGTCCATCATTTCCTTTGGTTTTGTTTGTTCGTCATAAGTTGACAGGGTATGCTCGGACGTGAGTCCCTTGCTCACTTTGCCACTGGATTCAAGCAACTTGGCTGAAGACGGCTGAAATGCCAGAAACCGGTCCTAGGAAGCTTGTTTCCGGTCCAGGGAAGACATGGCTTGGCAGTTCGGGCTGGACTGTTCCCATGAGGCACAGGGTCAGACTGATTTGCATATGGCCATGTCTGAACTGGGGTGGCAGAGTGGGCTAAAGAACGGTGATGGATTAAACCCAGATCAGTTGATTGGGGGTGAGTGCTTGCAATGTTCAACACTCCGTCCATCATTTCCTTTGGTTTTTGCTTTGTTTGCCATAAGTTGGCAGGGTATGCTCAGACCTGAGTCCCTTGCTCACTTTGCCACTGGATTCAAGCAAGCCTGGCTGAAGACGGCTGAAATGCCAGAAACTGGTCCTAGGAAGCTTGTTTCCGGTCCAGGGAAGACATGGCTTGGCAGTTCGGGCTGGACTGTTCCCATGAGGCACAGGGTCAGACTGATTTGCATATGGCCATGTCTGAACTGGGGTGGCAGAGTGGGCCAAAAAACGGTGATGGATTAAACCCAGATCAGTTGACTTGGGGTGAGTGCTTGCAATGTTCAACACTCCGTCCATCATTTCCTTTGGTTTTTGCTTTGTTCGCCATAAGTTGGCAGGGTATGCTCAGACGTGAGTCCCTTGCTCACTTTGCCACTGGATTCAAGCAAGCCTGGCTTGAGACGGCTGAAATGCCAGAAACCGATCCTAGGAAGCTTGTTTCCGGTCCAGGGAAGACATGGCTTGGCAGTTCGGGCTGGACTGTTCCCATGAGGCACAGGGTCAGACTGATTTGCATATGGCCATGTCTGAACTGGGGTGGCAGAGTGGGCCAAAGAACGGTGATGGATTAAACCCAGATCAGTTGACTGGGGGTGAGTGCTTGCAATATTCAACACTCCGTCCATCATTTCCTTTGGTTTTTGCTTTGTTCGCCATAAGTTGGCAGGGTATGCTCAGACGTGAGTCCCTTGCTCACTTGGCCACTGGATTCAAGCAAGCCTGGCTGAAGATGGCTGAAATGCCAAAAACCGGTCCTAGGAAGCTTGTTTCCGGTCCAGGGGAGACATGGCTTGGCTGGACTGTTCCCATGAGGCACAGGGTCAGACTGATTTGCATATGGCCATGTCTGAACTGGGGTGGCAGAGTGGGCTAAAGAACGGTGATGGATTAAACCCAGATCAGTTGACTGGGGGTGAGTGCTTGCAATGTTCAACACTCCGTCCATCATTTCCTTTGGTTCTTGCTTTGTTCGCCATAAGTTGGCAGGGTATGCTCAGACGTGAGTCCCTTGCTCACTTTGCCACTGGATTCAAGCAAGCCTGGCTGAAGACGGCTGAAATGCCAGAAACCGGTCCTAGGAAGCTTGTTTCCGGTCCAGGGAAGACATGGCTTGGCAGTTCGGGCTGGACTGTTCCCATGAGGCACAGGGTCAGACTGATTTGCATACGGCCATGTCTGAACTGGGGTGGCAGAGTGGGCTAAATAACGGTGATGGGTTAAACCCAAATCAGTTGACTGGGGGTGAGTGCTTGCAATGTTCAACACTCCGTCCATCATTTCCTTTGGTTTTTATTTTGTTCGCCATAAGTTGGCAGGGTTTGCTCAGACGTGAGTCCCTTGCTCACTTTGCCAATGGATTCAAGCAAGCCTGGCTGAAGACGGCTGAAATGCCAGAAACCGGTCCTAGGAAGCTTGTTCCCGGGCCAGGGAAGACATGGCTTGGCAGTTCGGGCTGGACTGTTCCCATGAGGCACAGGGTCAGACTGATTTGCATATGGCCATGTCTGAACTGGGGTGGCAGAGTGGGCTAAAGAACGGTGATGGATTAAACCCAGATCAGTTGACTGGGGGTGAGTGCTTGCAATGTTCAACACTCCGTCCATCATTTCCTTTGGTTTTTGCTTTGTTCGCCATAAGTTGGCAGGGTATGCTCAGACGTGAGTCCCTTGCTCACTTTGCCACTGGATTCAAGCAAGCCTGGCTGAAGACGGCTGAAATGCCAGAAACCGGTCCTAGGAAGCTTGTTTCCGGTCCAGGGAAGACATGGCTTGGCAGTTCAGGCTGGACTGTTCCCATGAGGCACAGGGTCAGACTGATTTGCATACGGCCATGTCTGAACTGGGGTGGCAGAGTGGGCTAAATAACGGTGATGGATTAAACCCAGATCAGTTGACTGGGGGTGAGTGCTTGCAATGTTCAACACTCCGTCCATCATTTCCTTTGGTTTTTACTTTGTTCGCCATAAGTTGGCAGGGTATGCTCAGACGTGAGTCCCTTGCTCACTTTGCCACTGGATTTAAGCAAGCCTGGCTGAAGACGGCTGAAATGCCAGAAACCGGTCCTAGGAAGCTTGTTCCTGGGCCAGGGAAGACATGGCTTGGCAGTTCGGGCTGGACTGTTCCCATGAGGCACAGGGTCAGACTGATTTGCATATGGCCATGTCTGAACTGGGGTGGCAGAGTGGGCTAAAGAACGGTGATGGATTAAACCCAGATCAGTTGACTGGGGGTGAGTGCTTGCAATGTTCAACACTCCGTCCATCATTTCCTTTGGTTTTTGCTTTGTTCGCCATAAGTTTGCAGGGTATGCTCAGAGGTGAGTCCCTTGCTCACTTTGCCACTGGATTCAAGCAAGCCTGGCTGAAGACGGCTGAAATGCCAGAAACCGGTCCTAGGAAGCTTGTTTCCGGTCCAGGGAAGACATGGCTTGGCAGTTCGGGCTGGACTGTTCCCATGAGGCACAGGGTCAGACTGATTTGCATATGGCCATGTCTGAACTGGGGTGGCAGAGTGGGCTAAAGAACGGTGATGGATTAAACCCAGCTCAGTTGACTGGGGGTGAGTGCTTGCAATGTTCAACACTCCGTCCATCATTTCCTTTGGTTTTTGCTTTGTTCGCCATAAGTTGGCAGGGTATGCTCAGACGTGAGTCCCTTGCTCACTTTGCCACTGGATTCAAGCAAGCCTGGCTGAAGACTGCTGAAATGCCAGAAACCGGTCCTAGGAAGTTTGTTTCCGGTCCAGGGGAGACATGGCTTGGCAGTTCGGGCTGGACTGTTCCCATGAGGCACAGGGTCAGACTGATTTGCATATGGCCATGTCTGAACTGGGGTGGCAGAGTGGGCTAAAGAACGGTGATGGATTAAACCCAGATCAGTTGACTGGGGGTGAGTGCTTGCAATGTTCAACACTCCGTCCATCATTTCCTTTGGTTTTTGCTTTGTTCGCCATAAGTTGGCAGGGTATGCTCAGACGTGAGTCCCTTGCTCACTTTGCCACTGTATTCAAGCAAGCCTGGCTGAAGACGGCTGAAATGCCAGAAACCGGTCCTAGGAAGCTTGTTTCCGGTCCAGGGGAGACATGGCTTGGCAGTTCGGGCTGGACTGTTCCCATGAGGCACAGGGTCAGACTGATTTGCATACGGCCATGTCTGAACTGGGGTTGCAGAGTGGGCTAAATAACGGTGATGGATTAAACCCAGATCAGTTGACTGGGGGTGAGTGCTTGCAATATTCAACACTCCGTCCATCATTTCCTTTGGTTTTTGCTTTGTTCGCCATAAGTTGGCAGGGTAATGTCAGACGTGAGTCCCTTGCTCACTTTGCCACTGGATTCAAGCAAGCCTGGCTGAAGACGGCTGAAATGCCAGAAACCGGTCCTAGGAAGCTTGTTTCCGGTCCAGGGAAGACATGGCTTGGCAGTTCGGGCTGGACTGTTCCCATGAGGCACAGGGTCAGACTGATTTGCATATGGCCATGTCTGAACTGGGGTGGCAGAGTGGGCTAAAGAACGGTGATGGATTAAACCCAGATCAGTTGACTGGGGGTGAGTGCTTGCAATGTTCAACACTCCGTCCATCATTTCTTTTGGTTTTTGCTTTGTTCGCCATAAGTTGGCAGGGTATGCTCAGACGTGAGTCCCTTGCTCACTTTGCCACTGGATTCAAGCAAGCCTGGCTGAAGACGGCTGAAATGCCAGAAACCGGTCCTAGGAAGCTTGTTTACGGTCCAGGGAAAACATGGCTTGGCAGATCGGGCTGGACTGTTCCCATGAGGCACAGGGTTAGACTGATTTGCATATGGCCATGTCTGAACTGGGGTGGCAGAGTGGGCTAAAGAACGGTGATGGATTAAACCCAGATCAGTTGACTGGGGGTGAGTGCTTGCAATGTTCAACACTCCGTCCATCATTTCCTTTGGTTTTTGCTTTGTTCGCCATAAGTTGGCAGGGTATGCTCAGACGTGAGTCCCTTGCTCACTTTGCCACTGGATTCAAGCAAGCTTGGCTGAAGACGGCTGAAATGCCAGAAACCGGTCCTAGGAAGCTTGTTTCCGGTCCAGGGAAGACATGGCTTGGCAGTTCGGGCTGGACTGTTCCCATGAGGCACAGGGTCAGACTGATTTGCATATGGCCATGTCTGAACTGGGGTGGCAGAGTGGGCTAAAGAACGGTGATGGATTAAACCCAGATCAGTTGACTGGGGGTGAGTGCTTGCAATGTTCAACACTCCGTCCATCATTTCCTTTGGTTTTTGCTTTGTTCGCCATAAGTTGGCAGGGTATGCTCAGACGTGAGTCCCTTGCTCACTTTGCCACTGGATTCAAGCAAGCATGGCTGAAGACGGCTGAAATGCCAGAAACCGGTCCTAGGAAGCTTGTTTCCGGTCCAGGGAAGACATGGCTTGGCAGTTCGGGCTGGACTGTTCCCATGAGGCACAGGGTCAGACTGATTTGCATATGGCCATGTCTGAACTGGGGTGGCAGAGTGGGCTAAAGAACGGTGATGGATTAAACCCAGATCAGTTGACTGGGGGTGAGTGCTTGCAATGTTCAACACTCCGTCCATCATTTCCTTTGGTTTTTGCCTCGTATATTCATTAGGGCCAACTACAGACAGGGTTATGGGCAGGTGTGTTACCAGGCCAGTGCATCACAAACTTTAACAAAACCCTGAAACAAATCACCCTCCCCAATACTTCACAACGGTGGAAGTATCTGTCGCTGAGAGAACCCAGTATCGACCCATCGAGGACCCAGAGCTGGCCTTGTCCAGTGGATCCCTATGTCCCTAAACAACTATCATTTTCTCTTGGAGGGCCTTAGTCCAATGCAAACCAGATGTTCAGCCTTTTGCAAAGCACTGTCCTCACAGACCCATGGGTAAGTACAAAGAAACCACCATCAAGGGTAACGGCGGACTCCAAGCCATGGAGAGCTCTGTTTTCATCTCCCTGATGCTTTGATCGCCAGGGCGAATGAGAGCTGTTCCGGCGTTTCTCCTTGGGTTTGGCCCGCTGTGAGCAATGATCACTCGAGGACAAATCTGAATCAAAATGCGGCGGAGTGTGAGGCTTCAAGGAAACAGTCTGATCTGTCCATGTAAAGATTTCTAGAGGGATATCGAAGAACAGCGTTTGAGCGTTAATTACCACTTGCATACGGGTGGGAAAAAGAAGAATGTAAGGAATTTTGAGCTCCGAAGGCGGTTTTTCACTGGCACTGTTATTGGAGCATTGTGGTATAGTCTGGAAAGATCATGATTTAGTGGGAATCAAAGAGCAGCACCTCTTGGGTCCGGGCGTATTTTAGGAAAGCATCTCTATCGTGAAAATTAAGGACTTCGGCTATAAAAGGCCACGTTGGGCACCCGGGGGAGGTTTATTGACCAGGGCTCTATGGGCACGATCTATGACGAAACACGAGGAAAGGGAGTCAGAGGACATATGTGTAGTGATCCAGTGGGTGAGAAATTTACCCATATTCTCTTCTACGCATCCCTCTGGAAAGCCCACAAACTGCAGGTTGTTGAGACGGGCCCTCTGCATCTTTAACCCACGCCACCAAATCCCTAATCACGGTCGTGAGGGAGGTGACCTTTTGCTGCAGTGAGGCCGTAGTATTTTCACCGTTGGAGACTCTAGTCTCAGCTTTGTTGATCCATCTCCAGCCTTTCGAAAATCTTGGCGCAGCTGGGTCACATTGGAGCCAACCGCACTGATCTTAGCATCCAGCATGTCTCTGGACTGGGTGATAGTGGCCAGAAGGGTCACGTTATCCGGCACTGCCTTGGGGGCCCCTTTCAAATCGGCTGCTGCGGCCCGGCCCCCCTGACCTTGTCCATTGTGCTCTGTCAGGCCGCGGAGCCCGCAGGCTTGTCTTTGTGGATTGCAGGCCTGACATGGCCACATCATGCTTGACCTCTAGTTCTAATAGGGTCAGTGATCCACCAGTCCCCTTTCTCCGCAGCTCCAGGAAGGCGGCTCTGGCAGTCAGGGCAGGTGGGCAGCGATTCAGTCCCAAAAGTATAGAAGCAGACCCCGAACCAGCGACAAGCCACCAAAGGCCCATGGAGAACAGGGAAACCATTACAGTGGGGCAGCCCCAGACCAGAAGCCGCACCGGGACTGAGCGCAGCCGCCTCCGCGATTATTAGCGAATCCACACTGTCACCTCCATCATGGATCCTCAAATTGCCGCTTGTGGGCCAGCACGTTTCCAGGGGCAAGGCCTCTCAACCACACAAACGAAGAGGGTCCGGCCCGGGCCTAGCGCGTCCCACAGCAGCTGGCCTCGGCCTGAGCAGCCCTGCCGGCAAGACTGAACCAGGCAGAGCAGCACCACTCACAAGCAGGATAAGCCAAGGCCATGCAGTCTCCGCACGCCCCCTCTTCTGCCTTGCTCCTCTCCCCGGTGTTTACTCCCCTCAGTTGGCGAGGGCCGGGACAGACTCGCGTGGCAGGCCCTCTGGGCATGGCCAACTCCCTCTGTCACAGGGTCGCTGCAGCTCCTGGTATCCAATCGGGACCAATATGGGAGCCAGGGCCCCAAGATGGCACGGACAGGTCTCCAGTCACCGCCATCAGGCTGCGTCTTCACCTCCTCTGGCGAGAGCTGGGGAGAGACTCATGCAGTAGGTTCACTGGGCATGGCCACTTCTGTCTGCCACAGAGCCACCGCAGCCTCCGGCACTCAGACCAGGATCACCACGGGAGCCGGGGCATCACGATAGCATGAGTAGGTCTCCAGAAGCCTCCACGGCCAGACACGGCGCGGACACAACTGCAGCTGGCCCACTGACCCCAGGCCACAATCACTAGGCCCACGCCCAGGGCCCTCGCCGCCACGCCTCTCATGGTTCCACACAGCACTGCACACACTCCAACCTCCAGAGTGCAGGTAGGTGTAATTTATAGTGTGAGTCGAGCAGGATGATGCAGGATATCGATGTGGCTGCTGGAGCTCGTCTTAAGTGTGTCCACCGTGTTGGACCGATAGACCACACCCCGCTGCCTCCTTTTTTTGAATATTTATTTTGAGTTTTCTCTCAGAATCCTCCTTACTCTCATCTGAATAATTTTTAGTCTGGGTGACTCTGGTCTTGCACTGTCCTGAGGAGGCCCTAACTGGAAGTCCGAAACGAGTCGACTCCCACTATCCAGGACCAGCATCATTCATTCAAAAAAAATATATATAAAACCCACAGGGTCTTAAACCAAAAACACACTGTTGGATGCAATTAATTTGAGCTATGTACTAGTTTTACTATTATAAATTGACGATGTTACCTGAAGACTGTTTCTCTGTTGTTGTCGCCCTAACAACGCAGGTTATCAATCATTGCGGTCACTTTTTTCACCTAATCTAAAGTATTATTTTGTATTTTCCACCTTTGTTATAACCTTGTATGATAAACAGATAGATTGCAGTATTTTTCAATGTGTTGTCACTCAGCATTTGTTTTGTAAAATTTATCAAATACTTTTTAATTAGTAAATAGTTTAAATAAATACATTTTGCAGTCAGTGTGCCCTTTGTTGACTTGAGTGCAGCAATGCCTCTGTAAAGTTTAAGTGATGCATACTATGTTTTAAAAATGATGAAATCATATTAGGTGAGTTGCTCCGCCAGCGGTTGGAAATAAAAAGTTGGCCTCTCTTCAAATTCCTTTCATATTTGTCCTGCTAGCGCTCCTCTTCTGTTCACACGTATATGTCGTAGCTTAGGCTCTAGAGGGTTATATGGGTTTCCCCTCCCTCTATTTTGCCTACTGGGCAGCCACAGCAGCAAGTGATTTCCAGAAGGCTGCTTCCTCCAAGCTGGTTAGCGATTTTCTTGATTTCAAGTCTGTGTGAGTATGAGACATACTGGGAGCGGGCCAAGGGTTCCCATGGACAGGAAGTTATACTTCCAGTTTAGAGTGGGCCCTCCCGTTGGGAGCCTTCACTTCAAAATGATCTTGCAGGGGCACTGATGTTTGTCCTGTTTGTGATTCTTCAGCGTAGAGTGTCTCGCAAGTCCTCTTTGTCTGCCCAGCTTATGCCTGTCCCTGTAGAACTTGGCTAGCATCTGCCTGCAGATGCCTAGACGAGCGCTGTCACTCCACTGCTCTTCGCATTCTAAGATCGGACTGTATCCCAACTAATGCAATTCCAGTAGCCAAATTCTTGGATGCCATGTATATACTCCCCCACTCTTAATGTTATGCTGACCATCATGTTACACCGCTGTTTTTCACACCTTGTATGCCAGCAACACTAACAACCATGTTTACAGTATTTCTGTATTCTGCATATGCAGGTCCATATAGTTTTATTTTTATTAAGGTTGGCATCTACTTATGAGTCCTGAACGTCCTACGCTGAAATGTACATTTTATTCTGTATTTTTATCTGCACTTGCACTTTTATGGCCCTGAAGGCCGAAATACATTTATTTAATTGAAACACTACTAGTGGGCATGAAGCACACATTGTGCCACCCACATAAATAGCCTTCTAATCATGGCTCATACCTGCAATTGCAGATTCTGTTTGTGCAGTTTTACACTGCCATGTCGACCTGGCAAGGTAACCCTCTTGCCAGGCCTAAACCTTTCCTTTTTAGGTTAAGCCTAGCGCAGCGCGCATGCGTTGCGCTAGGAGATGACCTCTTGGAATCACTCCAGCTTTTCAGCAAACTCGTGCGTATGGCTTTTTTTAATGCACACATTGTATTGCCCATTGCGTGTGGCTTTAAAATATGAAGTAAATAACAACAGGAGTATAACCCATAGACCAAGATGAGCTCTGGGTGAGTAATTAAAAAGGACAACAATATCTCAACTGGGTTCAATGAGCGAGGCAAATACCATAGTATGTACATGACATTACAAGAAAAAGAGAGGGGGACTCCTAATAGTTTGTTGAAAGGGCTCAAGGCATCATATATTTAGAAACCCAGTTTATACATAACAGTTATAACAGCACTGTGAGCATAAATTGTGGTGGCAACCCAAAGGAACTAGGTGTATATTGTGCTCGTGACTAGAAGAGTGACGGCGCAGGTGTCTAGTGTAATAAACAGCGGTCATATTAATTCAGGACCATCATCAGGACCGGATTGCCAGGTAATTTAGAGTGCTCTAGAGCAATGGAGTAAGCAAGGCAGTAGTGGAGATCTACTGTCGGCGAGTGGGGAAGTCTGCCAGTCGGGAATTGGTGTCAAACTGGGAGCTATTGGCTATAGTGTAATAAACAGCGGAAGGCGCAAAAAGAAACATAGATAATTCATATGGTTCAACATAGATAATTATAAACAATGACTGTACAAGTTATTCTGATTTTGAAGAACCAAAGTTTAATTGAGTGCCGTGAGTTGCGCTGAAAAGTAGGTCAACGGCGTTTCGGTCCTATTAATTCATGACCATCATCAGGACCGGATTGCCAGGTAATTTAGAGTGCTGTAGAGCAATGGAGTAAGCAAGGCAGTAGTGGATATCATCTACTGTCGGCGAGTGGGGGGCAAGACACGGGTTGGGCGTGTAGTGATAACCATCAGCGCGCGGTACAGAACGGTACCTGTGGGAACCCTGATGTCAGGAGGGGAGAATACTCGGAATGGTGCAGCGTGTGAGACGTCTGCCGGTCGGGAACTAGTGTCAAACTGGGAGCTTTTAGAGTAATCCTCAATAGCTGGAGGCGCAGGGTCGGGTCCCAGATCCACTGCGGTGGTTCGTCCCGGTGTATCGTGAGTCGCAAGTCGTCAGCAGCTTGTGCAAACCAATGTGGCTCAAAGAGGTTGGCTGCTCGATTGAATCAACAATGGGAAGGTGGTGGAATTAATCCAGGACCGCCACAATTGTGTGAGGTGTGGGCCGGCGCCTATGAATGAAGGCGGTTGGGAGCAACCGCCTTCATTCATAGACGCCGAGGATTACTCCAATAGCTCCCAGTTTAACACCAGTTCCCGACCGGCAGACGTTCCCAATTGCCGACAGTAGATCTCCACTACTGCCTTGCTTACTCCATTGCTCTACAGCACTCTAAATTACCTGGCAATCCGGTCCTGATGATGGTCCTGAATTAATAGGACCACTGTTTATTACACTTGACACCTGCGCCGTCACTCTTCTAGTCACGAGCACAATATACACCTAGTTCCTTTGGGTTGCCACCACAGTTTATACTCGCAGTGCTGTTATAACTGTTATGCATAAACTGTGTTTCTAAATATATGATGCCTTGAGCACTTTCAACAAACTATTTGGAGTCTCCCTTTCTTTTTCTTGTAATGTCGTGTACATACTATTGTATTTGCCTCTCTCATTGAACCCAGTTGAGATATTGTTGTCCTTTTTTTTTTCCAAAAATGAAAGCACGCAATTGGCCAAAGGCGGGTGCATGTCCCACCTTTCCCAGTAAATGTTTCATCCCGCAGCCTACAGCTCTCGATAGCGAGCAGCGGTGCACAGGGTGCCATCTGTTCTGGGTCATATTA
Organism: Triturus cristatus; assembly: GCF_964204655.1. Classification (NCBI taxonomy): domain Eukaryota; kingdom Metazoa; phylum Chordata; class Amphibia; order Caudata; family Salamandridae; genus Triturus; species Triturus cristatus. The sequence goes on from NC_140579.1 coordinate 295,715,808, forward strand.
CAAAGGTCACTTTTACTTTCGCGGCCGTGCTTGTTTTATAATCACATGAGGTTAACAGGTATAAAACGGTCACTAGGCCAGTGCTAACAATTAAAGAAACCTTTATGCAGACACCCTCAATTTTGGGCTCATCCACCGCCAAGTTTCTAATTCCAAATGTGCCGCAGATAGTAACGTAGTATCTGAGAAGTTAAAATACGAAGCCTGGCTTCAAAGGGTGCGCCTGACGAGGTCCGTGTTTCCACTGAAGCATCGTGTGATCTTCTGCAAATCAAACTTTCGTCCGCCCTCTACATGCTGAAAGAGACGCTTCACGCAGATGACGAGCGCCCGCTGTAATCTTTGATCAATGCGTTCTTCTAATTTTCCGTAACTGTACGTTTCCTTTACTAATGCCAATACTCTTATAGGCGCATGACTCATAATTTTCTCTTTTACTTCTGTCAAAATATCCTAACTGTGCTCCTAAACATCCCTAAAAAAAGGCTCCTTAATACTCCAAACTGGCAGAGTGGGAGCTTTAAAAAGCTGGATTTGTAATGCGCATAGCTCCTAACTGCACATCCATTAACCTACTCGCTCTAGAAAGGGGAGGTCGAGATGTGTGTGTGTTACCCCCTGGCCTCCTCAAGACGTGCCCAGGCATCAATGCCCGACTCACCCCTTGCCTAGCGCTGCCTGAAGCCTGCGGTCGTCTTTGTCCTATGGTGAAGAGCTGGTCTGTCTGTGTAAGCATTGCCTCACTCGCAAAACCCAGCATTTTATCTGCACCATGCTCCACCCGGGCTTTGCGGGGGTCGCGAGGTGTTTCAGGCGGTTGGGGGTGGCTTGATGGACACACAATATGGCATTAATTGTCCCTTCAGCTCTCCTCCCCTCCCAAGGTACCATTCCTAGTCCTCATCGCCCCCTCCCCCTGGGCTCTGCATATCCTCCCGTGTGGTGAAAAGTGGCCTCATCCCGAGGTGGTGCAGCCAATGGGGGCCTCTTCCTTGGCGGTGCGCGCCTGGGAGTGAAGCTTGCCGCATACACAACAAACTGGGAGATGAAAGAGGCCGCCACAGGGCTGGTAAATGTTCACTCTCTGTAAATATTAGTTCTGCTTAGGCAGCAGGTTCTCGTGACACTCGCATTGTCCAGTGCTAGTACGCATACCTCTTAATAATTACCACCTATGCGTCCGCAGCTGGCTGCCATGTCAGGTGGTACATCTTAGGGGCCGATTTCGATCTCGGTCGGATGGGCACCGAATCGGGTTCGGCTGGAAAAATTACGAGCCGTACGTGTGTTTTCCGGCCGACTCGTACAGCTGTACGGGCGAGCAAGTACGATGCGAGCTACATGACATTCACCGACAGAGTGGTTTCTGGGTCCGAACCGCTTCGTACGTCCCGGTCGGAAGCTAACCGTGGCGTGCAATGGATGCGATTTACAACCGAGCCAGTACGATGCACGCGTCGGACAGCCTGTGCGAGCCGGAGTGTCTGGCTCGCAAAAGCTCCCGGAGTCGGTCTTTGGGGGTCCGCGTCGGACCCCCTGACACCCGCAGCCCTACGACTCAGACACAGGGGGAGACCTATGGGTCTCCCCAACACAGGCATGTACGCTGCGGGCGGCACTGACGCGTACCCACTGTAGGGGGCGCACTTGTTCGAGACGTACCCATTCAGTAAATGGGAGCCCATATACGCGTCCTACGACCGGCTCACATTGACTTCTATGGGAGTCCGACCGAACCGAGTCCGACAGCATACGTGCGCATCGTACTCGCTCGGTCGGACTGTAGGGGTCCGGTTCGGTCGGAAAACACTCCGGATCCGACTCGGAGTGCTTTCCGACCCGGATCGGAATCGGCCCCTTAGTGTCCCAAAGAGCAGACTGTGGGATGCCCATTGTCTCCTTGTAATCCGCCCCCAATAAAACGATCCTGGGAGTGTGCATTTCAATTTCAATTGAGTGTTGTTTCAATTTTTTTGTTTTTGATATGCTTATAAGGTCCCAAAGGCGAGACCTATTAGCTATGCCAATGCTTGTTATACATATGTTACCCCTAAGGTAGACCCTGTCTCCCCATAAGGCAGGGTGCCATGTATTTAAGAGGCAGGATATGTACTATTAAGTTTTACATTTCTTGGTAGTGAAAAACTCTCAATTTTGTCTTTCACTACTACAAGGCCTATTTCTCCCATAGGATAACATTGGGATTACCGTTCTCATCTTTTAAGTGTAACTCCGAATTGAGAAAAGATAGAACCTTCAAGTTTAGTGCCACTAAACTCACAGTTTAAAATCCCTAGTTATGGTGAAGTTGGATTTTAAATTCCAGATTAGCAAATGCGACTTTTAGAAAATTGCCATCTACTTTCTTTAGCCATTTGGGTGCCGATTCTGATCGGTTAAAAATAATTTGCGTACGACCCGTATCCGTATTTTTTTACGTACGAGTCGTACAAGTACCGTACAAACGGCCAAGTACGATTCGTACGTGAAACATAACTACGAATAGCGTCGGGAAAAGTGTACGAGAGTGAGCCGGACATTTTTACGTGCAAATCGTAAAACACAATTCCGAGCGCGCAAGTACGATCCCGGCTGTCCGTCCGAATACACAATCGCACGTAAAAAGTCCCGAACGGAGCCAACGCAGTAGCACACATGTACACGGGTAAACTTATGCCCGTGTACGAGCTGTACAGCCCCCCCACCCCCCAATATGTCAACACCGTACACCACCCTGTCCGCACTGTACCCCTTCCCCGCAACTGTACGCACCGTACCCCCCCATGTACACGCCGTACCCCCCCATGTACACGCCGTACCCCCCCATGTACGCGCCGTACCTCCACATGTACACGCCGTACCCCCGCATGTTCGCGCCTTACCCCCCTGTCCACACTGTACCCCAGCCCCGCAACTGCATGCGCCGTACCCCCACATGTACGTGCCGTACCCCCCATGTACGCACCGTACCTCCGCATGTACGCGCCGTACCTCCCCATGTATGCGCCTTACCCCCCTGTCCGCACTGTACCCAAGCGCTGCAACTGTACGCGCCGTACCCCCATGTACGTGCCATACCTCTGCATGTACGCGCCGTACCCCCGCATGTACGCGCCATACCCCAGGCCCACATCTGTACGTGCCGTACCCCCCCTATGTACGCGCCTTACCCCCCCGCATGTACGCGCCGTACCTCCGCATGTACGCGCCGTACCCCAGGCCCGCATTTGTAGCACTGTACCCCCACCGCATGTACGCGCCGCACTCCAACACCGTACCCCAGCACCCTCACACAGCATCGCGTATGTACGGACCGTACCTACGCGAAAAAGACTCTTACAGAACCAGGAGGCTGTAAAACAGCAAAAGGAGGGTCAATTCGACTCGCACAACATCACAAAACACGTCTACATGACAAAATACATCTCAATGACTGACCTGGCACATCCAAACAGGCAAACAGAGGACCAAATCACAACCACCTCTTATAACACACCCACCAAAATTCAAACACAGCCACACCAAAAAATGGACCAATAAAAAGGGCCCACACACACAACCCATGAGCCTTTGCAACAGACCCACTGCTGCCAGACCCCACAGAGAAACAACTCTACATTACTGATACCTTCACTACACCTTCACTCACACACCTTTACACAACCTCCTTCACAACATCCCCCTCTTCACATTCACACACACACCGTCACATTCACACCCACAACCATCCACACCCGCACCCCACACTATGCCCACAGACAAGAATCCAAAGTTCACATCGGCGGAGCTGGACCTCCTTGTCAACGAAGTCATCAGAGTCGAGCCACAGCTGTTTGGAACATTGGTCAGACAGACCAGCATAGCTGAAAAATCTGCCATGTGGCAGAGGATTGTCGATAAGGTGAATGCTGTTGCACCCATCCGAAGGACCAGGCATGAATGCCAAGCCAGGTGGTACGATCTGTGCAGGGCGGTCAAGAGGAAAATGAACGAAGAATATGCCCAGAGTAACATCACTGGAGGTGGGCCGTCCGCAGACCCGTACACTACCATCCCTGGGAGGAGAAGGTGATGGCCCTGCTACCGCCGGTGGGAGTACACGGAGTCTAAGGAGTCGCAGAGCCTGGTGAGTACACAAACAACTTACGTAACATGGGGGCAATGGGGTCCACACCACATATACACCAAATGCACGCAACTTCCCCCAAGCACTCACTGCACACAACCACACTCAAAAACCACGCTCATGCCACTAACGTCTCCATGCACCCTTCACAAATCAAGGCAAGGCCATGTCCAAGGCTACAACAACCACAAACACAAGACTGGATGTCCGGGTGGCTGGGAGGGTGGGCCCCACACAACACATTGTGAAAATGAGACGCAGACACCAATGCCCTCAGCCCATATGGCATAGGTACATACCCATGCACAATGCACAGGGACTGGCAAAGTACTGACAAGGTAGCTGACACTTGGCCCTGCTGTATGCAGCACAAGGCCCTCCTGGGACCACTGTACACTCAAACACCAACTCCACAAGCACAGGTATCTAGCACAGGAACTCACACTCACTGTCATGCCAGCATGCACCATGAGGGGACAGACATATCACCTGGGAGACCCAATGACAACTCACACTACACACAACAGCACGCCCGGTCACACCCCCCCCCCCCCTAACACAAGCACACACCCCCGGGGCAGGCTACGGATTTACACACTCCCACAATGGACATGTGACACAACAAGACCAATCCATAGCCAAATAAGCATCATAGCCAACAATCTGCAGGTCAAACACTCAGGAGAACATCCCAATCTGTCCCCCGCAACATACCCATCCCCAAGTGGACATTGAGAGGAATGCTAGGCACATCCAACTACCTGGAGGAACTGTGTCAACTTGAATATGTATGAAACATAGATGTCGCATGAAACACCATTAACATTGTCTCTCTCTCACACACAGGGCAACGTCATCGATCTCCCCCCAACACTGGGGGGGAAGAATCACAGTCCCAGGCTCCGCGTGAAGATGATCCCACCAGCAGCAACAACTCTCACCACTCCGTGGATGACCCCGACCAACCTGGACCCTCTGGTGCCCAAGCCCCTGCAGCACCTGCGTCAGGTACATCTGTGCCAACCACCCCCCCCATTCCTGCCACATCCCAGGACACACCCAGGAGCCCTGCTCGCACTGAACAACAGAGCCAGTCTGACCAGGAGGGACAAGGTTCTCCGGGCACCCAGAAGGAGGCAGGCAACCCTGCAAATGCCATCCCTCAGGGGTCCCGTAGACCCGATGTGCCCACAAGGGCAGGCCAGGCTCAAGTGGGCAGGGGTAGTGGGAGTGGAGGCAGGCGGAGGCGCGAACCTGACCAGCCAGCTCAGGACACCGGTATGTCACACATACGCAACATCCTGGACACATACCGGCGTGACACCAGAGGCATCAACCAGGTCGTGTCGAGACTCTCAGAGATGCAGGGGACCCTCGATTTATTTATTTATAGTTTGTACGCACTAGAATTGACTCTATACAGAGTATCTCTGCGCTCAGAAAGAAAAATAGAAAGAAAGAGAACCAGCAGCAACAGATTAGCATACAGTTCAATTCAATTAAAATAAAAAAGTTTTGAGTTTTTTTCTAAAATTAAGATATTCTGGACATTGCCTGAGCTCAAGAGGAAGTTTATTCCACAAAGTTGGTCCGACAACCGAAAGAGCTTTACCACCTTGTCTGACCTTCTTTGTGATTGGTATTTTCAATAAAAGTTGGCTACTTGACCTGAGAGAACGTGTGGGATTGTATGGGATAAATTTATCCTTCCAATGGGAAGGTCCACATCCATGTAGGTTCTTATGGATCAGACAACAAGTCTTAAAATGTATTCTCTTGCGGACTGAAAGCTAGTGTAATTTATCCAGGAGGGGCTTTGATGGCGTTCTTGGAGGGGCGTTCAGCACAAGCCTCGCTGCAGTATTTTGTATCACCTGGAGTTTTGCTAGGACACTCTCGTTGGCTGACAGCAAAAATCCATTGCAATAACCCAGGCGACTCATTACTAGTGCCTGTACCAGGGTTTTTCTGATGGAGTCCGGTAAAATTGGAAAGACTTTTCGTAGGAGTCCAATAACATGGAAACATTGGCCAACCACCCAGTTGCCATGTTGTTTGAAAGTGAGCTCTCGATCGAGACGAACCCCCAGGTTTTTTACTACCTGTTTAGGTTCTGGCACTTGGCCAAGCTCACATGGCCACCAGTCCGGTGTCCACAACGTTCTTACCTCCCCAAAAAGCACAACTTCGGTCTTATTTACATTGCATTGGAGATAGTTCGATGTCATCCAATTTGCCACAGCCTTCATGCCTTCGGAAAAGGCCGTTTTCACTTCATGTGTGAGCTTTTTGAAAGGGAATAAGAGCTGGGTATCATCCGCGTAGGAGACCGGGATGAACCCAAAGTCTCTCAGAATTCTGGCCAGGGGTGCCACATAGATGTTAAAAAGAGTTGGGCTCAGACAGGAGCCCTGTGGCACCCTGTAGGAGAGTAGGGTCTGCTATCCTATGGTCACCCCAAATTTTTGCTTTTTGCTTCACTGGTTTTTGACATATTGAGGCTGTGGGCCTGCTAATCAGACCCCCAGCCTGCTGTTCTCTCTAACTAAATTGACACTATGCACTATAGGTGCATAACCAATTGGAATCGGATCACCCTGTGAGCCCCTGTACCAGTGTACACTAGGTACCCAGGGCATTGGTGTATCTAAGGCCTACCAGGGGCTGAAGCATGTATTGTGCCACCCCTGGCCTGGCCTAGCAACTTGACACAACTGGCTGATCACTCAGCTGGGGTAAGTTGGTGTAACCACCTCTTACTTAGGTGTAGTATACCTATACCTAACCTTAAATGGGGCACATGTTAACCTATAAGTCACTCCTATGGCAGGCCTTAACAATCCTGAAGGCAGAGTGCTTGGTTCCATGTGAGATGGTGCTCTGGCATGAGCTGAGCCTGTCTGCAGTGGTCAGAACAACTTCCTTCTACCGTTTCCAGATATAGCCATACCATATACTCTTAAGTGCATTATGAACCTCGCGGTTAAATGCTATCTTTGGTTTGGCTTTATCAAAACATGTCGAGTAAGGTGTCATACGAATTGGAATACTAACCCCTCGCCAATTCTGGCGACGGGGTTAGCATTCCACCCTTCTAGAGGGACACGACATGTACAGTACCTGAAACCCGGGTAAAATTAGACGTAGCCTCAGCTCCACAAAATGGATGCTGCCACCACAGACACAAGTTTGCCCTCCTGCTGCTGGGAGTCCTTCCAGCTTGGGAGACGTGGACAAAGTGTTTCCTGCCAGGGGAGGTGCGAGCACCACCCCAGACAGGATTTTGTGTATTGGTCAGGTAGGGCTTGAAAGAAACCAGACATGCCTGAGGCTCACAAGGAGCCTCGGTGCATATGCCAGTTCAATCCGGTCCTGGGGCACACCAGCCCCGGACCTGGGGCGAGCTGGACAAAGGATTGGGGGTGTAACCACCCCCCTTCCTGGTCCCACCCTTAGGGAGGGACCTAGCAGGTAGTCCGGCCCCTAGAATCCGCTTAAAGGTAGGAGCTGTGTCCTAAGACTTCAGACATCCTGGAATCAACTTAACCACAAGAAGAAGACGGGAACTTCGACGCTCTGCTGCACAGAGGACAGAAGGAAATCTCCCCTATGGTCAGAGAGTGACCATCTTGCTAACGCAAGCACCAAACAGCTATTCAACGTCTGCTTTGCCTCCGCCTCCTGCCGGAGCCCGAGCCCAGAGCCCAACAAGACCTGGACCTCCAGACCTCTCACCGCCCGATCCACAGTCCCTGCAAAGAAGGAACCCGTGGAGGCACCGAGACACGTGGAGCCAGCCATCTTGGAAGACCGACGACAAGCTGCAAGCGCAACGACAGAGGCTCCCTCCAAGTTGTGCTTTGGGTCCTGAGAAGCCCAACCACCGAGCAGCATCTGCACCAAAGGTGAGCCCTCCAGCATCTCCACAATCTGCGTGGGGCCCCTCTGCACTTTGCATCTCGACGCGCCTGCCCGGTCCCTGGCCCGTTGGCTAGTGGCCATTTTGGCGACGTATTTTGAAATCAACGACACTGGTCTGGTTGCTCCAGACTGGCCCTAGCTGCTCTCCAAAGGAGCAGCCCCTCTGACCTTGCTGGTCAGAACAATCATCTTTCCTCTCTTTCCACGACTCCTGCCTTTGCCAAGGCTTGTTTGCTTCTTTCGAGTCGCCGACACCGCCGACAGCGAGAGCCTGCGTAGGACAGCTCGTGACTCAACTCCTGGACGTCGTCGACCTTCAGGGACCACGTGGCTGCAGAGACAAGCTACACCTAACCACCTGTTTGCACCCGACATCGCCTGGTACCTACCTGGTGCCACGCCGGTCACTGGCTAGTGACTGTGAACACTGTCCCCTCTGCTTTCAGGTCTTCTACAACTCCGATCCACTCTTGGATCTACCGCATCTCTTCTGGACCGACCGCCTGCAGCATCTTTGTCATCAGGCTCCATTGAATCGATAGAAGAAACCTGACGCACTTCGAGACCTATGCACCCGCTTCCTGTGGGTGAGGTAAAGTTGGCACTCCGGTGCCCAAGTGTAGAGAAACATCTCTAGTGTCTGTGTTTTGAATCTCAAGATCGTAGTCCATCCAGAAGACCCTTTCTGCAGTAACTTTTAAACTTTTACGCACCCAGTGTAACTTTCCTCACTACACACGCGACCCGTGGACCTCCTGGTCACTAACTGAAGTTAGCTCCTTGTAGGCCCAGCGATTCTAGATGCCCTAGGCCTTTTCCCTTTCCTGTTCGTGGTACTTATACCACTATTTTAGTATATGGTTTGAGTGGCCACCAGGGCCCATACATATAAAGTGCAACTTCTGTATATTATAACGTTGTCTTGTTTAACGAATTGTGCTCCTGTGCTCATAAAGAGTCTAGGGGATACTTTGAGTAATAAATACATATATATTTTGAATATATATCTGTGTGGTGTCCTTTCATTGGTATAAAGGGGGGTTACATTTGGTAAAACAGCCTGCTTAACACGCTTTAACGAGTTTAGCCTCAAAGACTGCTTAGCCTACGCTACCACTAGGGCAGCTAGTCCGAAAAGGTTGACTTACAACCACACCATAAGGGTTGCTTGGCATGGTACAAGGTGGTCACTTTAACTAGTGAACATCATATACCAGGCCAACTTCTCACATTGGTGAGCAGCGGTTGGATTTGAGCTTGCTGTGTTTTACCATTGTAATCTCTTGGTTACCAATTGAAAGATCACATAGGTACCTGTAGGTACATATAAAACAAGATAGATATACTTAAGTTCTACTGAACTTAGTTGTTGTAGAGCAAAGGGAGTAGCACACCCTGACTACAACTACTAGATAGGTTTAGTAGGAAAACCCAATTGTAGGTAGATTGCAACACATCCACCCACACTTAAGAGCAATGGCTGGGGCAGAGGGGTCCAATGTACCCATCTCTGTTGAGAGTGACCCCCAGAGGGCACCATCCATCTTTGCTACCCTAAACCAAAATGAGCTCAGGCAGTTGGCAAATATCAGGGGCCTTAAACAGCCCAAGAACCCTACCTCTGCTGAACTCAGGGAGCTTTTACAAGCTGATGAAGATCAGAAAGCTCTCAAGAAAGCCTCCCAGTTAGGCCCCTTAGGGACCGGAACAGGAGGCCCCCCCTTCTGAAGATGCTACTGAGGTACCCCTTTCCAATAGTCACCGCTTAGATGAGAATCATACTACAGAGGATGAGAGTGATAAGGGTACTGATACAGAAGGTAGTGGGGATGAAGGGAGAACTAGCCCAGTGCCAAGTGTTATACGTGGCCCAGCTAAACTAAGGCTATTGGGGACTGACAATGGGATCATCCCATTGGATCTCCCCAGTGGACTTAACCAGGGGCTTGGGAGGCAGAGGAATCACTCAGGTGAGTCTAATGCTTCTCATGCCTCTAGAGGCTCTCATGGTCACTCCAGAAGAAGGATGACCACCCCTCAGAGGAGGGAACATGAGGCCAGAATGCAGGAAGCTCAGCTGAGAATCAGGAGACAGGAGCTAGAAGTAGCCCTGATGGAAGAAAAACTGAACAAGGCTAGGCAACCTAGAGAGAGTGGGTCTATACCAACTGGTGGCAGCATTGTCCCTAAGGACAAAGATAGGGTCTTTGACAATAGGAACCTGTCCAAGGTTGTACCCCCCTACAAAAGTGGGGATGATATCCACAAGTGGATGACTGCTCTTGAGAGTGCCTGCAAAGTGCAGCAGGTTCCTGAAGACCAGTGGGCAGCAATCTTATGGCTCTCCTTTGAAGGAAGAGGCAGAGATAGACTCCTCACTGTTAGGGAGGAGGATGTCAGAAACTACAGAGCCCTGAAGAGTGTCCTAGTTGATGGGTTAGGCTTAACCACTGAACAGTACAGGTTAATGTTCAGAGACACCCAGAAGACACAGACTCAGGACTGGTCTGAATACATTGAATGTGCCACTAAGGCTTTGGAGGGTTGGTTGATGGGAAGTAAGGTATCTGATTATACAGGATTGTACAATTTGATGATGAGAGAACAGATTTTAAATAACTGTCAGAACCAGCAACTGCATCAACACTTGGTTGACTCAGATCTGACCTCTCCCCAAGAATTGGGAAAGAAGGCAGACAAATGGGTCAGAACCAGGGTTAAGCAAAAGAACCAGAACCAGGGCCAAGGGGGTGATCAGAAGAAAACAGACCAAAAGGGTGGAGATCAGAAATCCAAAGACCAGAAGTCTTCAACAGGGCCCCAAACTAGTACTAACGAGGGTGGGTCCCAACCTAAAGAGAAGAAGAAAGAAGGTCCAAAGAAACCCTGGTGCAAATCTTGCAAGAATACAACTCACTGGACTAGTGATTGTAAGAAGGGTGGAGCCCCCAACACTGTTGCCCCTAAGGCACCTGCTCCCAGTACTACTGTTAGCAGTGTTGGTCCCCAGACAAAGGGTGTAGTGGGAATCACTATGGGAACTGAAGGAGATTCTGACTTAGACAGAACCCTGACACAGGCAGTCTTGATCTGTGATGGGGACATGGATTTGTCCCTGACTGTTAGCCCCAGTAACCTGGGCAAGTACAAACAGACTCCTTTAATAAATGAAAAAGTGGCTCAAGCCTACAGGGACACATGTGCCAGTGTCACTATGGTGACACCAGGCTTTGTGGACCCTGGATAGTACATACCAGGTGAGAATTACCTGGTGACCAATGCCAGCAATGCCACTACTTCACATAGTGTGGCAGTTGTTAACTTCTCATGGGGAGGGATAACTGGCATCAAAAGGGTTGTGGTTAGTGCAGACCTCCCAGTAGAATGTTTGTTGGGCAATGACCTAGAGAGTTCTCTATGGTCAGAAGTGGAGTACAGGACACATGCAGAGATGTTAGGTATATCACCACATGTCCTTGCTGTGACCAGGTCACAGGCCAAAAAGTGCCTTACTGAACCACAGGTCTTGGATCCTGGAACAATGGACCAAGCACCTACCAAGAAGAAGAACAGGAGGGTTAAGGCTGTGCCTTCCCCCCTGCCTCCAAGTGATGATCAGCCTTCCCAGGAAGATGATCTAGAGGACCCTGAAGGAACTGTCCCTGAAGAGCTTGAACCTGATCAGGTTGAGTTTCTGGGGACAGGGGGACCTTCCAGGGCTGACTTGGGGCAGGCTTGGTTATCCTGTCCATCTCTTGAACCCCTCAGACAGCTGGCTGCTGCTGAGGCTGCTGGGAATGCTCAAGGTACCCATAAAGTGTATTGGGATGATGGGCTCCTTTATTCAGAGGCTAGAGACCCAAAACCTGGTGCAACCAGGAGGTTGGTTATACCTCTGCAATTTAGGGGCTTCCTTCTTACCTTGGCCCATGATATTCCTCTAGCAGGACACTTAGGCCAGAACAAGACTTGGGACAGGCTTGTCCCTCACTTTCACTGGCCTCACATGAATGAAGATACCAAGGAGTTTTGTCGCTCCTGTGTAACCTACCAAGCCAGTGGCAAATCAGGTGGCACAACAAAGGCCCCCCTAATACCACTACCTGTGGTGGGGGTCCAATTTGAAAGAGTGGGAATAGATATAGTGGGTCCCATGGATCCTCCCACTGCATCTGGGCACAGATTTATACTGGTGGTAGTGGATCATGCCACCAGGTATCCAGAGGCAATTCCCCTTAGGACCACTACAGCTCCTGTTGTGGCCAGGGCCCTGCTAGGAGTATTCTCCAGAGTGGGGTTTCCTAAGGAGGTGGTTTCTGACAGAGGTACCAACTTCATGTCAGGATACTTGACAGCTATGTGGAAGGAATGTGGTGTCAACTACAAGTTCACCACTCCTTATCACCCACAATGCAATGGGCTTGTTGAGAGATTCAACAAGACCCTAAAGGGTATGATCAAAGGATTACCTGAAAAGCTCAGGCGAAGATGGGACATCCTTCTACCCTGCCTTCTGTTTGCTTACAGAGAGGTCCCACAAAAAGGAGTTGGCTACAGCCCCTTTGAATTGTTGTTTGGGCACCCTGTAAGAGGCCCACTGTGTTTAGTGAAGGAAGGCTGGGAGTTACCTCTCAAAAAGCCTAAACAAGACATAGTGGACTATGTAATTGGTCTCCGCTCCAGGATGGCTGAGTATATGGAGAAGGCATCCAAAAACCTTGAGGCAAGCCAGGCCTTAAAGAAAGCTTGGCATGACCAAAAGGCTGTCTTGGTTGAGTTTCAGCCAGGACAGAAGGTATGGGTGTTGGAGCCAGTGGCCCCAGCAGCACTCCAAGACAAATGGTCTGGACCCCATACAATCCTGAAAAGAAGGGAGAGGTTACCTACTTGGTGGACCTAGGAACTCCCAGGAGTCCCCACAGGGTACTCCATGTTAACAGGTTAAAAGCATATGTTGACAGGGCAGACATGGGCTTGCTCATGGCTACAGATGAGGGACAGGAGGAAGAGAGTGACCCTCTCCCAGACTTGTTGTCTCAGAACCCTGAAGATGGCTCAGTTGAAGGAGTGACCCTTGGAGGCAACCTCACTGACCATCAGCAGATTGAATGTAGACAGGTTCTACAATCGTTTCAACATATGTTCTCACTGATACCTAGTCAAACTGGCTGGTGTACCCATGTGGTGGACACTGGTGACAGTCTGCCTGTGAAGAACAAACTTTACAGACAACCTGACCACGTCAGGGACTGTATAAAGGCTGAGGTACAAAAATGCTGGAACTGGGTGTCATTGAACCCTCAGAGAGCCCCTGGGCTAGCCCAGTGGTTCTGGTCCCCAAACCTCACACCAAGGATGGCAAGAGAGAGATGAGGTTCTGTGTGGATTACAGAGGACTCAATGCTGTCACTAGGACAGATGCACATCCTATTCCAAGGGCAGATGAGCTCATAGATAAATTGGCTTCTGCTAAGTTTTTGAGCACATTTGATTTGACAGCTGGCTATTGGCAAATCAGGTTAGCTGAGGAGTCTAAGGCCAAAACAGCATTCTCAACCCCAGGTGGGCATTATCAATTTTTGGTGATGCCCTTTGGTCTGAAGAATGCACCTGCCACCTTCCAAAGGTTGGTGAATCAAGTCCTTACTGGGTTGGATGACTTTTGTGCAGCATATCTTGATGACATTGCTGTCTTTAGCTCCACCTGGGAGGATCACCTGATCCACCTGAAGAAGGTACTTGAGGCTCTGCAAAAGGCAGGCATCACTATCAAGGCTACTAAGTGCCAGATAGGGCAGAGTAAGGTTGTGTATTTGGGCCACCTTGTAGGTGGAGGCCAAGTTCAACCACTGGAGAGTAAGATACAATCCATCAAGGACTGGTCTCCTCCAACCACCCAGACTCAAGTTCGAGCTTTCTTGGGCTTGACTGGGTACTACAGGAAGTTTGTTAAGAACTATGGGTCCATTGTGACTCCTCTTAATGATCTGACATCCAAGAAGATGCCCAAAAAGGTTCAGTGGACAGTAAGCTGTCAAAAGGCATTTGATGACCTGAAGAAGGCCATGTGCTCTGCACCTATCCTGAAAAGTCCTGACTACTCCAAAGAGTTTATTGTCCCAACAGATGCTTCTGAGTTGGGTGTGGGAGCTGTGCTGTCACAACTTAATGTAGATGGTCAAGACCAACCCATTGCTTTTATTAGCAGAAGGTTGACCCCCAGAGAGAAGAATTGGTCAGCTATTGAGAGGGAGGCCTTTGCTGTGGTGTGGGCCCTGAAGAAGCTGAGGCCATACTTGTTTGGCACTCACTTCAAGATTCAGACCGACAATAAGCCCCTCTTGTGGCTAAATCAGATGAAGGGTGAAAACCCCAAACTGCTTAGGTGGTCCATTTCCCTACAGGGGATGGACTTTACAGTGGAGCACCGGCCAGGTACAGACCATGGGAATGCAGATGGTCTCTCCAGGTACTTCCACTTAGGACATGAAGACGAGACTGGTCAAGGCTAGTTTAATGTCCCTGCGTTTGGGGGGGGTTGTGTAGGAGAGTAGGGTCTGCTATCCTATGGTCACCCCAAATTTTTGCTTTTTGCTTCACTGGTTTTTGACATATTGAGGCTGTGGGCCTGCTAATCAGACCCCCAGCCTGCTGTTCTCTCTAACTAAATTGACACTATGCACTATAGGTGCATAACCAATTGGAATCGGATCACCCTGTGAGCCCCTGTACCAGTGTACACTAGGTACCCAGGGCATTGGTGTATGTAAGGCCTACCAGGGGCTGAAGCATGTATTGTGCCACCCCTGGCCTGGCCTAGCAATTTGACACAACTGGCTGATCACTCAGCTGGGGTAAGTTGGTGTAACCACCTCTTACTTAGGTGTAGTATACCTATACCTAACCTTAAATGGGGCACATGTTAACCTATAAGTCACTCCTATGGCAGGCCTTAACAATCCTGAAGGCAGAGTGCTTGGTTCCATGTGAGATGGTGCTCTGGCATGAGCTGAGCCTGTCTGCAGTGGTCGGAACAACTTCCTTCTACCGTTTCCAGATATAGCCATACCATATACTCTTAAGTGCATTATGAACCTCGCGGTTAAATGCTATCTTTGGTTTGGCTTTATCAAAACATGTCGAGTAAGGTGTCATACGAATTGGAATACTAACCCCTCGCCAATTCTGGCGACGGGGTTAGCATTCCACCCTTCTAGAGGGGCACGACATGTACCGTACCTGAAACCCGGGTAAAATCAGACATAGCCTCAGCTCCACAAAATGGATGCTGCCACCACAGACACAAGTCTGCCCTCCTGCTGCTGGGAGTCCTTCCAGCTTGGGAGACGTGGACAAAGGTTTTCCTGCCAGGGGAGGTGCGAGCACCACCCCAGACAGGATTTTGTGTATTGGTCAGGTAGGGCTTGAAAGAAACCAGACATGCCTGAGGCTCACAAGGAGCCTCGGTGCATATGCCAGTTCAATCCGGTCCTGGGGCACACAGGCCCCGGACCTGGGGCGAGCTGGACAAAGGATTGGGGGTGTAACCACCCCCCTTCCTGGTCCCACCCTTAGGGAGGGACCTAGCAGGTAGCCCAGCCCCTAGAATCCACTTAAAGGTAGGAGCTGTGTCCTAAGACTTCAGACATCCTGGAATCAACTTAACCACAAGAAGAAGACGGGAACTTCGACGCTCTGCTGCACAGAGGACAGAAGGAAATCTCCCCTATGGTCAGGGAGTGACCATCTTGCTAACGCAAGCACCAACCAGCTATTCAACGTCTGCTTTGCCGCCGCCTCCTGCCGGAGCCCGAGCCCAGAGCCCAACAAGACCTGGACCTCCAGACCTCTCACCGCCCGATCCACAGTCCCTGCAAAGAAGGAACCCGTGGAGGCACCGAGACACGTGGAGCCAGCCATCTTGGAAGACCGACGACAAGCTGCAAGCGTAACGACAGAGGCTCCCTCTAAGTTGTGCTTTGGGTCCTGAAAAGCCCAACCACCGAGCAGCATCTGCACCAAAGGTGAGCCCTCAAGCATCTCCACGATCTGCGTGGGGCCCCTCTGCACTTTGCATCTCGACGCGCCTGCCCGGTCCCTGGCCCGTTGGCTAGGGGCCATTTTGGAGACCTATTTTGAAATCAACGACACTGGTCTGGTTGCTCCAGACTGGCCCTAGCTGCTCTCCAAAAGAGCAGCCCCTCTGAACTTGCTGGTCAGAACAATCAGCTTTCCTCTCTTTCCACGACTCCTGCCTTTGCCAAGGCTTGTTTGCTTCTTTCGAGTCGCTGACACCGCCGACAGCGAGAGCCTGCGTAGGACAGCTCGTGACTCGACTCCTGGACGTCGTCGACCTTCAGGGACCACGTGGCTGCGGAGACAAGCTACACCTAACCACCTGTTTGCACCCGACATCGCCTGGTACCTACCTGGTGCCACGCCGGTCACTGGCTAGTGACTGTGAACACTGTCCCCTCTGCTTTCAGGTCTTCTACAACTCCGATCCACTCTTGGATCTACCGCATCTCTTCTGGACCGACCGCCTGCAGCATCTTTGTCATCAGGCTCCATTGAATCGATAGAAGAAACCCGACGCACTTCGAGACCTATGCACCCGCTTCCTGTGGGTGAGGTAAAGTTGTCACTCCAGTGCCCAAGTGTAGAGAAACATCTCTAGTGTCTGTGTTTTGAATCTCAAGATCGTAGTCCATCCAGAAGACCCTTTCTGCAGTAACTTTTAAACTTTTACGCACCCATTGAAAACTTATGGGAGCCCGCGTGTAACTTTCCTCACTGCACACGCGACCCGTGGACCTCCTGGTCACTAACTGAAGTTAGCTCCTTGTAGGCCCAGCGATTCTAGAGGCCCTAGGCCTTTTCCCTTTCCTGTTCGTGGTACTTATACCACTATTTTAGAATATGGTTTGAGTGGCCACCAGGGCCCATCCATATAAAGTGCAACTTCTGTATATTATAACGTTGTCTTGTTTAACGAATTGTGCTCCTGTGCTCATGAAGAGTCTAGGGGATACTTTGAGTAATAAATACATATATATTTTGAATATATATCTGTGTGGTGTCCTTTCATTGGTATAAAGGGGGGTTACATTTGGTAAAACAGCCTGCTTAACACGCTTTAACGAGTTTAGCCTCAAAGACTGCTTAGCCTACGCTACCACTAGGGCAGCTAGTCCGAAAAGGTTGACTTACAACCACACCATAAGGGTTGCTTGGCATGGTACAAGATGGTCACTTTAACTAGTGAACATCATATACCAGGTCAACTTCTCACACACCCCCTTCGTGATGCAAGTCTCAATCGACCGAAATGAGCCCATGTTGACAGCTTGGGTACGGTTAGATAAAAAACTCTTTAACCAGGCTAGTGTTGTGCTCTCAATGCCGATCATAGTCAAGCGTTCGATTAAGATTTTATGGGATATCGTATCGAACGCTGCCGACAAATCTAATAGTACCAGGATGACAGAATATCCTCTGTCCTGGTACATGTGAAGATCATCTGTCACCGATAACAGGGCAGATTCGGTACTATGTTTTGGTCTAAAGCCAAACTGAGAGCTGTCTAGCCTACCAGTCTGTTCAATATAGTTTGATACATGTTTATTGACGTGTTTCTCTATAAGTTTCCCCAAAAAAGGAAGTAGGGAGATAGGCCTAAGATTAGACATATCAGTCCAGGGAATGGAGGGGTTTTTCCTGATAGGCCTTACTAATGCTTTCTTCCATTCCCTAGGAACTTGACCCTTCATCAATGAGAGATTCACGAGACATTGAATCTGTGGGCTAAGAATCTTACCTACTATCGGTACAATTCTGGCCAGGATGATATCTGAGGGGCTCCCACTCTTAATCTGGCCTAAATAGCATTCAGTCTCTACCAGGGAGATGGGGGGAAAGGAGTCCAAGGCCATCGATCTTAATTCTTTTCCTTCTTCCCAGAGTGAGGGCGTATCTCCTGTGATGGATAGATTGGATCTAGTAATGTCATCATGTATCCTATTTATTTTGTTGGTGAAAAACTGAGCGACTTCGTTGCATAGTTGTTGTGATGCTAGTTCAGAAGTTTCGCAAGCAGCTGGTTTCACAAACGACTGGAGGGTTTGGTATAGAATCCTGGGGGTATTTCCTGCGGCAGAGAGAAGAGACTCTATATGAGCTTTTCGGGCGCATCGAATATCTTTGTGATAGGTGGTGAGAGCTGCCCAATAATGATTCCTGTCAGTTTCACCATGGGTCGTTCTCCACACCCTTTCTAGCTTTCTAGCCAGTTGTTTAAGTGATTTTAAATGCTCCGAAAACCATGCTTCTTGTTTACGAGCTAGGCGTGGTTTAAACATTTTCATAGGGGCAATGCAATCAACCGCTTTAAGAATGGCCTGATTATAATTGGCTAAAACCGTATCAACATCATCTGCAGAGCCAATGAGAGGTACAGTAAATTGCTCCTGGAATACTTCAGGGGAGACCTTATGCCATTGCCTGCGTCTAGTAGGAAAGGTTTGCACCTACGAGGGGGCTTTACCTGGATGGGAGGTATGGAATTCCAGAATGAAATGATCTGTCCAATTTACTTGTGTTGGAGGAACACATGTCATGGTGGTAGATTTATTAGTAAAAATGAGGTCCAGGGTGTGACCTGCTAAGTGTGTAGGACCAGTGTTCATATGAGTTAGTCCAAACAAAGAAAGATCAGTCAGTAAGGATGGTGCATCTCCATTATCCTTCAGGTCACTGTGCACATTGAAGTCTCCTAAGAGTATAAATTCATTCTCAGAGTCAATGTGTCTAGCTAATATCTCCAGCAATAAGATGTTAAAGCCGGCCCAGGGACCTGGGGGACGATACACTAGTGCCCCTTTGTAGCTAATTTTATTAGAGATGCAGACTTTAAAAACCAGAATTTCTAGCTCTGGAATACTCATTTCTTCTAAAATGGTGATCGATAGGTTGTTTTTATATACAATCGCAATACCTCCCCCAATCTTAGCTGGACGATCTAACCTGACTATTTTGTAGCCTTCTGGAATCCCTAAAGTAATAGCTGGGACCGAGTGGGGTTTTAGCCAGGTTTCTGTCAGATGACCAAAGGATAGGTGGTCGTTCCTTTACACATCTTGCCCCAAAACTATGGAACTCCTTGCCTGTGGATCTGCGCCGTACTTCTAATCTGCTTGCCTTTAGAAAGGCCCTGAAAACTTGGCTTTACAAGCAGTAACTTGTTATGTTTGTGTTTTCCTCCATCTTCTTTCTCAGTTTGGGGTCAGAAAGCGCCGGGACACTCCCTGGAGTAGCCGTGCGCTATATAAGCAACCCCATTAACATTACATAAAATAGCAGAGTTCCGGTTGCACCGAGAAAATCATGTCCCATACTTCACTGTAATGTTTAGACAGTGATCTGATGTTGCACAAAAGGTTTCTGCTTTTTAACAGGTCCTGTGAGACTATTTTTCGGGTAAAGATATCATGTGGAATACAAAGCAAATGACAATGAAGGGCTTGATATTGACATTTGCGACATGCAAATGGTCCCTCTGGAGGTACTCCTCCTCCTCCTGAGCAACCCTGGAGCGGTGGCATCCAAATACGTAGTAGCTCCAGTGATGAATATCTTACCCGGGGTATGATCTGGTCAGCGGGGCGAGCAGATATGAGGGCCATATCCTCTAGCCCCTAGACTCGTCCCGTCGCGGACGGGCGCAGACGGGCTTCTCTTTGGCTTGTCTTAGGCGCGTTCTTAGGCACACCCCTGCGCGCGACCGCTGCACGCTCAGAGTGACGAGCAGCCTTTGTAGTCCTCGCAGCTCACAGCTCGAAATGCTAGAGCGCTAACCGCTCGTAATGCAGAAGTAGCTGGGTCTGCCTCTCCACCCTCCGCTCAACGGCTACAATCACCGAGTTAGACCGAGGCGTACAGGCTGGCAACTGACCCCAGACTTCCCTACCAGCTCTGTGCGAGTATGTGGGAGATTAATACACTATTAATCAGTTTACTGTAGCGTTTTTAAAACAAAGGTTCGTGATTTTTAAAATATTATTCTAATATGATTTGAACAGCGCTGACCCTTCCATTAAGTCCAATATACTTCCTGCAGCGCTTGCTGGCATCTAGCGGATCAGGGGAGACTCTGCCACCGTCAAAACCTTACCGCGAGATAAAGAACCTGTAGGTCGAGCATCATGCCAGTCATCAACAACACCAAGGACGGATGGAGGCAAGATTGGCTGAGCTCCTGGCGGTGCACAAGGACATGAGCCAATCACTCCGTCAGATCGCCCAAAGCATGGGCAACCCTCCCTGTGCCAGCAGGCGTAGACCAGCACCAGACACAGGGAGAGAGGATTCGTCTGACGGAGCGTCCCAAACATCATCAAGGCCTGCATCTGAGGGTCCCCGGAGGAAGGTGGGTCGTCCACGGAAAAGACCGCGAGAGTCAGCGGACCATCCACATCTCCCAGGTCACCTGGCCTGGCACCTGGCCCTCTGGCGCAACAACAGCACCTCATCCAATGACATTCTCTGCCACATGGACTTGCTGGTCACAGTCTGACCAATGATGACCAACACTGTGCCCTGGACTGTGATGACTTCCAATGCCAAGGATACCATCTCCCCCTGTGAACTTTGGATTCTATTCCCCCGGTAGAGCACCTAATTTCATCTAACAAAACACGTACCCCACCGCAAATAAATATATTACTTTGGTCATGAGACGTTCCTGTCATTTTGCATTATTCAACAACATATGTGTGTGGAAATGTCAAACTATGCCTGAGTGTTGAACTAACTCCAGCCATCCATACCCTGGGATCAGAGTCTGGTACAGGACACACATGGGTCACAAGGTATCATTCAATGTAGGCATGGAGCACAACACTCACCTGTGATGGCCTCTGGCTGCTGAGGGGGGGCTTGCTAAACTGTGCGGACAGACCTATTTGGGAGATTATCATCAAGGCGTAGAGGTCATGGCTCATGTGGAGGTTACCGGGGTGGGAGTCCCAGGTATGTGTGGTCAGGTGGGAGAACAATGTCCTGTATGCTGGAGTACGGTGGATGTGAAGAACGGTGGCCAGGGCAAGGTTGGATGCACGGAGATGGCCCAACGGGATCTAGGATGACAGACGTACAAGGTTGGTTTGGGGTCGGGGTTGTGGACTGCCTCCTGAGTGTGGGTGGGGAGTGTGGAGGTCATCCTGCAGCAGACAGTGATCCATTGCAGCTATCTATGGTGGACAGTGAGGTGGCTGGGGCGCAGGGTGTTGAAGCTGAGGTGTGCAGATGCACCCTGGATGTGGACAAGTTTCCTGGGAGTTTGGATGTACTTGCTCCCTACAGGGCAGGGCAGTATTTGACACGGATGTTGTCATGGACCTGGGGAATGGTCTGTCTTTTCTTGGAGTGGATCTATCTGTGGATCATGTGCATAATGCAGAGGGCGTTGCAGCATGAGGTACAGATGCTGTGGACTAGCATGGCAAATGTGAGCGAGCCAAACATGATGCACACCATCTTGTGTGTGTGGCCACTGGGTGCTTGTGCAGGGCTCTTGCGGGTGGGACACAAGCACTTGACCCAGCTGGAAGGGGACAATCCTCAGATGATCACCTCAGTCCTGTACAAGTCCAGCCTCAGGTGGCTCGTGTTCAGCCATTCATCAATGGATCTCTTGCATATTTGAATGATGAAACTGCCAATGTCTGTGTCTTTGTTGAGGGTGAGGAGCACCTGGCTGTCAATGGCATACGAGCTGATAATGAGGTGCTGTGCGCATGTGATGGTGGAGAGGGGGGTCCTGGACACTCTGTAGATTGACATGCTGAGAGATGATACCTGTGCCATGTCCCAGACGATGACACCATACTACATGCTGAAACCTTGAGTCCCACTCCCATGCCCTTGCTGGGCTACAGAGCCGGTGGGGAGTATTATGGACGTGACCTGGTTGGTGTGACAGGGCCTGGAAGGCGGGGCAGCGCAGTGTAGGCAGTTGGAGTTGCACACTCAGCATGCAAAGGTGTCGTGTGTGTGCCCAGGGTATGTCTGACAGCAGGCGTTAGATGTGCGGATGGACATAGCTCGGAGTGTGGCTGCTACATCAGACAGTAGTGTGATGTGGGTTATGCAAGGACAGGATGGTGGTGCAATGTGCACCTTGCATGTGCTGATGGTCCAGCCCTTGGCACCGCGTGGCGCCAACAGTGGCATAGACAAGCTGAGGACAGCCAAATGAATGGGTGGAGGGAGGAAGTGAGGAGCATCTTGGAGGCGTGTGTGTTGCCAAATCTGGATACTCTGTGGGCCCTTGCTGCAGGGGCCGCAGCAGCAGGCGGCATCTCCTTGCCAAATGCCAGAATTTGCACACAAAGACTAGGATGTCAGAAGGACAACTGCAACAGGCGCGTGTGTAAAGTAAGGAGTGTCCAGTGTCACATGGCACACCCAGAGACAATGCATGTACAATCACCAAAGAAGCATGACACCGGATCAGGAAACTGAAGGCCGACCTGCGCACAGAAGACACATCCTCAGCAGCTGTTGATGGCCCATTGTGTGGACCAACATGCCAAAAAACATACACGACCATGTACTTCATGCCCAATAGGGAGCCTAATCCATGAGCAACTGCATGCATGTTGCTAAACTACACATGGACTCCTATGCATAATCTTCCACAACTATGCCATATATGCCGCATGCAAAGTGGCAAGAGACCTGCATTGACAGAGATGAGGCACCTTGGAGTGTGACGAACACCTTTATTACTCAGCCTCACACTAAGGGAAATGCATCAATTGGAACAGACTCACAGGTCATTTGGCTCACCATGTGTGACCTACACTGGACACCCCCTTCAACACAGATGTGGTAAATCCTACTGAGCTCGCACACAAGTGAAGGGGTTGAGCCTAACACCCCTTGCTGCACACGGAGAGTCTGCGATTCCCCATTGAGCCTCATATGGGGATGTCCCACACTATGTCCACCAATAGCATCCCGTATGTTCCTGAGGGACGTTATACACACATTGATGCCTTCATCAGAATCCACAAACCATTACAGATGACTGTCAGGAAGGGTGACTATCAATTCATGGGAGCCATGCCACACGTCATGTGCCCCATGGTGAGTCGACATGTATGCATGGTAACACAACATGCACAGGAGCAGTCCCCACATATCACAAACACATACCACCCACAAAATGCCTTGCTGCACTCCTTACCCAAAATGACTTTTTACCATGTCTGTGCATGTAACTCTGATCCAGCACACGTTGCAATACTCATGAGGAATAGCAGGAGGGCAATGATGACATGAGCAGACGACAGCCGCAAGAACCTGTGGAGGACAGACACACAACAAGTCAGCGAAGAGCTAGTAATCCGCAGACATGTACATGTACTCTACAGGAATGATGTTGTCACCATGCTCTTCAACAATTTAGTGTCCCAGCTAAAATGTGTGGAATGACATCATCACTTGAATGACACATCAGAACACACCTCCAAAGTCACTTAGCACACAGTCAGCTGGACACACACATTGCAACACATGCCACACAAGGCTCAAAGCGTGCACACTCAGATACAGGGACTCACCATTATGAGAAGAAGCTGCGGATAAGCTGACTCCGGATGTCCTCATCCTCATCCTCATCCTCACTTGCCCCGTGCCCAAGCCCTTCATCCTCCACGGGTGGATGATCCTGCTCATCCGGATCAAGGATGAGTGGCACGGCCTTCTCCACTGCCATGTTGTGCAGCATGCAGCACACAATGAAGATTTTGCAGACCTTCACCGGGGCATATGGGAGGGCGCCGCCGGTCTTGTGGAGGCACCGGAATCTGCTCTTCAGGAGTCCAAACGTCCTCTCAATCACGTGCCTCGTCTGCCCATGGGTGTCGTTGTACCGGTGTTCTGCGGCTGTTCTGGGGTTGCGGAGAGGCGTCATCAGCCATGGCATTTTGGGATAGACAGAGTCCCCTACATGGAAACATCATGTGAAGAAGTGGGTCAGGAGATGCCGTAAGAAACAAAGATAGCGCGAAACACAGGACTAACAGAGTATACCCACCAACAAGACATGCTCGTTCCGCGTGCAGCTGCAGCATCATTTCTGGCACCCTGCTACGCCTCATGATGTAGGTATCGTGTGCGGACCCTGGAAAACAGGCACAGACATGGGAAATCAGCATGTTAGCAAGACACACCACAAGGGCATTGATAGAGTGATAATGTTTGCGGTTCCGAAAGGCTACCTCCTGTGCCTGTGGTGGTACCAAAGCCACATGTGTCCCATCAATGGCCCCAATACGTGAGGCATCCCTCCGAGGGCATAGAACTCACCCTTTATACCTGTCAACTGCTCACGAGTGGGAAAATGGATGAATTCATCCAGGTGCACCAACATGGCTTCTAAAACATCATGCAGGACACGGCTGAACATTGTCTGGGACATGCCACCGACATCAGCTATGGTCAATTGAAACGTACCGGTGGCAAAAAAATGTAGGGCTGCCATCACGTTCATCTTGGGGGTCAGAGCTGTAGGATACCTGTGTTGTGGTTGGAGGTGTGGTTCAAGCCGTCGGGTCAAATCCTCTATCAACTCTTGCGAGAAGTGGTATCTGCGTATGAAGTCATGTTCACGCATGGCATCCAGG
This sequence comes from Triturus cristatus, assembly GCF_964204655.1. Classification (NCBI taxonomy): domain Eukaryota; kingdom Metazoa; phylum Chordata; class Amphibia; order Caudata; family Salamandridae; genus Triturus; species Triturus cristatus. The sequence continues at coordinate 295,740,543 of NC_140579.1, forward strand.
TCTGGCATTCGTCTGGGGAGAGGCGGTGCCCTGCAGAGATTTGGAAGGAATAACGAAGAGTGAGTACATTACCACACCAATGTCACTGAGGTGAGCACATGTTCAACAGCTAATACACATCTGCTTAATACAGAGTCTGGTCTGTGCAATACATCCAGGACACGTAGGCCAGCCAGGTGATACTCCTACGAAGAGCCAGCCACAATAGTTGCATGGCAATGTTGACGTGACATGCCATTAAAATAGCTGTGGGCTAGTGTAAGTGACCAGCCAGACACATTACATGAGTGCCAGACATCCACATATCAGCATTTGAAGGATGTTATCTCATACAGACAGCTGGCGGGAGTCTAGACGCACAGGTCACATGTCATCTGAAAAAGGACAGATAACACACATTTCCATGAAGGGGTACATGTCAAAAAACGATGACACAGACATTGAGACAACGCAGATATTGCCTCATGTCAGGAAGTCATCTTCGAACCATCATGACACATGTAACGTGTGAGTCCACATGTTGCATGGTGTGCGTATATGTGTGTCATGCACATATGCACACAGACACATGTTGGATGCTGCAACAGCAGATGGAGTTGACGGAACACCAACGGCAAGCTCATGGGAACACATGACACACACATGACATAGTCACATCGTGGTACGCTGGTAGTCACATGTCAGGTGTAATTATCCGTGTACCTGGCATCAGGGGACAGTTGCGGGTGTTGGTGACTGTGCCATACCAGTGATGCAGTGCTTGACACATGTGTCCTACATGCACACATGTGCAAAGTGTGAAGGGGAAGGGTGCCACGTAGTGCCCCATCACACATGACATGTGTAAACAACTCATCACACATCTATTGTGCCACAACATGATGAGACATGTGCCACATCACTGCCTGACACACCTAGGCCCTGCACATGAAGGACTGCACTGACAATGACTTGATGTCCAGTCTTGTACGAGTCTCACACCTCCATTCCTTTCGCGTGCGCCTCCTGTCACCAGTGTAAGCTGTGAAACGCAGTACACACGCTCTGAGGGCGTGTGTACGGGTTGTACACGCGTGAGTAAGTGCCGTATATCTAGGGCCTACGGTACCCCAACTATAGTGATAGCCACGTACTCACGCATGTACGGGCCGTACACGCGTGAGTACGTGCCGTATCACTAGGGCCTACGGTACCCCAACTATAGTGATAGGCACGTACTCATGCGTGTACGGGCCGTACACGCGTGAGTACGTGCCTATCACTATAGTTGTGTTACTGTGGGTCCGAGTGATACGGCACGTACTCACACGTGTACAGCCCGTACACGCGTGAGTATGTGCCTATCACTATAGTTGGTGTACCGTAGGTCCGAGTGATACGGCACGTACTCACGCATGTACGGCCCGTACACGCGTGAGTACGTGCCTATCACTATAGTTAGGGGTACCGTAGGCCCTAGTTATACGGCCCGTACTCACGCGTGAGTACGGGCCGTATCACTCGGACCTACAGTAACACAACTATAGTGAAAGGCACATACTCACGCGTGTACGAGCCGTACATGCGTGAGTACGTGCCTATCACTATAGTTGTGTTACTGTAGGTCCGAGTGATACGGCACGTACTCACGCGTGTACGGCACGAACTCACGTGTGAGTACGGGCCGTATCACTAGGGCCTACGGTACCCCCAACTATAGTGATAGGCACGTACTCACGCGTGTACGGGCCGTACACGCGTGAGTACGTGCCTATCACTATAGTTGTGTTACTGTAGGTCCGAGTGATATGGCACGTACTCACGCGTGTACGGCACAAACTCACGTGTGAGTACGGGCCGTATCACTCGGGCCTACGGTACCCCCAACTATAGTGATAGGCATGTACTCACGCGTGTACGGGCCGTACACGCGTGAGTACGTGCCTATCACTATAGTTGTGTTACTGTAGGTCTGAGTGATACGGCACGTACTCACGTGCGTACGGGCCGTACACGCGTGAGTACGTGCCTATCACTATAGTTGGGGTGCCGTAGGTCCAAGTGATACGGCACGTACTCATACGTGTACGGCCTGTACACGCGTGAGTACGTGCCTATCACTATAGTTGGGGTACCGTGGGCCCTAGTGATACGGCCCATACTCACGCGTGTACGGCATGTACACGCGTGAGTACGGCCCGTATCACTGTAGTGATGGTGCCCTAGGGGTACGTGTGAAACGCGCCGTACCTGTGTGGGGATTTAAGAATTACAATGGGGACACATGAGATACAAGTATTAGGGCCTAAATGCATGCTGGTTGTCATGGATACCGAGTTTCAAGTTCAAAATTTTACATCATGTGGTCTGGAAAAAGCAGTTGGCCACATTATACATTGTTGCAAAGTGGTTGTTGACTTGACATGATGCTGCAAATTCGAAAGATGCTAAGGCTGTCACTGGTGTATGTTTAAAGGGATTGGAGGAAACGTAGGATGCAAATGAGTCTGACCAATCACTCTGTACTCCTGTAAATGAAATAGGCCAGCAAGGCAGATATAAGGCAGGCAGAACCCATGGGAGGGCACTTGCCTGCACAATATGTCAGTCGATACCACTGCTGCTGTATTGTCTCCCTCTGGCACCATGTCAATGACTGTGGAGAGGGCCCAGCCTTTCACCCAGGAGGAGAACGAGGCCCTGCTGGATGTGATCCTCCCACGGTACCCCATGCTGTATGGTCGACCAGGGGAGCAGGTGAGTGCTGACTCCACTACCTTTGTCTGTGCACCTTTTTTGTGTCTGACACTTCTGGAATTGTGTCCAGGTGTGACAGACATGCAATGTTGGTTGGAGTGGGTCCCGGGGGGGGTGGATGGCTTATGTCTCTCATGCAGGGCTTGATGTAGTTCATGTGTGCACTCCTCACTTGTGCTTACTGTGACATTCACTGCATAGTGCATGGCACATTCAGCCAGCCTAATCCTCTTGGGCATTCTTGTTCTATTGTCCTGCGGTGATTCAGTGGTCACCCCGGTGTGACAGGTGACTGCACCCACAGATGTGTGTGAGAGTTGAGTGGAGCTGTGGTGAGAGTGGTGAGAGTGTCCAAATGATGTGTACACCCCCTGGACATTGATGTGTGTGAATGTTTCTTGTCATGTGGGTGAGTGTCTATGTGGAGTGTTGCACCACAGCTGCATGGAGGAGGCAACTGCTCAATCCATCTGATGTGAGAAGTAAGCCGTGCTATGTGTCTGACTTGCTGAGCTAGCCCCACACCTGTGACCCCACCCCTGGCAAGTGGCACATGTGCAGAGTGAGGTTTGCATCCGCTGTTGCCAATGGCAGGTGATTGATGTGTGCCTGTGTGTGTCTGTGTACTCTGCTGAGGTTTCGTCAGTGGCCTGGGGCATGTGACTGCTTTGCGGTGCTGTCCATCAGCCTTTTGTTGCTTGGGATGCACAGTGTGTGCCATGATCAGGGATTGTTTCGCACCCCTCATGCCACCTGTGTACTTACTATGCCATGTAGTGCATTGGTGCGTCCACAGTGGAAAAAGTCTCTATGACTAAGGTGCTATTACTTGCCAGCATACTATGCCCTGTTCAACAAATCAAAGATGTTCAAATGTGTGTCTCTGTAACATGGTGCAGGTGTAGTGAGGTTGTCCCACTTTGTCATCCACACAGGTAACCGCCTACCACAAGGGGAAGATCTGGAAGGATGCCGTCAAGGCCGGGCAATCGGTGGAGGGTCGCAGTCGGCGCCTGCCACAAGTGAGGAAGAGATGGCAGGACAGCCGGTGCTGGTCCCGGAGGATCGCCCGGTTCATGCTGAAGGAGGAGGCTCCTCGCAAGCATGGCAGGCGCCGGCGCATGACCCACCAGATGAAGCGCGTCCTGGCGGTGGTCTTCCCTGACCTGGATAGGCGGATACAGGAGTTACAGCAGCAGGAAGGGGGTAGGTACATGTGTGTTTGTTGTGTGTCGCCAGCTTTTGTAGCTGCCAGTCGCCTGGATACACTGCCAGGGTATATATGTACAGTGCATATCCTGTTCCCCCAAGTCAACCTGTGCTGTTCTTCCTCCCTTCCCCTCCTTGACATGTGTTACCTGGTCTGTGTGTTATCACTATTGCACCTGACTCACAATTGTGGGCATTGTATCTGTGGGAACTCCACCCTATTCCTTCCATGAGAGACAACATCTTGGTGGCTGGCCCAGCACCTTAACATTCCTATCAGTCCTGGGATGTGTGTGACAGTGTGTGTTCTGTTTGGCTCTCTTAGTTTAGTAGGCAGTGACATGACTATACAGTCTTGTGGCATGATGTGTGTGTATTGTGCTGCATCTGCCAGGGGTGGGTATGCATGTGTTATTTGTACTCACACCCACATGTGGTGTGTCATGCAGTGGGGGAAAGACATCCGTCCTCCTGGGAGTGGGACACTGCTGTCAGTGATGTGTTGTTATGGCACTATCATCATTGTCCAAAGTTAGGGATGCGTACATACACCCATGGAGTTGTGGTCATCTGATAATGATGTACACCCCCCCATGTCTCTGTCCACTGCTGGGAGTCCTCTGCACCCACTCATATATGTCTGTCCACTGCTGGGAGTCCTCTGCACCCACCCCCATGTCTCTGTCCACTGCTGGGAGTCCTCTGCACCCACCCCCATGTCTCTGTCCACTGCTGGAGTTTATATGCACCCACCCCCATGTCTCTGTCCACTGCTGGGAGTCCTCTGCACCCACCCCCATGTCTGTGTCCACTGCTGGTATTCCTCTGCACCCACCCCCATGTCTCTCTCCACTGCTGGGAGTCCTCTGCACCCACCCCATGTCTCTGTCCACTGCTGGGATTCCTCTGCACCCACCCCCATGTCTCTGTCCACTGCTGGAGTTTATATGCACCCACCCCCATGTCTCTGTCCACTGCTGGGAGTCCTCTGCACCCACCCCCATGTCTGTGTCCACTGCTGGTATTCCTCTGCACCCACCCCCATGTCTCTCTCCACTGCTGGGAGTCCTCTGCACCCACCCCATGTCTCTGTCCACTGCTGGGATTCCTCTGCACCCACCCCCATGTCTCTGTCCACTGCTGGTGTTGATATGCACCCACCCCCATGTCTCTGTCCACTGCTGGTGTTGATATGCACCCACCCCCATGTCTCTGTCCACTGTTGGGAGTCCTCTGCACCCACCCCCATGTCTGTGTCCACTGCTGGTATTCCTCTGCACCCACCCCCATGTCTCTGTCCACTGCTGGTGTTGATATGCACCCAACCCCATGTCTCTGTCCACTGTTGGGAGTCCTCTGCACCCACCCCCATGTCTCTGTCCACTGCTGGGAGTGCTCTGCACCCACCCCCATGTCTCTGTCCACTGCTGGAGTTGATATGCACCCACCCCCATGTCTCTGTCCACTGCTGGGAGTCCTCTGCACCCACCCCCATGTCTGTGTCCACTGCTGGTATTCCTCTGCACCCACCCCCATGTCTCTGTCCACTGCTGGGAGTCCTCTGCACCCACCCCCATGTTTCTGTCCACAGCTGGGATTCCTCTGCACCCACCCCCATGTCTCTGTCCACTGCTGGGAGTCCTCTGCACCCACACACATGTCTCTGGCCACTGCTAGTGTTGATAGGCACCCACCCCCATGTCCCTGTCCACTGGTGGTATTCCTCTGCAAACTTGCGCCCTTGCTGTGGTACACTGCTGTCCTGGGCATACACCACCCCCAATTTACAGCTGATGTGCTGCACCAAGCCGTACACCTACATCCGTGGCGTGTGTATCCATCATGTAATGGGGCTGTAGGGGTACGGGTGGTACGGCCCATACCCATGCTCTGGAGGCGTGGGTACGGGCCGTACCACCATTGTGGCGGTGCTGTAGGGGTACGCGTGGTACGGCCCGTACCCATGCTCTGGGGGCGTGGGTACGGGCCGTACCACCATAGTGGCGGTGACGTAGGGGTATGCGTGGTATGGCCCGTACCCATGCTCTGGGGGGCGCGGGTACGGGCCGTACCACCATAGTGGCGGTGACATAGGGGTACGCGTGGTACGGCCCGTACCCACGCTCTGGGGGGCGTGGGTACGGGCGTACCACCATAGTGGCGGTGACGTAGGCGTACGCGTGGTACGGCCCGTACCCACGCTCTGGGGGGCGTGGGTACGGGCCGTACCACTTTTGTGGCGGTGATGTAGGGGTACGCATGGTATGGCCCGTACCCACGCTCTGGGGGGCGTGGGTACGGGCCATACAACCATTGTGGCGGTGACGTAGGGGTACGCGTGGTACGGCCCGTACCCACACCCCCCAGAGTGTGGGTACGGGCCGTACCACCATTGTGGCAGTGACGTAGGGGTACGCATGGTATGGCCCATACCCACGCTCTGGGGGGCGTGGGTACGGGCCGTACCACCATTGTGGCGGTGACATAGGGGTACGCATGGTACGGCCCGTACCCACGCTCTGGGGGGTGTGGGTACGGGCCGTACCACCATTGTGGTGGTGACGATGGGGTATGCGTGGTACGGCCCGTACCCACGCCCCCAGAGCGTGGGTACGGTGCTGTACCACCATTGTGGCGGTGACGTAGGGGTACGCGTGGTACGGCCTGTACCCATGCTCTGGGGGCTTGGGTACGGGCCGTACCACCATTGTAGTGGTGACTGGTACAAGTCGACGTCCACTTCCGTTGTGGAGGTAGGTAGGGATTGGTGGACACGCCCTCCCAGTGACCAGAGCCTGGAGGTCATTCTGTGCAGGACATATGTATATTTGTATTTGGGTGGGGGTAATGTTTCCTGGCCCAGCCCTCCCACCCCCCTTTGCCCCTGAGTGTTGTTCTGACCTTCTGCGGCATCTGCGTCGGTTTCTGAACACGAGGTCGTAGGCTATGAGGGCCGGGATGACGCGTAGGTTGGGGTCCATCGCTGTCCGTCGCGTACCGGTGCTCCTTCTTCGCATCGTCCTCAATTTCCCGGCAGTTTTTGGCTCCCGTAAAAAATGCTATGTGCGGAGTGACGTAGGCACGAATCATACTTGCTGGTTCGTAAAACGCTGCCTGACTCCGTCCGGACGTCGCGTACACGCTGTCCAGATTCAGATTTGTATGTATTTTTTTGACGGTCGGTGTTTGTACTAATCGTATGGAAATGGTATTTCTGTACGAATCGTACTTGCGGGTTTGTATGGTGGTTTTCCCGGGTACGAGTCGGATGGAGAAAATGCTCCGTACGACGGTTCGTACCCGGGTTTTACAGGATCGGAATCGGCACCTTGGTGCCTGGAAAGGTAGGTGTGACTGAGTGGCCATCTGCATGCTGATGGGTCATCCGGTGAGCAGTCAAAATATCGTTTAAAAAAAATTAAAATAAAATTATTGACCTACACTAATATCGAGGTTTTAATATCGTAGGGACAGAATATCGATATCAAGAATATCGGTGACCAGAAGACCTTAAAGTATGTAATATCGGGTTTTTTAATATCGAAGTAAGTAATATCGTTAGCAAAAATATTGTGGTTAATAATATCGATGTTTATATTAGTGTTATGTATTTTAGTATGTTATATGTATGTTTAATATTTTTTGTAATGTATTTTTATTATTTTTAAATATATGTATTAAATGTTTAGAAATTAGTAAGTTTTTTTAAAGTAAATTTTGTGTTTTAGTATCAGAGCAGGTTGTGGGTTTATAGGTGAATAGGGTGGGAAGTAATTTAATTATAATTCATGTTTTTATTTATTGTTATCGATTATAAATTTATTGTTAATTAAATAATTAATTTGTATAAATTGATTAATGTATCATTATATTAATTATAATTATTTTATTATATTTATTGTTATTTTAATTAATTTATTGTTAATTGGAAATTAACTTTTATTAATTGATTAATTTTTAATTAAATTATGTTAATTTTCATGTGTAGCAGCTTGTGGGTTTATAGGGGAATAGGGTGGGAAGTAATTTAATTGTAATTCATATTTTTTTATTTATTGTTAAATTATTGCTAATTAATTATTAATTGGTAATTAATTTTTATTAATTGATTAATTTATAATTATATCAATCATAATTATTATTTTTATTTATCGTTAATTTACTAGTTTATTATTAATTGTTAATTAATTTTTATTAATTGATTTACAATTTAATTGTGTTCTTTTTTTATGTGTAACGGGTTGTGTGTTTATGGAGGAATAGGGTGGGAAGTGATTTAATGTTATTTAGGTAAATATTAATTTAATTTTATTGGTATTTATTATGAATTTTTTTGTTAATACATTTTTAATGTTATTTATTTTACAAAAATATTTTATTATTAAGTATGTTAATTTAACCCCTAAGCTATCCTACATTTTTCACACTATTACATTAACTGGAGTTGGAATAGTAATTTTAACCCCAACGCTATCCAACACTTTCCCTACTGTTGCAATCCCTGGAGTGGGAATAGTAATTTTAACCCCTACGCTATCCAACACTTTCCCTACTGTTGCACTCACTGGGGTGGGAATAATAATTTTGACCCCTACGCTATCCAACATTTTCCCTACTGTTGCACTGTTTGAAGTTGGAATAGTAATTTCATTACCTCCGCTATCTAATATTTTTTGTATTATTTTAGTTAATGTAGCTGTAATTAATATTAAAAAGATTTTTAAATGATTTTTTTTTTAATTGTTATATATATTTAATTTGTATTTATATTATTGTTCTATGTGTATAGGTGTATTTATAATTTATGATTAAAAAAAAAAAAAATTATAAGCTATTAAAATAATTATTAAAACTTATTAGTAAGTACATATATTATGGTGCCGATTCCGATCCTGTAAAACCCGGGTACAAATGGTCGTAAGGAGCGTTTTCTCCGTCCGACTCGTACCCGGGAAAAACACTTTACAAACTCGCAAGTACGATTCGCACAGAAATACCATTTCCGTACGAGTCGTACAAAAGACCGACCGTCAAAAAAATACATACAAATCTGAATCTGGACGGCGCATATGCGACGTCCGGACGGAGTCAGGCAGCGTTTTACGGACCAGCAAGTACGATTCGTGCCTACATCACTCCGCACGTAGCATTTTTTACGAGAGCCAAAAACTGCCGGGAAATTGAAGCCGACGCGAACAAGGAGCACCGGTACGCGACGGACAGCGATGGACCCCAACCTACGCGTCATCCCGGCCCTCATAGCCTACGACCTCGTGTTCAGAAACCGCCGCAGACGCCGCAGAAGGTCAGAACAACCCCCAGGGGCAAAGGGGGGGGTGCAAGGGGCAGGAAACATAACCCACACCCCACAAAAAACAAATATATCCTGCACATTAATTACCTCCATGGTCTGGTCATTTCGGGGGGCGTGTCCACCAATCCCACGTCCCGCCACAACGGAAGTGGACGTGGACCCGTACCCGTCACCACCACAATGGTGGTACAGGACGTACCCACGCCCCTCAGAGCGTGGGTACGGTCCGTACCACCATTGCAGTGGTGATGTAGGGGTACGCGTGTACGGACCGTACCCACGCCCCCAGAGCGTGGGTACGGTCCATACACGCGTACCACTACATCACCACTACAATGGTGGTACGGACCGTACCCACGCCCCCCAGAGCTTGGGTACAGGCCGTACCACGCGTACCCCTACGTCACCGCCACAATGGTGGTACGGCCCGTACCCACGCCCCCAGAGCATGGGTACGGGCCGTACCACGCGTACCCCTATGTCACCGCCACAATGGTGGTACGGCCCGTACCCACGCCCCCAGATCATGGGTATGGGCCGTACCACCCGTACCCCTACAGCCCCATTACATGATGGATACAAGGCGTACACACGCCACGGATGTAGGTCTACAGCTTGGTGCAGCACATCATCTGTAAATTGGGGGTGGTGTATGCCCAGGACAGCAGTGTACCACAGCAAGGGCGCAAGTGGGTGGGTGGGTGGGTACAGAGGAATACCAGCAGTGGACAGGGACATGGGGGTGGGTGCATATCAACTCCAGCAGTGGACAGAGACATGGGAGTTGGTGCAGAGGACTCCCAGCAGTGGACAGAGACATGGGGGTGGGTGCAGAGGAATACCAGCAGTGGACACAGACATGGGGGTGGGTCCAGAGGACTCCCAGCAGTGGACATAGACATGGGGGTGGATGCAGAGGACTCCCAGCAGTGGACAGAGACATGGGGGTGGGTGCAGAGGACTCCCAGCAGTGGACAGAGACATGGGGGTGGGTGCATATCAACTCCAGCAGTGGACAGAGACATGGGGGTGGGTGCAGAGGACTCCCAGCAGTGAACAGAGACATGGGGTGGGTGCGGAGGAATACCAGCAGTGGACAGGAACATGTGAGGGGTGGGTGCCCATCACTCCCAGCAGTGGACAGAGACATGGGGGGTGTACATCATTTTCAGATGACCACAACTCCATGGGTGTATGTACGCATCCCTAACTTTGGACAATGATGATAGTGCCATAACAACACATCACTGACAGCAGTGTCCCACTCCCAGGAGGATGGATGTCTTTCCCCCACTGCATGACACACCACATGTGGGTGTGAGGTCAAATAACACATGCATACCCACCCCTGGCAGATGCAGCACAATACACACACTGAGATCATGCCACAAGACTGTATAGTCATGTCACTGCCTACTAAACTAAGAGAGCCAAAGAGAACACACACTGTCACGCACATCCCAGGACTGATAGGAATGTTCAGGTGCTGGGCCAGCCAGCAAGATGTTGTCTGTCATGGAAGGAATAGGGTGGAGTTCCCACAGATACAATGCCCACAATTGTGAGTCAGGTGTTCAAATACCCAGCAGAACAAGTACCATATGTGTGCTAGGCTGGGATTACACACATGCATTGTGCGGAAAAGGGACAATTTCTCCATGAAGGCATGGCAAAATACTCTATACACAAGTACAGTGAGTACCAAGGATGGCACAGACGATGCAGCCGGAGACATTGCTGAGCAGGCATGGCCAGAGTTGAAGGGATCCATCACCAACAAAGGAAATGTAGACACAGGTCAACACAACAATTGTGCAACTCTCAACAGGGAAGATGTCAGGTGCCACAGAGGAAGGAACACTCCTAGGGACAATGTCTCCAAACACAAAGAGCAGACACGACCAAATATTCTTTGCAGAGACCTTGGGCCATATGTAGGTAATATATATTTACCGATTCATAAATACCGAATTTTACCGATTCGGTATTTATGAATCGGTAAATAGAATGTAGGTAAACATTCGGTAATTGTTACCGAATCTGTAATATTCTATATTTATGAATCGGTATTTACCGATTCGGTAATAATGCATCTCTTCCAATTCATTCCTATGGGCCTGGAGGACCATAGGAATGAATGGGAAGCCATTCACAATTACCGATTCGGTAAATACCGAATCGGTAATAGGGGGAGCATATTCAAGGGTGGCAGGGTGTCACATTGACACCCTGTTGCACCCCTGAATCGTGCATGTGTGCACATGTGGTGCACATACATGCCCTAAGGGCATGTATGTCTGCCACATGGCACTTGTCAAAAAGCACAAAATTGCTTTTTAAAAGGTTTTCGTTATTTACCATCAACTTGTAGTTGGTGGTAAATAACGAATCCAGAAACCAAAAATGCACTCACTTGAGTGCCCCCTACATTGGATTTCAGGATTCGGTAATTTACCGAATCGGTATTTTACCGATTTCTTAAAATTCCGATTCGGTAAATTAGCGAATCCTGAAATCCAGCCACCTACATCTCAATTGCCTAAATACCGGTCGGTAACGGGATATTTACCGATTTTCGGCCGTTACCGACCGGTATTTAGGTACCTACATATGGCCCTTAGTGAGGGCACGCAGATACCAGGTTCCACCCCATGAGATGCAGACTACAACATGTCCATGAAACATAACACATTCCCACAACCCCAACTCCTGGAGCCTCAGCATCAACATCAATACATGAAATGCAAGACTTTTCAAAACGGAAAACAAAATGCTTTATTCAGCATGAAAAAATAAGATGTAGTAAAGAACACTATGTACAAAGGCCAATGGCCAGTCCAGATATGAAGTCCTTGGGGGGGGACACATGGCCACGCGTCTCCCCTAGCTTGCCTGCACATACTAAACCTCTAGTTCAGCGACTGGGGGGAAGGCATCATGTGGGGAAGGACCAGGCACCGCAGGGACAGGAAGGGGAAGGGTAGGTGTGGTGGGTGCAGGGATGGACGACTCCACCACAGGGGGTGGGGCAGCGCCAAAGGTGGAGGTGAGCTCGGCGCTGCACACTTCTGCCAGTTCTTCAAGGGTCTCCCCTGCACCCGGAGAAACAACAGGCCCCAAGGAGGGGGGGGTCGGAGGGATGGGTTGCAGCACTACTGGGGGAGGTGGTGGACAGACTGAGAGACTTAACTCCCCTACCCGTGGAGTGCCTTGACCGTTTCCAGCCAGGTGAACTAGTGGGGCTGAGGCCCAGCCCAGCAAAGTAGGCCTCCTTCTCCGAATCTGGGGCAGGGGAGCCAAGGGGAGTGACATCGGAGGGACTGGGGAGTGAGTCATGTGGACGAGGACTGTGGCTGCGTGCCTGCCTGTGTGCCCCAGACCCAGTGGGTGTGCCTGCTTCCCCCTGAGTGTGCGTGTCAGGAGGTGTGCGCTTGCCCTTATGTGGTGGTGTGCTGCTTGTATCTGGTGGGGTGCGTGTGTGTGGATGTGTTGGTGTGCTTGGGACAAGCATGGGTGTGGGACTTGTAGATGGGGCAGGGGTAGGGGGGAACGCAGCGCTGCAGGTGACTCACTACTGCCGTCAGTGACGAGTCCAGGGACCTGAGCAACATCCGTTGGTCAGACATCGCTGATGACATGCCCTCCATGTACGACACCATCTGGGTCAGCAGTCTAGTGTGGCCATGGAGGACAGTCAGGATCGATGTCTGCCCAACTTGCAACTGCCGCTGAATGTCCACAGACTCGGCAGTGAGGGCAGCAGGGGGGACAGGGGCAGGGGGTGCGGTGGCTGGCACGAAGGAGACACGGTGTGGCCTAGCACAGACAGAAGGGACCCGAGCAAGTGGGAAGGCGGTGATGGGAATGGAGGGGGCGGGTACGGATGGAGTGCTGCTGCCAGCTGCTGGAGCAGCCTCCGCCCCCTCAGGGAGTTCAGCCTCGGACCCGTCAGCCTCGTAGTCAGTGTTGGTACTGGGCAGGTCCTCCACCTCAGTCTCCTCGCCCTCGGTGCCACTTGACTCTACCGACTCCTCAGCAGTGGTGGCACCAGTGCTCGATCGCTCCTCCACATCCGTGCCGGTGTCTCCCTCGGTGTCCTCCGATGATGCTGTGGGCAAGGTGAAGAGACAGGAAAAAATCAGTCACCTGTATACATCTGACACATGAGTCCAAACAAAATAGGCAACAGTGCATATCAGGAAAGGCATCATGAGTAACATCTATAATACTCCCCACATATGTAAACCCTGCACTCCCCAGTTGGTTGACCCACCATGCCACTTTGAAACAATGAAAATTAGGACACAACAGCTAATAACTTGAAATCACAAGATCATGAGAAGCTAGTGTCTGGGATCAGTTGAGCACAGCAAGACTATGAAGGCATGCCACCTCTTGTTCACTCTGAACCAAACAGTATTGTCGCACCCAAGGCCAAATACCACATGCCAATGCAGAAGGTGTCCCTACACTCAGAGACCTGTGAGTACTTGTGACACCCCAAAGAAATACATTGTGACTTCTGGAGAATCACAACCCTTTACACAATGGACATGTCTAGAATGTGTGAATGTGGCACTCTGTGAACACAACACACATGTTTCTGTATAGCAGAAGTCACACAAGGAGGTGCACACCAAACTACATGTACACAGTCATTGTCTGAGCTGCCAGACTCATTCAAATCAGACACTGTTATCAGAAATGGCGTATCAGTAAGTACATATACATGGCACCACGGTGGTCTGGATGACTTGACACTCGTAAGTTGGTATCAGCAACAGACAAGGACTAACCCAAATGCTACCACACTGTGGGAACATGTATATGTATGAACTCCAAACAAGTTTTGTTCAAACTGTGCCTTACTTTAAAATGTGCCAGCATGTCCCTGGAAAGTGTAAAGGTGGTGTCTTGTGCACTTCCTTGGGAGACATCTGTCATGCAGGCACATCTTTGTCCTTCACAACAAAACAACAAGGTCAAGCATATGAAACATTGAGACATGTTGACAAGTGTAGTGAGTGCCAATGGACATTTTCTCTGAGTAACAACTTGAATAATGTCATTTGGCACATGGCTATCCGTCACCTGATCACACAGTTGGCTACACATATGACCTACTGACTGTCATCTGGAGTGGCACACATGTCCACACCCAGGACAATGCATAAGCTAATGGGCCTGCAAAAAGCCTAGCTGTACTGTGGGTTCCCCCTCATGGCGAGCCAGAATGTACCCACAGATGTCAGCACACAAAGTCACAACTGTGTAGCATCTGAACCACACACAGGTGCCAAAAATGTACAAGCAGGATACATGATTGTCAAAAACTGACACAGGCTACGAAGCACGAACATTAAGCACTGGCCAACATCACGGGGGCACTGCACGATGACTTTCTGTACTGCGAATCATCACACACAAGTCAGAACTGGTAATGAAACATCAGAGTTGAACATGTACGCCCCTCCCGCACACACCCACCCATACCTGAGTCAATGTGACTGATACCGATCAAGAAGTGACACCTCTTATTCAGGGTTACAATAACTGTGCTTGAAAACTAGCTTCATTAACACGACATCACCTTGTAGGGCTGCCAAAACATATTGGTCACAAACAAACATCAACAGATTGTTGTGAATAGCCACACAGGCACTGCCCAGTGTGAGTATGCACAAGCAAACTGGTGTATCCGTGTCCAGTGGACAAATGTATCACACATGTGAAAAATACTACCTAGGCCAGGGAACAATGCCACAGAGGCAGAGCCATGCTGAACCCACAGTGAATGTGCACAGTGTTGGATGACACACATGAGTAGGAGGGCAGGCTGTGTCAGGGGACTGTAGTGGGCACACTGCTCCATGGTCCTGGAATGAGCTGACTGTAACAGGAGCAACCGTCCCGGCACTATGCATATATCCCACTCATGCACATCATGTCTGAGGCCACAACATTGGTAATGCATGCTGCAAGTCTGTTCATTTGAAACCTCACACTCCTATGTTGAGACTCAGCATCAGTGCCAACAATTATGTACCCCCAAATGACTGAACAGGACAGGGCACAGGCAGACCAACCCCGCACATGATGCTGAAAGCAGTGTGCACCTTGATTAACTGGCAGCCTAGATGACCATGTGCAATAGTGATAACACACAGACCAGGTAACACATGTCAAGGAGGGGAATGGAGGAAGAACAGCACAGGTTGACTTGGGGGAACAGGATATGCACTGCACATATATAGCCTGGCAGTGTATCCAGGCGACTGAGCAGCTACAAAAGCTGGCGACACACAACAAACACACATGTACCTACCCCCTTCCTGCTGCTGTAACTCCTGTATCCACCTATCCAGGTCAGGGAAGACCACCGCCAGGACACGCTTCATCTGGTGGGTCAGGCGCCGGCGCCCGCCATGCTTGCGAGGAGCCTCCTCCTTCAGCATGACCCGGGAAATCCTCCGGGTCCAGCACCGGATGTCCTGTCATCTCTTCCTCACTTGTGGCAGGCACCGACTGCGACCCTCCTTGACGGCATCCTTCCAGATCTTCCCCTTGTGGTAGGCGGTTACCTGTGTGGATGACAAAGTGGGACAACATCACTACACCTGCACCATGTCACAGAGACACACATTTGAACATCTTTGATTTGTTGAACAGGGCATAGTATGCTGGCAAGTAATAGCACCTTAGTCATAGGGACTTTTTCCACTGGGGACGCACCAATGCACTACATGGCATAGTAAGTACACAGGTGGCATGAGGGGTGCGAAACAATCCCTGATCATGGCACACACTGTGCATTCCAAGCAACACAAGGCTGATGGACAGCACCGCAAAGCAGTCACATGCCCCAGGCAACTGATGAAACCTCAGCAGAGTACACAGACACACACAGGCACACATCAATCACCTGCCATTGGCAACAGCGGATGCAAAACTCACTCTGCACATGTGCCACTTGCCGGGGGGGGGGTCACAGGTGTGGGGCTAGCTCAGCAAGTCAGACACACAGCATGGCTTACTTCTCACATCAGATGGATTGAGCAGTTGCCGCCTCCATGCAGCTGTGGTGCAAAACTCCACATAGACACTCACCCACATGACAAGAAACATTACCACACATCAATGTCCAGGGGGCGTACACATCATTTGGACACTCTCACCACTCTCACCACAGCTCCACTCAACTCACACACACATCTGTGGGTGCAGTCACCTGTCACACCGGGGTGACCACTGAATCACCGCAGGACACTAGAACAAGAATGCCCAAGAGGATTAGGCTGGCTGAATGTGCCATGCACTATGCAGTGAATGTCACAGTAAGCACAATGCAAGTGAGGAGTGCACACATGAACTACATCAAGCCCTGCATGAGAGACATAAGCCATCCACCCCCCCCGGGACCCACTCCAACCAACATTGCATGTATGTCACACCTGGACACAATGCCAGAAGTGACAGACACAAAAAAGGTGCACAGGCAAAGGTAGTGGAGTCAGCACTCACCTGCTCCCCTGGTCGACCATACAGCATGGGGTACCGTGGTAGGATCACATCCAGCAGGGCCTCGTTCTCCTCCTGGGTGAAAGGCTGGGCCCTCTCCACAGTCCTTGACATGGTGCCAGAGGGAGACAATACAGCAGCAGTGGTATTGACTGACATGTTGTGCAGGCAAGTGCCCTCCCATGGGTTCTGCCTGCCTTATATCTGCCTTGCTGGCCTATTTCATTTACAGGAGTACAGAGTGATTGGTCAGACTAATTTGCATCCTACGTTTCCTCCAATCCCTTCAAACAAACACCAGTGACAGCCTTAGCATCTTTCGATTTTGCAGCATCATGTCAAGTCAACAACCACTTTGCAACAATGTATAATGTGGCCAACTGCTTTTTCCAGACCACATGATGTAAAATTTTGAACTTGAAACTCGGTATCCATGACAACCAGCATGCATTTAGGCCCTAATACTTGTCCCTCATGTGTCCCCATTGTAATTCTTAAATCCCAACACAGGTACGGCGCGTTTCACACGTACCCCTAGGGCACCATCACTACAGTGATATGGGCCGTACTCACGCGTGTACGGTCCATACACGCGTGAGTACGTGCCGTATCACTAGGGCCTACGGTACCCCAACTATAGTGATAGGCACGTACTCACGCGTGTACGGCCCGTACACGTGTGAGTACGTGCCGTATCACTCGGACCTACGGTACCCCAACTATAGTGATAGGCACGTACTCACGCGTGTACGGCCCGTACACGTGTGAGTACGTGCCGTATCACTCGGACCTACGGAACCCCAACTATAGTGATACGGCCCGTACTCACGCATGTACGGCCCGTACACGCGTGAGTACGTGCCTATCACTATAGTTGGGGGGTACCGTAGAGCCTAGTGATACGTCACGTACTCACGCGTGTACGGGCCGTACACGCGTGAGTATGTGCCTATCACTCGGACCTACAGTAACAGAACTATAGTGATAGGCATGTACTCACGCGTGTACGGCAGGTACTCACGCGTGAGTACGGCCCGTACACATGCCCTCAGAGCGTGTGTACTGCGTTTCACAGCTTACACTGGTGATAGGAGGCGCACACGAAAGGAATGGAGGTGTCAGACTCGCACAAGGCTGGACATCAAGTCATTGTCAGTGCAGTCCTTCATGTGCAGGGCCTAGGTGTGTCAGGCAGTGATGTGGCACATGTCTCCTCATGTTGTGGCACAATAGATGTTTGATGAGCTGTTTACACATGTCATGGGTGATGGGGTACTACGTGGCACACTTCCCCTTCACACTTTGCACATGTGTGCATGTAGGACACACGTGTCAAGCACTGCATCACTGGTATGGCACAGTCACCAACACCCGCAACTGTCCCCTGATGCCAGGTACATGGATAATTACACCTGACATGTGACTACCAGCGTGCCACAATGTGACTATGTCATGTGTGTGACATGTGTTCCCATGAGCTTGCCGTTGGTGTTCCGTCAACTCCATCTGCTGTTGCAGCATCCAACATGTGTCTGTGTGCATATGTGCATGACACACATATACGCACACCATGCCACATGTGGACTCACACGTTACATGTGTCATGATGGTTCGAAGATGACTTCCTGACATGAGGCAATATCTGCGTTCTCTCAATGTCTGTGTCATCAGTTTTTGACATGTACCCCTTCATGGACATGTGTGTTATCTGTCCTTTTTCAGATGACATGTGACCTGTGCGTCTAGACTCCCGCCAGCTGTCTGTATGAGATGACATCCTTCAAATGCTGATATGTGGATGTCTGTCACTCATGTAATGTGTCTTGCTTGTCACTTACACTGGCCCACAGCTATTTTAATGGCATGTCACGTCAACATTGCCATGCTGCTATTGTGGCTGGCTCTTCGTAGGAGTATCACCTGGCTGGCCTACGTGTCCTGGATGTATTGCACAGCCCAGACTCTGTATTAAGCAGATGTGTATTAGCTGTTGAACATCTGCTCACCTCAGTGACATTGGTGTGGTAATGTACTCACTCTTCGTTATTCCTTCCAAATCTCTGCAGGGCACCGCCTCTCCCCAGACGAATGCCAGACCTGGATGCCATGCGTGAACATAACTGCATACGCAGATACCGCTTCTCGCAAGAGTTGATAGAGGACTTGACCCGCCGGCTTGCACCACACCTCCAACCACAACACAGGTATCCTACAGCTCTGACCCCCAAGATGAAGGTGATGGCAGCCCTACATTTTTTTGCCACCGGCACGTTTCAATTGACCATAGCTGATGTTGGTGGCATGTCCCAGACTATGTTCAGCCGTGTCCTGCATGATGTTTTAGAAGCCATGTTGGTGCACCTGGATGAATTCATCCATTTTCCCACTCGTGAGCAGTTGACAGGTGTCAAGGGTGAGTTCTATGCCCTGGGAGGGATGCCTCATGTAATTGGGGCCATTGATGGGACACATGTGGCTTTGGTACCACCACAGGCACAGGAGGTAGCCTATAGAAACAGAAAACATTATCACTCCATTTATGCCCTTGTGGTGTGTCTTGCTAACATGCTGATTTCCCATGTCTGTTCCCGTTTTCCAGGGTCCACACACGATGCCTACATCATGAGGCGTAGCAGGGTGCCAGAAATGATGCTGCAGCTGCACGCGGAACGAGCATGTCTTGTTAGTCCTGTGTTTAGCGCTATCTTTGTATCTTACAGCATCTTCTGACCCACTTCTTCACATGATGTTTCCATGTAGGGGACTCTGGCTATCCCAACATGCCATGGCTGATGACGCCTCTCCGCAACCCCAGAACAGCCGAAGAACAACGGTACAACGACACCCATGGGCAGACGAGGCGCGTGATTGAGAGGACGTTTGGACTCCTGAAGAGCAGATTCCGGTGCCTCCACAAGACCGGCGGCGCCCTCCCATATGCCCCGGTGAAGGTCTGCAAAATCTTCATTGTGTGCTGCATGCTGCACAACATGGCATTGGAGAAGGCCGTGCCACTCATCCTTGATCCGGATGAGCAGGATCATCCACCCGTGGAGGATGAAGGGCTTGGGCACGGGGCAAGTGAGGATGAGGATGAGGAGGAGGACATCCGGAGTCAGCTTATCCGCAACTTCTTCTCATGATGGTGAGTCTCTGTGTCTGAGTGTGTACGCTTTGAGCCTTGTGTGGCATGTGTTGCAATGTGTGTGTCCAGCTGACTGTGTGCTAAGTGACTTGGAGGTGTGTTCTGATGTGTCATTCAAGTGATGATGTCATTCCACATATTTTAGCTGGGACACTAAATTTATTAAGAGCATGGTGACAACATCATTCCTGTAGAGTACATGTACATGTCTGCGGATTACTAGCTCTTAGCTGAATTGGTGTGTGTCTGTCCTCCCCAGGTTCTTGCGGCTGTCGTCTGCTCATGTCATCATTGCCCTCCTGCTATTCCTCATGAGTATTGCAATGTGTGCTGGATCAGAGTTACATGCACAGACATGGTGAAAAGTAATTTTGGGTAAGGAGTGCAGCAAGGCATTTTGTGGGTGGTACGTGTTTATGATATGTGGGGAATGCTCCTGTGCATGTTGTGTTACCATGCATACATGTCGACTCACCATGGGCCACATGACGTGTTGCATGGCTCCCATGAATTGATAGTCACCCTTCCTGACAGTCATCTGTAAAGGTTTGTGGATTCTGATGAAGGCATCAATGTGTGTATAACGTCCCTCAGGAACATACGGGATGCTAATGGTGGACATAGTGTGGGACATCCCCATATGAGGCTTAATGGGGAATTGCAGACTCTCCGTGTGCAGCAAGGGGTGTTAGGCTCAACCCCTTCACTTGTGTGCCAGCTCAGTAGGATTTACCACATCTGTGTGTTGAAGGGGGTGTCCAGTGTAGGTCACACATGGTCAGCCAAATGACCTGTGAGTCTGTTCCAATTGATGCATTTCCCTTAGTGTGAGGCTGAGTAATAAAGGTGTTCGTCACACTCCAAGGTGCCTAATCTCTGTCAATGCAGGTCTCTTGCCACTTTGCATGCGGCATATCTGGCATAGTTGTGGAAGATTATGCATAGGAGTCCATGTGTAGTTTAGCAACATGCATGCAGTTGCTCATGGATTAGGCTCCCTATTGGGCATGAAGTACATGGTCGTGTATGTTTTTTGGCATGTTGGTCCACACAATGGGCCATCAACAGCTGCTGAGGGTGTGTCTCCTGTGCGCAGGTCGGCCTTCAGTTTCATGATCCGGTGTCATGCTTCTTTGGTGATTGTGCATGCATTGTCTCTGGGTGTGCCAGGTGACACTGGACACTCCTTACTTTACACACGCGCCTGTTGCAGTTGTCCTTCTGACATCCTAGTCTTTGTGTGCAAATTCTGGCATTTTGCAAGGAGATGCCGCCTGCTGCTGCGGCCCCTGCAGCAACGGCCCACAGAGTATCCAGATTTGGCAACACACACGCCTCCAAGATGCTCCTCACTTCCTCCCTCCACCCATTCATTTGGCTGTCCTCAGCTTGTCTATGCCACTGTTGGCGCCATGCGGTGCCAAAGGCTGGACCATCAGCACATGCAAGGTGCACATTGCACCACCATCCTGTCCATGCATAACCCACATCACACTACAGTCTGATGTAGCAGCCACACTCCGAGCTATGTCCATCCGCACATCTAACGCCTGCTGTCAGACATACCCTGGGCACACACACGTCACCTTTGCATGCTGAGTGTGCAACTCCAACTGCCTACACTGCGCTGCCCCGCCTTCCAGGCCCTGTCACACCAACCAGGTCATGTCCCTAATACTCCTCACCGGCTCTGTAGCCCAGCAAGGGCATGGGAGTGGGACTCAAGGCTTCAGCATGTAGTATGGTGTCATTGTCTGGGACATGGCACAGGTATCATCTCTCAGCATGTCAATCTACAGAGTGTCCAGGACCCCCCTCTCCACCATCACATGCGCACAGCACCTCATCATCAGCTCGTATGCCATTGACAGCCAGGTGCTCCTCACCCTCAACAAAGACACAGACATTGGCAGTTCCATCATTCAAGTATGCATGAGATCCATTGATGAATGGCTGAACACGAGCCACCTGAGCCTGGACTTGTACAGGACTGAGGTGATCATCTGAGGATTGTCCCCTTCCAGCTGGGTCAAGTGCTTGTGTCCCACCCGCAAGAGCCCTGCACAAGCACCCAGTGTCCACACACACAAGATGGTGTGCATCATGTTTGGCTTGCTCACATTTGCCATGCTAGTCCACAGCATCTGTACCTCATGCTGCAACGCCCTATGCATTATGCGCATGATCCACAGATAGATCCGCTCCAAGAAAATACAGACCATCCCCCAGGTCCTTGACAACATCCGTGTCAAATACTGCCCTGCCCTCTACGGAGCAAGTACATCCAAACTCCCAGGTAACTTGTCCACATCCAGGGTGCATCTGTACACCTCAGCTTCAACACCCTGCGCCCCAGCCACCTCACAGTCCACCATAGATAGCTGCAATGGATCACTGTCTGCTGCAGGATGACCTCCACACTCCCCACCCACACTCAGGAGGCAGTCCACAACCCCGACCCCAAACCAACCTTGTACGTCTGTCATCCTAGATCCCGTTGGGCCATCTCCGTGCATCCAACCTTGCCCTGGCCACCGTTCTTCACATCCACCGTACTCCAGCATACAGGACATTGTTCTCCCACCTGGCCACACTTACCTGGTACTCCCTCCCCGGGAACCTCCACATGAGCCATGACCTCTACGTCTTGATGATTATCTCCCAAATAGGTCTGTCCGCACAGTTTAGCAAGCACCCCCTCAGCAGCCAGAGGCCATCACAGGTGAGTGTTGTGCTCCATGCCTAGATTGAATGATACCTTGTGACCCATGTGTGTCCTGTACCAGACTCTGATCCCAGGGTATGGATGGCTGGAGTTAGTTCAACACTCAGGCATAGTTTGACATTTCCACACACATATGTCATTGAATAATGCAAAATGACAGGAACGTCTCATGACCAAAGTAATATATTTATTTGTGGTGGGGTACGTGTTTTGGTAGATGAAATTAGGTGCTCTACCGGGGGAATAGAATCCAAAGTTCACAGGGGGAGATGGTATCCTTGGCTTTGGAAGTCATCAGAGTCCAGGGCACAGTGTTGGTCGTCATTGGTCAGACTGTCACCAGCAAGTCCATGTGGCAGAGAATGTCATTGGATGAGGTGCTGCTGTTGCGCCAGAGGGCCAGGTGCCAGGCCAGGTGACCTGGAAGATGTGGATCGTCCGCTGACTCTCACGGTCTTTTCCGTGGATGACCCACCTTCCTCCGGGGACCCTCAGATGCAGGCCTTGACGATGCTTGGGACGCTCCGTTAGACGAATCCTCCTCCTCCTCCTTCTCCCTCACTGTGTCTGGTGCTGGTCTACGCCTGGTGGCACAGGGAGGGTTGCCCATGCTTTGGGCGATCTGACGGAGTGATTGGCTCATGTCCCTGTGCACCGCCAGGTGCTCAGCCAGTCTTGCCTCCATCCGTCCTTGGTGTTGTTGATGACTGGCATGATGTTCGACCTGCAGGTTCTTTATCTCATCGAGGGTCCCCTGCATCTCTGAGAGTCTCGACACGACCTGGTTGATGCCTCTGGTGTCACGCCGGTATGAGTCCAGGATGTTGCGTATGTGTGACATACCGGTGTTCTGAGCTGGCTGGTCAGGTTCGCGCCTCCGCCTGCCTCCACTCCCACCACCGCTGCCCACTTGAGCCTGGCCTGCCCTTGTGGGCACATCGGGGCTACGGGACCCCTGAGGGATGGCATTTGCAGGGTTGCCTACCTCCTCCTGGGTGCCCGGAGAACCTTGTCCCTCCTGGTCAGCCTGGCTCTGTTGTTCAGTGTGAGCAGGGCTCCTGGGTGTGTCCTGGGATGTGGCAGGAATGGGGGGGGGTTGGCACAGATGTACCTGATGCAGGTGCTGTAGGGGCTTGGGCACCAGAGGGTCTAGGTTGGTCGGGGTCATCCACGGAGTGGTGAGAGTCGTCGCTGCCGGTGGGATCATCTTCATGCGGAGCCTGGGACTGGGATTCTTCCCCCCCAGTGTTGGGGGGAGATCGGCGACGTTGCCCTGTGTGTGAGAGAGAGACTATGTTAATGGTGTTTCATGCGACATCTATGTTTGATACATATTCAAGTTGACACAGTTCCTTTGGTTGTACCTAGCATTCCTCTCAATGTCCACTTGGGGATGGGTATGTTGCGGGGGACAGATTGGGATGTTCTCCTGAGTGTTTGACCTGTAGATTGTTGGCTCTGATGCTTATTTGGCTATGGATTGGTCTTGTTGTGTCACATGTCCATTGTGGGAGTGTGTGAATCCGTTGGCTGCCCTGGGGGTGTGTGCTTGTGTTAGGGGGGGGGTTGTGACCTGGCATGCTGTTGTGTGTAGTGTGAGTTGTCATTGTGTCTCCCAGGTGATGTGTCTGTCCCCTCATGGTGTATGCTGGCATGACAGTGAGTGTGAGTTCCTGTGCTAGATACCTGTGCTTGTGGAGTTGGTGTTTGAGTGTACTGTGGTCCCAGGAGGGCCTTGGCTGCATACAGCAGGGCCAAGTGTCAGCTACCTTGTCAGTACTTTGCCAGTCCCTGTGCATTGTGCATGGGTATGTACCTATGCCATATGGGCTGAGGGCATTGGTGTATGCGTCTCATTTTCACAATGTGTTGTGTGGGGCCCACCCTCCCAGCCTCCCGGACATCCAGTCTTGTGTTTGTGGTTGTTGTAGCCTTGGACATGGCCTTGCCTTGATTTGTGAAGGGTGCATGGAGACGTTAGTGGCATGAGCGTGTTTTTGAGTGTGGTTGTGTGCGGTGAGTGCTTGGGGGAAGTTGCGTGCATTTGGTGTATATGTGGTGTGGACCCCATTGCCCCCATGTTACATAAGTTGTTTGTGTACTCACCAGGCTCTGCGACTCCTTCGACTCCGTGTACTCCCACCGGCGGTAGCAAGGCCATCACCTTCTCCTCCCAGGGATGGTAGTGTACGGGTCTGCGGGGCGGCCCACCTCCAGTGATGTTACTCTGGACATATTCTTCGTTCATTTTCCTCTTGACCGCCCTGCGCAGATCGTACCACCTGGCTTGGCATTCATGCCTGGTCCTTCAGATGGGCGCAACAGCATTCACCTTATTGACAATCCTCTGCCACATGGCAGATTTTTCAGCTATGCTGGTCTGTCTGACCAATGTTCCAAACAGCTGTGGCTCGACTCTGATGACTTCGTTGACAAGGAGGTCCAGCTCCGCCGTTGTGAACTTTGGATTCTTGTCTGTGGGCATGGTGTGGGGTGTGGGTGTGGATGGTTGTGGGTGTGTGGGTGTGAATGTGACGGTGTGTGTGTGTGAATGTGAAGAGGGGGATGTTTGTGAAGAAGGTTGTGTGAAGGTGTGTGAGTGAAGGTGTAGTGAAGGTATGAGTAATGTGGAGTTGTTTCTGTGTGGGGTCTGGCAGCAGTGGGTCTGTTGCAAAGGCTCATGGGTTGTGTGTGTGGGCCCTTTTTATTGGTCCATTTTTGGTTGTGGCTGTGTTTGAATTTTGGTGGGTGTGTTATAAGAGGTGGTTGTGATTTAGGGCCTCTGTTTGCCTGTTTGGATGTGCCAGGTCAGTCATTGAGATGTATTTTGTCATGTAGACGTGTTTTGTGGTGTTGTGCAAGTCGAATTGACCCTCCTTGTGCTGTTTTACAGTGTCCTGGTTCTGTAAGAGTCTTTTTCGCGTAGGTACAATCCGTACATACGCGATGCTGGGTGAGGGTGCTGGGGTACGGTGTTGGAGTGCGGTGCGTTCATTCGGTGGAGGTACGGTGCGTACACGTGCGGCCCTGGGGTACGGCACGTACATGCGGAGGTACGGCGCGTACATGGGGGGGTAAGGGGCGTACATGCGGTGGGGTTACGGTACGTACACGTGTGGGCCTGGGGTACGGCGCGTACATGCAGAGGTACGGCGCGTACATGGGGGGTAAGGCGTGTACATGGGGGGTACGGCGCATACAGGTGCGGGCCTGGGGTATGGCGCGTACATGCGGAGGTACGGCACGTACATGCGGGGGTGCGGTGCGTACATGGGGGGGAAGGCGCGTACATGGGGGGTACGGCGCGTACTGGTGCGGGGCTGGGGTACAGTGCGGACGGGGGGTAAGGCGCATACATGGGGGGGGTACGGCACATACATGGGGGTACGTCGCGTACAGTTGCGGGGCTGGGGTACAGTGCGGACAGGGTGGTGTATGGTGCTGACATATTTGGGGTGGGGGGGCTGTACGGCTCGTACACGGGCATAAGTTTACCCGTGTACATGTGTGCTATTGCGTTGGCTCCGTACGGGCCATTTTACGTGCGATTGTGTATTCGGACGGAAGGTCGGGATCGTACTTTCGCGCTCGGACTTGTGTTTTATGATTTGCACGTAAAAATGTCCGGCTCACTCTCGTACACTTTTCCCGATGATATTCGAATGTGAAAACTTTCCGACGCACTCTCGTACACTTTTCCCAACGATATTCATAGTAATTTTACACGCACGAATCGTACTTGGCCGTTTGTACGGTACTTGTACGACTCGTACGTAAAAAAATACGGATACGGGTCGTACGCAAATTATTTTTGACGGTTTGGAATCGGCACCTATATGTGTGTGTAATTTATTTTTACATTATATATATATATATTAAAAAAAAATTAACATTTTAAAATATTTTTAACTATGTTTATTTTAATTATATGTATTATTTAGTTTATTTTACATAATTTTTTTTACTTAAATAAAAAAAAATATAACAATATTTTTGACATTGATATTTTTTTCTTGATATTTTTTAACTTACCATAATGTAGACAGGATGTCGATGTTTTTGACTTCGATATTCTTGCATCTATATTTCTGTGGGTTGATATTCTGACCTTCGATATTCTGTCAGTGATTCGCGTCATCCTGATGTGTAACTTCAACAAATGATAGACCGAATGCTGAATTATTCAGACATTCTCCCCCAGTCAAGAGATCTGGGTTAAATCCATCGTTCTTTTGCCCACTACGCCACCCCAGTTTGGACCCAGCCATATGCACATCAGTCTTGACCTTGTGCCTCATGGGAACAGTCCAGACCGAACTGCCAAGCCAGGTGCTCCCTGGACTGGAAACTAGCATCCTGGGACCGGTTTCAGGATGGGAGGGAGGAGCTGACACTAGCACTTGAAAAGGCTTGGTCCTGTCCTCACACAATGGGTTGAAAGCTGTGTGTGGTGTGTCTGGAGCCAGGTTAGGAAGGAGGAGCCTCTGTGCATGTCAAAGCTTTCTTTGAAGTCTCCCCCACTACAAAGGCCCCACTGGGTTTAAGTAGTAGGCCACTGGCACTAACAAATCTGTACACTTCTGGACTTGTGACTACTCTGACAGGAAAAAGAGCTGCTGTGCTGTTGAAAAGACTGCCACTCTGCTGCTTTGCTGAACTTTGGCTTCATGTGCTCTTTCCTTGCTGAGCTGCCCTGATGCTTGTTGCTCGCCTGCCTGGGGTGGAAGGACTGGACCTGCATCACTTGAACCCAGAGTGATTCCAAGGGCTTGCTTCCTGTTGCCTAAGTCTCAGAAGCACAAAAGACCTAGAATCCTCCATTTCCAGCCCTTAGGCTCATTTGCTGGGGATTATGTCCTGCCAAGTGGTGAAACCCCATTCCCGGACCTTGGACTTGGCCCTAGGGGTCTGCCACAGTTTTATCGACGCATCATCACTGTCGCTGGAATCTGATTGGCGCATCGCACCCAGAACTGCAGCATCTCACTCGGACCTGCTGCACTCCGAGACCGACTCTTCACTCACGGCCCTCTTCGTATCGCCGATGCTGCATTGGGGATCACCGAAGCATCACTTGGCTGCACCCTGCTTATGTTGACACAAACCTAGGATCAAGGTACTTTTGTTCAGCGGGTGTGGAAAGCTGGCTTTGTATATACTATACCAAAGTAAGGTACAGTGTACAGAGTCCGGTGGATCCCCAAAGGTAGGTAGAGGTTAAAGTAGACAGCTGCTTACTCTCTATTTGTGGTACTGTGGGCGAGCAGTGAGCCCTTATCAGTGGGTAATGCTACGCATTTATTGTACAACTCAGCCAAGAAATGATTTCACATACTCAAGGACTGAACTCTGACCAAATGGATTCTTTAAAAATATTATTTAGTTATTTTTATTGTCTAGCACCAAATCAGGCCTGGGACAGGTAAGTATAAAAATACTTTGCAGCCATATGCAAATTAATTACAGTTCGGATGCAGTGAATTAGTTTACAGTAGAATTACTTGGTATTTACAGATAGAATTACTATGCAATTACTTTTCGCAGCCAGGTATCTCTAGATGCAAGATTGGTGCATTTCCTGAGGGAAGGAAAAAGGAGCCATGCATTTTGCAAATTCAATACAGGTTTACAGTACTACTCACAAGCCACATTTAGTCCTGAGAAGCCAGAACAGGGTTACAAGTCCATGGGTAAGATTCGGTCAAATGCGCACTCGAGTCGCACTGCCAGGGGCAGCTGGGTGCAGAGTGCAGGGTCCACATGTTAATCAAGGGGCTAAGCACGGTCGTGGACTTCGGGACTGTGGCGAGCAGGCCACCAGATTGGTGAATAAAAGCTCCTGGGGTCGAGGTCAGCATTGTAGGGCCCTATGGCCAACACAAGAACTACTCCCCAGGGGCGGCCAGGTGTAGGATGCCGTCTTGGCTGATGTTGCAGATTTAGTCGAGGTTTCCTCTGAGTCGGTCGGCTGCTGTTGTGGCAATTGGGGTCTTTGGGAGTCAATGTCTTGTGACCGCAAGCGTTCGGTGATGGAGTTGGTTGGACAGTCGTGATTGATCTTTCTGGACCGCTTTGGTTACAGAGTCGGTCAGGGTGTTGCCTTTGGTCGCGGTTGAGGGGACCTTCTGGTTTTTGGCTGCAGGTTTGGGTTGTGAGCTGGTAGATGTTCAGGGGTCACTCTGATTCAGGCTAGGATCGCTGGGAGGACCTCCTTAGCATGTTGGTTCACTCGTGCTCGGGGTGCCGGGAGCGGAGTGATGGAGGCTCACGGAATCGGGCGGTGTCTGTTCCTTTTGAGCAAATCCGGTGCTCACGGGAGACAAAGTCCTTTTTAGTCACAACAGTAGGGCAGGTTCCCCAGGTTTTCAAGGACTGCTGGCTGCAGGACACACCGAGGTTCTGTTGGAAGGGTCTGAGATCTGGACAGATCGGATAGGACTGGGGCCATGTCAATTGGTATCATCCTTTTTTGTCCGTAAAGAAGTATTGTATGGTGTACTACAATAAGTTTGATTTGTAAAAATGTATTTGGACCTCATATACCCTGTACACATGCTATGTATACACATGCACTATCGGTGCAGAAAGAAAGCAGTAATTAAAAGCAAAACATTCCATTAACACCGGAAAAACACTGTTTCTATTGTTTTCAATGGCGCGAAAATGTGTATTCACTGATAACCACTGTTTTTTAAAGATATTGAATAAACTGAAAAAACCCCACCAGAATTTACCAAAAATAGAAACTAAAAACAGTAAGGCCTACATATACCCTTTATGGCGCTACGGCACTTACAATCTCTAAGAATTGACTTGGCCACTGGTAGGGGTATAGGGCTCATGCACCTGTATCCTCATCACTGGTATAGTGCACCCTCTAGAAGGGTGGCTTACCTGTGCCAGGGCAGTGGGTTGTGGGCATGGCACCCAGGGATGTGTGCCATGTCGACTCTTCACTTTGTTCTGCACCAAAATACGCAGCCTTCAAAGGCGTTGTGTGTGTATAGGTAAAGGGCCTCTAAGGGTGGCACAGTCAGTGCTGCAGCCCTTAGAGGCCTTCCCTAGTGACAGTGCCCTTGGCACCTAGGGGACCTTTTTCAAGGGTCTTACATGTGGCCAGAGACTTCCCAATTGGGATTTGCAACAGTATCGTTTTTGAGAAAGAACATAGGCCCTGGGCTCCTGGTTGGCAGGAACCCAGGGCACCCTCAAAGTACATCAACATTTAGGCAAAAAGTGGGGGCAACCATGCATTAAGGGACACTTTACTGCAGCTGGCCTAAGTAGATCCCTGTGTCCGGGCTGCGTTCCATTGTGGTCCGCCTTATCTCTTGACTTTGTCCCGGTCCGGTGCAAGCAATTAACCCCTTAAGCACTATTTGCTTCTAAGCGCTACTTTGACATTTATTCCTTAAAAATTCATTTCCCGACTTCTACTTCATGGATTTTTGTTGTTTTGATTTTGCTTTATTTATGAAATCATAATCTATTTTTCTAACCTGGCGTGGAGTCTTTTGTGGTGTTTTCACTGTTACTGTATGAGTTTTTGCATAAATACTTTACACATTGCCTTCTAAGTTAAGCCTGACTGCTCTGGGTCAAGGTACCAGAGGGTGAGCACAGGATCATATTCTAACACACTGCATGCGAGGGCATTTGTTTTCCGGCTGTCTTGTTTGTGTGTCTCTCTCTCTCCCATGCTTCAGGTTTCACTCTCTCACCCATATGCTTCCCCCCCGAGCTTGCTGTAACTCTCTCACCCATGTGCTTCTCTTCCCTACACTCTGCGTTTCTCTCGCCTGTGTGCTTCCCCATTCTCCCTGTGTTATTCTCTTCCTCGTGAGCTCCCACACCCTATTTGTTTCTCCCTCACTGCTTTCTTTTCGCTCCCTATTATTCAGACTCACTACTCTGTTGACCCTCCTTCCCCGCAGTCCTATTGTTCTTTAGGTCTCGCCTACTCAGCGTGCATGCGCTGCATAGGAGGACCTTTAGCTGTCGCTCTGCTCTTTTTGGAAGCACACACTCGTGCTTGTGGCGGCATCCAGCTTGCGGGAGCGAGCAGGGGCACGCCACAAGCACGGGTGCAGTGCTTCCAAAAAGAGCAGACTGCGCGCGCACGCTTTCTGTACCAGGGCGTTCTCCTCCCACCACCTCTCTCCCCACAAATCTCCTTCATACCTTCCTGCATCTCTGCGCCCCCCCCATCGGCCTCTGGGCAGGCCCCCTGCCATCTCTCGCTTTCTCCAGGCTCTCTTCTCTTGCATCTATCTGTAGAGGAGATGAGTTGGGGATCATCCTCTGGCCATCACCTGCCCTCCGGGAAAATAATAATGGCTGTTTGACCTACTTCCTCGCCCTCCGGAATTGGCGGCTGGGCCAACCAAGTCTGGTTTTCCCACCGATAATTCATCATTGAGAAAGCTGTGACGCAGCTGCCCTGTACCCCGAGCTTGTTTTACTTTTTAAGTTAAAGAAGTTATGAAGTAGTGGCGCTGCCTCCACGAGAATTACCTTTTTTTCCTTGTCTTTTCCGCTTTTGATTTGGGCTTCGACGTCCTGTTTTTTTTCCACTGGGATTGATTGCTGCAACTTCCATCATGCCCCCCTCCCCCTCCACCGCTTCTTGACTAGCTCCCCTCGGTGGATGGGGTGGTGTGATGCGGCCATTTCCCCCCCACCGGCAGACCTCCTCAGCGATCTGCTGGTCTCGGCTGGAGGATCGTATGTCGACCCGCTGTTCTTTGATGCCGCTTCTCCACCACATCTGCCGTCTTTGCCCTGGACTCTTGGAGTTGGGTGGGATCTGCCTCTGTTACCAGCCCTGCGCGTTGGGTTCGACCGACCCCGGAGACATCTACTGGTTGGTTGCTGTTCAACGGAATCTTGAACTGGTGATCTTTTCCCGCATTGTTCCCCACCCCTCCCCCGCTCTGTTGTTATTCTGTTTCCATTTGTCTTAGTCATGAATGCCTCTGTTACCTGCCCCGGTTGCCTCCACTTGCTTGGTGCCATTATGTGGAATCTTTATTTTAACTGAAACCATCGATTCTAACTGCCCTTCTCCCACCCCCCCTACTCTATTGTTACTCTTTTCCTATGTTTACTCCTTGCCCCGCCGCATTTCCACTATATACACCTTGTTACGTAGTGAATGGGTCCGACACTGGATGCTTGCTTATACTTGACCCCATCCGGTTTGTTGACGCTTTAATCCATTTTGTCTTTGGTGTCCACTATAATCCTATCTTCCATAGCCTGTCTACCAGACCTGATCTACTTTCCAGCCTCCTGATTCTCACCCACTGCCTTTCTATGCTCCATGGACTTTATGTTATGATATGCTCTGTAACTGATGTAACTTTGTAACTCTGTTTTTTAATGTTAATCTCATGTAAAGCGCTCTGATACCTCTGGGTCTAGCCAGTGCTATACAAAACTTTGCAAATAAATAAAAATAAATCTATCATGCTATTTTTCATTTATTTCACGCTGCATCCTACTCCTAAAGGTGCCCCTTGGTGACTGGGCCACATGCTCTCATCTGGGACGCCTCCTAATAAAATGTCTCAAGCCTCCAGAGAGTAACTGCTGGGAGCAAAGCTCCTGGTTCTGCAGCCCACGGTCTAAAATAACTAATGGGGGGTTCGACGGAGCGGGGCGAGCGCACCCCCAACCACCTTGCTCACAAAACCCGGAACTTGGTTCTGGCTTGATTTCCACCGCATTTCTTATCGTTCCCTGTTATTTCCAGACAGCCGCTCTTCACAGGGTGATTGCATGATAAAATCTTGCAAATCGAGGTTGTGTGTCCCTGGTGCCACCCACTATGGGATTAAGAGTTATTTGCACAAAACCATCAAAGTATACAAAATATAAAACATGTCTATTTACAATTTAAAAGAGTGTAAAAACAAATCCATATCCAATTGCTATTAAAAAGAGAAACATAAAAATGACCAGCCAAGCATGCACCAAATTTCAGTGAATAAGAGCTGTGAGGAATGCTTCCTACTATAAACCGTACAGCATGCAAGACCCAAAAGGATAATAGGAAAACAATCAGGCAATCCGCAATACATAAAGTGCATATTTGACATGAAAACAGTTTATATTACGGTGCAATATGCGATAAAAGCTTCTGTCGGATTGTCCAGAAGGCAAATAAAAAGCAGCTGACAGCAAAAACTATCGACTCAGATACATCCGCTTTTAGGATTCTAAACGCAATCTGATGTTGCCTAGCTCCTAAATTGAGGCAGATTGGTCTTATCCACCTCCTGCATAACTGATGGTATCTAGGATAAAAAATAAAACGTGTTCTTCAGTTTCCTTAACATTAGTGCAGGCAGGACAAGAATCTAGTAGTAAGCCAACCTCTTCCTTTCTAGGAAATTTTAAGAGCAAATTGCCGTATCTGAATCTAACAAATAAGCTTTTTGCGAGGGAGGGCGAAATTTGGTCCAAAAAAAGGTTCACCTGCAGACATGATTTTATTGCTAAATACCTCCCAGTATTTGACTTTTAATCTCAATAGATCCTCTCTTGTAGCTCTATCTGGATGTTCCCACAAATCCATCATGTTCATTTGCTTGCACCAATTTGCAATGTGCTTAAACCATGGTATTTTTGATGCACCATTGATCTTCATAACCTTCCGCAGAGAGTCTCGATAATCAGTAAGTTGGGGGGGTTCTCCATAGACGCACCCAGTAGGTTAAGGGTTTCAGAGCAGAGAGATCACCAATTCTCTTTAACCCAAGGTCAAAAAAAGGGGAATTAGAGGAGTTGTGATAGGTGCCAAAATAATGGACCTAACAAAGATGTTTTCACAAGTCGTTAGCTTATTAACAGTGGTGTAGCCTCAGATCTCAGCTCCATACAAGGCTCCACTTTGGGTTTTTGCACAATACATTTCCAGGGCTGGGGAGAGGGGTTGGGTATAGGATTGTTTATGAAATCTTAGTATGGATTTGGATCTCTAGCATAGAGTTAGATAACTCTTATTTAACTGATATTCCCATTTAAGTAACTCATTCAGTCCTATTCCTAGGTAGTCAAAAGATTTTACCCGTTCGAGGGGTTCATGCGTAATCTTAATCTCTTGTATACCACCCCGTACTTTTCCAAACACCATGAGGCCCATTAGGATGTAGGGCGGATCACCTCTGCCCGCATGGCGGAGGCGATCCGCCCTATATCCATCCCCACCTCACAGCACCGCCTGCCAGAATGCTGGGAATGGAGGATGCCACCGCCACCGTGGCGGTGGCATCCCAATCGCCGGTGTGGGACCGCCGCACCACTGCCGGCCAGTCCCAGCACTGTTAGGTTGCCGGGCGGACAGAAGTCCGCCCGCCATCCTAGTGGGCCTCCATGTATTTAGTCTTGGAGGTGTTAAGTTCTAATCTCCTGTCTCTATAAAATTCTAGAAATCCATCCAGTAGTATTTGCAGGCCCATGGGTGTTTGAGATATTAGTAGGGAGTCATCTGAAAAGAGCAGAAAAGGGACTTTCTCGCCATTCAGAGAGGGTGCATCATTCCTACAAGCCATTAAGCGACTTGCCACATCATTTATAAACAGGGAAAACAGCGTGGGGGCGAGAACACACCCCTGTCGCACTCCTCGCTGTATTGGTATCTTCTCTGTTAATTTGCCATTCTTCCCCCATCTAACCTGGGCATAATTATCCATGTGGAGGCGGGCTATCACTGCTACTTAACCCGCTGGAGCACCTAGGTCGAGCATGATCTTCCAGAGCAAGTCACGTGGTACTAGATCAAACGCTGCTCGCAGATCCACAAATGCTACATAAAGCTTCTGTTTCCTGAGTAGCATATTTCCAGGTTAATCAAGTGAATCTGAAAGCTTGGTCACACGTGCTTACTTTGG
The DNA here is from genome assembly GCF_964204655.1 of Triturus cristatus. Taxonomy (NCBI): domain Eukaryota; kingdom Metazoa; phylum Chordata; class Amphibia; order Caudata; family Salamandridae; genus Triturus; species Triturus cristatus. The sequence continues at coordinate 295,775,084 of NC_140579.1, forward strand.
ATCGAAACCCCGCCTGGTAAGTAGACAATATCATGTGGTCATCCATCCAACATTGTAGTTTATCTAAGACTTGCCTACAAAAAATCTTTTGTAGGTTGTCTATCAAGCTGATGGGTCTGTAATTGGAGGGGATAGCAGCATCACCCTTTTTATAGATGGTAATTATCTCTGCTCCCCTCCAGGTTTCTGGAATGTACCCAACAGCCGCAATACAATTGGACAAGAGATTTATATACGGGCCCTTATCATTGGTTCTAGTTTATACACATCTCCCGGAATCGAGTCGGGCCAGGGGCTTTGCCTGCCTTTAATCTGTTAATCGCTGACAAAGTATCCTCTAGTGTAAAAGCCAGTGCTGGGTTATTTGCATTCGTCACAAGGGCGATTGTAGCTGGATTGAGTTCAGCCCTGTTGGAGTCTGAATTGCCCTGATCCTCTAATCTGGAGTAGAGATTGGAAAAGTGGTCCACCCAAGCCTCCGGTTGAATATGATGGCTAAGAGTGGAAACTTTCTCTGTGCTCCCCTTTGAAACAATATGCCAAAAAAGGTGACTATCCCTGCTTTGAGCAGCTAGGACCAGATCTTGCCAGTTTTTATCGGCAGTGTCTAACTTGGCTTTGTTTAACGCTGTTATGGGCCAAAATTACTCCGGTTCTAGAGGATTCTCTAACTGCTAATTGCAGAGCCTTCTTGGCTCTCTTGGATTCGTTGTTGAACCACTTCTTTTCCCCTACACAAGGGGGCCTTCTGCCAGAGCTATTTCTAGTAAAAACAGTTTGTAAGACTTCAAAAGATTTGTAATGCATCGTCACTATGTATGTTAATTCTAGTTGTATGTTTCCCGCTGCACTGCAAAAGTTAGTTAAAAACAAAACGAAGAGCCTATGTATTCTAGTATATAGATCCTGGTCAGCTTGGACTTTGGGCCAAGTAAGTCTTCTACGATTATTAGTTACGTGCGGCTCTTCATTTTTAGACATGTGACTAGAGAAATTCCTATCGAGGTCCATACCCCTCATTGTTAATAGCAAAGGATTATGATCGCTGTCATCCCGTTGTTCGATACTCATATCTTCTACCAGAGACCAAACCCTTACATCTACATGTATATAATCAATAATACTAGTGTAGGCACCCCTTTTAAAGGTAGCCTTCCTCCCTAAATCAGATCGTGTTCTCCCATTACAGGCCCTCAAGCTCCTACCTGTGATTAAAGAAGCAATCTGCAAGGAGACATTTGTTAGGCGATGACTTTGTTCGCCAGTAACCAGATTAGGGACACCCCACAGCTCATCCTCTTCCTCGAGCAGAGCGCTCTATAGGATAGACAGTTCAAATGCAGCATTGAAATCCCCCGCGACTATGATTATAGAGTTAGTTTGGTATACTCCAACCAAATCATCCAGCAGCGAGAGTACAAATTTCAAAAAGCTTTATTCGACAGCTGTCATAAAAGCAAGTGTACATCCTAACACAACACTATAAATACTACAATATAAAATTCATTATTTTTATAAAAACTCATTAAACCATTGTGCTGTCAGTTGGCAAGATTAAAAATTTAAACAACAGTAAATAAAACAATTCAGAAAAAGACATAATTAAAAAAATTAATCATACATTATTCGATGTCATAAAGTTCATTGGCTAGCTTCTGGAGGCTTTAAAGTGTGAGTGCATATAATCCAGGCCCACCCTAAAAATTTTGCAACAGCGATTGCCATGCAGGGGGTGCAATCTGATTCAAGTATTCTTAATGCCTCTTTGTAACTGCGTGTCCCCAGGTTTATACACACTGGTTTTAGCCACTTGCGACGGGAGCTTGTATACAGGGGACATACGAACAACAGATGGCCTATATCCTCAGTCAGATCTTTGCAACAGTGACACTTGATGTCCCGAGTAGATGACCATTTATGGGTGAACGCTTTTACAGGAAGAGTCCCAATTCTGAACTGGAAATACAGTTTTCTATCAGGGGGCCTTTCTATGATATCCCAATAAGCCTCACAAAATGGTACAGGTTTAATGTCAAGAAATTGATCCGTTAACTTAGCATTTGAACCAAAACTATGGGCAGTCATCAAAATCATGTCCCAGTAAAAAAAATGTAAAGTTGACTTTGATGCGAAGCTTGAACCATTTGGGTCGACCCATAGGTGGTCTAGTTCCAACTTTGTTAGCAAACCCCTAATTTCCTTAAGCCATGAAATGGAATGGAAACGATCTGCTCTGGTAATATCCTTCAGGGCAGTAGCATAGTGGGCTAGTTCGGGAGTTGTCATAATCCGTCTCCAGTACAGTAGGGGACGTAACCGTGCTAAATCCTCTATTTTTTTCCTGCCAAGATCATATGCAAGCGGAACAGTGGGGGTACTTTGGGGAACCCCAACTAGACAGCGTATAAACTTATTCTCTGCCAATGTTAATTGTTTCAAGTTAGCAAAACCCCACAATTCCGAACCGTAGAGAGAGGCACTTATGACCTTCATGTTGTAAATTTCTAGGGCAGGAATAATAGGCTTAGTTAGAGAAGATTTATGTTTAAAAGCAATTACACCCGCCAGCAGGTGAAATTTTAAAACAGCCATATCAATGTGACTTTTCCAGCTCATATTACTCTGGAGAGATATTCCTAAATACGTGAATGCCTCAACCTGTTCTAATGGAATACCATTAAAATTGATTACACCTTTGAATGTTTTCCGCTGGTTCAGGGACATGAACTTGGTTTTGGAGGTGTTTATCTCAAGCCCACGCGTTTGGCAGAAATCTCCAAACGCGTTTATTGCCTTCTGGAGCCCACTCGGAGTCCGAGAAACTATCAGCGTGTCGTCAGCAAACATGAGGACTGGCACTCGAGCCCCTGCTAATACCGGGGCATCCGTGGGGGAGCGACTAAGGTGATCTACTATACCGTTGATTTACAGAGAAAACAACGTTGGTGCCAAGACACACCCCTGTCGGACACCACGCTCGACAGGAAATGAGTCGGTCACCTCACCCTGTGCCCCCCACCTAATTCTTGCGTAATTATTCTCATGCAAGCGGACAAGAAGCGTTAACAGTTCCGGCGCCATCCCTGCTTCAGCGAGAACCCTCCAAAGTTTAGAATGGGGACTAAATCAAAGGCTGATTTTAGGTCTACAAAGACCACATAAAGTGTCCCATTGGTCAAAGTCACGTTCCTCCAATAAAGTACTAAAAAATAAAAAACCTGATCAACAGAGCTGGTACAGGGTCGAAAACCTGCTTGATATGGGGACAAAATATCATTTTCTTCTACCCAGGATTGCAGTTTGTTTTGCACTAATCGACCTATAAGTTTTTGGGCTGAGTCTATAAGACTGATAGGTCTATAATTACTGGGGAGTGATTTGTCACCCTTTTTAAAGACCGGATTTATTTCCGCACCTTTCCATGAGGTGGGGATAGACGCACCCTTGGCCACAGAATTAGCTAACCATTCAAAATATTGACACCAAGATAATCTATCACTTAAAAACACATCGGCTGGAATGCCATCCATTCCTGGGGCTCTGCCCCCAGTCACGCAGTCTAGTGCTAGGTTGACATCTTTGGTCGTAAATAGCTGACTTTGATAGAAGATAGTGGGGGGAAGTGAACTCACACCTTCAGATGGATTGCAGGCGTATTGTGGTCTAAAAAAATCAACCCACTGGTGTTTGGCAACATTATTTTGGGGCGGTTGAGCTGACCCTCCTCTATCCCACTTGACTATGGCCCAAAATTGCTTTTGATCGTTAGCTATACAGGCAGATTTGAGATCACGCCACTGTTCCTCGTCCCACTGTTTCTTGGCCACTTTCTGTGTGTGCCAGTATATCTCTCTAGCCTTTCTCACGCCTGGAATATTTCTAGATCTAAGTTCAGCACTGAGGTTCTGGCGGGCTACTCTGCAAGCTTTATTGTACCATCCCGCCTGAGATATTTTTATTTTATTAGCCTTATCTGCTTTTGTGGTCTTCGTAAAGAACCCTTGAAGTTCAGTAAAGAAGTGAGTATGAGCCTCAAGCATAGCTTGGGGGAAGTTTTGATTGGCAGATTGAATGTTTATGTTAGCCACTTCGTCTATCACTACTTTTTTAAGATCCTCCAACTTCTCTGGGTTCTCAATGAATCTGCCCCATTTAACGTGGCGCATATTATTCGAGGCTACAATATCCAAGGGGATTTCCCCCCCCCTTAATTTAGGTTCTCTAAACCCCTTAGGCGCTTGGAATTCCATGCAGAGAGGGTTGTGGTCGCTTTCCACCCTAATTTTTATGGTCATGTCAATCAACCTATGCCATTCTCTAATATCCACCAGGAAGTAATCTATGCGACTGGAGGACCTACCATTATCAAATGTTTTTACTCCCTGGCGATCAGACGGAGTACGCCCATTGGCTGCTCTGAGCCCTCTCTCTAAACATAAGGCTTTGAGTTGAATAGCTACTGCTGACCATCTTTTAACTGCGGGAAGTTCCAACTGAAGGATGCCCCATTTACTGTCCTCCTCAGCAGCAAGAAATTGGTCCTCATATCCAAGTGGCTCAAATGTGGTATTAACATCACCTCCCACAATAATAGACAGCTGGGTTGGAAGTGCTTCAAGCTGAAGATCGAGGGCAGTGATTACGTCGGATGTATGTCCCCCAACCATCCCTCTAGCATAAATGTTAAAAATTGCCACTCCATGGCCAGGGGCCCATGTAATGTTGACTGCCAAGATGTCATTTGATAAAAAGCTATGTTGCTTAATTTTGCAGCATAGTTATTGGCGGATCCAAATTATCAAGCCCCCTGATGGCCGACCTTTGATTTTTTTTAATAGCGAGTACCTGGAGATTAAGGAACCCCAAGCGATGAACCGGAACCAATGACCAGGATTCCTGAAAAAGGATGATATCGAACTGGTCAAGAAAGCTACACCATTCGGGAGATGTTAACTTATTACCGATTCCAGCAAGGTTCCAGGAAAGAAAGGCCAACCCTGCCTCAACTGTTGAGAGACAAGAAGGGTCTTGTATTGTTAACAAACTTTGAATCTCACCCTCCGTCTCAGACTCATACTCAACATTAGTAAATGACATGCCGAAATGCTCTGTTGTTAATACCCCTGATCCTAGGCTCTCACATTTATCTAAAGGGTTAGAGCAAGTTGGTTGGACTGGGTCGATTTTCTCAAGCTGTCTCTCTGGGTGGTTAGATACTCCCATCATTTCTGGTCGGGGGATAAGATCAACATTCAATGAGATTAATCTCTGCTCTATAGGTTTGACTTTATTCTTTTTCTCCAGTCTACCATCCCTTTCAAGTCAATCACATTCATTCAGATCGGACAAGACCCCAAACCTATTTTCCAAGCTAATACCCCAATCACTATTTAAGTCACTCCTACACCATTTGTTAGAGACTGGAATCCGATTTGGTCTTAATCTCATCGGATTCACTTCACTTCCTCCCTTGCAATAGAAATATTCCAGTGTTAGTGGGATTATAGCGGTACCCCTTCGTTGAGGGGGAAATATATTTGCCAAGACGTTTGGAAGTACACCTGGACTTGAGAAATTAAGAACTAAACAGTCTCCCGCAAATTTTTTCGGGTTGTTCCCTAGCCATGCTACTCTTCTTGCCATAATAATTTCCCCTGCTAGTTGTTGTTCACCCCAAGGAGACATCTTCATATTATTTAACATCCAATGCAATGATTTGCTAATCAAGGAAGATGTAGATTCCACTTTGCCTGGCGACAGGGTAGGTGCGTTAGCAAGGACTAATACGAGGGGGGAAGCCTCGACGATGCATTGGAATGGGTCTCTCTCTGGATGCAATACAGCAGGTCTTAATGGAGGATCTTCTTTGGCTACATTCTGATCGACCTTGCCTACTATGGGTTGAGTAGGGGGAGGATTCAATGTCACTACTTCTTCAGCCCCTACCCCACACCTAGGGTGCTCCACATTTAATGCAGCTTTACTTGGCACCAGGGTTAAATTACTACCCACCTCCCCACCCACCTCCTCCACTGTCTTTAGAAGAACACTCAGTCTTGTTACCTCTGCCATGAGCTGATCGATTTTAGCCACCAACGGTTTTATGATACACTTAATCTTTAAATCGATCATGCTAGCTATTTTTTTAATTTGCTCATCCTCATCCTTTTTCACTTTGTCACCATGTGACCCATTTACCTCAACCTTGTCCGAGTTTTTAGGTGCAGTGGTTGTCTTTTTTCTACCAGAACGTGGCCCACCACTTTTGCACTGGGTTTTTCTACAAGCTCTAACTGCTCTAGGTACAGGCACGGAGACGTGAGCCGGGGATATTTCTACTTCAATTTCTGCTTCAATGTCTGGATCTACGTCTACATCGAGATTGATATGTAAGTTGACGATGGAAGACGCACTTTGTTCGAAAATATCGCTAGCTAGAGCCTCAACGCCAGCAACGACACTACTATTAACCCGCGATGAAGATTCTGGCGAGGATTCTGACAAAGGTCTCAACGTGGGGAAAATAGAAGGACTACTCAACCCCAATGACGCCCTTCTCTCATTGTTAATTTTGCTTACAACCTGCACCAAATAATTGTCCATGGTGTTAGACACAGGGGGAACCTTTTGTTTAGACATACCCCACAAATTAACTAGCTAATGCCACACTATTACTATACGCTATATCAACCAATATGTGACAAATTTGGTTTGAGAGGATAAATGACTCAAAGGGTGACAATACCACTAGAGATATACAAGTCTCCCTGTTTGGAACTCACGAAAATACAGCATGAACAACGATCAAGATTCCTGGCCCAGCACAGTCCCACCCTGTCCCGGACTGTCACAGACTGTCCGCGCTTTGTCCGGGCTTAGTCTGGCGCTTCCCGCGCGCGGTCCCGCGACGCGGGGGGAGTGCTGCGTTTAAGTGCGCCTCAATGCGCGGAAACGGCGTTGGCGTGGGCGGCTTTCCGGCCGCTATGGAGCCTGGGGGTTGTAGTCCCTGTCCTCCTCTCTGCGGCCGCGTTGAAAGAAGCTGCGGCGGCGGGAGGGGGGAATTGGCCAGATGACCAGTGCAGGAGTAAGGAGCTTGTACCACTACACCAATTACTGCCCCTTCGGTAAGTTCAGAAGCACCCGCTCTGCCGGGGGAGTGCTGCGTTTAAGTGCGCCTCAATGTGCGGAAACGACGTTGGCGTGGGCGGCTTTCCGGCCGCTATGGAGCCTGGGGGTTGTAGTCCCTGTCCTCCTCTCTGCGGCCGCGTTGAAAGAAGCTGCGGCGGCAGGAGGGGGGAATTGGCCAGATGACCAGTGCAGGAGTAAGGAGCTTGTACCACTACACCAATTACTGCCCCTTCGGTAAGTTCAGAAGCGCCCGCTCTGCCGGGGGAGTGCTGCGTTTAAGTGCGCCTCAATGCGCGGAAACGGCGTTGGCGTGGGCAGCTTTCCGGCCGCTATGGAGCCTGGGGGTTGTAGTCCCTGTCCTCCTCTCTGCGGCCGCGTTGAAAGAAGCTGCGGCGGCGGGAGGGGGGAATTGGCCAGACGACCAGTGCAGGAGTAAGGAGCTTGTACCACTACACCAATTACTGCCCCTTCGGTAAGTTCAGAAGCACCCGCTCTGCCGGGGGAGTGTTGCGTTAAAGTGCGCCTCAATGCGCGGAAACGGCGTTGGCGTGGGCGGCTTTCCGGCCGCTATGGATCCTGGGGGTTGTAGTCCCTGTCCTCCTCTCTGCGGCCGCGTTGAAAGAAGCTGCGGCGGCAGGAGGGGGGAATTGGCCAGACGACCAGTGCAGGAGTAAGGAGCTTGTATCACTACACCAATTACTGCCCCTTCGGTAAGTTCAGAAGCACCCGCTCTGCAGGGGGAGTGCTGCGTTTAAGTGCACCTCAATGCGCGGAAACGGCGTTGGCGTGGGCGGCTTTCCGGCCGCTATGGAGCCTGGGGGTTGTAGTCCCTGTCCTCCTCTCTGCGGCCGCGTTGAAAGAAGCTGCGGCGGCGGGAGGGGGGAATTGGCCAGACGACCAGTGCAGGAGTAAGGAGCTTGTACCACTACACCAATTACTGCCCCTTCGGTAAGTTCAGAAGCACCCGCTTTGCCGGGGGAGTGCTGCGTTTAAGTGCGCCTCAATGCGCGGAAACGGCGTTGGCGTGGGCAGCTTTCCGGCCGCTATGGAGCCTGGGGGTTGTAGTCCCTGTCCTCCTCTCTGCGGCCGCGTTGAAAGAAGCTGCGGCGGCGGGAGGGGGGAATTGGCCAGACGACCAGTGCAGGAGTAAGGAGCTTGTACCACTACACCAATTACTGCCCCTTCGGTAAGTTCAGAAGCACCCGCTCTGCCGGGGGAGTGTTGCGTTAAAGTGCGCCTCAATGCGCGGAAACGGCGTTGGCGTGGGCGGCTTTCCGGCCGCTATGGATCCTGGGGGTTGTAGTCCCTGTCCTCCTCTCTGCGGCCGCGTTGAAAGAAGCTGCGGCGGCAGGAGGGGGGAATTGGCCAGACGACCAGTGCAGGAGTAAGGAGCTTGTACCACTACACCAATTACTGCCCCTTCGGTAAGTTCAGAAGCACCCGCTCTGCAGGGGGAGTGCTGCGTTTAAGTGCACCTCAATGCGCGGAAACGGCGTTGGCGTGGGCGGCTTTCCGGCCGCTATGGAGCCTGGGGGTTGTAGTCCCTGTCCTCCTTTCTGCGGCCGCGTTGAAAGAAGCTGCGGCGGTGGGAGGGGGGAATTGGCCAGACGACCAGTGCAGGAGTAAGGAGCTTGTACCACTACACCAATTACTGCCCCTTCGGTAAGTTCAGAAGCACACAGATGGTATCGAATCACACTATATGCCAGCCCATACTCACTGAACAAGGATAGCTCTGAGTTGCAGGTAGGTCTCTCATTAACACATAAAAAGGATTCAATCTCGTGGTCTGTTTCGTCACAGTTCCAAGATAAGCATCCAAGAGGATAATGTGAACTCCAAAGAAAAAATATTCCTCTTCTCTCCAGAAGAGTACAGAAGATTCGCTGCTAGATGACTCTGACCTGGCATAAATATTAAACACGGTCAAGACTAAGCCGGTCAGAAAGACGAGCTGGATCCCCATAATATCTTGGGAATTGTTTGATAAATGCTTGTACTTACAAGCTAAGGATTATTTTACAAGAATTAGCTGCCCACCACTAGCCCTACCCATTGACTTGGGCAGGTTAGCTTCCACACTATAAGTGGTATATCCATTTATATGTACCCTGTCTACAGCCCAGGTCTCTTGGAAGACACAGATATCATTTTTCCCTATATAGGAAAACCAATCTGGGTCTTGAAGTTTAGAGTTGATACCCGCCAGGTTCCATGATATTATTGTTAAACAGATATTTACCTCATTTATGTTTGTGGGTACACACCCATGGATATCTATACAATTAGAGAAATCATTAGCACTGGTTGGGGCAATCGGGCGTGATCTTATGTGATGTTGCGACAAGGACGTAATCTTAGCTATACTATGAGTTTTAATGATTAACTCCTCAATATTTGTAGATTACTTATAACTGGTTCAACAATGTGGCTGCTACCCTGAAGTCCACGGGTAGGTTCGTTATTAAGAGCTATATAAATGCACGCCATAACAGCATAGGGACTTAAGCATCATATCCCTACCAGAAACAGCCAGAAGAATAGGTTGGCATCCTGTACCATTGATTGATGGTGCAGACCAGGGAGCGAGAAAGTAATCTCCTTTTCAGCCTGGGAGACGCGAATCACATAATCAAAGACGAAAAGCCACCACAGGAAAACGTGCCGCGTGAGAGGCATCCAGACCCGAGTTCGAACCCGGCCTCAATGCTGATTTCCTCCACAGAATCTCGGGCTTGCTTTATTGATATGTACAGATTTAGTATACACAACTGGGCTACACAGTGCTTGCCTTTCTTGACTTCCCTGCAGAAGTACTCATGGTCCGGGCTTTGGCTGTCCACGGGAGGAATAGAATCACGCTTGGCCCTCCCTCTAGCCTGCTGCTATGTTGAACATGAGGGTCACTGTGGGCCCCGCAGTTTGTAGAGGACACTAATAACGGTGATATAAGGCCACTTTTCTTGTGTTGTTTCTATATCCATGTCTTGCCTAGTCACCGATCACGTGTTTCACCATAAAGCAGCGTACAGATTTAATCAAAGCACTACTTGTAACATGCAGATTTCAGATTTGCATTGTGTGTAGATCACTCAGTGGGTTGCGTGTTTTGTCACAGAGATCCCTTTATTACTTTCAGGTGGTAAGTCACAAGCCTTCTGGCATGCTGCAGTGAGCTATGAGCTGGCATCAAGGAGCTGCATGTACACTACAGGGCATCGGTTTAGAACTTTGTGTTTTTTCATATTCTTTTTTGATTCCAAGGTTGCTAAAAATTAAGAATAGGAATAGGCGGGGGCGTGGTCACGGTGCCGACAAGATGGCCGCCTGATGCGGGACCTCCGGCGCACCGGATCTCTTCTTTCTTGCCGGTCCTGTTCCAGCAACATGCCAAGCATCCCTGAGGTCGGATTCCGCTCGCGGAACAAAGCGCACTTCTGGTGAGCGCTTTTTTCTTCGTCTTTACGGCCAGTTTGATCCTATTTTTGCCGCGCTTGTTCTCCTTTCAGAGCGGCCTCCATTTTGTCCATCGCGCGATGCTCGCGCTAGTTACTGGCTCATTCCACCTATCTCCAATTAACTCAAATTGACCTTTTTGATGTCTTTTGGCCCCTGGAGACTGAGCTTTCATTCTTTTTTGATGCTGACCTGCTTTTATGGATGCCTTGTTGTTTTTGTTTCTCCATGCTACAAGAATGAGGTAATTCTCCCACTGTGGATCTCACAATATGACTCTATATCTTTTCTCCAATTACATTCAACCATGCCTTTGACTTGGACATTCATCAGGATGTTAGACACCTATTTTGCAGACTTCCTTTAGTACAGACCGCATTGGTCTGTCCTTTTGTGGATTTTTTATTTTGTTCAGGTTTTTGGTCATTGTTTCCTCAGCAGTTTTCTTCACAACAAACGACGTCTTCTCCCTTCCTTTGGTGCATGGCCTACCTTGACTGGTCCTAAATTGTCTTTTTAGCCGCTTCCTTGGCTCTCCTATGGACATTGTCTCTGCGTTACATGTGAATGGACTCCTTCATGCTCGGGTCTCCCTCACTCTGCAGTCTCCTTATCTATTCCAGGGTCACGAACAACTAGTTCTCTATGGGCAAGTTACGCAATCCAAAATGTGTCTTTATTTCTTCGGGGCGCACCCCTGTGACAGTGTCCTCATCTTCTTCAACAGCGGACTCTCCTCCCAAGGCAGCCTCAATGGCAGGTGTGTCTCTTCCTCGCCCCTCCTCAGCGCAACCACTCTCAAATAAACCCTCACCTCCATCAACATCTACTAAGCGCCTGAAACATGACTCTTCATCATCAGACAAGCCGCCATCCTCTATTTCCATGGAGATGCTTCTAGAGGAAATTTGTGCTCTTCTGCCGTTTGTAGAGGAAACCAACAATAAAATGCAGTTTCTTGAAGAGAAATGGTCGTCCATGGACAATAGAGTATCATCTGTGGAGCGACAGATTTCGGATCTTCAATCTACAACCCAACGGGTCTCCTCTTTGGAAAAATCTGTTATGGCGCTTCAGCAACATACGGAGGGGTTGGAAAACAGAAATAGGAGGAATAACCTTCGTATTTATGGTCTGCCGGAGTCCTTGGAAGGAGATGATCCTGTGCTCTTTTTCTCCTCCTTTCTTCCGAAGCTTTTGGATATGCCGTCCACCACTTCTCTTAATATTCAGAGGGCCCACTGGCTCGGCGCTCGTTCATCCACATCTATCAAGCCAAGGGGAGTCATTATTCTCTTTTTGAAAATCACGGATCTTCTTTCCGTTCTCTCAGCAGCCAGATCCAAGCGTCAGATCTCCTGGTTGGGCCAGAGAGTGTTTCTTTCTCAGGATGTTTCGAATGCTACTGCCTCTCGACGGAAGGAATTTTTATCTCTACGAGCCCCTCTAAGATCTCTTGGTGCTAGATATGGTTTGTTTCACCCATGCACGCTCAAGGTCACTCACCAGAATCAGACATGGACTTTTCAAGACCCTGCTGAGCTCAAAAACGTCATTCATTTTCGTTCTAATTCTACTATGGAGACTTCTTCCTCTACCTGTGGCTGATTGTTTAACTTTTTTATCCTTGCAGGTCTCCTGAATATGTCTAACTTTTGCTTCCTTTACAGGTTATCTATTTATGTTTCTATCTTTGTTCTCAGATGTTAATCTTTGAGTTTCAGGTTGTAAAATCTCACATTTTCCTATTCTTTATCTCACCACAATTTCTTTCTTTCCTTTGTTTAATAATAATGTATACCTTTTCTTCTTCATTGCTCCTTTTTGACCTCTCTGTTCTCCATTACCTCATCTCTTTTCATAGATGTCGCGCTTTGCATTCTCACCCTTTATTCCTCTTTGTATGTTTCTATTATCTCAAGGTCCTTCGTTTATTTATTTATCTAGATGGATCGATTTCCTCTCCATTTGGCTCTTCGGTCATGTCCTTTGTCCGGGTGCGATCCGGTCTGATCTCCCATCTTGGGGGATCTGTCTCGTTGAGTGTCGCCATCTCCCCGTTGTCCTAATTCGTATCTCCCTCAGGTATGTTTACTTCAGTCATCCCTTTGGGATATGTACTGTCTCTTCTTTTGATTCCTTTTCTTTATTCCTGTTTCCATTTTCCCTTTCTCTCACTTTACTTGTTGATCAAGTTCGGTTTTCCTTCACTTCTCTTTACCCCCGATTTCTCTATTCTAGACTATTTTCTCGATATTCTCCTTATTTTTCTCTTTTTCGGCTTTTTTGCACATGCTTCTTTTTTACTAGTTCTGTCCTATTTGATTCTATGTTATTTGTTAATTCAAAGTTGTTACTTGGAATGTAAAAGGTTTCATTAATCCTATTAAGCGGCAGAGAGTTCTTTCCCATTTAGCCTCTTATAATCCAGATATAGCTCTTTTACAAGAAACCCACCTTAATGATATTGAGTCTCTTAAGCTAAAAAGGAGTTGGGTGGGTACAGTCCTATTTTCTCCTTCCAACAACAAAAAGAATGGAGTTGCTATCCTTTGTCACAAAAAGCTTAAGTGTACGGTTCTGTCTCAGGAGACGGACACTGATGGACGATGGATATTAGCCAAATTATTACTGAACTCTATCCCATTAACGGTCTTCAATGTTTATGGACCTGTACAACCGGACTGTTCTTTTTGGCCTTTAATTGCAAAGAAATGTATCCAATATAAGGATGATTCATTCATTTTAGGTGGGGATTGTAACCAGATTGTTGACCCATTCCTTGACCGTAAATCCACAGTCCGTTTCACTTCACACAAATCTCACAAACAATTTCTTAACACTATTTCGCAATCACATCTTATTGAATCTGGGCATCTCGCACACCCTGACACATTGGACTACTCCTTCTTCTCTCCTCCTCACTCATCTTTTTCTCGCCTCGACTATATCTTTCTTTCTAAAACTTTATCTCAGAGTATGTTGTCTTCTTCTGTTGAACCTATTGTCATTTCGGACCATGCTCCCATTGTAACAGATTTTGATCTGCTCCCTCCACATCCTAAGCCCTCCCGGTGGCGCTTTAATAGCGCACTTCTTACTGATCCCAATTTCTCCTCCTCTTTTCGTTCTTTTGTGGAGGAATTCTTTCTCCTTAACTGTGATCCTAGTATTTCTCCTCCTACTCTTTGGGATTCCTTTAAAGCTACTGCAAGGGGATTCATTATTGATTTCGTCTCTCGTAAAAAAAAGCATTATCTTCAAAAACGGAAAACCTCCCTGGCACATATTAAATTTTTGGAGCATCAGTTTTACACTTCTTCAGATAAATTTATGTCGCCTGATCTCTTACGAGCAAAGTTGGAGTTCAATAAATTAACTACAGATAATGCCTCTTCGATTCTTCTTCGTAGTAGTGCCCGGTACTATGGAGGCCGCAATAAGTCTGGTAAACTTTTGGCTAACTATCTTAAATCCCGTAAGGAACGTACTCTCATTGACTCTATCTACTCCTCTGACGGTACTCTTCTTCATAAAGATAAGGAAATCCTTGATCAATTTCAATTATTTTATCAGCAGCTCTACACCCCAGAATGTCCTCCCACTCCTTCTCTAATTCAGAATTATTTTGGGAGACTTCCTAAACCGTCTAACTCCCATCTTAATTTCTCGGATCTTGAACTTGACCTCTCCTTACATGAGCTCTCTATAGCCTTGACCTCTCTTACTAAAGGTAAAACCCCTGGCCCTGATGGCTTTCCTGTGGAATTTTATTTGCACTTCTCTGACATCGTATTGCTTAAACTTTTAACCCTTTTTCAATCATTTTATTCATCTGGTAAGGCAGAGGGTACTTTTCAGGATGCTACCATTTGTCTGATCCCCAAAGAAGGTTGCGACCATCAGCTATGTAAGAATTACCGCCCAATTTCTTTAGTTAATGTGGACTACAACATTTTTGCCAAATTATTAGCAATGCGCTTAGACCCTCTTATGCCTCATCTCATAGGCAAAGAACAATGTGGCTTCGTTAAAGGTAGACTTACATCGGACAATTCTCGCCTTTTTCTTAATGTCCTAAATAAAGCTTCTTCACTTTCAACTCCTCTTGCTGCTATTTCTGTTGATGCGGAAAAGGCCTTTGACAGGGTTGATTGGTCCTTTTTGTTTGCTTCATTGCGTTGGCATGGCTTTGGCCCCAAATTTATATCCCTTATCTCTCTCTTATATTCTGCTCCCAAGGCCTCGGTGCTTGTGAATGGACAACTTTCTTCACCTTTTACTCTTCAGAGGGGTGTCCGCCAAGGTTGTCCTCTCTCCCCGCTTCTCTTTGTCCTAACTCTTGAACCCTTTTTATCCTCCATTCGCAATGACATTTCTATTTCCGGTTTCCCATACGGTGATAACCAATTGAAGCTTTCCGCCTATGCAGATGATATCTTATTCTCCGATCCAGAATCATCTATGCCCCCCGTATTATCTGAGTTTAACTCTTTCTCTTTGGTATCAGGTTATAAGATTAACTCGGATAAGACTGAAATTCTCCCTCTCACCTCGTCCTGTCTTCCCCATCTTTTTTCCGATACCGGTTTTGCTTGGAATTGTTCAAAGATTAAATATCTTGGTATTTGGTTTTCCCCTCTATTTCATCCTCAGTTAAATTAAATATGTCTGCAGTTCTTTCTAGGATTGTTCAATCGCTCTCAGCCTGGAAACCTCTTTTTCTTTCCTGGTGGGGTCGATTGGATTCAATTAAAATGATGATTGCCCCTATTCTAATTTATACCTTCTCCATGTTACCGGTTCACATTCCTGCATTTTACTTTAAGCGAATTGATTCTCTCCTTTCGCAGTTTCTCTGGAAGAATAAAAAATCCAGAATTTCTCTTGCCACTCTTCGTAAACCCAAATTTAATGGTGGGGTTAATTTTCCGGATTTCCATCTTTATCATAGATCCTTCTCTTTACGACAAGCTTCGAAGTGGATCTCATCAACCTTTTCTCCTTTCACTCCTCTTTGGCTCCTCATTGAGCACTCTTTATTATTACCTTTCTCCTTCGCCGAAGTGATACGTTTTTCTGCCAGAAATCCCTATTCTCTGTTTCCCTTATTTAAACATACTTTTTCTCTTTTAAACTCTTTGGTTCTTCCTTCTATTATTACACGTACATCCTTTTTAAATACCCCTATCTGGTATAATTCACTTAGCCTTTTAAAGAATAGACCCATTTTTTGGAAATCTTGGAGGGTGAGGGGCGTAATGTGGGTCAACCAACTCTTTGATGGTACTTCTCCTTGTTCTTTTCCCCAATTTCAACTTTTATTTCATTGCCCTCGGTCCTTTTTGCAGAAATTTACTACCCTAATGGCAGTTATTCTTGACCGCTACTATTCTCTTCCTTCTTCGTCCTCATTGATACCTCCTTCTCCTCTTCTTACTATTCTTGCTACACTCCCTAAAGCTTCTCTCATCTATAAATCTTTCGTATCTCCTAATCCAAATCATGTCAAAACTAAAGTGGAGCTTTCTTGGGAAGCAGATCTTTGTTGTACTTGGTCTGTTCCTCTTTGGGATAAGCTTTGGTCCAGATCTTTAAAAATTTCTCGTTCTGCTTCTCTTACTCAATCCTTATTTTATCTGTATCATAGACTCTATCTCTCTCCTCTTTCTTTGTCTCGTTTTTCACCCTCCTCTGATTCTAATTGCTGGACTTGTGGTACTCCTAATTCTGACCTTCTTCATCTGTTCTTTCTGTGCCCTGTCGTTTCTACTTTTTGGGGGAAAGTTTGGTCATGCCTTTCTCGCATTTTCCCTTTTCCTGCTTCTTTCTCCAACTCTTTTCTTTTCTTGGGTAGTCTTCTGAATCTTTAAATCTATCCGTACACCTACATGGTCTCTTTGACCTGACGCTTACTCTTGCCTTCCAGCACATATCTTCTAACTGGAAATCTCTAACAAACATTTCCCTACAAGGCTGGTGGAATTCCTTATGTCATTTTCATAGGCTGGATGTTTCCTTTGCCTCCACTTGCAAACCTGTTCGTAATATTGACCTTTTTTGGTTACCCCTCACCATGTATCTTGATCAATTAGCTTTGAAAAAACCTATACATCTCAATGCAGAAAATTTTAAACCCCCTTGAATGATTTGAACTCTCTCCTTCTTGTCACTTCTTATAGGTTCATCTAATTCTACTGTTTGTTTATACTGGTTATTTTGCATCACTGATTTATATAACTTTACTGTATGCCGTAATTACTTGATAGTTTATGGCTTGTTTTATTATCTCTATCCCTCCCCCCTCCTTTCTTCTCCTATCTCCTTCCTTCTCCTGTTTCCTTTAGTTTTAAAATCCGTTTAAAATGATTTTTGGGTTTCTAGCATTGATATTAGCAATATTAAGATTTCTCACTGGACTTATGTATGTTTTTTGTGTATGCTAATATCTCTCTTTTTTATTAAATTCTTCAATAAAGCTTTCAAACACAAAAAGAATAGGAATAGGCAGAAAACAACTGCATAACATTTTAAATCCTGACTTTGTTTCTCTAGAACAAGTGCTTTTTACACAAAATCTACCAGTAGGGTGATATGTGACTGCTACACCTAATAACCCTCATTGGTTGAAGTTTCATTTACAGTACATTGATTTAATCACTTTTTTGATGCAGTGTCTGTTGATAATGTGTCTATGATGTAAAGTGTTCTGACACCCTACATTAGGAACAAAAACACTATAAAACAAAATTAATAAAAAATAAATAAATTGAATTCAATAAACTTTATTCGTAAGTGATGAGCATCCATAAAAGTAGCACACATTACAAAACAGGCATAAATATATACAGTTCATAAAGATTGGAAATAAAATATATACATGAAACAGATTAAATTGTAAATAGCAGGAAAAGGATATGACAACATGGACCTAGGTGCAAGTATAGCAGATTTTAACAAGCATTTGCAATGCAATAGGTCTCGCATTTACGCGAGATTAAGCTATCAGCATTGTATATGGCAATGCCTTTTATTTATGTTTTAAAAACAAACACATAAATAAAAGGCATTGTCATTTACAATGCCAATAGCTCAAAACCGCGTAAATGCGAGACCTATTGCATTGCAAATGCTTGTTAGACTTTTAGGCCCCTACGCTTTACTAAAAAAGCTCTTTTGTGCTACTTAATTTTCTTATACATATTTTTTATTTATCAGTCCATTTCAGAGCGGTACACAAAAAATAGCACCCTCTTAACTCAAATGTGTGATGACTCTCGCACCTACAAAATGAGGCAGCTGCGTCACTGCGCAGTTTATTTTTGCTTTTGTTGTGGACTGCACAGCACTGCATTTGGCAGTGCTGTGCAGTCCAAACAAAAGGCATTGGCAAAACCAATAGGCAGACCCTCCAGGATTTCACAATGCAATAAATAATCGCGAAATCTGCTGACTAGCGGGATGACCGCAAACTTAATCTTTTTGGCCGCAAAAAAAAGTCTCCAGTAGACAGCCCAAAAAAATGTGATATTCTATTGGCTGTACGCGCACATGCCACTGATTGGTGCTGTATAGCCGCTCGAGCTGCCTGCTTTCCTCCTGCCGCATTACAACAGATAGCAGTGCTGCTAGTGCTGCTGTCAATGCTAGCTGAGGAGCCGTGCCCAGCCGCTGCTGGACCTAGAGGAGAGCTATGACGGGACGCAGTGATGGTGCCCTCCGCGCCAACGCGAACAGTTACCCTCACACCTGGCTGCCCTCACTGTGCGTGGAGGTGCATGGCACTTTAGTGCCTGCTGAATGCCTGGTCCCAGCCATACGCAGCAGACTGCTGCGCACCCCTTCCCTCCCTCTTTATAAGTTAGCGGGGGCTGCTCGGTGTGTGGCGTGACACAGTTCTCCAGGTGCGGCCTGTGAACGGTGTGCGCCTGCTTGCGTCAGTGGGTAGTGACAGCAGATTGTTGTGCACGGGAGCAGGCAGGTTTCAGGCTCCGGTGGGTTATGAGAACATAGGCATCTCACAGACTCAACAGCTCTGCCTGGCACAACTCCCTCATGGAGAAGTCGCAGCTCCCTTTGTGTGCAGAGGGCTGCCGCACGTGCAACCCCAGATCATGGGTAGTGTCCCTGAGCTGCGACTGTTCACCCCGCGTTCAGGCTCTGTTCTCAAGCTAGCACCCCCTGCTTCAAGTTTCATGCAGCGCTTACGCTTGCTAACCGGTCTCTCGAGCTGGCATCCGTCTTACCGTAGGCCCAAAATAAACTACATTCCATGTGTTCTTATATTACTGTGCAGACAGCATGTGGACCAACAGCCTCCTATAGAAGACTGTGTTCTGTGTATTTGTACAACGGGTGCTTCAGGTCACCCCACGAGACACTTTCTTTTCTAGTTCTTCTAGCTGTTAGGCATTCTTTCTCATTCTCTGTGAATTTAGCCGACTCGTAATGCACTGGTGCCACATGGGCAAAGACTTCATTAGGTGAAGGGATCGGCGCCGGCGGCAGCTTCTATAAGGAGTACGAATAGCCCGAAATACCGAGCAGTACCATGCAGAACCACCATCGTCTCAAAATACTGCACTGGAAAAGCAAGCACGGGGGTACCTGCAGATCTTTAGAGGTCTAATTACATAGATTGCACTAGTGTAGGTGCGATTGTACTGCTCACGATGCAAATATGTATTAAGTCAATTCAATTAAAATATATTCTGTGATTAATAACTATCTTTAAAACAATAACAAAAGTAACATTTGTAACAATCGACTGTCAGGTTGGCCTAACCTATGCTCCAGAATGTTACTACAAAGGAAAATATAGCAAACAAATACTTTCAAACACCTTAAACATACCCTTTTCTAAGTGGAATACTCTGATAAAAACAGTTTTCATTTATTTAAGGATGGAAAGAAATGATTTTGAGTAAAACACATTGCCGCAGTAATGCTACAAAATTTCCATTTTATGTCCCACAATTTGCAATTCTATGCTGCAATATCCTGGGAGGGTCTGAATAGGTGTCAAACACAGAACCCTTTGGCTTTGCCAGTGCTTGTTAAAACCGCCCATTCTTCTTCGAATTGCAGGTGAGTCTCACCACAGAGCTTAGAGCTGCTTTCTGGGGTGAAAGGTTGTATTTGGGTAGAGGGGTGGGGGAGGGGGAGGGGGGTGTGATTGCAGCAAGTGCAATTCCGAAGTTTAATCCTGGATAGACCTAGGGACTGTAATATGGTTTGAAGGACTTGAGTAGACACCACGTGCTTTAAATCGTGTAAGGTTCGCAGTTAATATTGTCTATATGTATTTCAGGACAAATTCTGCTTCATTAAGGTTTAAGTTGCAGATAGGGTGTAGGCGTTTGTAAACATTTATATGGGCATGGGCAAGACAGGATGTTGATTTTACAAGAATAGAACGTTGTTGTCCTTGGTATTGTAGGTCTAGCTGTACATCATTCTTTAAATCGGGCCAGAAATCCCAGCAGCAGAAAGTTTTACATGGTTTCACTCAGATCGAAATGCTCTAGCTCCACTAAGAGATTCAGTTACATTCATTAAAATGTGTTTAGCTTGCACCTTAATAGTCTTCTCTGCTTGAGAAATGCTTATTATATTTTACTTCATGGTGTCATATTAGCTGATGCTTGCCTCATTTTGTAGGCGTGTCCATGTGACGTCAACCGATGTGCAGGAAGCAGGTGCCATTTTTTTAAATTTCCCAATCCGAGATGAATTGTTAAGGAGAGGAAAAAAATTAAAGTGCTTTGTTTATAAAGTATAAAGTCCTGAACCTCCCAAAAATCACCTAAAATTTAAATTAAAATAAATAAAAAAGAAGCTAAAGGGGGATCAACGAAAGAGTGGGTTGGAATATTGGGTGAGAGGGTGAGGGAAAAGAAGCACATGAGGGAGGGAGCAGAAAGGAGGGTGGGTCTTTTACGGTTTCATTTCTTCCAGCTGTTTGTGATACTGAACACACTAAGGTTGTTCCTCCACTATCTGTTTTCAAAATATGTAATTGTAATGAAGCAATGCAGTCAGGTAGTATATAAAAATACTGGTTTATTTAAGTGCCATAAAGGACCCACTGGTGCAAGAGCTAAAGTCTCCAGCTAAGACAAACTCCAACCGCTTCTCTGCCATTCAAACTAAAGCTCTTGCATCCATGAATTCCAAATTACATATCCAGGTTTCATATGACAAGCACAATACTATAGTTACATGGCAAACTGTAAATTCTATAATGAATATGAAAGAAAGACACAATTACCACATGTATTCTTTATCAAACAAAAACAAACACAATTATTCCAAAATATAATCATCAAACTTCTTTGGTACCTTGGTACTTCTCTTTTGCAACACACAATTATACTAAACAGAGAAGTCAGCCCTCTCTTCCACAGTAGACTCCAACTGACGTGGATCAGGAATAGTGATACCTCCATTCCCAGTTAAATTTTGAGGAGAAACATCCCCAGAACAATGTTCATCAAACCACACATCACCATCCACCGCCTTTTCATAAAAACATTCTTGCCCCGGTTTGAGAACTACAATAGAACTTTTGTTCCACCAACCCTTGTCCTTCAACAAAACAGCAGAATCAGTCACCCTTTCTACTTTGAAGGGAACAGTGAACTTAGATGAACCCTTATGTGTCAATGTAGGTTTGATAATTCGTACCCAGTTACCAACTTCCACACTCTTACTTTTGGTTTTGTGACAGAAGTCATGATAAGACTTGCCACAAATACGAGAATTATTTTATATACCTTCTAGCTCTTTGGCAATAGAAGATTCAAAAGTGTCCCCCTCAACATTCTTCTTTAAGAAAGGCATCAACAAAGACTTGACTTGTCTACCTCTCATCAAAAAATATGGAGACACTCCTGTGTATGCATTAGGGGTTATGTGATAACTCCAAACCTTTTCTTTTAAGAAATCAAAAACATCAAGATTGCTCTCCAAAGCAGCTTGGATCCCTTCTTTTATAAACCTGTTGGCCCTTTGAACTCGACCATTGGAACGTGGGCAATATAACTGTGCTCTCTCAGAACGCACACCAAATTTACTCAATTTGTTTTGCATCTTACTAGAAATGAATTGCACTCCGTTGTTTGACATAAGAGTAACAGGTGCACCCTCAATTCTAAAAATATGTTCCAAAAATAATATAACCTCATCAGTGACAGGATGTTCCACAAAGGTGTAATACAACCACTTGGAAAAGTTGTCAATAACAACAATCAAAAACCTCTTCTCCCTGCCCAAACACTCATACGGACCTGAAAAATCAATAGAAACTTTCTTCCAAGATCCCATAGGAGCATCCTGAACAGACAAAGGTTCAGTGGAAACCTTCCAATGTTTGTCAGATTTAACACATACAGAACAGTTATCCACAAACCGCTCAACACAAGCATCCATACCTGGCCACCAGTAGTGAACGTTAAGCAATTTTTTTGTTCCAGACACTCCAGGGTGCCCAGAATGAGCTAACTGGATAAGTTTATTTCTGACACCAACCGGTGGCACAAATAAATCATGCCTCAATAAAATTTTATTTTCAATGCTGAGCTCATTGGTAACCTTTGCAAAACTTAGAAGAGGAGTTTCTAAATTCTGCAAGACGGCCAACCATTGGCTACAAAGTGCTTAACTTTGGACAAAATGGTATCAACAGCTACAAAGTCATTCCATTCTTTTTCAGAAATGGCAGAATTACAAGAATTAATGGCATCTACCATAGCCATGAAGCATTTGTGCTGGTCAGTGACCTCACCCTCACATTCTTCAACCGGCGGAAGTCTGGATAAACAATCCGCAGTGAAATCTTTCCCACCAGGAATGTGTTGAATCTCAAAATTAAACTCCTGCAATCTGGCAATGAGTCTTACAAGCCTGGATGAAGCATTACCACTCTTAACACTATCCATCATGTAAACAAGCGGCTTGTGATCAGTAACTAGGACGAAAGGTCGCCCCCATAAGACATTTTTTAGTTTTTCTACTGCTCATACACAGGCCAAAGCCTGTTTTTCAATGGTACTATAATGTTTCTCTGCACCTCGAATGACCCTTGAAATGAAAGCAATAACTCTCGTCTTGCCATCCACCATCTGTGTAAACACAGCACCTAGACCGACTGCACTGGCATCAACAGTAACATAAGATTTGCCCTGAGGATCAAATGTATTGAGACCAGGAGCTTTAGCTATACGTTTTTTGACATTATTAAAGGCTTCATCATGAATAGCAGTCCAAGTAAATGGAGACCATTTTTTTAAAAAGTAGGCATAATATTCGTCTAAACCTAGAAAAGAACGCAAGGAATCTTTATCCTGAGGTTTGCCAGCTTTCTCCAAGGTGTTAATGAGATCTTCCTTGGGAAATATGCCTTTAGGAGTGATCCTATGACCCAAATAATCAGTCTCATCAACTAGAAATTTGCATTTGTCCTTACTCGCAGTCATCGCCTTAATTTCTAAAATCTTTAACACATTATCAAGAATGATGTTGTGTTGATCACAAGTCTCAGCAAAAATTAAAATGTCATCCTGAAATGACTGCACACCACTCAAACCCTGAAATAAACTCTGTTAATTTCTGAAATACGCTGGCCGCTGAAGCCAGGCCAAACGGCATTCTTAAAAAATCTGTAAAGACCAAATTGAGTGATAAATGCAGTTAGATCTTTTGAAGATTCATCAAGAACCACTTGGTGGTAAGCCGACTTCAGATCAATAACTGAAAGAAATTTTGCACCATTCACAGCGGCTAACAGTTCCTGAATTCTGGGCAAGGGGTAAGTATCTACCACAATGTTTTTGTTCAAAGACCTAAGGTCCACACACAATCTCAATTTTTCTTAAGAGCAATAACTATAGCAGAAACCCACTCAGAACTATCAGTGGACTCATTGATGCCCTCAGAACATAAAGCATCCAAATGAGACTTTAACTTTTGGCTTATACCTAGAGGAACCATTCGTACTTTGTGTTGTATAGGCACAGCCCCCTTTTAAGTTTAATTTTGTGTGTGTAACCTTTTACTTGTCCAACTTCTTCCAAACAAACAGTTTGGTTCTTATTTAGGATGGCATCCACAGAAGACTTATCAACTGAGACACTCTTGACTTCAATGTCTCTTAATTGGATGGGCCGATCTGAGCCTGGGATTCAATAACACCCAGCTTTCCCAAATCATACCATCCTACTATGTTTTTGCCATCAATAGTAACATAACTCTTTGTAAACACTTTGCGTCCTTCATATTCTAGAGTATATTTAAAGAAACCCAGCATACAAATACCAAAATTACAAAACGCCTTAGGATTAACATCAGTTTCCCTGAGTTTGACATCAACCCAATTATCCTTGAAGAAAGTATCAGACAAAATGGTAATGGGCGAGCCTGAATCTTCCATGGCTTCAAAAGCCACCTTGACAATGAGAACAACACCTAAAGGTGTCTTAAAAGGAACAGCAAGATTGTTCACAGAGTTATCAAACGAATCATCATAAATAGTAAGAAGTATTGCGGATGTGTGAGGTGTTGCCTCATGGGGAGGCTGGAATCAGCAGCTGGCCTGGGAGGAGGCAGGAGTCACGGCCATAGGTGGTCTCTATGAGGACGGTAGTCTTCTCCCCTTTCAGGAACTCCGTGAGCGCCATGATCTCCCACGGGGGGGATTTTCTCTTGCATGCTGCCCTAACTGCAGCCATTAGAAAGCACTGGCGAAAGGGACTGGTGGAACCGGATACGTCTCTCGCTTGCCAATATGTAGTGATGGCGGCGGGTACTTTTAAAGCGGTGACCTGCCTTTATCGTCGGATCACTAGTGACATGCGCAAACCGCTGACGGCGCTGCGCCTCAAGTGGGAGGCGGACCTGGGAGAACCCATTGCAGAGAAGCTTTGGGAGGCGATCGTGGAGCGGCCGTGGAAATGTTCTAGAAACGCACGTTTCCAACTCATCCAATTTTATATCTCCATAGGGCCTACCTCACCCCTAGTAAAATCGCTGAGTACTTTGGGGGGTCGGGCAATTGCCCCCGCTGTGACCAGGGTGGGGCGAATTTCCTTCACATGCTCTGGGACTGCCAGCGGGTGGGAGACTTTTGGTGGGAGGTGATGGCTGCGCTGCTGACTGTGACAGAGAGGGAGCTAACGATGTCGCCCGGACTCTGCTTGTTGCATTGGTTCCCACACACTACCAAGACTAAGGTTACCAGCCGGTTTATAGACCTGGGGTTGATCTTGGCTAAACGAGAGCTTACTTCCCAGTGGAAGACGAGGCAGGGCCCTAGTTTAGTGCGCTGGAATAGGGAGATGGTGAAGCGGGCAGAGAGCGAAGGGAACTATAGGTTGCAGTTGGCCCGGTGTAGTGGCAGCGAGAATTCGCAGGAAATGGCACGAGCATGGGTGGCACTCCTGGAACTGCTCAAGCAACCTACTGTAGGCGATGAGGAGGTCATGGTGGGGGGCCTTTGAGCAACCATTCACCGCAGGTGGGAGTACAGGGCGGGTGGAGGCCCATGGGACCAGGTTAGGCGACTTCCCCTGATGTTCTTGACCAACTCACTGCTGCGTCCCGTGTGATGGGAAGTGTGATAGGTGGTATGAGAGGCGCATCTGCTCTCTTGCACAGCTTAGTGGCTGGCGACATGCTTGGGAGGGTGGCTGGGGGGAGGGCTTTGTTGGGGACGTATTTGAGCGGGGGGGGGGTTTGCTCCACATCATTGCACTGGATCGTCCATGCAAGACGGACTGCAGGGTATTGTGGACACTTTATGGGACATTAGATGTGGGTCTAGATTGAGATTGGTGGGCTGTCAGTGGTATTTCCTTCTGGTTTTCGCTGTTGCCCAGTCACAGTGCGGCAGGGCTGAGTGTGTATTTAGATGAAAATTAATAAAAGTCTGTTAAGTCTGTTTTAAAAAAAAAAATAAACAGTAAGAAGTATTATTCACATTAGTATTAAAAATGTTCTGGGGTGCTCTGCATATCGTCAAAAAGTAGCCAAATTTGCCACACTTGATGCATTTCTTTTTTAAAGCAGGACAGTCAGGAAAATTCGCTAAATGCAACTTAGAGCCACATCTATAACAACTAGGCTTACTATCCCTGGCTGTTTTGACATTACTCCTACTGGATGATTGTATAGCACAAACAGGAGAAGCAGCGCTTTTACTCTCTTCAGCTGTGATGGCTTTGGCAGATTGAATGGACCTTTCAATCCCTTTAGCTAAATCTAAAACTTCAGCCAACGTAGGATTGCAACGGGCGAGAAGTCTTTCTTGTACTTTTTTTGACTCACAATTAAAAACAAACTGATCTCTAATAGAGAAAACAACATTTGCCCCAAACTCGCAATTCGCAGCCAATACTCTAAGTGCAGCAACATACTCTTCAATAGTCACATCAGCAAGTTGCTTCCTTTTGTGAAAAGAATGTCTTTCAATCAGCACATTAGGTTCATCCTCAAATTGTTTCTCTAACTTTGCTACTGCTTCCTTGTAAACATTCCATCCATCTCCTTCACTGCTGGGTGGTGCTATAGGTACAGGATTCTTGAAAATGTCTATTGCTGCTGTGCCAAGAAAACTAAATAAGATGGCTTTCTTCCTGTCGGGTGAAAGTTTAGTGCCGTCAATAGCTACTATGTAGTTCTCAAATGTTTCAAACCATTTTTTCCAACCCAATTTTGGTCTCCCTGGAATTTGCAAGAAAATAGTAGGCTGATTGCAAATTTGAGAAGCAGCCATGTTAAAATGAAAAACAAATAAATCAGATAAAAGTAAAGACAGCAAGTAATACTAAAAGCGCAATAATGCAATGCAGAATACAGTATGAAAGAAGGCGCTGTTGAATAAACTAAAAACAGTATCAGAAATAAGTGTGCATTTCACTGTAGAAAATGTTTTGACGTAAATTCCAAATATGCACGTGGAGAAGTAAAAGAGTACACTAAATATGCAGATGTACTTCTTAAAAAGTGTGCATATCACTGTTATATAGAAATGAAAGTAATTCACAATAAAAGTGTGTGCATCTCTGTGATGCATAAGAATAAAAGTAAACAATATGACATAAATACCAATACAAACGTAGTCTTGAAGAACAGTGTGCGAAACACTGAATCCGCAAAGGAAAGTAAAATCCTCCTGAAGACTGAAGTGCTGCACACAGAACTGCCGTACGCTTAGTGCTGAAGTAAACAGTTTGGTGCCGATCACGATCCGGCAAAAAATTCCCCCGTGCGACTCGTATCGGGTCTTTTTACCGTACGAATCGTACAAGTGCCGTACGAACTGGCAATCACGATTCGCATGGTAAAAAGTCCATACGAACCGCACTGGGAATCATTCCCCACACGTCCTCGGGTCGGAAAATGTGTCCGACACGTCCTCGGACGATTTACCTTACAAACGTGAAAAGCCAAGTCCGACCGAGGAATCACGATCCATCCCGTGCGTCCGAGCGTACAACCGTATGGAAAAAACACCGTCCGCACCGAACACCTATAGCAACCATGGAGACATGTGCCCGCATACGCGCCCAACACTCCCCCCAGCCCCCGTACGTCCGACACGTACCCCCTGTATATGTATACCCCCACCCGTCTAGGTACACCCCAGTACGTTCCAGTCGTACCCCCACCCCAGTACGTGTCGTACCACCGTCAATGTACACCCCCCCACCCCTGTACGTGTCGTACCACCGTCTATGTACACCCCAGTACATTCCAGTCGTACCCCCACCCCAGTACATGTCATACCCCCGTGTACCTACACCCCAGTACGTTCCAGTCGTACCCCCACCCCAGTACGTGTCATAGCCCCGTCTACCTACACCCCAGTACATTCCAGTCGTACCCCCACCCCAGTACGTGTCGTACCCCCCGTGTACCTACACCCCAGTACGTTCGAGCCCCACCCCCACCCCAGTACGTGTCATAGCCCCGTCTACCTACACCCCAGTACGTTCCAGTCGTACCCCCACCCCAGTACGTGTCATACCCCCCGTGTACCTACACCCCAGTACGTTCCAGTCGTACCCCCACCCCAGTACGTGTCATACCCCCCGTGTACCTACACCCCAGTACGTTCCAGTCGTACCCCCACCCCAGTACGTGTCGTACCACCGTCAATGTACACCCCCCCACCCCTGTACGTGTCGTACCACCGTCTATGTACACCCCAGTACGTTCCAGTCGTACCCCCACCCCAGTACGTGTCATACCCCCCGTGTACCTACACCCCAGTACGTTCCAGTCGTACCCCCACCCCAGTACGTGTCATACCCCCCGTGTACCTACACCCCAGTACGTTCGAGTCCTACCCCCACCCCTGGACGTGTCGTACCACCGTGAACCTACACCCCAGTACGTTCGAGTCCTACCCCCACCCCAGTACGTGTCGTACCACCGTCAATGTACACCCCCCCACCCCTGTACGTGTCGTACCACCGTCAATGTACACCCCCCACCCCTGTACATGTCGTACCACCGTCTATGTACACCCCAGTACGTTCCAGTCGTACCACCACCCCAGTACGTGTCGTACCACCGTGAACCTACACCCCAGTACGTTCGAGCCCCACCCCCACCCCAGTACGTGTCATACCCCCCGTGTACCTACACCCCAGTACGTTCCAGTCGTACCCCCACCCCAGTACGTGTCATAGCCCCGTCTACCTACACCCCAGTACGTTCCAGTCGTACCCCCACCCCAGTACGTGTCGTACCCCCCGTGTACCTACACCCCAGTACGTTCGAGCCCCACCCCAGTACGTGTCATAGCCCTGTCTACCTACACCCCAGTACGTTCCAGTCGTACCCCCACCCCAGTACGTGTCATACCCCCCGTGTACCTACACCCCAGTATGTTCCAGTCGTACCCCCACCCCAGTACGTGTCATACCCCCCGTGTACCTACACCCCAGTACGTTCCAGTCGTACCCCCACCCCAGTACGTGTCGTACCACCGTCAATGTACACCCCCCCACCCCTGTACGTGTCGTACCACCGTCTATGTACACCCCAGTACGTTCCAGTCGTACCCCCACCCCAGTACGTGTCATACCCCCCGTGTACCTACACCCCAGTACGTTCCAGTCGTACCCCCACCCCAGTACGTGTCATACCCCCCGTGTACCTACACCCCAGTACGTTCCAGTCGTACCCCCACCCCAGTACGTGTCATACCCCCCCGTGTACCTACACCCCAGTACGTTCCAGTCGTACCCCCACCCCAGTACGTGTCATACCCCCCGTGTACCTACACCCCAGTACGTTCCAGTCGTACCCCCACCCCAGTACGTGTCGTACCACCGTCAATGTACACCCCCCCACCCCTGTACGTGTCGTACCACCGTCTATGTACACCCCAGTACGTTCCAGTCGTACCCCCACCCCAGTACGTGTCATACCCCCCGTGTACCTACACCCCAGTACGTTCCAGTCGTACCCCCACCCCAGTACGTGTCATACCCCCCGTGTACCTACACCCCAGTACGTTCGAGTCCTACCCCCACCCCTGTACGTGTCGTACCACCGTCTATGTACACCCCAGTATGTTCCAGTCGTACCCCCACCCCTGGACGTGTCATACCCCCGTGTACCTACACCCCAGTACGTTCCAGTCGTACCCCCACCCCAGTACGTGTCGTACCACCGTCAATGTACACCCCCCCACCCCTGTACGTGTCGTACTACTGTCTATGTACACCCCAGTACGTTCCAGTCGTACCCCCACCCCAGTACGTGTCATACCCCCCGTGTACCTACACCCCAGTACGTTCCAGTCGTACCCCCACCCCAGTACGTGTCATACCCCCCGTGAACCTACACCCCAGTACGTTCGAGTCCTACCCCCACCCCTGGACGTGTCGTACCACCGTCTATGTACACCCCAGTATGTTCCAGTCGTACCCCCACCCCTGGACGTGTCATACCCCCGTGTACCTACACCCCAGTACGTTCCAGTCGTACCCCCACCCCAGTACGTGTCGTACCACCGTCAATGTACACCCCCCCACCCCTGTACGTGTCGTACCACCGTCTATGTACACCCCAGTACGTTCCAGTCGTACCCCCACCCCAGTACGTGTCGTACCACCGTGAACCTACACCCCAGTACGTTCGAGCCCCACCCCCACCCCAGTACGTGTCATACCCCCGTGTACCTACACCCCAGTACGTTCCAGTCGTACCCCCACCCCAGTACGTGTCGTAACACCGTCAATGTACACCCCCCCACCCCTGTACGTGTCGTACCACCGTCTATGTACACCCCAGTAGTTCCTGGCGCACCCCCAACACAACCTCCTAAGTACGGAGCGCACCCCATGCCCCAACATCACAACCGCATGTACGAGTCGTACAAAGCCACACACAAGGACATAATCGTACAACCAAATGGCCCATGTACACACCGTACACACGCTCAAAACGCACGTACACAACCAGGACAAAACAAAACAACACAAGAATACACCATTCGAAAGGCACAAAGCCACTAAACATGGCCAACAACCACTAAAATAACACAATCACTGACCTGCAACTGCCAAAAACAAACAGAGGCCCAATACACCACCACTCCTTATAACACACCCACCCAAACTTCAAACACTGTCACACCCACCCATGGACCAATAAAAAGGGCCCACACACACAAACCATGAGCCTTTGCAACAGACTCACTGCTGCCAGACACCACAGAACCAGACTACAAGCTACACCACACCTTACACTTGCACACCTTCACACGACCACCCTCACAAACACCCTCTCATCACATTCACACACACACACAACCATCCACACCCCCCCAACATCCACACACCCCCCACACCCACACCATCCCCACCCACACCCCTCACCATGCCCACTACCAAGAATCCAAAGTTCAGTCACCGAGAGTTGGAGGTTCTTGTTGATCAAATCCTCAGAGTCGAGCCACAGATCTTTGGAACATTGGTCAGAAACACCAGCCAGGCAGCAAAAACAGCCATGTGGCAGACCATCGTCGATGCTGTGAATGCCGTTGCGGACACCAGGAGGACCAAGCAGGATTGCCAGAACAGGTGGTACGATATGCGGAGGAGGGTCAGAGCCAAGAGGCATGAGGAACACGACCAGGCCAACGCCACCGGAGGAGGGCCCTCCCGCAGACCCGTACAGTACCATCCCTGGGAGGAGAGGGTGATGGCCATACTGCCGGTGGAGGCAGTTGAAGGATTAGAAGGACTCCGAGACCCGGGTGAGTACACAAACAACGCACCTCACATGGGGGGAACTGCAACCACAACCAAAATTACTAACAGGCACGCAACCACCACAAGCCATCGCATGACTCACACACACTCCATGAGCAGGCACATGCCACTGCTGCCACCATGCCCCATGCACCCAGCTGGACAATGTCAAGTCACAGGCCACAGAAGACAACAACACATGACACGGTAACCCGGATGGCGGGAGGCTGGGCACCAAAAATCACATAGTGCGACTCCAAAGCAGACAACAATGCCCTCTGCCCATATGGCCTAGGTCACAGCCAGACAAACAGTGTGTCCCAACACAGGAATGACTTGCCAGCAAATGGCGGACGCCTTGCATCAACACATGGGGGTGAAGGCACTGGTTTGCACATGACGGCAGCTAATGAACAGCCAACATTGTGAAAGAGTGGCAGCACCCACAACCACAGCAGCAGCGCACAGACACACATCACACCAAATGGGTGCCTGGAGATCAGAAACAAACTCACATCAACAAGCCAAGGGCCACTCAAAGATCTGCTAACAGTCTGTGCCCAGGAAGCTGGGCCGAGGTGACAGAGGGGGACACACAGAGGGAGGGAAAGGGGGACAGAGAAGGAGGGAGAGGGGGACAGAGAGGGAGGGAGACGGACAGAGGGAGGAGGCTGACACACAGAGGGAGGGAGAGGGGGACAGAGGGGGAGGGAGAGGGGGACAGAGAGGGAGGGAGACACAGGAAGACGGACAGAGGGAGGAGGCTGACACACAGAGGGAGGGAGAGGGGGACAGAGAGGGAGGGAGAGGGGGACAGAGAGGGAGGGAGAGGGGGACAGAGAAGGAGGGAGACACAGGGAGAGCAAATCAGTCCTTTGGTGTGTGGGAATGTCTGCTCGTCAGCAGGTGGACTGCGTGCATGTAGACAAGGGTGGCCAGTGCCAGAACCCCCCCTCTTCATCATGGCAAAACGCAGGGCCATGTCACAACCTGTACACGAGCACAAGGACAGCTACCTGCATCATATAAGTGTGTGGATCCACTCCATGTGCACATGGACAGTGCTACAAGGAAGGCGCAAATGCATGGCTCGCCACACCTGCACACTCCACTGCTGACTGCAGTCACACTTGACGCAGCAAGTAAGACTGTGCCACACATAGTTAAAGGGGCCAAATTGGTGCCCAAGGGACACACCCATGCACAAGTGCACTGTGAGTGGAATGCAAGACAGATCCTAATTCCAAGAGGAAATGTGCCAACTTTGAAACGGATGAAACATGGTTGTTGCATGGACCAAAATTAACATTGTCTCTCTCACACACAGGTCAACGTCGTGCTGCACCCCCCAACACTGGGGGGGAACACTCACAGGACCCGGATCTGCAGGAGACCGATCCCACCGGCAGCGACCACTCTCACCACTCTGCGGACGACCCCGACCGACCTGGCCCCTCTGGTGTCCAACCACCTGCAGCACCTGCGTCAGGTACAACCGTGCCAACCACCACCCCCACTCCTGCCACATCCCAGGAGACACCCATGATCCCTGCCCCAACACCACAATGCAGCCAGGCTCGCCAGGAGGGACATGGTGTCCCGGGCACCCAGGAGGAGGCAGGCGACAACGCCAATGCCACCCCTCAGGGGTCCCGGAGACCCGATGTGCCCACAAGTGCAGGCCAGGCGCAAGTGGGCAGGGGTGGTGGGAGTGGAGGACGGCGGAGGCGCGAGCCTGACCAGTTGGCTGGGGATCCGGTATTTTCCCATGTCCGTAACATCCTGGACTCATACCGGCAGGACACCACGGGCATGGCCCAGGTTGTGTCCGTCCTCGAGGGGATCAAGACCCAGCAGGCCCAGCAACATGCGGAGCTAATAGCCTGTCTACTGGTACACCAACGGAGGATGGAGGACAGACAGGCTGAGCAAGTGACGGCGTTCCAGGGGATTCACGCTACACTCCGTCGGATGGCCGACACCATGGCCGACCCTCCCTGTGCCAGAAGGCGGAGAACATCACCACCCACAGGGAGGGATCAGGAGGAGGAGGAGGAAACATCCGACGGAGCATCCCAGACGTCGTCACGGCCTGCTGGTGATGTTCCCCGCAGGAGGCCGGGTCGTCCACGGAAAGGACCGTGAGGGTGGCTGCTACATCACCATCTCCCAGGACACCTGGCCTGGCACCTGGCCCACTGGAGCAACAGCATCACAGCATCAAGAGACATTCTCTGCCACATGGCCCTGCTGGTCACTGGCTGACCAATGTTGACAAAGACTGTGGCATGGACTCTGAGGATTTCCAATGGCAAGGACACCAACTCCCCTACTGAACTTTGGATTCCCTAATCCCGGAAAGCCCCTCACTTTGTCCCCCCCCCCAATAATAAATCACACTATTAAGAGTAGATGCCTGCTGGTAGCATTATTACCTAACATGTGTCTTGTAAAGTCTAAACATGCCTGAGTCATCTGTTCTCTTCAACCATCCACACCCTGGGGCCTGAGTCTGGCACAGGACACATGGGTCACAGTTTATTAGGCAAGACAGACATGGAGCACCATACACACCCGTGATGGCCAAAACCAGCTGAGGGGGTGGCCGAACAACCATGCTGACAGACACATTGAGTACAGCAACAGTCATGCGCAGAGGTCAGGGATCCTGGCCAGTGTCCTGGGGGGCACCCAGGTATGTGTAGACAGGTGGCAGAACCATGTCCTGCAAGCTTGAGTCCGGTGGATGCAGAGAATGGGGTCATGGACAACGTTGGATGCATGGGGATGGCACATGTCACAATACCCACACAGTCATGGACATCATGCCCAATACACAGTCTCAGCACACACACACAGCTTGCATCTTGCCACTCGACACATTGACACATAGCCACAATCAGGGAATACCATGCCAGACATGCAGGATGCACCATGCCAACACACCAGCATTGACTGAGAAGAGGCACCTTGGAGGCATAGGGACACCTTTATTAGTCATGTTTTTGGGATTGCAGAGGCAACTTGAAGTACACATGAACACATCATGTGGAGTAACATGTGGGTCCAACACTGGCACCCCCCTTCTGCAGCACAAATGCGTGATAGCCATGGAACTGGCACACAAGTGTCGGCTAACAGCTAAATACCCACAGCTGCACACGGAGAGCCTGACATACACCATAGATCCGCT
The DNA here is from genome assembly GCF_964204655.1 of Triturus cristatus. Taxonomy (NCBI): domain Eukaryota; kingdom Metazoa; phylum Chordata; class Amphibia; order Caudata; family Salamandridae; genus Triturus; species Triturus cristatus. The sequence continues at coordinate 295,809,125 of NC_140579.1, forward strand.
GATGTGGAAGTCCCACGCCATGTCAAGACAATGTTAACCGTATGTGTCCGAGGGCAGTGTCACACACATTGATGCCATCATCACAATCCACTATCCCATCACTGATGACTGACAACCAGGCAGCCCATCTATTCAGGTGTACCCAGCTGCATGTCGTGTCCCATGGGGATGCCACATGTCTCCAGAGGAACCAAACCCCGACCGGGGCAGTGTGCACACATCGTGAACAACTGCCACACCCAATACACCCCAGATGCATCCCTTACCCCATGGAGACTTCCAAACGTGTCCGTGCCTGTAACGCTGAGTCAGCCCACGATGCCATGTCCATGAGGAATAGCAGTGCCACAACAATGCAACCAGAAGATGGCATGCGCAGGTACCTGGGGAAGAGAGACACACAAGAAGTCAGCCACAAAAAGCACAGCCACTTGCATGTGCATTGACTCGACACATGTATGGATGACAACATGCTAGGTCACAATTATGAGTGGGGAAATACTACCATCACTGCCACCATCACTCCAGTGACACACCCACACACACCTCTGACTCACGTGCCATACATGCAGGTGGAGACACACATCACAACACATGCCACACGGGGACCAAGGCGTGCACACTCAGACACTGGTACTCACCACTAAGCAAAGAAGTCGCGTATGAGGCGAGTCCGTATGTCCTCTTGCGGCTCCACATCCTCCACATCACTAGCCCCATTGCCAAGCCCTTCGTCCTCCACGGGTGGATGGTCCTCGTCATGTTGATTCAGGATGAGTGGCACAGCTCTTTCAACTGCCATGTTGTGCAGCATGCAGCAGACCATGAAGATCTTGCAAACCTTCGCCGGGGCATATGGGAGTGCGCCGCCGGTCTTGTGGAGGCACCGGAATCGGCTCTTCAGCATGCCAAACGTCCTCTCTATCACTCGCCTTGTCCGGCCATGGGCGGTGTTGTAGCGGAGCTGGGCCGGCGTGATGGGGTTGCGGAGAGGTGTCAGCAGCCAAGGCATGTTGGGATAGCCAGCGTCCCCTACAAGGAAAGCACATGGATATCGTTAGAACTGGCGAAGCGGTCGTGCTGCTCGGCTATACAGAATACAGGACAGACAGACTGTACCCACCAACAACACATGCCCGTTCGTTGCGCAGCTGCATCATCATATCAGGCATCCCGCTACGCCTCATGATGTAGGCATCGTGTGCTGATCCTGGGAAACGAGCACAGACATGTGAAATCACCATGTTGGACAGACACACCACAAGGGCATTGATGGAGTGGTAGTGCTTCCGATTTCGGTACGCCACCTCCCGTGCGTGTGGTGGTACCAAAGCTACATGTGTCCCATCAATGGACCCAATGACATGGGGCATCCCTCCCAGGGCATAGAATCCACGCTTGACCTCTGTCATCTGTTCAGGGGTTGGGAACTTGATGAAGTCATCCAGGTGAATCAACATGGCCTCTAAGAAATCATGCAGCACACCGCTGAACATGCTCTGGGACATGCCACCAACATGAGCTATGGTATATTGAAAGGTACCCGTGGCAAGGAAATGTAGGGCAGCCATTACCTTCAGCTGGGGTGTCAGTGCCGTGGGATACCTGTGCAGCGGTTGCAGGTGTGGTGTCAGTCTCGCCGTCAACTCCAGAATCAACGGTTGGGTGAAGCGGTAGAGCCGGATGCTGTCATTCTCCTGCATGGCAGCCAAGTCTGGAATTATCCGGGCAAGAGGCGGTGCTCTGCAGTAATGAGGAAGTGACAAGGAAGAGTGAGTGCACTACGACAACAACTCATGTCTACTGGGACATGTAAATCTGGCAATACACACATGCTACATAGGGAGTCAGGTATGTGCTACATGCCCAGGACACGTATGGATGCAAGGTGACACTCCTTCCAAGACCCAGCTACACACGGTGATTGAGAACCTCCCCATGCCACGCCATGGGAATAGCTGTGTCCCAGTGCAAGTGAACAGCCCGACGCAAGACAGGAGTGACATACACCCACACATCAGCAGAAGTGGGATGCCGATTGCAGAGACTGGTAGCGGAACACTGGAGCCACAGGTCACATGACATTACACTAGTCCAGCCCACACACCTTGCCATGAAGGTGCACATGTCATGACTCACCACACATTCCTTGTGAGGATGCTGACATGGCCTTGTCACGCTACTCCGTGTCCCATGCATACATGTGCACCTCACATCCGATAACACATGTGGCATGGTGTGCGGAACAGTGTGCAATGACAATCTACACACAGCCACATGTTGGTTGCTGCAACGGCTGCAGCTTTTGAGGGTGCTACAACATCAACTTGATGTAAATCCCGGACACATATATGACATAGTCACATTGTGCACTGTGGGTAGTGACAAGTCATGTGTCATGACCCCTGTACCGGGCATCATGGGACACTTCCGTGTGTTGGTGTCCGTGCCATGCCAGTGACGCTCACCCCAAGTGCGCAGTCCGACATGCACACATGTCAAAGGAGTCAAGGGCATGCCTGGCACACATTGCACCCTCACACAGTACACCTGTACACATCTCATCATACATCTGGTGCCTTCTCCACTCAGGAGGCATGTTCCACATCACAGCCTGTGACACCTGTGCCCCACACATGTAGTAATGCACAGACGATGCCTTGATGTCCATTCCTGGACAAGTATGTCCATCCATGGACAAGTATGTCCGCCCTATTCCTACCTGTGTGTCACCTATCACCACAGTGATGTGTAAAAACCGCCGTACTGCTGCTAAGAGGGCCTGTGTATGTTCCCAAATCACTGTGGGAGTGCTGCCGTATGTGTACCCATCGTGATGGCGAGCGTACAGGCATTTGTACGGTCCGTAGCACTACGAGTACGCATACGCGTGCAGACCCATAGTGATAGGGCCGTACACACGCATGTACGCTCACTATCACTATGGGTCTGCACGCGTATGCGTACCCGTAGTGGTACGGACCGTACACACGCATGTACGCTCACTATCACTATGGGTCTGCACGCGTATGCGTACCCGTAGTGGTACGGACCGTACACTCGCATGTACGCTCACTATCACTACGAGTACGCATACGCGTGCAGACCCATAGTGATAGTGAGCGTAGATGCGTGTGTACGGTCCGTACCACTACGGGTACGCATACGCGTGCAGACCCATAGTGATAGTGAGCGTAGATGCGTGTGTACGGTCCGTACCACTACGGGTACGCATACGCGTGCAGACCCATAGTGAAAGTGAGCGTAGATGCGTGTGTACGGTCCGTACCACTACGGGTACGCATACGCGTGCAGACCCATAGTGATAGTGAGCGTAGATGCGTGTGTACGGTCCGTACCACTACGGGTACGCATACGCGTGCAGACCCATAGTGATAGTGAGCGTAGATGCGTGTGTACGGTCCGTACCACTACGAGTACGCATACGCGTGCAGACCCATAGTGATAGTGAGCGTAGATGCGTGTGTACGGCCCTATCACTATGGGTCTGCACGCGTATGCGTACCCGTAGTGGTACGGACCGTGCACACACATCTACGCTCACTATCACTATGGGTCTGCACGCGTATGCGTACCCGTAGTGGTACGGACCGTGCACACACATCTACGCTCACTATCACTATGGGTCTGCACGCGTATGCGTACCCGTAGTGGTACGGACCGTACACACGCATCTACGCTCACTATCACTATGGGTCTGCACGCGTATGCGTACCCGTAGTGGTACGGACCGTACACACGCATCTATGCTCACTATCACTATGGGTCTGCACGCGTATGCGTACCCGTAGTGGTACGGACCGTACACACGCATCTACGCTCACTATCACTATGGGTCTGCACGCGTATGCGTACTCGTAGTGATAGTGAGCGTACATGCGAGTGTACGGCCCGTACCACTACGAGTACGCATACACGTGCAGACCCATAGTGATAGTGAACGTAGGCATGCATGTACGGGCCGTTGCCATGCATTTGGGGTGCCCTAGGGCCCCGAAACGCACCGTACCTGTGTGTGATGCTCCAAATTACATAGGGGACAAGTATTAAGGCCTACATGCATGCTGGTTGTCATGGAGACCAAGTTCAAATTTCGAAATTGTTCTGGAAGGTGCACAGCAGAAGTCAGTTGGAATTCTTCTACTTTGTTGCAATGTGTTTGTGGGGCTGACATCATGCAGGAGAATGAAACCGATAGAGAACCCACAGACTGCTAGGTTTGAAGGGATTGGTGGAAACATAGGATGCAAATGTGAGTGACCAATCACTCTGTACTCCTGTGCATGAGACTGGGCAGAAGGGCACATATAAGGCAGCCAGGTCCCATGAGGGAGTACTTGCCTGCACATCTTTGCATTCGTCGACCCAGCTGCTGCTACTGATTCCCTGGAACCATGTCAAGGGCTGTGGAGAGGACACAGCCATTCACCCTGGAGGAGAACATGGCTCTGCTGGATGTGATCCTCCCACAGTACTCCATGCTGTATGGGCGACCAGGGTATCAGGTGAGTGCATAGGCCACTGCCACAGACTGTCCCTATGTTGTGACTGTGACTTCTGCCATTGTGTCCAGGTGTAACACACATGCCATGTACTGTCGGGGGGGTCCCAGGGGGGGGGTGCCTGATGTCTCCCAGCAGTGCCCTGAGACAGGAGGGGTGGGGGCCTATCACTCACAGCAGTGCCCTGAGACAGGAGGGGTGGGTGTGGAGTCCTCCCAGCAGTGCCCTGAGCCAGGAGGGGTGGGGGCCTATCACTCACAGCAGTGCCCTGAGACAGGAGGGGTGTGTGCAGAGTCCTCCCAGCAGTGCCCTGAGACAGGAGGGGTGGGGGCCTATCACTCACAGCAGTGCCCTGAGACAGGAGGGGTGTGTGCAGAGTCCTCCCAGCAGTGCCCTGAGACAGGAGGGGTGGGGGCCTATCACTCACAGCAGTGCCCTGAGACAGGAGGGGTGGGGGCCTATCACTAACAGCAGTGCCCTGAGACAGGAGGGGTGGGGGCCTATCACTAACAGCAGTGCCCTGAGACAGGAGGGGTGGGGGCCTATCACTAACAACAGTGCCCTGAGACAGGAGGGGTGGGGGCCTATCACTAACAGCAGTGCCCTGAGACAGGAGGGGTGGGGGCCTATCACTCACAGCAGTGCCCTGAGACAGGAGGGGTGGGTGTGATGCAGAGTGTGAGCCTTGATCATTGATTGTGACATTGCCATCATTCCACCTGTGTACCCACTGTGGCACGTACTGCTTTTTCCCTCACCAGGGGATGATGTCCCTATGACAAAGGTGCAATGCGTTGGCTGCATGACATGCCTTGTTGTAACCAGCTAATTTGTACCCATATGTCTCTCTGTGACATGTGGCTGGTGTATTGATGTGGTGTCACTTGTTCCTCCTCACAGGTAGGCGCCACTGCCAAGGAGCAGATCTGGCTGACCGCCGTCAGTGCCGTGAGGGGTGTGGATGGTCGGAGGCGGAGCCTGCCCCAGGTGAGGAAACGCTGGCAGGATATCCGGTGCTGGACGCGGAGGATTGCACGGCTCCTGCTGGGGGACTCACCTGAGAGCCACAAGAACCGCGGCCGCCGCCGTCTGAGCCACCTCCACAGGCGTGTGCTGCCGGTGGTCTTTCCAGACCTGGAGAGGCGCTTACAGGCGATGCAGCAGCCGGAAGGGGGTAGGTACATGTGTGTTTGTTGTGTGTCACCGGCATTTGTAAGGGCACAGTAGCATGAATTCACTGGCAGGGTTTAAAGGTGCTGTGCAGATCCTGTTTGCCCCAGTATAGCGCTGCGCCCCTGCCACCCTTCCCCTCCTTGCAATGTGTTCCCTGGTCTGTGTGTACTCACTCCTTCACAAGGTAATGTAGGCTGGCGCTTTGTCCACGAGAACAATGACTGTAGCATCATGTGTGGGGGTGGTGTGTAACAGGTTGTGGGACCTTGCCTGTGCACTGTCAAGTTCACTGCATGTGGGTTCCATGTCAGTTGGCACTGATGCTGACTCCAGACATGGGAGTTGGTCTCTCATGTGTCATGCCTTACAGCGCGCATGTCCTATGTAGTGGCCTGTGACATGATGTGCATGAGTGTGCGATACACATAGTGCAGGGATGGTGACGTGTGTTGCAGTCATTACCATTCAGTAGCATGTAGTTGCGTGCCCACTACTGTCCCCTGGGGCACCTTTTCCTCAGTGGTGTATGTGTCATCATAAACGTGGACAATCTCAGTGTCTACAGCGTAGGTTGTGCTCTGTGCCATTGTCCCCTGTCACCATGTATATAGACGTGCTATTTTGTACAGGTGTCCACTGTGCAGCCTGACCTGATTGTCCTTCTTCATACTCACAGTTGCCAGTGCCTGTGTGTCTTGTTATACTCATCTGAGGATGGGCACTGGTACCTCATTATTTGTACAGGCGCACCTTGGCTGTTTGGCGTCCAATCTTGCTTTTTGCCTGCCCCTGTGTGTATCACCCAGACTATGAGATGTTGGTGCCACCTGTGTCTCAACAATTTGCCTCGTGTAGGGTCTTGTTGGGGCGGGCAATGCCTATGTGTCAAATCCTGATTTCTACTTGCTGGGTCTGGGCAGTGTGTGATGTGTCTGGACACACACGCAATGTGCAGTGACCGAGTCATGTTGGGCATGTTTTCAGCATTACCTATGCAGCATGTGTCTCAAGTTCATGGATATGGTCCCTGGTCATCGGTATTTTCGCCAACGCTGTGTGGTGCAGATGCAGTGCTGGATTGTCCCCAGGGCCTGGGTGCTATGTCAGACTCTGTTTCCTGTGTTTAGCTATTGTCTCATGCTCTCCATGGTATTTCAGTGGCATGGTGGCTCAACCAACTGTGTGTTTCATGCCCTACATCGGTACCTTGTTTAGTAGATGTTAGGGATCTTCCTTTTCAGGCTATGCAGTGTTACCTATGTCGATTGGACTCATGTGACTGATGTGTACAGCTGTCTGATTAATTTCTGTCTCTCCACCCTGCCCACAGCATCGTCGGGGGACACAGAGGGAGACATGGACACAGGCAAGGCGGAGGGACCGAGCACCAGTGCCAGCCGTGACATCGGGGCTGGCACATCGAGTGGGACAGAGGTGGAGGATAGTGCGGCCGAGGACCTGTCGACTGGCACGTCAGAATACGAAGCTGACAGGTCCGAGGAGGATGTCTCCGAGTGGGCGGTGGCTGCACCAGCAGCTGACAGCGGAACAACACCTCGCACCGCCCCCTCAGTTCCCACCAGCCGCCTCCCACTTGCTCGTGTCCCTTCCCAGCGTGCCCGGTCACAGCATGTCTCCTTCCTGCCAGGCACCGCACCCCCTGCCCCTGTCTCCACTGCTGCCGCCAATGGAGAGTCTGTGGACATCCAGCGGCAACTGCAGGTTGGTCAGGCTGCGATCCTTAATGTCCTCCATGCCCATGGCAAAACCCTCACCAACATCGAGGCTTTCTTGGAGGGCATTCATTCATCGCAGGCTGACCAACGCAACTTGCTGAGGTCCATAGACTCCACACTGACTGCAGCAGTGGGTCTCCTGCAGCGCGACCTCCCCCCACCTACCCCTGCCCCATCCACACTTCCCACTCCCATGCCTGTCCCACGTACACCCAGACGTCGGCATGCACCCACATCAACGGACACGGGCACCACACCAGCAGGGAAGGTCCACCGCACTCCTCCTGACACGCACACACAGGGTGAGGTAGGCACACCCACTGGGTCGGGGGGCAAACGTGTGACACGCAGCCATAGTGGGAGTCCGCATTCCACCCAGTCCACTCCCTCCAAATCCCCTCCCCTCAGCTCTCCTGGCCACATCTCCCCCAAGGACTCCTTCATGGCCGCTCTGTCCCTGAGCCCCACAGTTACACCACCACGCAAGCGGTCAAGGAGGTCCCCGGTCAGGGTGGTTGAGTCTCCCCCCCTGTCTCCACCCTCCCCCGGTGGCGCTGCGACCCATCCCTCTGACCCCCCCCCCCTCCTTGGGGCCTGAGGTCCCTTCGGGTGCAGGGGACTCCCTGGAGGACCTTGCAAAGGTGTGTAGTGCCATCCTGGCCTCCGCCTTTGGCACTGACCCACCCCCTGTGGTGGAGTCCTCCATCCCTGCACCCACAACGCCGCCCCTTTGCCCTGATGTCCCTGCGGTGCCTGTTGCTTCCCCCCCCCTGATGCCCTCACCAGTGTGGAAGACGATGCCATTTGACTGTGCAGGCAAGGTAGGGGACACGCATCCCACTGTGTCCCCCATCCAGCTGAGAATCATTGACTGCCCTATGGGCTTTGTGAAGATTGAACTGCCTGCGATCCACGGACATTGTGCTCATGCTGAATAAAGCTTAATTTTGTTTTCATTATCACACTACTGCTATGCTGGTATTGGTGTTGGTGGGGCTGCTACATGGTTTTGGGTGGTGTGTAAGGGTTTGGGTGTGTGGGATATGTAGTAGTGTACTGCTCATTGGTGGGACCCTGGGATCTGTGTGCCATCACAAGGTGTTGGCTAACTTTCTTTGTTCATGTAAGCAGTTACTGCATGGTGCACTTGTCCCAGGGTGTATTCTTTCCTCTGTGTACCCAGCTTTCTTCCCTGCAGGGTGTTCCCAATGTTTAGCGCAGAGCTGTGTCTACATGAGCTGTGTGTGTGACGGAGCCCTTCTACTTTGGCCATGCATGCAGGGCCATGTCTCCACCTGCAACAATCGTGGCATCCTTGGTGATCACTGTACTTGTGTGTGGAGTCTGTTGACATGAGTTCATGGGGACATGTTCCCTTGTAGCCAGTATGCATGTGGATAATTCTGGCCTCACACACATGTGTTACACCCCTCCTGTCTCAGGGCACTGCTGGGAGTGATAGGCACCCACCCCTCCTGTCTCAGGGCACTGCTGGGAGGACTCTGCACACACCCCTCCTGTCTCAGGGCACTTCTGGGAGGACTCCACACCCACCCCTCCTGTCTCAGGGCACTGCTGGGAGGACTCCACACCCACCCCTCCTGGCTCAGGGCACTGAGTGGAGAGGTGTGGCTCACTGGTTAGAGGCGGCAGACCCGTAAGCAGAGAATCGGCCAGGGACCAGGGTTCAATTCCCGACGCGGCAGGGTCGTGGACCAGGGTCAAAACGGACTCGATAATTCTCGCCTCGGTACCTACTCTAACCAGGAACACACTCGGCAACTCTGGGCATTAAGCTTGCCTCATCTCTACAACGGCCTCCCACAGACGCCGGGGATGCCTGGTTTCACCTTGGAGATACCCAGTAAGGGACCATCTCACAGGGAAAACCAGGACGGGTTCCCCAGCGGTCTTCAGCGCCAGGATACTCCGACAGGAGTGATAGTGCGCTTTATAAGTACACACACATTTACATTTACATTTACATTTACATTTACATTTACTGCTGGGAGTGATAGGCACCCACCCCTCCTGTCTCAGGGCACTGCTGGGAGGACTCCACACCCACCCCTCCTGTCTCAGGGCACTGCTGGGAGTGATAGGCACCCACCCCTCCTGTCTCAGGGCACTGCTGGGAGGACTCTGCACACACCCCTCCTGTCTCAGGGCACTGCTGGGAGGACTCCACACCCACCCCTCCTGTCTCAGGGCACTGCTGGGTGGACTCTGCACACACACCTCCGATTTCAGGATATGTACGCTTGGAACATACACGGTGGGGGTACGCTCAATGCATTCGAGGTGAGGGTACGGGTCGTACTTACACTGTTGGGCTGGGGGGTACGCTCCTTGCATACGCGGGTGGGGGTACGGGTCGTACTTACACTGTTGGGGTGGGGGTACGGTCCGTGAGTCCGCGGGTGGGGGTAGGAGTCGTACTTACACTGGTGGGGGTGGGGGTACGGTCCGTACGTCCGCGGGTGAGGGTTCGAGTCGTACTTACACTGTTGGCATGGAGGGTACGCTCCATGCATACGCGGGTGAGGGTTCGAGTCGTACTTACACTGTTGGCATGGGGGGTACGCTCCATGCATACGCGGGTGGGGGTACGGGTCGTACTTACACTGTTGGGCTGGGGGGTACGCTCCATGCATACGCGGGTGGGGGTACGGGTCGTACTTACACTGTTGGGCTGGGGGGTACGCTCCATGCATACGCGGGTGGGGGTACGGGTCGTACTTACACTGTTGGGCTGGGGGGTACGCTCCTTGCATACGCGGGTGAGGGTACGGGTCGTACTTACACTGTTGGGCTGGGGGGTACGCTCCATGCATACGCGGGTGGGGGTACGGGTCGTACTTACACTGTTGGGGTGGGGGGTACGCTCCTTGCATACGCGGGTGAGGGTACGGGTCGTACTTACACTGTTGGGCAGGGGGGTACGCTCCATGCATACGCGGGTGGGGGTACGGGTCGTACTTACACTGTTGGGGTGGGGGTACGGTCCGTGAGTCCGTGGGTGGGGGTAGGAGTCGTACTTACACTGGTGGGGGTGGGGGTACGGTCCGTACATCCGCGGGTGAGGGTTCGAGTCGTACTTACACTGTTGGCATGGAGGGTACGCTCCATGCATACGCGGGTGAGGGTTCGAGTCGTACTTACACTGTTGGCATGGGGGGTACGCTCCATGCATACGCGGGTGGGGGTACGGGTCGTACTTACACTGTTGGGCTTGGGGGTACGCTCCATGCATACGCGGGTGGGGGTACGGGTCGTACTTACACTGTTGGGCTGGGGGGTACGCTCCATGCATACGCGGGTGGGGGTACGGGTCGTACTTACACTGTTGGGCTGGGGGGTATGCTCCTTGCATATGCGGGTGAGGGTACGGGTTGTACTTACACTGTTGGGCTGGGGGGTACGCTCCATGCATACGCGGGTGGGGGTACGGGTCGTACTTACACTGTTGGGCTGGGGGGTACGCTCCTTGCATACGCGGGTGAGGGTACGGGTCGTACTTACACTGTTGGGCTGGGGGGTACGCTCCATGCATACGCGGGTGGGGGTACGGGTTGTACTTACACTGTTGGGGTGGGGGGTACGCTCCTTGCATACGCGGGTGAGGGTACAGGTCGTACTTACACTGTTGGGCTGGGGGGTACGCTCCATGCATACGCGGGTGGGGGTACGGGTCGTACTTACACTGTTGGGGTGGGGGTACGGTCCGTGAGTCCGCGGGTGGGGGTAGGAGTCGTACTTACACTGGTGGGGGTGGGGGTACGGTCCGTACGTCCGCGGGTGAGGGTTCGAGTCGTACTTACACTGTTGGCATGGAGGGTACGCTCCATGCATACGCGGGTGAGGGTTCGAGTCGTACTTACACTGTTGGCATGGGGGGTATGCTCCATGCATACGCAGGTGGGGGTACGGGTCGTACTTACACTGTTGGGCTGGGGGGTACGCTCCATGCATACGCGGGTGGGGGTACGGGTCGTACCTACACTGTTGGGCTGGGGGGTACGCTCCATGCATACGCGGGTGGGGGTACGGGTCGTACTTACACTGTTGGGCTGGGGGGTACGCTCCTTGCATACGCGGGTGAGGGTACGGGTCGTACTTACACTGTTGGGCTGGGGGGTACGCTCCATGCATACGCGGGTGGGGGTACGGGTCGTACTTACACTGTTGGGGTGGGGGGTACGCTCCTTGCATACGCGGGTGAGGGTACGGGTCGTACTTACACTGTTGGGCTGGGGGGTACGCTCCATGCATACGCGGGTGGGGGTACGGGTCGTACTTACACTGTTGGGGTGGGGGTACGGTCCGTGAGTCCGCGGGTGGGGGTAGGAGTCGTACTTACACTGGTGGGGGTGGGGGTACGGTCCGTACGTCCGCGGGTGAGGGTTCGAGTCGTACTTACACTGTTGGCATGGAGGGTACGCTCCATGCATACGCGGGTGAGGGTTCGAGTCGTACTTACACTGTTGGCATGGGGGGTACGCTCCATGCATACGCGGGTGGGGGTACGGGTCGTACTTTCACTGTTGGGGTGGGGGGTGCGCTCCTTGCATACGGGGTGGGGGTAGGGTCCGTACATATCCATCCCCACGCTATGTGATGTTTGTGCGGCCCGTACCCAGGCCTTTGCCACGTGGGTGCGATCCGTCCCGCCATTGTTGGGGTGACGTGTGTGGGCGTGGTCCGACTCGTACCCACGCTCTTCAGGCGTGGGTACGGGACGTACCTGTCTGGTTGTGTTGCCGGTTCGCGTGGTGACGGACTTCCGTTGTGGCGGTCGCTGGCTTATCAGGACACGCCCCCACCCCCTCGTGGTGACCAGGGCATGGGAGTCAGGTATGTCCAGGCCATGTGTGGTGTGTGACTTATGTGGTTGTTTTGTGGCCTGCCCTGGTCCTGCCACCCCCACCCCACCCCACTTTCCCCCCTCCCTTAGTTATTCTGACCTTCTGCGGCGTCTGCGTCGTAACCTGTAGAGGAGGTGGACTGCTATGAGGGCAGGGATGACTCGTAGGTTCGGGTCCATGTCTGTCCGTCGCGTACTGGTACTCCTTGATCGCGTCGTCCTGTCGCGTACGGGTCCTCCTTGATCGCGTCGTCCTGTCGCGTACGGGTCCTCCTTGGTGGCGTCGTCCTGTGTGTCCGTCACGTACTGGTCCTCCTTGTTCGCGTCGTCGTCTGTCCGTCGCGTACTGGTGGTCCTTGTTCGCGTCGTCCTGATTTCCCGGCAGTTTTTGGCTGCCGCAAAATATTCACCGTGCGGGGTGACGTCGGTGCGAATCGTGATTCCTGGGTCGTGAATGGCTGGCTGCGAGCGTCCCGACGTCAGGTCGGCGCTTTCCCGGATCGCATTGGTAGGTGTTTTTTTGTTCGGTCGGCCTTTTTTACGATTCGTACGGTAATGGTGTACCCGTGCGAATCGTAATTCCTTGTTTGTAAAAATTGACGACCGGGTACGCGTCGGGCGGAGATTGTGCTCCGTCCGACGGTTCGTACCCGGTTTTTGCCGGATCGTGATCGGCACCATAGTGTGTGAAAAGATTGTCGAAATTAGAAGCAATATGGCCACCACGTAGCGTCAAAACGTGCAGAAACGTCCACCAAAGATGGCCGCCACTGACGTAAATTACATTGAAGATGCATGCAGAACGTAGCGTAGGATCTCCTGGCAACAGCTGTCGTCAGGCAAGCAGAGATGTCACAAGAAGCCAGGAATGCTCGCGTGCAGAGCTCTCGGCGTATGCAAATTCCTCAGCACGTGCAGGCTCACGAGCGAACAACGGCCACAAGCAGATGGTAAGTATAAGTAAACGTACAGTACCTTGAATTTTGGCATGGAAATAAATAATAAGAATTGCTGAAGAATTCAAAAGTTACAAAGATGGCCTTGAATTATTTCTCCACAGGAGGATTGTAGAAAGGTAGGTAAAAGCGAAATGAATCAAAAAGAAGCAAAAGCACAGTGGGTCAGCACTTAAAACAACTCGTCGCCATTGTAATGAAGCGATGGAGTCAGGAAGTATATAACAATACTGGTTTATTTAAGTGCCATAAAAGGACCCCCTGGTGCAAGAGCTAAAGCGTTCAGCTAAGGCAAACTTCAACCGCTTCTCTGCCATTCAAACTAAAGCTCTTGCATCAGTGAATTCCAAAATTTCAAATTACGTATCCAGGTTCCATATGACATGCACAATACTATGGTTACATGGAAAACTCTAAATTCTATAATGAATATAACAGGAAGACACAATTACCACAGTAATTCCAGTTAATTTTTCCTGTCTTTAATCTGGCATGCCACCTCCTCTCGTTATTAACAGCCTACAAAGTACGACTTCTTTCAGTCGCTCCTCAATTTGATTGACATATCTAGTGGTAGTGACAAATTACAACTGGATCTGGGCAAGTGGCTTGGAATATCCAGTTGACAGAGCAATATTTCACAGTGGTGTTGCATCTTTTCTCTCTGTAGATTGATGAGTGCTATTATCAGAGCCAGGTGACCATGAGTCCTCCCTTCATTTCTTCTGCTCTTCTAGGAAGACGTTTCCTCTTTAACATACTAAATAAACATAAACATTCCTAATTCTGGTCTGTTACGTTGTCATCATCCAAAGGATTGGTGTTGCTATTCAGACTACCCAATGTTCCATTCACTTTTTTTATTGGTGCACCATAAGTTTTATCCTTAATAAGGTTTTACCTACAAATACTCATTGTTTAGCTTAACTGGTGGGATTTCTTTTCTGATATGAACGATACTGGGCCATTTATTTCTTGCCTTCCATTGGTTCTTTTTAGCTAAAAGTTATTTCTAGGCAGGGAACAATAAATGAGACTAGGCGATCAGGAACTGCTTCTTCCATTACTCCCCATGAAAATCCAAGTGTATGCAAAAAGAGGGATTCTCGTGCATGCACCTCACATCAACAAATCCTTAAAAGGAATACAGGTCAGAGTTCATCAATGGGTCCTCTGTTGTGCATACTCAGGCTGTCGCATGTGCTGTGAAGAGATGCGGGTCTACAAAGTATGCTTCTTGTCGAATCAGTTGGCTTCAGATTAATTTTGCTAGGTAGATGGCATAGCAATTCCATGCCTTCCTAAGCTGATGAATCATTGCCGCCGTATAAAAATGGAACATCACACAAAATATTTGATGTTCAGCCTTTTAGGCATTTAGGGATATTAATGAGATAAAACCAAATATTGAGCCCTATATTAACAATATACTTATAATACCTAGCCGAATGATAAGCATATAAAATCCAGGTGACTCCTTGTCATAATAAATTAATGTAATCAAGAGCCTACAGGCTTCACTAGCAAGAGGCGTGAAGGTTTTTTTGATGTACTAAAGCTGTGCTTTATAATATCTATATTTGTTTCCCATATGGTCGTTTCTTGTGAAACCATTGAAAAAAGGTACAGGGAACAATTTAAACATAACTAAAATCACAATTTGTTGTGCAAGTATCTTAGGGTGTAGCCTGTATGTAAATAACCAAGACTTCAATATTGCACAATTCATAATTTTTGTCCCTTGTATTCCATTCAGGGCATCGAGCTGTGTGACTTCATTTTTAGCTCGCCTTTACAGTCCCAGCCAACTTCTCACCATTGGGCCTCAGAGTAAGCAGCCTTTCGATTGTTTTGAATGATTGTCATTAAAATAGATGGAACACGTTAATGGTCTTTACTAATACTCTTTTCATGTAAATAGTATCATACTAAAGTGTATAGCCTCTGACAATGCCACGATTATGACTTTTTAACTAGGGTGTTGGTTTTCTATTTTCACATCATCTTGAGCATGCTTAGCTCGTTCCACTGCAGATGCTTGTTTCTTGTTTGAGTTATGAATTATGTTAGTTAGGTTTTTTTTTAAATAATTCATAGGAGGGGTCATTTATTATCTTGAAATACCCACAGTCCTGAAGATCGTCTCACTGATATGCAACGACAGAAACCGAAACGTCAACACACTATCTAACTTCCTTCTTAGTCATTGTTAAACATGCTATTTAGAGCCTATTATCTTTTGCTTGACAGGCCTAACTTATGTATATAGGAAGTGGATATTTGATACATTGTCATATGGTTCTCTGATTTGTATGCAATCTAGCAAAAACCATCATCAGTGTGTCATGAGATTTATTTCTGGGAACCCCTGTTATTGTATATATGAAAACGTATCTCTTTCGATATATATTCATAATTTTTATATACCTGCTCTTGAAATTCGCTTTCTCTTGAGTTCACTACAAAATAACATCCAATTAAGTTATTATGTCAAAATGATGACATACTGAAAGGTTTACAAATTTGTATATAAGTATATGTGTTTGAATAAATCCCTTGTTGGCATTCTTGCCTATTCAACTGTATTTACCTAAGCTCTCAAGGGAATATTGGTTTGCCCTTTTTTGTCTAAAGAAAACTGTATAAGAATGGAGAATCACACAAAATAAACATCAGTATTTGCATTTGATGTTCAGCCAATAAAGAGAGGTTTGGTGAATGTTGGAACTGGCACGTTCTGGTTGGCTGAGGCATTACCCTAGCCAAGCACAACATACCACTCCCGTCAGGGGTGGGTGATTACACTCACTGTATAACCTGCGCTCTCCCTTGGGTAGCTTGGCACTGAGCACTCAGGCTTATTACAGAGGCAATGTGAAAATCATTGGCACAGCAGTCTCACACAAAAAATATACTGAGTGTCACAAAAAAGACTTCATGTGGTGTATGTAAGTAAAGTTTGTATTCGACACACACATTAATTAACACAACATGTATTTCTGGGCATAAATCACATTTGGAAATATCACTAGCAGTTCTATGCCCAACAGTGTTAAAACGTCATAAATAATATGCTCACTTTGGAAAGTTCCTACTTTACCCCCCAGCACTCTTATACGATGCAAAACATTGTCAGAACCTGGCCCACCCTGGCAAATATTATAATTCAATACTGCACAGTTTTAGGGTGCACCCCAGATCACTACGATATCAGAAAAGTGTAAACAGATAATTGCAACACTTTTAATCAGCACAGTGGGGCAAAGCCGGACAGGTATAAACCAATGTCGAATGTAGTATCCTTTTGGCAAGGAACCGACGTGTAAAGCAACACTGCTGCACAGTGTAATTAATAATAGGCAGTCACTTTCACACACTCACTCAGTATCGATACGCGGTGCCACGGATATTGGCAGGTCCTTATGGAGTGCACTCACACAAACAGCACCGTGATGCGGTTCAACTGATATCTGGTAGATCAGTTGATACTGCACATGCAGACCCCGTGGCCCCAGCCCTCCTCCACCATTTAGCCCACCCCGACTACCCTACACCCCCGGGCTGGAGTTAAAGAAACCCTACCCCCTGATTCTAGGCTGATCACAGCCGGAATCGCTGGGTCAGAGTCCCAATGAAGAAGGTGGGGGTTGGTAGCAGGGCTTATTAGGCGGCAGTCGACAAATGGAGGTTTGGCCACAACTCGGAAAGTTCACCCATGGTATGCGAAGCTGAAACGGGCTGAGGGTGGTAGTCTTTCAACCAAAGGATTCCACACTGTGCCTTCGGCACCAGTCCAGTATTGCGAAGTACTTCAGGTGTGCTGTAACATGTGGGATGGTTTCTAGTTGATAGGAGATATTAGTAGTTATGAAGTGAGATGCGGCTTGTGTTTCCATGAGAAGACACGCCTTTCAGGGGTGCTTAATCGACATACAAAAAACTTACCTCAAATTACAAAACAAGCCCCAACATAGGCCCTCTTTAAAAAAAAATTTTTTTTAAAGCGAGGCGAGAGAGAGAATTAAACAAGACTGTCTTTGGGAGCATCAAGAACATGGTTGTTCCAGTGAAGGGCTTTGAATAGGCATAGCCAGTTCAGCCCAGAACCTTCAGGTCAGTACATCAAAACCATGTGACACTTGTATAAAACTGTTAGCTGAAACCACCAAAGCACCAGAAGAACATGCAAATGCTGAAGGGAGCTAACAAAAAAACCCTCTCGGGCAGGAGGTGGAGGAGGGAGGGTGGCATTTTCGAAAGGCTGATTTCTTCTTTTAAAAGCAACACAAATATAAGTAACAAACGCCTAAACAAGCATTAGCAAAGCCAATAGGTCGCAAACTTGCAAGAGCTACTGGATTTGTGAATGCCTTTTAGTGATCTTGTCCAGTAATGCAGGAGCTGAAATTTAAGGAAACAAAGTGCTATGACTTGGCCAGTGTAAGCCACTAGGGGCAGTGATCAGTTTTCTTTGTGTGGGGTTATTCTCTGCCTTTACAAAAATAAAACGTTTTCAGGAACAAAACGCTAACACCTTGTCAGCAACAAGAAATTAAAATATACATTTGGTTTTAAACTTTTTTTAATGGGTGCAGGATGAGGGTGCTGGGCAAAACTCAAATTAAGCAATAATAATAAACCTAATGCAAAATTTCCTAGCTATCATAACAGGGTGATTAAATTCTAATAAGGACACGGAGGCAAGGATTACACTGTTCTTTCCTCACTTTATTAACAGCAGCATTTAGAGGACAACAAAAGACATAATTTCCCATAATACTCAGGGAAAAACAGTTGAACAATAGGCAACGTCTAATCAGTTGAGACCAGGACTTAATAGTCCCTCATTGATGTGGCCGCATCTTTCTTCCTGCGACTACAGACTGATAGTAGCATCCTTATTCCTGGTTCGACCCATCAAATCCAAGAGGAAAATGAATGGAGATGTATGAAACTGGGAACTAAAAGTTTCTTACATAACAGATCCAGTAGAAATCTGTGTTGTCACAATAAGCAACAAGAACCATACTCTTGTAAATATCAAAGAAAGTTAGGTATACCCACCTTAACGTAAACCTTTCTCATTCTAGTTAGGGAGAATGAAAAATGTCCTAGCGACTGTGATTGAAAGTTAGAATTCTTTTAAGGACACAGAGGCGAGGATTAGGCTTTTGATTTAAACCATAAACTACATTTCTCATAAACGCTTGGGAAAGAAATAAACAAAGTTCATCCAATTTGGAAACAGCGCTGTCATCCCAGCAGCTCCAGGGACTTTCTATCTGCCTCTTTCTTCCTGCGAACACAGCCGCCTTGTACGAGAAACATTATTTATGTTTAGCATTGTCCGTTCCTATGAAAAAAGGAATAAGTATGTGACACCCGCTTTCCAACAAGTAGAAAAAACTCAATTTATCATCAACCATCTGAGACAATAGGTAAACTTGTATCAAACCAAACATAAGGAAATTATCATATACTTGAAATATATTATAATATAACATGTGCAATATATACCATAATCAATTGTAGTACCAAGCCTTCTCACCGTAATAGGTGGACTAATGACCATGCTCCAGAATTGGGTGGGCTAATCCTTGCCTCCGTGTCCTTAATAGAATTGAAACTTTCCGTTCCGATAACTAGGAAATGTTTTATTCTAATGTCAGGATCCGGAGGCGAGGATTAGGCTAGTTTTTCATATCACCTTGGAAGCCAGATTGGAGATTGGTTTACAATAAAATTTCTTAAAAGTGGATTCGGACGACCAGTCCCTTGCATTGAGAAAATCTTCCAGTCTAGCTCCCGAGAAGAAAGCCTTAGACGCCATAGCGCCTCTCAAAAAGTGAGCACCAAATTTCGAAATATCGATACCAGCCTCTTGCATTGCCCATCAAACCCATCTGGCAATCGTGGTAGAAGAAACCGCTTTATGAGGTTAATAAGTGCAATCGGCAATTGTCTTTCCCCATGAGGACGGATATCCTCTGTGATAGTTTCATATGGTTTTCTGGTTCTAACCACGCACAATTTTGGAACATCCAGATATGCTTGGTATGATAAGATTCTTCAATTACTCTTTGTCCTTCAAGCAATATGGAAAGTTACCTCTTCTGGAGTAAAAACTCTTCCTGTTAAATCCAGAGCTCGAACATCTGAGACCCTTCGACAGGAAATTAAACACAGTAGAGTGGCCAACTTTGCCAACAATTGTTTTCTCAACACGTATTTATTCGATGGCCATGATTTGGAAAGATTTAGAACTTTGTTTATATCCCATAAACTGGAATATCTTGATTCAAGGGAATTGATAAACGAAAAACCCTCATAAGTTACCATATCAGGGGATGCTCATCAGTGGGTATGGACTGCACGATACCCAATCCGGTTTTCGAGCAGGGTTCAGTACAGAGACTGCATTACTAGAGGTAGCTGAATCAGTTAGAATGGCACTGGACTCAGAAGCATCAGCTATGCTTGTGCTCCTGGACCTCTCTGCAGCATATGATACTGTGGACCACGCTATACTAACTCAACGACTGCTGGCCAGCGGGGTTAATGGCACAGCTCTGACCTGGCTGAAGTCCTTCCTCTACTAACGCACTCAAAGGGTGGTTTTGCAACCGCACGAATCCTCACGCAAGCCTTTGTGTTGCGGGGTGCCACAAGGGTCGGCCCTTAGCCCGCTCCCATTTAATATATATTTGGCCCCCCTATTTACTCTGATATCCAACTGGGGAGTGAAGGCGATCTCTTATGCCGACGACACCCAGTTGGTCTTCCCTTTTAAGGATCAGACCGAAGACTCTTTTAAGCGCTTCAGAGGGCTGCTTAAAAGACATTGCAGGCTGGATGAATAACAAACTTAAATTGAATGCCGACAAAACGGAGGTGATGTTTTTGGGCAAATCTCATCCAACGCCGGCTGCCCTCTGGTGGCCTGAGGAAATGCATCTGCAACCTGCACCAGCGGACCCGGCAAAAAATCTGCGCATAAAATGGCAAGTTGATTTATCTTTCTCGGCTCAGATTCAGCAGGTTACAGCCACCTGTTTCCACAGCCTGAGAAACCTGCGGAAATGTATACATCTGCTGCCAGAGCTGCCGCAGGACTGTAATCCACGCTACAGTTACCGCCCGCCTGGACTACGCTAATGGCCTTTACACAGGCTTACCGGCCTATCTTGTAAAGAAACTCCAAATGGTTCAAAATGCGGCTGCGAGATTAATCAAACATGTTCCTTTTCGACAACACATCTCTCAGCAAATCAGAGAACTTCTCTGGCTACCTGTAGCCAAGAGAATTAAATTCAAAGCCTTGACCTTAGCATTCCGGGCATTTTACGGATCTTGCCCTGCATACCTGAAACAGAGGTTGGGTGTTTACATGCAGTCACGTGTTTTGAGATCCTGCTCCCAGAATTTACTCTGTACCCCGCCCCCGAGTAAAGAAAACCCGGCTGGGTGGCAGATCATTCTCGTTTGGGGCATCTAAATTGTGGAATTCTCTCCCCAACTCTCTACGTCAGATTTCTTCTGAAATACTGTTTAGAAAGGCAGTCAAAACCTGGCTTTTCAACCTGGATTAATTTAATCGCTCCCTGTTCACCTGCCGCTACAGCCCCGGGACACCTCCCAGGAGGTAGCTTTTCGCGCTTAATAAATGGCAGTATTATTAATAAATGGCAGTATTATGGCCCGGTGAACTAGCGGACCTAAAAGTATTGATGGATCTGTAAGCCAAACCATTGGAGGCTACATCTGCCAAGAAATTCAGGATATGAACAATATCCAACCCCAGGGGATCCACCTGGCGTTGGAGACACCGTCCCAGCCACCTTATCCAGGGGGACAGGTACTGTTTATTTGTACTATCTGCAAAGGCTTTAACGAGCAAAGAGGAAGCTGTTCTTGAAATGTCCAGATTTTCCAGCATTCCCTGTAACTCTTCAGGCCATGAGACCTAGGGAACCCGGCATAACCTGGTGGTTAGTTTTGCACTAGGGTTCCCGGAGGAGATCCGGAAACAGGGCTAGATGGATTGGAATATCCCAAGAAAGTACCATCAGAACTGGAAACCATACTTGAGATCTCCAAATCAGGGTAATCGCCTTCAGATCCTCCTGCTGCCTCTGCACCTGCATGCACAGACGCATTATCATCGCAAACGGATGAAAGGCTTGCCCCACCTCCGTGCTTCAGTCTTGGAGAAATTAGTCAGTTTCCATTGCATTTGGGTCCAGCCTCCAACTGCAATATCAGTCCAACTGAAAGTCCAGCCAAGAGGCAAACAGATCGATGGAGAATGGTCCCCACTTGTTCTGAATCTTGCTGAAACACCTGCGGGTGTAACTTCCATAGGCTAACATACTTCCAATGTCTGGAGTGCCAATCTGTCACTTGTTTGGCCTTCCCCGGCAGATGTTCCGCTGACACCGCAATCTGACGAGTGAGACAGTAAGTCTATAGAGTGTGAGCTAGATCAGAAAGAGCCTTTGACTTTGTCCCTCCGAGATGTTTTACGCAGCGAACTGCAGCTACATTGTCCATTTTGAGAAGAACCGAGCATTGAGCTTTGCCTTTGGTACAGCATTTGATTGTGAACGACCCCACCATTAGTTCCAGGCAGTTTATGTGTAGGTCTTGTTCGTCGGAGGGCCAGTTTACTCTTGTGACAGATTTGCTGCATCAAGCTTCCCAACCCGAACCGCTGGCATCTGATTCTGTCACCATTTCCGGTTGGGAGCTGAAGATCGCTCAACCGTTCCAGGCCTCCATGTGGGCCACCATTGTATCTCTTCTCTTGCCTCCCTTGAAAGCGGGACTGACTGAGAGTAAGTTAAGCCCCGTTGCAGAAAAGATATTTATAGATATTGCAGTGCCCGGTAATGGAGGGACCCCGGAAATATGGCCTGAATGGAGGACAAGAGCAATCCGACTATCTGTGCCAAGTGATGCAGCGAAATTTGTGATTTCCTGAGTTTGGGTTTTATTTTGGACAAATAGCGAGACGGAAGACTGAGGTTAGCCTTCAACGGGTCTACGAGGAACCCCAACTTTGTGTCCGGATGAAGGTGGATTTCCCTTTGTTGACGACAAAGCCCAGACATTCTAACAGGTCAATGGCCATCTGTAATTTCTCCCTCAACTGTATGGGACATTGATTCATTAGCAGGATATCGTTGAAGTAGAAGATTAACCTCACTCGTCGGGCACTGAGGTGCTCCACCACCGGTGTCATTACCTTTGTAAAACACCAAGGAACAGAAGACAGACCAAAAGGAAGGGAAGTGAATTTTGAATATTTGTGACCTCCATAGGAATTGTAAAAAATGCCTGTGGGGAGGGAAGATGGGGATTGTTAAGTAGGCGTCCTTGAGATCCAAACTGACCATCTAATCGGAAACTTGCAAAAGATCCCTGAGAAGATAGATACCTTCCATCTTGAAATGGCAGAAGACCAACCACTTGTTGAACTCTGATGTTTATCACTGGAATTTGACTCCATCTCACTTCTCCACCAGAAAGATTGCTTAAAAAGTCCCTGGGATGCAGGAAAGTCACACAAATTGCCCACGTTTCCGAAAGATGGGTACTTTCTATATCCACCAACCCTGCCTGCTCCCGAGAAAAGGTCAGAGGAGCTGAACGGCATGGTTGCGAGGGAACTCCATAGAGTTCTTTCTGGAACCGCCCAACCCTTTGAAGGACCCAAGCGTTCGACGAAAGGGCCTCCCAGATATTTGCAAATTGTGCCGAGAGGCCCCCAGTTTCCAAGCCCTCCGAATTCTGTACTCTCCCCATGTGAGTTTTTAAAAGAGCCATTGCCTCCGGAGATGGAGCCACCTCTGCCTCCCTGACGACTGGGTAAGGCCTCGTAGGGTAGAAGTTGCCAAATCTCGAGGCATCCTTCCATTGTCCCCGACCGGACTCTGTTGGCCTGGTGGAGACTTGATGGAAGGAGCAGCTGGTAGAGCTCCCCCTGCCACGACCGGCTCCGCCAAAAACACGAGATGTAAATATACGCTTGGTGGAGGTTTGGACTTTGTCTAATGAAATGAAAGTGTTCACAAACTTACTTAGTTCTGTAATAAATGGGTCCCCAAATAGGTTCTCCTGGGCCACAGGACCTGCCTCTGACGTAGCTAGTTCCCCTAACTTAGGGCCCACTTTGATCAGGAGCGATCTACGTCTTTCTGTTGAGATTGCCCAATTAGCATTCCCTAGGAAAATAGTGTCCCGCTGCGCCCAGCTTGACAGTGCCTCTGGGGAAATCAAGGAACCTGATATCTTAGCGTCCTCTGCCATATCCAGTATTTTTGCGAGAGGGCCTGCTATGCCAAGGACCTGTCTATGCCTTTGTTGGGATCACAAATACATTTCGCTTGAAAGGTGACCATCTGGAAGTCTATCTCCGGCTTGAGAGCTAACTTATCTTCTAGAGTCAGTCTGTGACGTTCCGATCTAAAACAGCTCCTCACCTCCTTGTCTAGGGGCTTACACAGCCTGGCTGCAATGTAAGTGGCCACCTTCGGGGCAGACACCATTCTGCAGAATGCAGATGAGAGTCCTCCTCATACCCGGGATCTGTAGGCGCGTAGGAAGCATGGGTATCCACAGAAGCACTAGGCATGGGATCAGAGGGAGGGGACTGTGCATTCATAAATGCTGTTTTGAGATGGGCGAAAGCATCGAGATCTACCCTGACATGTTTGCGTTTACCATCATTAGGGGCGGGTGGCTGCCCTGGAGGTACAGGGGCCTGGGGCTCAGAAGGATCTTCCCTCTGACCGAGGGGTTGTTGGCATTGAATTTTCTTATCCAAGGGCGCCAGCACACAGGATACCACTTTAAATATGGAGTCATCCATGACCTGACAAAATTGGTCTTCAATAGGGAGGTTGGACACGTCTTCCTTCTCAAAATATTCCTTGGTGTCTTCAAAGGCTTCCATATGGACTGTTAGTCCTGTCATTATATTGTATAAAACTAAGTATATATGTAAAGGGGCAGTAGAAAGGGTGGTAACGCTGTTAGGATTGAAAACCGGTGTCAATTTGGACCTTAAGGCCCTGGGACAAACCTCTTATTCCCCTAAGGTTGATTTCCCCGCCTGGGACTTGTGCCACTGAATTACGGCTACACAAGGGCGATCTTACCCCCACTGGGGTGTTACTCTCCAGGCGGTGGCTCTGAGTGTAAAGTACAAGTGCCTAAAACAAGCCTAAAGACCTCCCCCATGCTATTGCAGGTAGTTGCACTCCGCTCTGAAAATGACAATGAACGGCGCAGACGTGCCGGCCGCTGTGAGGTTATGAAGCACAGAGTGCGTTCTGATGCCTTACACAGGATCCCTAGTGGTCGGCTAAAGCAGCCACGTAGGAGCAAAGAACGTTCCCGCGGCTTCGCTGAATGGCAAAGCAATTAATCACAATTATTCCGCAGTGCGGAGGTTGAACGTTGGGGTTCTATCCCCGATTTAAATGCTTTGTGCTGAAATAACAAGAAACTAACAAAATTACTATAGCGACCAAATGTACTTATCTGTCAGCTGCGGGATCAGCAAAGGAAAAGGGGGAAATCGAGAGTCCCCAGGGCTGCTGTGATGACAGCACTGTTTCCTGATTGGATGGACTTTGTTTATTTCTCCCAAGCATTTATGGGAAATGTAGTTTATGGTTTAAATCTCTGATGTTAATGGCGGCTGGGAATAAAAGTGAAGACAGAAATATCTAATTCTCGCCTCCGGGTTCTGACATAGAATACAATCATGGGTGGGTTAATCCTTGCCTCCGTGTCCTTAATAGAATTAAAACTATCCATTACGATAATTAGGACATTTTTCATTCTATTTCAGGAACAGAAGTGAGGATTACACTAGTTTAAAGCTTATCCACAACCAGCAAAGCAATACTAGGGAATTATTTTAAATAAGACCTCTTAAAGGTCGTATTTGAAGACCAGTTCTCTGCATTGAGGATATCCTCCAGGTGGGCCCCAAGGGAGAAAACCTTCGATGCCATAGCTCCTCTGGCCGAGTGAGTCCCAAACATCTTTGCTTCCTGCATGGCCCACCGGACCCATCTGGCGATGGTAGGTGAAGATACTGCCTTGAACGGTTTCCATAGGGCTATCAGCAATTGCCTCTCTCCGTGGGGGTGGATGTCTGCCGTCATAGATTCATAACTCTTTATACACCTCACAACACACTGCTTTGTGAATTTGGAAAATAAGGATAATTAACCAGTTAAGAATCACTTGTTTGTATGTTGGGAAATATAGAAAGTGACCCCATCCGGGGTAAATACTCTACCTGTTGTGTCCAGTGCTCTGACATCTGAGACACGCCGGTATAAAACCAGGCAAAGAAGAGTGACTAGCTTGACTGACAACTCCTTCTGGGAGGGGTATTTATTGGACTGCCAAGACGAGAACAGGTTAAGAACCTTGTTGACATTCCGCAAAATAGAGTTCTGGAGGAAGAGAAAGGTGAATGCCTCGTAAGAGCTTTTGCACCAAAGGATGCTTTCTCACCGGATGATCACTGACTGGTGAGTGATCAGCTGGAATTACCGACCTGAAGGTATTGATGGATCTATATGAAAGTCCCTCCGATGCCAAAGAAGCGAGGAATTTCAGGATTCTGACAATTTCCGCCCCCATGGGATCTAAACATTGTTGCCACTAGCCCAACCATTGAGCCCATTCAGATGTAGAACGCTTGACGGTGCTATATGCCTATGCCTTGGAGAGGAGGGAAGCAGCCTGTCTCGAAAGACCTGGGACTTTCCAGTGTTTCCTTTAATCCTCCATGCCATAAGAGACCGAGACCCTACTAGATGATGGGGATTTCCCTCCGTGTCCTTGAGGAGATCTGAAAAGGGGGGAAGAAGGATTGGAAAATCCCAAGAAAGTTCCAGAAAAACTGGATAACAAATTTGCAATTTCCAGGTCACAGTCATTAGGACGATATCTGCCTCCTGTTATCGTACCTGAGTTGAGAGGTGCATGATCAGCAAAAACTGAGGGAAGGCATAACCTCATTTCTGGAGGAAAACTTCTATGGCTGCCACCTCCGGGTCTGGGTGCCAAGTGAAATACTTCGGGAGTTGGTGGTCCAGGCGGGACGCAAAGAGGTCCACTGTAAATAGGAAAAACGATGAATGTAAACATCAGAGGCTTGCGTCTTGAGGTGGTGCGAGTGCCAATCAGCTACTTCATTGGTGCCCCCCCCTCACAGTAGTCCTAGAAGTTGTTGGCCAGATCTGATGGATTCTTGGATCAAGTCCCTCAGAGGTGGTTTATGTAGTGAACTGCTGCTACATTGTCCATCTTGAGGAGGACACAGCAGTGCGCTCAGTCTTTGGTCCAGCACCGGACCACAAATGATCCTGCCAAGAATTCGAGGCAGTTGATGTGCATGGATCTTACTTGAGAAGACCATCATCCTCCTGTGGAAAAATCCCCATATCTAGCACCCCCAGCCCGTGCCACTGGCATCGGACTCTATGACCAAATCTGGAATGGAGTTAAATATCGCCTGATCATTCCATGCTTCAATATGAGCCAGCCACCATTGAATCTCTTGAGCTTTTTCTGACAAGGGAACCATCTGGGAGTACCCGAGAACCTTCCTGAGGTGAAAGGCTTTCAACCATTGGAGGGCCTGATAATGGAGGGGCCTCTGGAAACAGCCTGGATGAGGGATGGCAGAAGCCCCACGACCCTTGCTATCTGGCGTACGGAAGTGTAAGGTGTGGCTGCCAGATGGCGCAGGTCGTATTTGATCTTGGTCATCTGATGGGAGGGATGACTGAGGGTGGTTTGGACAGAGTCCACCAGGGTCAGCTTCTGGTAGGGATGACTGAGGGTGGTTTGGACAGAGTCCACCAGGAACATCGGTGACTGAGAGGGTATAGGAACTGGCTTCTGTTAGTTTATGATGGAACCAAGGGACTCCAGGAGAGAGACTGCCATCTGTAGCAGCAGTGAAAGATTCTCTGGGCATTGAACCATAATGAGACGAACACCACAGGCCCTGAGGAACTTTATCACCGCTAGCATTACCTTGCTGAAGCACCACGGGGCAGATGACAGATCACAGGGGGGAGTGGTGAACTCGAATTTATCCCCCCGACATTGAAACTGGAGGAAGTGGCTGTGAGGAGGGAAGACATGAATGGTTAGGTAGGCGTCCTTGAGATCTAGACTCACAATCCAGTCTTAGAGGAAAAGGAGATCTTGTAATGAATGGATACCCTCCATCTTGCAGTGGCCTTTGGCCTCTATCCCTTTTGTCCAGTGCAAAGAGATTGCCTATAAAGCCCCTTGGATGAGGGGAGGTTTGCAGTATTGCCCCTTTGCGGAGAAGCTCCGAAACCTCTATATCCACTAGCTCAGCAAGCGTGGGAGAGAAAACCATGGGAATAGGGGGCTTTCCATGGAAAGGGGAGCCTTAGAACTCTATGTTGAATCCTTGTATTGTCTGGAGGACCCATGCATCGGAGGTAATGGCCTCCCAAGGGTGAACAAAACCCTGAAGTCTGCCGCCCCAGACGTTGCTCAGGAAAAGGATGAACACTCACCTTGATTGGCTCCTTGGTTGCCACCACCTCAGTGCCCTCCTCTTGCACCCCAAGGTGCTCTCCTCTCGCAAACCGGTGATGGGGGTAGCCTCTGGTGGGATAGGTTTCAGAAATTTGAGGCATTCCTGAGACTGTCCCCTCTTGGAGAGGCTGGGTGTTGTGAGCGGCCAGCCTCATGCCTCATGCTTTGGCCAACCTTGGTGGAAGTCCAGGGCGTAAAGATGTGCTTTATGGACCCCTGGGTTTTGTCCAAAGATGTGGCGAGTTCCCCCAGTTAGGGGTAAATCTTGATAATGAGCAAATGGTGCCATTTTGTAGAGATGGTGCAGTTCACATTCCCCAGGAAGATAAGGGCCTGTTGAAGCCAACCGGACATGACCTCAGGGGAAATCAGAGTCCCAGATGCCTTGGCATCTTTTGCCATATCTAAGATACGGGTCAATTGGCCTGAGATATCCAAGAGCTTATCCTGGCAAGTCCGCCAGACCGGTTTATCCACTTCTTGGGATCATACATGCATTTCCCCAGGAAGGTAGGCATGTGCTCATCGATGTCAGGTGTTAGTACCACCTATTCCCCCAGGGATGGCTGTGGGTATTTCGCCCGCAGTCCATTGCGGATCTCCTTATCCAGCGGCTTACGAAGCTGCCCTGTGATGTAGGCTGTGACCTTATCCGCCAGGGGCCATTCTGAGGAGCGGTGGTGCATTAAGTGCTCCGGGTCCAGCATATCAGAGGTAGACTGGGAGGCTTCATCTGATGACACATCTTGTGCATGACGGTGCAAGGGGCAACACTGACAGGACCCCATCTCATGCTCCGCATCCGAGCCGGAGGGCGAGTCTGGCCCCTATCAATCAGTCAGCATCAACCCAGAGAGTCTCAATGTGCTGGGAGATGCTGCTGCCTGTTCTTCTTTTGGTTGAACATCCAGGTCTTGAGGGCCTTTCTGAACTGCTGGGGCGATGGTGAGGCTCTGAGGTGCAGGGGGAGGTTTTTCCAGGTCTTAGCCGCTAGGTGGGAGAAGGAGTAGCCTCCCCTGTTTGTCCGGAGAATTCGTTGGGTGGCTGCTAGGGAGCGGGATTCGGAGCGGGGTTTCCTGGTAGGTTGGTAGAAACTCATTTAATTGTTGAGGTACACCGGTCCTTCATTGTGTAGTGCCTTGTAAGCATGGGAGAGCAGCTTGAACTGGCATCTCTTCGCTACTGGTAGCCATTAGACTTTCGTGAGGTGAGGGGTGATGTGCGTTTGTGTGAGCAGGTCGAGCATGAGTCTGGCTGCTGAGTTTCGGATAGTTTGGAGTTTTGTCATGAGTTGGGCAGTGATTACTATGTAGAGGGAGTTGCCGTAGTCTAGTCTGCTGGTGATGAAAGCTTACGTGACTGTTCACATAGTGTTGGTTGGGAGCCATCTGAAGTCATTCCTGAGCATTTGGAGGGTGAGAAAGCAAGCAGAGGAGACAGCGCTAACCTGCTTCTTCATGGATAGCTGGCTGTCGAGGATGATGCTGAGGTTGCAGCTGGGTTTGGGGGTTGGGCCCAGCTCAGGTGGCCACCATTCGTTCTTCTAGAGGGTATCCTTGACTTTCCTGATAATGAGTACTTTTGTCTTATTGGTGGTGTTTGAGGCAGTTATTGTTCATGCAGGCGGCCACGTCTTTCATGCATTTTTGGAACTTGTCCTTGGTGGTCATTGGTCAGGGAGAGGATGAGTTGGGTGTCGTTGGCGTAGCAGGCCTTGAAAAATCCACTTGTCCACTCACAATTGCGAGTGAAACTTTAGCAAGTCGAGCTATTTTTATCACTTACTCGACCCTGCTGGCGAGTAAACTTAAGATGGAAGATACAGGTGTTCCGTTCCTTCAGCAAGTGAATGAGCAATTAAGAGGCCTTTAAATCTTGTTTTATCTTGACACATTTGTGGACTGCTCAAGGACAGAGGTCAAATGTCAGTTGTCTTTTTACTAATTGTTGCTCATGTGTTCCTGGAAAATGAGGTTTACTTTTTTTTCTCTTATTACTGTTAATGCGTTTTGTGAAGTGCGCTGACAATAATTGTGAAACAAAATGCAGTAAAATTTCCGTTTTTTTCCCCTCTCAAGCAACATTTGAACAGCTTGTAAATGAATAGTACAAGTAGATCGGGAATTATGAAAACTTTTTTTGTAATTCAGAAGTGTGAGACAAACAAAGATTTTAATTGGAGGAAAACAAACACTTTACTTGGTGATGAGCAAATGACAAATATTTGCAGAAACTGTATTTCCAAACATTGCACACTATATAGTTTTAAAACCATACGTCAGTGACAAATTCTGTTGCCATTTCAATGTAAAATCTGCTGATTGCAGATAAGTGGGCTGCTACTTCATGCTTTAGTTATGTATTTATTAAAATTGTTTTTAAACATGATGTGAGAGACATTTCTGGCCAGCCCCTGATGACAATGCATTTAATGAACTAAGTAAGAGGCATGTCTGCAGTCAAGTTTATCTTATATGTGGCTAGATTTGCATTCTATATGGAGCTAATATTAGTCCATTAAATCAAACGAAAGAGTTTTCTGTACAGCAGAGGTGCTGAACTTGTGTATTTGAAGGTGCTCTCATATGTGTTAAAGAAGAAAATGGTGTCTCAGTGAATTAAAATACTTGCCCAGGATCACATAAACTGGTTTCAAATTATGGGTCAAGAGCATTATAATTAGGTCGAGTAGAATATTTAAGTCACTAGACCTGCAGGTCTAGTAACATTTTGGGGATTTTTTTAGGCTTGCCTAGGATATGTTGTTGAGTCCGTGGCTCTTGATGATGGCCCGGGGTGTCATGAATACATTGAAGAGGGTTGGGCTGAGGGATGAGCTTTGAGGTAGACCGCAGCTGATGTTCTTAGGGAATGAGGTGTAAGGGGGAGGATGACCTTCTGCATTCTTTCTGTGAGGTAGGATGCAATCCACTTAAGGCCTGCTCCTTGAATTCCAATCTGGTGCAGTCTGTTGATCAGTGTATGGTGGGATACGGTGTTGAAAGCTGCTGAGAGATTGAAGAGGATGAGGGCTGCTGTTTCTCCGGAGTCTAGCAACATTCTGATGCCATCCGTGGCTGCAGCTAGGGCTGTCTTGGTGCTGTGGTTTGCTCTGAAGCTGGATTGGGAGGGGTCCAGAAGGTTGTGGTTCTCCAGATGTCTGGTGAGCTGGATGTTGATGGCTTTCTCGATTACTTTGGCTGGGAAAGGGAGCAGGGAGATGGATCGGTAGTTTTTAGGTTCTCCAGGGTCCGCAAATGGCTTAATCAGCAGCGGCTTCACGTTTCCATGTTTCTATTTCAGAAGACGTGGGCTGTGGTGATAGAGGAGTTGAGGACCTTGGTGAGTTCTTGGCTGGTTGCTGAGGTTGAATATACGGTGTGGGCAGAGCTTTGCTGGGGCCCTGGAATGGATGGATCTCATGATGGATGTTGTTTCCTTCTCAGTGGGGTTGTTCCACAAGGTGAGCTGGTGTGAGAGTGCGTCGTTGGGCATGATGCAGTTGATGTTGTCCTCGTGGGGTTTGGGAGTCTTGGGTCTTGGTAGTTGGTGTAGATTTTTGCTGTGGAAAAAGTCAGAAAGGGTGTCGCAGAAAGCTTGCAAGAGTGTGATGTTTTCAGTTGCCGAGGGGTTGGTAAACTTCTTGACTATGTTGAAAAGTTCCTTGCTGGTGTTGGAGCTGTCCTTGATGCTGGTGGCTAGGGCGGTCTTCTTGGTGTTCTTCAAGAGGTGGTGGTATCGGCTAAGTGTGTCTTCGAAGTGTTTTCGGACCTCGAGGGTCTTACTGGCTCACCATCTTCTCTCCTTCTGTCTGCAGTCACGTTGCTTTTTATTCAGCTCTGCCGTGAATCAGTTAGGGTGTCATATTCGTTTCTTGGGGTGGTGGATATCTTTGGTGCGACTTCATCAGCGCTTGCCGTAAACCAGTTAGAGAAGTTGTCAGCCACTTGTTCTGTGTCTTCGGTAGTGGTGGGGAGGCGGGAGTTGAGAGCTTTGGCCCATCAATGCTTGATACCTTTGCCTAACTGTGCCGTGTCTCGCTGGCAATGGATGGCGGGGCGGGGTAGTGGGGGGGGGACTGAGATGACGAAGTAGATGCAGTGGTGGTTGGTCCAGGTGAGCTCCTCGGTGTGGGTGTATTTTACTCTGTTGCTGGCTGAGAAAATAGGGATGAGCATGTGTCCTGCGGTGTGGGTGGGTTCAGTGACCAGCTGTTTGAGTCTGAGGTTGGCCATACTTCCTAGGAGGTCAGCCGTCTTTGCATCGGCGATGTTCTCTTGGTGGAAATTGAGTCTCCTAGGAAGATGTAGAGATTTGAGTTCATGGCAGTAGGGGTGATGTAGTTGGGGATAGCGTTGCAGAAGGCAGGGCGGGGTTCCAGAGGTCTTTAGGCGAGGGTGCCTCCGAGGGTGGTTTTGCTGTTCTGTTCAGAGTTGGAAGTTGAGGTGCTCCATGAAGGGGGTGGAGGCTTCTGTGATGCTAGAGCATTTGAGGTTCTTTGCCATAATCTACAATGCCGCCATCGTTTCTGTTAGATCGGTCCTGGTGTGAAATTTTGTATCCGTCAGGGGTGGCTGTGGTGATGTTTGAAGCGGATGCAGGGTTCTAAACAAGTTTCTGTAATGAAGACTGCGTCCAGGGCCCGGGTCGTGATGATGAAACAGTTTTCCGTAGTATGTTTTCTGAGTGAGCATGTGTTGATCAGCAGGCAATAGATCTATCTGGTGATGTTGTCGTTTGCCATGCTGGTGGGTGTGTGTGACATAGTGTAGCTGATGGGCATGGCGTGGGTGGTGTCCTCTGTGGTGCAGGTGAAGCGGCAGTTCCGGCAGGAGAAAGGGCCTTCCTGGCGTCCGGGGTTCAGGGCTCGAAGTTCATCTGAGGTGAAGCGGAGGCAGTCCTGAGGTGCTGGGGGTCCTGGTACTGGGCGTGGTCCAACCAAGTGTGCAACAAGCCCTCTGCCTGCATATGCTGCTTGAATGTGTGCTGCGGTCTCCATGCCAGAGGAAATCAGGCACTGGGTGGTGCGAGGGAGTGATGGTGGACCTCCAAAGGGGTGTTACCAGGCACAGGAGAGGGAGGGCACTACTGGCTCGTTGCTCAGTTGGAGGGGCACCGGTGGTCTGCAGGGCAGTGGAGTGAGAGGTAGGACTGGTGGCAAGCAGGCATGCATGGCAGGTCAGGGCTGCCAGGGGCAGGGTGCTGCGGGGAGGTTAGCTGCTGAGAAAGCAGGTGCTAGACAGGCAGAGGGGCGGACACAGGGTGCAGAAGAGGGGAGGGAGGGGCGGCTTACCTGGGACTACGGTGAAAGAGGGGTGTGAACAGCCCCGCCCTTGGCCCAGGCACTGCCCTCTCGTGTCCCGCGATAGGGGAGACAGCGCAGAAAAATATGGCAGGCGAAGGCAGGAAGCAGGTCTCTTTCCAGTGGCAGAGACTACTGGGGGGTTTAGTCTGTGTCTGCGGGAGGGAAAAAGTCCCGCCGCGATGCAGGAGTTGGCGCAGGAAGATATGGCAAGCTGAGGCAGGAAACAGGAAGCGGGTCTCCTCCCAGTGGCAGAGGCTGCTGGGAGGTGTAGTCTGTGTCTGCGGGAAGAACAGGAGCAAACCCCCCTGTGAGAGCATGAGTATGCAGGAGGGGAAAGAGGTCCTGAAGTTTGTAACTCAGAAGGCCCGGGTTCTGGGGGGTCCGGAGGCAGAGGCTGAGAGTGATCCATGAAGGCCCGCATCAGCCTATCAAACTCGTCTAGATCGACGCCTGAGGCAGAATACCTCTTGCGCTTGTGGAACGGTGCGGATGGAATAGGCCCTTCTAGAGGTAAAAGGGGCATAAGCCCTAGAGTGTCTTCCCTCCTAGGGAGGGGTTTAAAGCAGCGCTGCGCATACTGCAACAGTTTCCGCTCTCGGTCACTGCCTGCAAAACCTCTTTTGAAAAAGAGGAGTGCATGACCTTACACAAATGGTCATCTATGGGGAGGTAGGTCATACTGTCCTCCTCCTGGTAAGCCTCCCCAACATCACTCATTATTAAGCAAGAGAGTGTTCCAGACAAAGTTGAGAAAGGGGTGGAGTTAGCAATCAGAATGAACAGTGAGGCAGACACAGGCAAGGCAGGCTAGAGTATAAATGCTGGTATCTCCATCCGGTAATCAATGCCTTTTAACAAGGTGGGGTCTTCCAGCCAAGGAATGCAGCCCGAGGCCCATTAACAGGGTGCTAGACCCTGCAGGACACCACACACCCACAAAGCTACACTGGGTAATTGGACTTTCATAGGCTGATGTCCGATCACTTGAGTGCTCAGAAATGCTCTAAGCACTGAGAATACAGAACTCATTGAGGGCGCAATTGCTCCTGTCGTATGGGACACAGACGTTTAGCGGCCGGCCGCGCTGGTTCAGGAGAATTGAAGTTACACGCAGGTGTGGGGCAGCAAGACTCGCTGAGCTCATTAATTTAATGCGGCTCCCTTTAATGATCATAGTTCCACACCGCAATGGCACCAGGTGCTGTAGCGTATTTTCAGTAGTGACAGAAGTCAGGCAGGAGGGACTAACATGGCCGTGCAGTATAGAAAATGAATAAAACACTACACAAGGCACAAAATGAACACAGATTTTCACAGGAATAAATGAATTATAAGGCCAAGAGGCCGGAGGCACTTAACTCGGCTGCTGGAGCAGCAAAGAAAGAGGAAGCAGCAACGTTAACGAGGGACTATTAAGGGGTCCTGGCCTCAACTGATTGGACATTGCCTATTGTTGAGCTTTTGAGTTTTTCCTAAAGGGTTATGGGAAATGTAAGTATTTTTTTGTTCTCTAAATGGCTGCAGTTAATAAAGTGAAGAAAGAACAGTGTAATCCTCGCCTCTGGTCCTGACATAGAATTGATAACTGCCATCCATACACGGCTGCAAGGATTGCATTCTACTTAAAGAGGACTGAAGTTGTCAAAAGCAAGAAGGATCACTGTATGGTTGCGGTGCCTGAAACTCACAAATACATTTAAGGCATTGAAGAAAAAAACTGAGACCGCCAAAAAGGCCATGCAGAGCATAGTGCACAGTGCTATTTACATTTTTGTAGCATCTTGAAATCTGTTGATTTGACTTGAGTGCTTTTTAGGTCGAGCCTATGGCAGCGCGCATACGCTGCTATTGGAAAGCGACCTCTTTGAATCGCTTCAACTTCAGGAGAAGCTCGTGCGTGTGGTGATCACACGCCATTGTCCTTTGCGTCTGGTTTTAGTACGCAATTGGCCAAAGGCGTGTGGATGTCCCAGCTTTTAGGAAAATGTTCACTCCCAGAGCGATTTGCTCTCGGGAGCCAGCATGACATCTGTTTTGTGTCACCTTTCACTTTCGCGGCAGGCTTTCATTGTGGTCTCATTTATTACTTTCAAATCAAATCAAATAATCTTTATTTTCGATCATTTAGATCATCAAAGATAAAATACTTAACAATTGTTTAAAATTTAGAGGTTTCCAGAATTTTTAAATGTTTACATAAAAACATTTGCTTTTCAAAAATTTCATAATACAAACATATAAAAGCGTAGCAAGGGTGGAATACTTTACAATTGTTTAGGATTAGAGGTTTAGAGGTTTCCAGTATTTTGAAAATTCGCATAAGAAAATTCACTTTTCAAAAAAGTCATAATACAAACATGTAAAAACGTAGGGAGGGTGTGCTAGAATAGAAATAGCATTACACGGTTCCCCCCCTTTTTCAAAATACTGGTGCGAGCATACCACATGGCCGTTAAAAACTTTGCCACTGCAAAAACAATTGGAGGTGACAAGTCAGTTTTTAATATTCTAAACGCAGGCAAAAATTTCCTAAAGCCAGTGTTTTTGAGAATGGGTATAAGCCAATGTCTCCTCGCTCTCCGATATGCATAACAGAAGAAGATCACATGTAAATCATTTTCCTGTGGATGTGCACAGGCTGGGCATTGCTCACTTGTTGGAGGCTGGGACCAGGAGCTGGTAAAGGCCCTCAGAGGTAGAGAACCATACCTCCACTGCAGGTAGAGCTTTCTTGCTATCACAGGGGCCATACCATCCAAAACATTTTCCATTATATAGGAATCTTTCAATTGTAAAAATGAATTGGTCAGTGAACCCTGCCGTGTACTTCCTATAGCAGAGGTCAGCTTTGAGTAATAGTAAAGTTGTGAAAGTGCCTTTCGGGAGATCCTCGTGCTTGAGTTTACAGGATCGGTCCATAAATCCACTAGGCCTAAGCTTTCACATACATTTTTTATGTATATTAGCCAGGGGATCTTACTGATATTCGGTAAGGCCAAAAACTCCTGCAGCTCGCTTCTGTAATCACTAAGATCCTGGCTGCTCCAAAGTCGTTTCCAGAAGGTTAGTGGTTTTAAGCCAAGTTCCTCGGCAATAG
Organism: Triturus cristatus; assembly: GCF_964204655.1. NCBI lineage: Eukaryota > Metazoa > Chordata > Amphibia > Caudata > Salamandridae > Triturus > Triturus cristatus. The sequence goes on from NC_140579.1 coordinate 295,845,386, forward strand.
GCCTTAATCCGAGATCCAGTCTCAGCGGAAGCAATGGCGTGCTGGTAGGAAGAGCGACCAACTGCCTCAGAAATTTGTTCTCTGTGCATGTTAAGTTTTTAACAGGAGTGTGGCCCCATAATTCACCCCCGTATGTGACTGAGCCCCGAGCTTGGGATTTATAGATCTGTATCATTGGAGCCAATGGGCGGTAAGTGGATTTGCCCACCATTCTAATGATACCACCCATTTTCTGTGATAACTTCATGTTTGCCCTAATGGTATGTGTCCCCCATGTCATTTTCTCATTCAGGGTTACCCCCAGATATTCAAATGTAGAAACCCTCTCCAATCGTACTGTACCTAACATAGGGTTGGGACGTGTTGAGGGGGTAGGGTTCAGAATCATATATTTTGTCTTTGAGGCATTAATTTCAAGGCCCCTCTCAGTGCAAAATTGCAAGAACCCATCCACTATCCGTTGGATTCCCATGGGGGATTTAGACAGCAGCAGGGTGTCGTCCGCAAACATTATGGCGGGCACTCTGCTGCCATTCAGTTTGGGGGCATCAATGTCTTCTATCCCGGACAGGTGGGCGATTACCCCGTTGACGAAGAGACAAAACAGGGTGGGTGCGAGCACGCATCCCTGCCTCACCCCCCTGTCAACGGGGAATCTTTCTGTTAGGCCTCCCATCCTGCCACACCTTACCCGGGCATAGTTATCCTGATGAAGTTTAATTAGGATGGCCAGGATATCTGGCGGAACTCCCATATCATTGAGGACATTCCAAAGTTTTGATCTCGGTACTAAGTCGAAGGCGGCACGCAAGTCCACGAAAACTGTGAACAGGCTGCCGCCCTCGACGAGCGCCGTCCTCCAATAAATGAGGTTTAGGCGAAAAATCTGATCCATAGTGGATACCCCCTTTCTGAACCCAGCCTGATATGGGCTCATGATGGCCGTTTCCTCTATCCAGTTCTGGAGGCGATTTAGAATAAGCCATCCAAAATGTTTTTGCGACACATCTATCAGGCTGATGGGCCTGTAGTTGGCTGGGAGCAGAGGCGAGCCCTTCTTGAAAATCGGAACCACCTCTGCGCCCAGCCAAGTACAGGGCACCTCCATGCCCTCTAGGACCGCATTAAATAATGCTAGGAGATAAGGGGCCCATATGTCTGGCTCCTGTTTATAAAGGTCACCAGGAAGACCGTCCAGGCCAGGTGCCTTGCCAGTTGAAAGGCCTGATATGGCGACCCGAACCTCCTTTTCAGTAAATAGGTCCCCTTCTGGATGATTATATATAGGTAAAATCTCGCAGTCTCCAATCCCTTGTTCCACCGTATAGAGAGACTGGAAATGCTCCTGCCAAAGGCTAGGAGAAATGTTCGGTTCTATTGCCGGAACAAGTTCCTCGGAGCCTGAGTTGACAGTACGCCAAAATTTCCGTGAGTCCATTGAGGCTAGGGAGCTAGTAAGTTCTTCCCATTTGCTTTGGTCCCACTCGCTCTTGGCATTTGCGACCAACTTCTTGTATTCGCGTCTCCTGGCTTGAATCTCGAGCCTACCTTTGGAGTTCTTGATACTTAACAAAAGATCCTTCCTTGCCCTGCGACAGGTTGGGTTAAACCATGTACGCTGGACTTTTCCACCCCCCCTCCTTGGTTCATTATTAAATAAATCTGCAGTCAGAGTCTTAACGACTTCTTCGTGCATCAGCCAAATCTGCTTATTTTTCTCCCCTATACTTGGTTCATCGGTTAAAGTACCCATTCTTTCCAATATGGGGATAACATTTTTATAGAACCGAGGAAGCTTGAGTGTACTTGCAGCTAATTTCTCCCACTTGATTCTCCTCCTACTGCTTTCTAGGACTAGATCCGGGTTTAATTTGGGTATTTCTAGTTCCCCATGATCTAGACCGGGAACGAGAAAGTCCAGTTCCAGGGCGTTGTGGTCGCTGTCTTCTCTGTCTGTTACCCTAAAATCAATGACATACGACCAGAAAGGTAATTGTACTAGGATGTAATCTATTCTTGACTCCCTTCCCCTCCGGTTAAACGTTGGTTTACTCGGGATGTCAGATTTAACACGCCCGTTACAGGCCCTAACACCATGTTTCAAAGTTAGGGCGGTAATCTGGAGTGCTAGTGGGGTCCAAGCTTTAGGCGATAAAGATACTGTGGGAGGTACTCGCCATCTTGCATCTTCCTCTAAGGAAGCCCCATCCAGAAGACCAGCTAAGGGTTCAAAATGTGAGTTCAAATCCCCGCCCACTACAAACGGGGTCCCCTTGGGGAGTTCACCCAGAATATCCGACAGTTCTTCTATAGTGGAAGACTCCTGCGCAATGGTAACCGGCCTTGAATATACATTTACCACTGCTAGTCTACGGCAGTTAGACCATTCTAGTATGACCACAAGTATGTCCTCTGATGCCACTTGGACACACGTGGCCTGGCATCCCAGGTGGACTGCAACCCAAGTTTGAAGGCCACCCGATGGGCGCCCCCTGCCCCCCCATTTCGCGGGGATGGAGAATACTGCGAAATCCTGCCTTTGATGTTCTTCCCTCTGCCAAGTTTCTTGGAACATACATAAATCTTTTGTATTAATGTATTCTAACCATTCCTCACAATCGAGCTTATTTCCCAGACCTGCCACATTCCAAGACAGTATTTTTAGAGGCTGCGGCCTGGTGTTTGGGATAATATTGTGGACAAAATCATTCCCTTCAGCACTGGCCGTGGTCTCTAAGTAGGCTAAGGGGTGGCTTGTTGCTTCCCTCACGAGACTTCCTGACTCAGCGCCAGCAATACACAAGTCTCCATGATGTGCTGGAGCATTTGTCAGGGCTATCTCTGAGCTATTTCCGTCCACACCCTCCCATGGTACGGACTTACACTGCCTACTTGTACATGTGGATAGTCAATCTACCATATTTAGTTGACTAAATCTATTCTGTATTGGAAGATAAAATTTCTGGGGAATTCTCCGGGGATAATAATCTTGGTCACTGAAACCCCAGTTGCCTCCCCTCCTGTGGTAAATTTCCCATCCCTCATCATCAATATTTGTGGTGTAATGGGTTTGCTGTTGTCTTCTAGAGTTGGGGGATTCTCTCCATCCTCTTACCGGCCCCCCGCCCAGTCTCCCTGTATTGGTGCGCTGAGCATTAGTTTCAGAGGTCCCTTGGTATTGGTTTCCGAGATTGTAAAAATCTCCCCTTTTTAGACTATCTTCCCATCCTGCCGGTGTTTGTGGCCAAGCCCCCCAACTCTCACCCTCTCTATCATGTACCCAAGGGGGGTAGAAGAAAGAAAGGGGTAGGGATTTAATGGTGGTCCCTTCATTCTCCGGTATCCATCCACATATGTGCTGTACTGTCCTTGGATCTTTAAAACTAACAATGATACAGTCACCATTTATGGATTTGGGTGAGCTACCCAGCCAGGGTGCCCTTCGTACCATAAGGACTGGGCTCAATATACCTTCCGGAAGTGGTCTATATATGGATAGCCAATTTATTACCTTGTTCTTAAGTGAGGCGGTGGATTCTTTAGAGGTAGCGTTTAGTTCTGGTATTCCTACTAGAACTACAGTGTAGGGAGCTGCCTCTGGGGGAAGGTGTATTGATCTAGACTTCATCCTCTTGTTAGCATCCTCCGTCGTTAGTTCTCCAGCATTCAATAGTTTGGTGTGGGCAGAGTTTGTCTCTCTAATTTGTTTAGCGCTGAGTGAAGAAGGGGATAAGTGGTTATGCTGGTCTACGGGATTTTTGGAAGCGGCTGCCTCCTTGACTGTGTTAATGGTTATTGGTGGAGCAAGTTTTAGCAGCTGCGCTGTATGGGAGCCACTTTTGGCCCGGTTGGAGACCTGGGGAAGTCCCTTTTTTGGCTCTCTATCAGGGACCTTGGTCCCGCCACTGCTAGTTATTTTAAAGCTATCAGCTAGCTGCACTGTCGACTTTTCTATAACCGTTAGCCTGGCTTCAATCTTAACTAATCTTTCTTCCAGGGGGTTTAGGAGATTTCTACTAAGTGCACCTATGTCAGCAAGGGTGATATCCTCCTCCAAAGGCTCGGGCGAATTCAAATTGGCATGGGTGCTATTCTCTCCTTGTGAATTTGAAGACAAGGCCTTAGCTCTATCAGTTTGCATTTTTCTCCTAGTGTTTGGGCAGGGACTATTAGATGGCGGGTTAAAGGGGGAATTAGAGATGTGCAACTTCCGCCCAACCTGCTTCCTTGCACCTCCTCTCTTTTTAGGGATTGTTCCTTCTCTAATCCCCTTCCGACTGTTCATTTTAGGGCCTAGGGGCTCGTTCTTTTCGGTTTCAGGGTTTTGGGTATTAACAGGCATGGGTGGGGGTTGGGCAGGCGGGAGGGTTAGCATACTAAGGTCTACAGAATCATTAAGGACTTTCAAGCTTGAATGGGAGGTACAAGTAGAAATGTGCAAAGTTCCGGAGTGGTCACTTATGCCGGTTGCCCCCATGTCCAGCACAATGAGTTCAGGGCTTATCTCAGGGGACTTTGCCTGGGCCAAGGGACCCATAGACGATCTCCTCACTCTATCTAGTTCCTGGGATATTCGCCTCTCCAACAGCGTGATGTCCTCTATTAATAGGGAACCAGCTTTCACGAAGTAGTTATCCAATGTTCCCTTTGTTGCAGCAGCGACAGCCGAAGCGCTTTTGCTCCTTGTTTCCCTGGACATCATCACTCGAGGCAGTCAGCGCCGGGTTTCGAGTGCGGTCGCGCGGTGAGCCAAGAGGGGTGGGCCGGGCCCGGCCTCTCCCGTCCTCTAACGGCCTCAAACGGCCCGCTCTTTGCCCGGTCTTCGCCCCGAGCTACACCCCGCGCGCGTCCCGCTGGCGCGTGAGGTTAGGGTGTATGATATGGAGGGTGGGGTCGGAGGAGGAGCTGGCGGGAAGAGGCCCCAGGTGCTGCGGTGATTTCCGCGCTGGGCACACTGGTCCTCGCAGTCCCGCCGGCAATTGGGGCACACACAACAACTCCCGCAGTACAGTTTAGGTCCATGGGCAGGAGGGTTTAAATCCCACAGTACTCCGTGTGGCACAAGCAGCACAATCCTCTGACTCGACGGTAGGCAGCACCCGGGAAGCGGGGGCCGCGGTTCTGAAGTAGAGATGGAACAACTTCTGGGAGGAGCTGGCGGGAAGAGGCCCCAGGTGCTGCGGTGATTTCCGCGCTGGGCACACTGGTCCTCGCAGTCCCGCCGGCAATTGGGGCACACACAACAACTCCCGCAGTACAGTTTAGGTCCGTGGGCAGGAGGGTTTAAATCCCACAGTACTCCGTGTGGCACAAGCAGCACAATCCTCTGACTCGACGGTAGGCAGCACCCGGGAAGCGGGGGCCGCGGTTCTGAAGTAGAGATGGAACAACTTCTGGGAGAAGCTGGCGGGAAGAGGCCCCAGGTGCTGCGGTGATTTCCGCGCTGGGCACACTGGTCCTCGCAGTCCCGCCGGCAATTGGGGCACACACAACAACTCCCGCAGTACAGTTTAGGTCCGTGGGCAGGAGGGTTTAAATCCCACAGTACTCCGTGTGGCACAAGCAGCACAATCCTCTGACTCGACGGTAGGCAGCACCCGGGAAGCGGGGGCCGCGGTTCTGAAGTAGAGATGGAACAACTTCTGGGAGGAGCTGGCGGGAAGAGGCCCCAGGTGCTGCGGTGATTTCCGCGCTGGGCACACTGGTCCTCGCAGTCCCGCCGGCAATTGGGGCACACACAACAACTCCCGCAGTACAGTTTAGGTCCGTGGGCAGGAGGGTTTACATCCCACAGTACTCCGTGTGGCACAAGCAGCACAATCCTCTGACTCGACGGTAGGCAGCACCCGGGAAGCGGGGGCCGCGGTTCTGAAGTAGAGATGGAACAACTTCTGGGAGAAGCTGGCGGGAAGAGGCCCCAGGTGCTGTGGTGATTTCTGCGCTGGGCACACTAGTCCTCGCAGTCCCGCCGGCAATTGGGGCACACACAACAACTCCCGCAGTACAGTTTAGGTCCGTGGGCAGGAGGGTTTAAATCCCACAGTACTCCGTGTGGCACAAGCAGCACAATCCTCTGACTCGACGGTAGGCAGCTCCCGGGAAGCGGGGGCCGCGGTTCTGAAGTAGAGATGGAACAACTTCTGGGAGGAGCTGGCGGGAAGAGGCCCCAGGTGCTGCGGTGATTTCCGTGCTGGGCACACTGGTCCTCGCAGTCCCGCCGGCAATTGGGGCACACACAACAACTCCCGCAGTACAGTTTAGGTCCGTGGGCAGGAGGGTTTAAATCCCACAGTACTCCGTGTGGCACAAGCAGCACAATCCTCTGACTCGACGGTAGGCAGCACCCGGGAAGCGGGGGCCGCGGTTCTGAAGTAGAGATGGAACAACTTCTGGGAGGAGCTGGCGGGAAGAGGCCCCAGGTGCTGCGGTGATTTCCGCGCTGGGCACACTGGTCCTCGCAGTCCCGCCGGCAATTGGGGCACACACAACAACTCCCGCAGTACAGTTTAGGTCCGTGGGCAGGAGGGTTTAAATCCCACAGTACTCCGTGTGGCACAAGCAGCACAATCCTCTGACTCGACGGTAGGCAGCTCCCGGGAAGCGGGGGCCGCGGTTCTGAAGTAGAGATGGAACAACTTCTGGGAGAAGCTTGCGGGAAGAGGCCCCAGGTGCTGCGGTGATTTCTGCGCTGGGCACACTGGTCCTCGCAGTCCCGCCGGCAATTGGGGCACACACAACAACTCCCGCAGTACAGTTTAGGTCCGTGGGCAGGAGGGTTTAAATCCCACAGTACTCCGTGTGGCACAAGCAGCACAATCCTCTGACTCGACGGTAGGCAGCTCCCGGGAAGCGGGGGCCGCGGTTCTGAAGTAGAGATGGAACAACTTCTGGGAGAAGCTGGCGGGAAGAGGCCCCAGGTGCTGCGGTGATTTCTGCGCTGGGCACACTGGTCCTCGCAGTCCCGCCGGCAATTGGGGCACACACAACAACTCCCGCAGTACAGTTTAGGTCCGTGGGCAGGAGGGTTTAAATCCCACAGTACTCCGTGTGGCACAAGCAGCACAATCCTCTGACTCGACGGTAGGCAGCACCCGGGAAGCGGGGGCCGCGGTTCTGAAGTAGAGATGGAACAACTTCTGGGAGAAGCTGGCGGGAAGAGGCCCCAGGTGCTGCGGTGATTTCTGCGCTGGGCACACTGGTCCTCGCAGTCCCGCCGGCAATTGGGGCACACACAACAACTCCCGCAGTACAGTTTAGGTCCGTGGGCAGGAGGGTTTAAATCCCACAGTACTCCGTGTGGCACAAGCAGCACAATCCTCTGACTCGACGGTAGCATATTTCTGCTTTGGCTTTCTCCGGGCTGAGCTCTCGCGCTTCCCCGAGCCATATTTACTCTTTCCTAGCACTGTTTCTAAGCTTGATTTGTAAGTGGACCAATAAGCAGAAATTATCTTCGCTATCCCTCTCCTTTCTCCACACCCTCGCTCGTCTTTTTAAGCAGAAATTAAACCTATGCTGCTGTTTAGCGTTAGTGAGTTCTGAGGAGCTTCATCCTCTCCACATGTCAGAACATTTTTTTTAACCAAATCATGGCTAGTTTAAGGCATTGCGTATTTCCCTTGACACACGTTTTGCTTATTTACTGACAAATACTTTTATTGCTTTTTAAGTATTTGTCAGTAAACAATCACAACTTGTTTTCCCTATTAGAACGGACATGTAAAACCACACATCCCTTTTTTGTAAACAAGAACTGCAAAAGAGATGTGTGGTTTAACATGTCCGTTCTAATTCGACTTTAAAGCCCCGTCTTGAAACCCCTGATGGTTTTTTTCTAAGCACAACAGTGTTGGTGTACATTACAGCAGCAGGGGACGGGTCTTTATCAACAACTCAAAGGTCACCAGCAGCACAGCCACTACCCTGAGCTGCAGCAGACTCGCAATGAAGGAAAACATTCAGTGGAATTCAAAGGGAGGAGGGGGGAGGGGGGGTTACTCCTGTCATCCCTGTATTACCAATGGGCAGTCCAGCAGCCCACATAATTTTGAATGTTTCATATACTGCGCACTCTATTTGGAGGTATTGGAGCACTTTACCATAGTACCAGTTTCATACATTTTTAGGAACGCAAGAATGTATCAGGCGTCTAAAACACATAGTTTGTGATAAGTTTGTACTTTACTAAAATCAAATTCCTATGCGCGGCTGGCAGTGACAATAATCCTTGCTGAAGGATAAGAGATGCATATTTTCATTGGTGGAAGCTGCACAGCTGTTCCTTGATTGCACCGGTAGTATGCGGATGCTCAAGGGTTAACCTGGTTTTCCGTGTTATTGTAATGCATTCTTCTGATACAAAGTGGGTCTTGGAAGCTCGGCTGCTGGAGATGGGGGGAGGGTGTGAAATAGTGTACGGTGATACCATGTACAGGAAACAGAATAAAACCCAGATAGATGCCAACATTTCCCAATTTATGTTGGAAGTATCGCAGCAAGTTTTATCATTTGTTATTGCTATGACTTTAATTAAATGTTATTTTTTGTAGTTGAGTACATCATCTAATCAAGTATAAAAATAAGCATTTTATTTCCGCTTGAAACACGGTAAACTGGTGAGCTTGCTCAACTGTACATTTTGCACCCGAATGGGTGGTCGTAAACTAGAAATGCCTTCTGCTTTACTGTCCTTATCGGAGAGAGACACCAGAGTTCGAGACATAGACTTTGATCTGTTAAGAATCAGAACTTGACACTCTCCAGTCATACGCAATACGCCTTGATTTCCAGCGCTCTAGCCGTGGCCCTAGGTTGCCCTAGGTCCGACATGAGATGTGCCTGACAAGGGCTGCACAGGCGTTGGATGTGGTAGTGGCTTTACCGAGGGTGCAGGGTGTAGAATTCAATACATAAGTATAATTTGTACAGAATATTCAGCCAAGAATTACCTTGTGTGACTATATAAACATACATGACAGTGGCTATAAGCCCACGTATGCAAGGAAAGGGTCAGGGCGTTCTAAAAAAATAAATAAGTTGTTCCAAGTCCTTTCATCATTTGTCTGTCTTGGGTATTATCCTATGTTGAGGTGAATATGCCTTCTATTGGTAAAACATAATTAATATATAGTATAGGGGATGGATTTGCCATTGAGGCATCTGGGGCGTCTTCAACAATAAATACAACACTGAATGCATTGCCTAGAATGCTGCAATTAATGTTAATACTGAAGTGGGTATTGAGGTTATTTCCCCTGAAAGTGAATTTGCTGTCGGTGTGGAACTCTTTTTCTCAGCTGATATAACAGATTTGATAAATATGCAGTTTATATGAGAACCCGGGCTGATCTTAATCAGGGAAGGATATAAAAACAAGCATTGGCATAGCCAATAGGTCTCACCGTTGGGACCTTATAAGTATTTAGTTGTGCAGTACAATATCCTTGATGCGACAACATCAACTGTTGTATGGCTAAACACTTATGAGGTCCCAAAGGCGAGACCTATTGGCTATGCCAATGCTTGTTTATCTGGGGGAGTGGACAGAGCAATCAACAACAAGGGAGTGAGTGGGACGAACCAGACAAGCAACAACGGGGTGGGTAAAGGGTGGTAAGGGTGATTTTAGGGGTCAGGGTGGGTAGAGGTAAAGGGAGGTAAGGGTGATTTTTAGGGTTTGAGAGTGGGGACAGGTAAGGTTGATTTTAGGCTTATGAAGTGGGTAAAGGGAGGTGGGTTATTTTTAGGGTTCTGGACTGTTTAGAGGTGAAGGGAGGCAAGGGTGGATGTAGGGTTGAGGGATGGTTAGCAGTAAGGGGAGATAAAGGGGATTAGGGAGGGCTAAAGTGCGGTAAGGGTGATTTTAGGGATCCGGGGGTCGGCGCAGGTCAAGAGCTAGGGGTAATCTTAGGGTTCGAGGGTGGGTAGAGTCAAAGGGAGATGAGGGTGAATTTAGGGTTCAGGGGTGGGTAGAAGTAGCAGGTGGTAATGATGATTTTAGGGTTCAGTAATGAATAAAGAAAGGTGGGTTATTTGTAGGGTTTTCCTACTCCCTGCTGACGAGAGGCAACTACCTCGAAACACGTGTCCAGGGATGGCACACGCCACGCATACTTGCACGCACTCTTGAGCATAGGTGTATCCGCCGACGCTGACCTTCAGGGACCATTTTCATTGGGGGAACACGACTGGTAAGTGTAGCAGTGTGCGACCAATCTGATGTAACTTTATATTCAGGCTCCCTTGAGCCGGTGGAGTCGACGGACTCATGGTTACGCACCTGCGCGCTAAGAGAGGTACTAGACCTGATTATGTTTTTAGCAGCTTACACAGCAACCCCACTCTCATTTTCCTACTCCCTGCTGACGAGAGGCAACTACCTCGAAACACGTGTCCGGGGATGGCACACGCCAAGCATACTTGCACGCACTCTTGAGCATAGGTGTATCCGCCGACGCTGACCTTCAGGGACCATTTTTCATTGGGGGAACACGACTGGTAGGTGTAGCAGTGTGCGACCAATCTGATGTAACTTTATATTCAGGCTCCCTTGAGCCGGTGGAGTCGACGGACTCATGGTTACGCACCTGCGCGCTAAGAGAGGTACTAGACCTGATTATGTTTTTAGCAGCTTACACAGCAACCCCACTCTCATTTTCCTACTCCCTGCTGACGAGAGGCAACTACCTCGAAACACGTGTCCAGGGATGGCACACGCCACGCATACTTGCACGCACTCTTGAGCATAGGTGTATCCGCCGACGCTGACCTTCAGGGACCATTTTCATTGGGGGAACACGACTGGTAGGTGTAGCAGTGTGCGACCAATCTGATGTATCAACTGTTGTATGGCTAAACACTTATGAGGTCCCAAAGGCGAGACCTATTGGCTATGCCAATGCTTGTTTATCTGGGGGAGTGGACAGAGCAATCAACAACAAGGGAGTGAGTGGGACGAACCAGACAAGCAACAACGGGGTGGGTAAAGGGTGGTAAGGGTGATTTTAGGGGTCGGGGTGGGTAGAGGTAAAGGGAGGTAAGGGTGATTTTTAGGGTTTGAGAGTGGGGACAGGTAAGGTTGATTTTAGGCTTATGAAGTGGGTAAAGGGTGGTGGGTTATTTTTAGGGTTCTGGACTGTTTAGAGGTGAAAGGAGGCAAGGGTGGATGTAGGGTTGAGGGATGGTTAGCAGTAAGGGGAGATAAAGGGGATTAGGGAGGGGTAAAGTGCGGTAAGGGTGATTTTAGGGATCCGGGGGTCGGCACAGGTCAAGAGCTAGGGGTAATCTTAGGGTTCGAGGGTGGGTAGAGTCAAAGGGAGATGAGGGTGAATTTAGGGTTCAGGGGTGGGTAGAAGTAGCAGGTGGTAATGATGATTTTAGGGTTCAGTAATGAATAAAGAAAGGTGGGTTATTTGTAGGGTTTGGGGTGGGTGGAGGTAAAGGGAGGTGTGATTGTAGGGTTCAGGACTGGGTTTGACGTACAGGGAGTTAAGGACGATTTTATGGATGAGCAGTGGGTAGTAGTATAGCGAGATGAGGTGAATTTAGGATTCTGGGGTAGGTAGAGCTAAGGGTATATTAGGGTTTGGTGGATAGAGGTAAAGGTAAATGTAGGGTTTAGAGGTGGGTAGATGAAAAAGGTAACCAACAAATAGGTAAATGTGGCACCGCGGGAAACATTAATTCAGAAAAACACACACTGTATGGATGGCAACAGTCTTCAAGAATGGGAGTGTGTTTACAGCTTCATCATCAATTAAAGCGACCGCTGGCCAAAATGAATGTTTCGGACATTGGTCACGTGACGAAGTTTCGTTATTGCTAGGTGTTTTTGATTCAACTCCTGGAAATACCAGGAAGTGCAATCTTCAACTTTGATGGTTTCAAGTTGTCATGTGAGCAAAAACAAAAAGAAAAAAGTACCACAATCGGAGCGCAACACTAATAGAGAAATCAATCAGTAACTTGAAATCAATCAGCCTATGCTCTAGGGAAGGGAAGGAAATAAACACATAGAGGCAACAAAGTGAAGCCTATACGTGCTGACACGCTCTCGCAAATGAAAAAGAAAAAAATGTGAGTGACAACAAAACAAACCAATGGTAAGATATGGGAGGGCTAAAAGCCCCTGTTTAGAGTTTTTTTCTGTCTCAAGTGAGACATAATGAAGGGATCTAGATAACTGACCATTGTTAGAATATGTTTGCATACTTATTCGAGTCATGACGTTTATTTATTATTTTTTTATACAAAGATGGCTTCTATTTTCAGTAAATAATCCATTAAACATCTACCGGCCAATAACATAATGGTAAACTGATTGACGCTGTCTTGAAGCAGTAGTTGCTGGGAGCTGAACAAAATCAACCAATGGCTAAAGGGGTTGACCCAAAGCCCACTCTTAGATTATTTTACACAATAGATTTGGTTTGTCCGTCCTTCAATTAAAAAAAAAAAATCCGTCAAAAACCCAAAACACTGCATTTATTTGATAATGGTGGCAGCATCGAATGTACGTTATCTTGCTCGTTTATTACACAACCCTGCTGTACATAACTTGCAGACCCTTCTCCATCTATAAGGTCCTTTGCTTAGGTCTAGGTTGCAGCTAAAGGGTATTTGAAGATTATTGGTGAGGCTCCCTCACACCTAAAAAACAAATGATTCATTCTTATTGTTCATTACTTAGAGTTCCTGGGGCGACTGACCCTCAAAATGTTGCACCTGTCTTGAGGCTGAATTTAAGAAGAGTAGGATTCTATTAATTGCTTAAATGTATATTGGGCGTCATAGTTGATACACAAATGGTTCAAACGTGAGGAGTGGTTCTGTGAACACGGTTTGCTACAGAACATCAATTCCTGCAAGTTAGTGTTTAGTGTAGCCAGTGTATGCAGGCTAGGAAGTAATCCTCACCGGTAATTCAATATTTCATGAATCAACATTGACTCCAGGTGAGTATTTGGGCTTTGTTTGTGATTCAACTGTTGCAGAAGTGTTACAGCAATAAGATAAGGCTATGCAACTGGTTTCCCAGCAGGGGCAGCCTTTTCACCATGCATATGTGTTTTTTAGATGCCAGGAAATCTTTACATATGTATGGAAACTGTGTTGTTTATAACAGGTTCGTTCACAGAATGGACTAAAGATAATTCTAGAAATTGGAATGTACATAGCAATCAGGAGTCGTACAGTGTTTTTTTTACTTCTTTCAGTTTGAATTGTAAGAACATCTTAAACAACAAAAGCACGACCCAGTTAAACGAAATGCTATGGCAACAAATGTAAGTCAGAGGATCCCATGGGCACAGGTGAGAAGGATTTTTTTTTTATCAGCAGTATATCAGCAGTCAAATGTATTTTCACTGTACATGTCAGTCCTTTGGTTTCCAGGGAAGCAAACATGAGGCTATGTAATAAGTTCCTATCAGCACATTTCCACGAACTGTTCTGTATTTCTTAAGTTTAATATTGGTAGGACCTCTCGGAGCAGCTTTTTAGGTCTGGCCTTTCATTTAGTTTTACCTGTCTCTCCAGGCCAGGGGTCTTCAACTTTTCCTATAGTGAGAACTACTCTTGATCATTGGAAACCGTTGTGAACTACTGCATCATAGAGTGATATGAAAAATATGCACAAAGGACAAATAACAAACACAGCCCCTAGAGTACCCGATTCCAGGTTACAAGTAGCAGACTGTATTTATGGCATAGAAGTTGTATCACAAAAGGTTTTCCTTTGGGGACTCTGAGGATCAGTTTTGTACCATTACTCTTGAGATAGGGAAAGGAGAGAAAGAAATACAGAAAAAGAGACAGATAACGTTAGAAAAAAAGTAAAATAGAGGAGAAAAAGACAAAACAGATTAACATAATAAAGGAAAAAGCAAGAAAGAAATAAAGGAACATTAAGGAGAAAGAAAATGACAGGTAAAGAAAGAACAAAATAAAGGAGAGAAAGAATGAGGAAAAGTGAAAAAATAAACAGAGAAAGAATAAAAGTAGATGAAGGAAGAAATAAATTATGAAGAAAATTAAAGGGGAAGACTGAAGAAAGTAATCCAGCGCAAACAACAACTCGGGGAAAAAGTGAGAACGCAACTACCCTCACACTAACTCATTCATACACGCATTCATTGGTGGGGCCCATAACACCAACACTCGCACGTTTCTCATTCACAGGTCTGCACACAGGAGGGGGAATGATGTGCTGGACATGTGGGTGGGAGTACCATGTAACCTATAGGGAAAGAAAAGTTATCTTACATCATATACATTAACATTCGCCACCTATAGATTCCTAATCCTAAACATCAAGGCACTCCGCCCACTTGGTCGATCGGACCAGATAGTTGGATTGGTTGATGGTGATTTAGAACCAGCTAAAACACATTTAAGACTCAGAATCCTCTATTCTCTTTAACGAAGAACCACAAACTCATAATTTCTGTTAATCAATATCTGTTTATCTAAAATTTCATTAAATTAGCATTGGTCTCTTCAAGTCTTAGATTTTCTAGATCAATTTAATTAAGTCGCAGAACACCATATTTACCTATTCTGTCTATCTGGGTTTTCTCTATTTCATTGGCTCAGCATAATCGAATTTTGTCGTTAAATTGTCCAAAGAACAGGCCAGATCTCAGAGTCCGAAAGTCCTTTGCTCAGCACGTTACAGTCCCAAAGATCATCAAAGGACCAGAAATCGCGCCAGCATCTGTCATCGCCTGAGGGATTAAAGAGGGTGTGCAGTCATAGTAACCGCCGAATGTGATGGAAAAGGTCTGGAAAGAATAGAGAGATAGCCCCTCCCTAATCTACTACTCTTTTTATAATAAATTTCGGGATAACATGAAACATTTTTGGGCGGAGAATGGTTCCAATTGGTCGGGAGAAAACGTCCGATTTTGTATAGTCCAGGTTCACATGGATTTTGCTGATATGTTTCCGGTTATGACCAAATTTCGATTGTTGCAATATTTCGATTTCTAGTTTAAAAGGTCCATTGTTCATTTATACCAGATTCTAATATCCGGGGTCTTTTTGGCAGTCCACCAATAACCTATCCTTGACAGGAACGGCGTGTACAGAGGTTGTTAGGAAGTTCACAGAGCCATCCGATTCTGCGCAGTAGACTTCGCGCTTCACGAGACGGTGGCCACTTCTGAACTCGGACTCTGCCGCCATGTTTTCGATAGGCCAAAATGTCAACTTAAGCGAAACAAACAAGAGAGAGTAATTAATACAAAGAAATGATGCTTCTAATGTTATACCCTCACTAATCCCTTTATGTATTAGTATTTTCCTAGCATATAGCGACATTTAAAGCAGTATATTCACCTTTACGGTCCTCCACGAAGGTGCAAACGTCACAAAAGCAACATAAAGCATGCAAAGTCTAATTATTACATATTTTACTGTTAATATGCGTACGTATTTTAGTTATTAGAGTTATTTTGCCATGCAAATAGCAAGTTCCCACGTGTAATTTGTGTATGCAGGTTGGTTAATTTTAATATATCACAGCACACTATTAGCAAATTATAATAAGTAGGTTATTCAATTAATACTTTCATGCAACATAGAGGAGGTATACAAAATTTTGCACTACCTGCTCCATCAAAAGAAACAGTGAAAGGAAAGAATGGGAAGAGTGTGATAAAGAACCCATGGCAAAGAAAGAAGTAGAAAAACAAAAAAGGAAGAGTACAGCTGAGGAAGGAAAGATGGCATGAGAAAGAAAAAGACGACGAGAAAAGGATGCAAAATAAGGAAAGAGATGAATGACGGAAAGAAAGTGAAAGAAAGTAGAAGAAAACTGAAATTAAACAGAAAAGCAACATGGAGAAAAGGGCAAAAGTGGAGGAGCAAAGGAGAGAAAGGAAAAGGTACAATAGGTTATCAAAAGAAAAGCAGAGAAAGAATAAGAGAGGAGAGAAGATGAAGACATAAATAAGTTAAGTCTGAAAGAAAGCATGGTCTGAAGAGAAGACGAGAAATTGAGAAATCCAGAAAGAGGGAAAGAAAAAGAAATAGAGAAAAATAAATGGAGAAAAGGGAACGACAAAAAAGGTAGGAAAAACAAATGAAGTAACTAAAGAAAATTGAGTGAAAAAAGGTGAAGAAAGAATTAGAAAAAAGGGTGCACAGAAAAAAGGAAAAACAAAGAGAATGAAAGAGGAGAAAAAAGGAACAAAGATGGGGAAAATAGAGTAAGCAGGGAAAATTACAGGTAGAAATTAGCAAAAAAGCAGAGAAACAACTACTAGAGTAAAATAAAGACAATGAAACAGAACGGAACCGTGGAAAAGAAAAGTGAAAGAGAAGAAGTGAGTCAAAGAAGGAAAGGAGAAAAAGAAGTAAAGAAATAATTTTACAGAATAGGTATGTTGTATCATCCTGCACTTTCAGCATCCAAGTTGTTTTAAATAGCTGCCTTGTCAAGTTGGCAACTGTATATTCTCAAGCCTGCTGACAGGCAATTATCATGTGCGAGCTACTTAGTGGCAGCCTGCGAGCTGCGGCGCTCACGATCAACCTGTTGGAGACCCCTGCTCCAGACTATTGTTTTTTCAAAAAACATCTTAGTCATATGGTCAGTGGACCATATCCATTTGTACAAATACCTGAAAATTGCTTCTATCTCTTTAGTTGCAAAGCTGGTTCAGTGTGCTTTTATTTATTTATTTATTTTCATAGTACCTTTACTAGACATTTTTTGCATGCCACTCAGATTGAATTGGTAGCTCCTGTTTTTCCCATTTGTATTTGTGTGTGCCCTGCTACCTAGTGTGGATAGAAGATTGATTCAGATCTTTGAATTCAGTATTGCACACAAAAGCATATAGCATTCCCCCTTCCTTTCGTGTCCTTCAATCCATCTTATTTACCTAGGCCAGAAATGTTGAACTTTAGGATATATACTTGCCATCTGAATGAGCTCCCACTCAAGTCCCCTCTCCCTCCATGCATGATCACTGACTGCTTGCAGTAGCTTATCTGCAAAACCTTAGAATCTGTTGATTGGTAAAATCTATGCCCCAAACCCCTGAAACAGCTTGGCTCACATAAGTAAAGGTACACTGATCCCTTTATAACTGTTAGATTTCTTCATTAGATAGTAGCCATGATGCATGAACAGAGTCTTGATTTCCATTCTAGAGCAATCTTTCTCACCACCAGATCTCCCCAAACTGGAGGTTCCCTTCATTGGTTACAATGCAATAGCTCAAGAAACCGAGATAAACTTGTAAAGTCTGGCAGATATGCCACAATGCTCTGTCACTCTGTCTCTTATTCTGGGCACAGTGCTGCAGGCCAGTTGAACCGATGAGTTGAGCAGAACTCTTTTCCTGAATGTATGCTAGAAGAACCCAAGTCTCACTTTGTTCCATGGACTTGCACAATGTGTCGAGCCGAGATCCTCATGTGGATGGTCTTTTGGAGTTCTAGCCTGACTAGGTAAAATGAAACTGAAGGCTCTGAAGTCTTTCTCTGTCAGGCCTCTTTTGGGGACAAGGTCAGATTGGGAAAGCGGGCAGTTGGGCATTGGGCAATGGGCAGGTGCCTCAGCATCATCTGTGATTCGTTTTTTTTGGGGCTCTGTAAACCGGGCCACAAAAACTTACTATCTTCCCCAATCCTTGCCAGGCCACTGTGAAATATCGCCATTATAATGGGCGCTCTGCTGCCATGCTGTCAAACTGAGGCTGGGGGCCAGGTGTTGTTCTGGCCCTTAGGACAATCTAACCTCGGTCCCCTGCCTCAGGTGGCTGGCCCGGCCCAGAAGCCGTGTCATTCCCCCGCTGGGCCATCACTTTCAGGCCATGGTGGGTGTGGGGAGGGTGTGAGTATGCAGGGGCTTCGCAAGGGGCGGGGCATTCTCACCTAAGAATCCTCAGAGTAGCAGCATCACTGTGTGCTTTTCTTGACCTCCCCTCCCCTGTCAGGTTGTACTCTAAGGCTATAATGGGATGGGGAGGTGGTTAGAAAGAAAAGTGGCCTCGTTAGGGGCTAGGAGTTGTCACATCAGTCCCAGGGTTTTTTAAACCTTGATGGAGGAGTGGGGGAATATTTGCATAGGCCTCACTGTGAGGTCCCCATTCCCAGAGGGGGGGGGAAACATAGGATGTAGCGCTATGGTCTCAGATCTGCTGACATTGGAACTGGGGAAGTACGTTTGAGTTCTAGTGTCAGCTCAATATCCAGTGACTCTGGGCAAATCACTTAATCTATCTAAAATAAAAATGAATTTGATTTTGTGCAATGTAGCTGGTGCTCATGGTAATTGCTCTAATGCCTTTGGACTGAGATCACGATAAAGTATCAAAAAATAAAAAAACACTAACCATTTGGGAATGTGGCCCCCTTTTTTCCCTAGGCCTAACTGTGCTCCCAATCCGACCCTATTTCGGGAGGCTGGGGGTCACCAGGCAAGCAGGGGCTAGGGGTGTGCGGGGTGAGATCTTTGCCTCATATGTCCTGGAGTCTATTCTCCTATTGCTCTGCAAACTGAGATGCATACAACTCTTTTCACACTTGACTCTCAGGGGAGGGTAGCAATGAAAATTAGTCTAAAGCTTCTTAATATGGTAGGGTTGGGGACCTTGAGCTCAACATTCAATCAACAATTCAATAAATGAAAGTCTAGTTGAGTGCCTATTTTTCCAAGAAAGTACTGTTTGTGGCATGTGTAGCTACAGGTATATTGCTCTGCATACTCCTGCCATGTAGTGTTGGGTTCGGAAGTGTGCAATTTGTTTTTGGGCATCCGCTTCATTGTTAGACTGTTTTGTTCTGCCATCTGGTTCGGATATGTATCTAGTGAGCTCCAGTGTGATGCCTCGTGATGATCATTGTCGTATCATTTTTTGGTTCTTCCGTTCCCCTTGTTGAAAATAATCATTGATTTTTGGTTTGTTTACTTGACGGGTTGACCTTTGTTGGGCTCTGTGACCAGGTTCTACTCCACGCCCCTCCTTGGCCTTCAGCTCCATCTTCGATAATTCAGGCTCTGTAATGGAAAGGACAGCCTTACAGTGCTGTCTACAGTGTTGTGCAAAGTTTCCCTGGACAGACCTCCAATTCTGCAATGTCTGTCTCCTGAGCACAACAAAGCCTCCTATTCTGCGTG
The DNA here is from genome assembly GCF_964204655.1 of Triturus cristatus. Taxonomy (NCBI): domain Eukaryota; kingdom Metazoa; phylum Chordata; class Amphibia; order Caudata; family Salamandridae; genus Triturus; species Triturus cristatus. The sequence continues at coordinate 295,864,515 of NC_140579.1, forward strand.
CCTTGTGTTCTGCTCCAAAAAGACCATGTGGTACTGACAATATTGATACCTCACTTAACACACCGTAAGCAGTGGCAGGAAGACGACACCCCTGACCTCTTCAGGGACCGCAACGAAGAGGGAGAACCGGGGCACTCAGATGAACAGGGCCTCAAATTCAGCCCCAAGCTGAGCTTTCACTTGCAGTCCGAGAAGGAGGGGCCACAGGTCTAGCAGGTGCAACCATGAGGCAAGATGTCGACCGTGAGTACAACATGCCTCCCTCTGCCACTACCCTGATACAGAACACAGGTTGAGTACTGCCCTGACTGGGTCAGAAATTGAGCCCCAAAGCCCAGTGTTTGGCTTCCAGCTTGCCACTGCCTGAAGGGTTCCAAAAACTCCATTGGCGCTAGCTGCCCTAAAGATTCCTACAGCGCCAAAGCGTCCGTCACCCAAAGCCCTGTCCTCCGCTAGATCCAAGGAACTGGAGTAGCCTATCCTACAGCATCTCCTACTGGAGCTAGACTTGTGACAGAAGCAGATCTTCATTCATCTGCAGACCTGCAGGATTGTGACCAAATCTCCTCCAAATGTTAAGGACATTGTCCCTCAGAAAAGGTACTCATATTTGAGTAGTAGCTTGCACGGGAGCCTACTCCATCAGTCAAGGTTAAAAAGCACCAGGAAAGGGCACTAGTCCTCCACCACTTCAGCCCCTTCCTCCTTCTTCTCTTCCACCTTACTCTCCACACTTCACCACCCACTAGAGGGACCCCTCTGCATCATTCATTAGAGGGTTTCCCAAATTCTTCATATGGGTTAGGAGACCCTCATACCTGCTAGATCCCTATGAGGCCCCGTTCGACACAGAGCCAAGGGACGACCTGTGAGACGACTGTGAAATCGACCCACCTGGGGACATCGACCTCTACCCCGCTAGACGTACCCTCTCTGGCAGTACTAACTACCACAAGTTTATTCACAGGGCTGCTGCTTTCCATGAGGTCCAGGCAGATCAGAATTTCATTGTTGAAACGCTTTCCTCAACCCAGCATTCGGTACAATTGCTTCCTATGTTGAAAAGCATGCTTAAAACCGCTCCTGAGAGGCTCTTAGAATGCCAGACAAGCCTTAGGGTCGATTAAAATTGTGCAAATGCCCATGGCCCTGTTAAAACACACTTATATTAGATAAAGAGAATAGAAAAATTGACGCAGCCAGGAAGCGGATTGCCGCCCCATCGGTGACTCACTGGAGAATCGCCACTACCATAGGGACGTTCTCCAGATATGACAGAGCCCACTGAGACCATGGCGGAGCTTCACCAGCATCTCCCACATCAGTTTAAGAAATAGGACCATGAGCTAGTTTATGATGCAAGATCATCTCCAACACCGCTATTCGGCGTGCCCTAGATGCAACTGACACTGCAGCGCAAGGCATTAAATGTCCCCATGAGGCACCATGCTTGGCTGCTCGTCTCTGGCTTGAAGCCGGAGGTTCAACAGTATCTCCTTAATTTTTCCTTTGATGCAGTGCTCCTCTTTCGTCAGGAGGTTGATCAGATTCTGGTGAAAATTTAAAAGGACACAGCCAAGCCAATAGAAGCTCTCCAGAAGCCTTGGGATTTCTTTCATAGGCCCAGTTCTGAGGGGGCGCCAACACTACTTCCCCCAAAGCTTACATCTCCAACCAGAGGTAGCAGCAATAATAGACACCCACAAAGGCCTAGTCGAGGGGAGACTATTGGGGTAACAACTCCATGGGCAGAGGCAGAGGAAGTGCGGCTAAGAGAGCCGCCTGGCTAAGGAGTGACTTGGTCTCCCTTTCCGCCGATCACACTTCAGATATTTATTTCACGGTGGGAAGAAATCGATTCTGATCAGTGGGTTTTCTCCATCAGGCAGGGTTACTGATTGGAGCTCACTGCAACCCCACCAAATGTCTCTCCTGCAAAGACCCTCTCCCCAGAACACCAGCACCTCCTTCAGGAGGAAGTAGAGGCACTCATTCACAAATGGGTAACAGAGCCCGTCGTGCCACACTAGCGCTGCAATGGGGTGTACTCCCTGTACTTCCTCATCCCGAAGGAGGATGGGACACTCAGACCTATACTCTATCTCAGGCCCCTCAACAAATACATCCTGTCAGAGCACTCCAGCATGGTGACACTCCAGGATGTCATCCCTCTACTTCAGCAAGATGACTTCATGAACGCACTCTACCTGAACGATGTCTATTTTCACATCACAATCCACCCTGCACACTGCTGGTACCCGCTGTTCGTGGTAAGCGGCCAGCCTTTTCAATTCATAGTGCTGACCTTCAATGTCACCATGCCCCCCAGGGTGTTCACAAAATGTCTTGCTGCGGGGGTTGGTGGGGCGCTCATTTCAGCAAGGGCTATCAAAGCAAAAAAGGGGGAGGGGGCATCCAAATGACCCTTGTGAACCTGGGTCTCCAATAAAATGATTTTAAAAAAAGGGGTTCTCTATTTGGGATAGTCCAGTGTACCTCCAAAAGGTTTAACAATAGTGGTACTGCTCACTATTTGAGTCAACAATATTTGTTGATGAAACACAATTTACCTTTATTTTGCCAGTTGCTTCCCACACCGTTCTGAAGTATTTATAACAAATCAGTAAGTACAATTACGCATAAGGATTTAGAGCAAGACATAAGCTAATGTTCTCCAGTATTGGGGTATCTTTCATAGATTCACATGCTTGAATCATTCCCCGTCATCGAAGAGGGCGTCCCAATGTACATAAAATAGCAATAAAGCCATAGCATAACAATAGCATAGCTAAAAGATCCATAGGAAGTATTGTAACATAGAAATTAATCGGAAAAAAACTGTCACTTTAATAACTCGTCCAAGTCATTAGATAAAGTCCAAACTCCAGCCAATCAGGCGACAGCACCCTCTGGAACCTACTCCCCAGAGGCTCAGACTCTCATATTTTCTACCGCACTTCGTGTGAAGGGAGACTCCCTGAGCTCTGCTCATTGCTTCAACTTTTTCTTCATGAATATCTTCACTAGAATGTCTACTACAAAGAGAGCACTCTTCAGACACTTTGAGTCTTGTGGGAAACTTCGACTTCATTCTGAGGACCCACACAAAAAGTGTATCTACTGCCTCCACCCTGACCATCAGGTGAGAGATTGTAAAATCTGCAGAACTTTTCCTCAAAAGACCTTAGAGACCGAGAGGGACGTCTTCTTCTGTGGCTGGAGAAGCTCAAGACAAAGGATACCCCCCTGTCAGGTGTTGAGAGTGATTCCTAAGACTATTGCCTCTAAGAAGAGGGCTAGTGAGGCGGAGATGGCATCTCCTAAGGCGCTGAAGAAACACCACACTTCTAAGCTTGAAGACCAGCCTTCCTCCTCAAAAGGGGCTCCTGCTCTTCCTAAGGGTCAGTCTCTACCCTGTACGCCTCTGAGATTTTAGTCTCAAGCGCCTAAATCTCTGCCTGAGATACTTTTGCCTCAGAAAATTGGTATCTTGTCGACGAGCTTGTCGTCGATTCCTCCATCGACGAAGTCTTCCGTCGTCACAACTACGACGACGACTTCCACCTTCTATTCTCCTCAACTTGCAGTGGTGATGTTGTCGGCGTCTTCTCCGTCGATGCTTGTGTCATTGACGGTGAGGCCTCATTCATCTCCAGCTTCCCTCTCTTCGTCGTCGAAGAAAAAGAAGCACACAGTCTCTGATCATTCGTCGACGGCTGCCTTGTCGATGGTTGCCTCGTCGACCATTGCCTCGTCGACCGTTGCCTCGTCGGCGGCACTGAAACCTTTGCATACAGAGCTTCAACCACGTATCTCGTCGACGGCTGCAGCTGCGTCGGCGGAATCTTTGGTTCCACCTCCAGGTTTGATGCTTCTAGTCCCTTTGAAGCCTTCAGCAGCTCTTTTGCCACCATCAGAACTGAAGGATGTTCCCCTGCTTCAGCGTAGGCAGTCTTCCATGGACCTTTTATTACCAGTTCAAGCATCTCCTAATCTTCCAGTGGAACTGTTTGATTATGGTGCTGATGAGGAGGATTCAGAAGAGGATGACAGGTTCTGGGCTGCTCGTAGTCCTTCGGAGCTTCTCATCAAATGCCAGGGTATAGAGGATGACCAAGAGCATGATTAATACTCAGAGCCTAATATCCAACCAAGGCTTGAAAATCCAACTGCACAAATGCCCATGTCACTCATTTCCAATTTGCAACATATGCGTGATGACTACTACCGCTGTTTTCCTCCCTCTGAGACGGCTTCATCGGTTCCTCAGATGCCTATTCCTCCGCCTTCATAGATCATTGGGCCGCCCCCCCAGTTTCTCCGGTGGCATCGAGATCTCACAACCTAGAGGACACACATACCATGGATGAAGACAGAGAAGAAGGGGAGTTAGATGATAGATCCCTACTTACTGAGTGGGACAATTATCAGATCCATACTCCGTCGCCTACCACTCCAACTCCTGTTGACTCTCCACCAGTTGATATAGATAGATTTCATGTTCTCATGGACAGAGCGGCCAAGAGATTCCATCCCCCTATGGTCACCAAGGACGAAGACTATTTCCTATATGATTTCAAAGATCAGCCACAGAAACAGGTACGGGCTATTCCGATAACCGACTTCATTTGGCAGGCGGGTTTGAAGGTCATGAAGACCCCTGCCTCCATTCCTGCAATCCTGCCACGCCTGGATAAGAAATACAAGGTCCCGTACAATTCCCCAGCCTGTCTTATTAGTCAACCGAAGCAGGACTCTGTTATTTCTCAGGCGGCACAACGTTGTGCCAGGAACCCCTCGTCTCAATTGTTGGCTCCTCCTGATCGAGAGGGCAGACGCCATGATACCATTGGAAAGAAGTTTTCCACCATGGCGACAACTACTGTCCGGGCAGCGAATTCTCTTGCTATCCTAGGCCGCTATGACAGGAAAATGTGGCCGGACATTTCCCCCTTTATCGACATGTTGCCAGAGGCCTCTAAAGTGGAAGCTTTAAAGATACTCCAAGAGGGAGAATAGATCTCTGCCGAGATCATTGATTGTGCAGTGGACGTCTCTTCCACGGATTTTCGCCAACTGGCAGGGGCGGCAGGGCTGTTTAAAGGCTACTTCTTTTTGGCAGGAGGTACAAACAAAGATTATCGACATACCTTATGACAGCGAATCACTTTTTGGCCAGCACATTGATGAAGCCCTCCAGGTGATTAAAAAGTATACCGACACCGCATGTGCTCTTGGCACTCTACAATACAAGAAGCAGCCCTTTCGTGGTGCAAAGGGTCGTGATTCCTCCTATTCTTTTCAAGGAGGCTACAATCAATACCGGCAGTACCAACCCTATCAGGATCAACAGCGTTATTCCTCCTCCCAGCAACAGCAGTCTTTTAGTCAATCGCCGGCTGCCTCTTATAAGCAGTACAGATGTAAATCCTCCTACAGAGGCAGAAAAAAGCAGTGACAGCTGCCATCTGCCAACCACTCTACCGATCAACCCGACCAAGGTTGGAGGGCGAATCTCCCATTTCTTCTCAAACTGGTCTGCCATAACTACAGATCGATGGGTTTTGGACATAGTGTCCAGAGGACACACTCCAGAATTTGTAAAATTTCCCCCAAATTCTTCTCCCAAAGGTCTTCCTCTTGCCCATCTGAAGGAACTTTCTTGCCAAATCAAGGTCATGTTAAAGAAAGTAGCGATCGAAGTGGTACCAAATTTACAAAGGGGTGCAGGCTTCTCTTCAAGATTCTTCCTTAAGAAAAAATCGGGGGGAGTGGTGCCCCATTTTAGACCTTCGTTCCCTCAACAAATTCCTCAAGAAACAAACTTTCCGGATGTTGTCTCTCCAAGAAGTGCTTCAACTACTGTCTCAAGGAGATTACATTACACTGGACCTTCAAGATGCCTATTTTCATGTCCCTATCCTACCCAGACACAGGAAATTCCTATGCTTCAGAGTGGCTGGCAGAGACTTCCAATTCAAGGTCCTTCACTTTGGCCTCCGCTCTGCGCCACATCTTCGTCAGGCTAGTGTCCAAATATTTCCCTATCTCGACGACTGCCTTATAAAGGCGCAGTCGTTCACAGTCGCAACCAGACATATTCTAATATGCCAGTCTCTGTTTCAGTCGCTGGGCCTTTTCATAAATCTAGAGAAGTTTCACTTCACCCCCTCTCAAGTACGGACTTTCCTGGGAGCCATCATAAACACTCTGCAAGCAAGGGCATTTGTATCAAACGAAAGACAACAATGAATTTGCAAACTGGCAACTCGCTTCCACACAAAAAAGTCAGTTTCTGTTCGACAGTTCAAATTGCTTCTGGGGATGCTATCTTCCTGCATTCCCCTAATTTCCAACTGTCGCCTCAAAATGAGACCTTTACAGAAGGAACTCGACAAACAATGGCAACAGGTCTCAGGGTCCTTCTACGATGTTGTCAACCTCACATCTCGAATGCAAAGAGCGTTGTTATGGTGGACTCTCATACCAAACGTCTCAGCAGGCTGCTCGTTTGTAGTGGACGCTGCAAATTTCATCCTCACGACAGACGCCTCCCTCGAGGGGTGCGGGGCACATCTTCAGGGTCTCAGTCAAGGGAAAATGAGACACACAGCAGTGAACTTGGCACATAAACCTCTTGGAGTTACTGGTGATATTCCTGGCACTGAAATCCTTTCGCACCCTCATTCGCGGAGCTTCAGTGTTGATCCGGACGGACAACACAACAAGCATGCATTATGTAAACAAACAAGGGGGCACGAGGTCCACTTTGCTATCCCTAGAAGCTCAGCAAATTTGGGATTGGGCGATTCAGCATCAAATAACTTTAACGGCAGTTCATGTTCCGTGAGTGCCCAACATTCTAGTGGACTCCCTGAGCAGGTCAATCTCGTCCAACCAGGAGTGGGAACTTCATCAAACAACGCTGGGTGGCATCTTTCAGCTTTGCGGACGCCCCAATCTGGATTGCGACCGACCTGAACCGCAAATGCGCTTTCTACGCAAGTAGGCTTCCCAAACCAGGGTCATACGGGAATGCTTTTTTGATGAACTGGTCAAAAATGTATGCTTACGCTTTTCCACCGATTCCTCTAGTTTCAAGGGTGCTTCGGAAAATGCAGAGAGAACCCTGACGCATTCTTCTCATAGCCCCCAGATGGCCTCGCCAGATCTGGTTTACAGTCGGAGTGCGATCCAATTGTGCTCCGTCCAATTCCGGATCTTCTTACTGCGAACCAAGAACAAGTCTGCCATCCGTATCCAACATCTCTGCGATTGAACACTGTGAGTTTGCCAACTAAGTTATCCCTTCGGACTGCAGAGAGGTTCTAGCTAACACCAGAGCACCCTCCACTATCAAAACCTACAAAGTTAAGTGGAAACGGTTTTGTCTTTGGTGTGAAGCTTCAAATGTTCACCCTGTTCATTCTACACCAGAGCAACATTTGCCTTTTTTCTTACAATTAGCAAAATCTGGACTTTCTCACTCTACCCTTAAGATTTTTCTGGCCGCAATTTCCAAATTCCGACAGGATGGTTCCAATTCTCTTTATTCTTCAAGAATAAGGCAACAATTTTTCAAAGGCTTATTTCGGATGTTTCCGCCAATTCGATGCCCGCCTCCGCCTTGGCATCTGAACATGTGTTGGCACAACTCATGAAGCCCCCATGTGAGCTCATTCATAGAGCCGATCTCAAATTCTTCTCTTGGAAGACTTCATTGCTTTTAGCTCTTACCTCTGCTCGATGAGTCAGTGACATACAGGCTTTTACTATTAAACCGCCTTTTCTTCAATTCACCAAAGACTCTATGGTGCTCCGCACTAACCCGCCCTTTATCCCTAAAGTACCTTCTGATTTTTTCCCTAATCCACAGTCGTCGGCGGAAAAGACTTTACATTCTTTAGATGTTAAAAGGTGTTTAAAATTGTATCTGCAAAAAACAGCCAGTGTCTGTAAAACTGATTAACTTTTTATAGCCTATGGCATGATGCGTAAAGGACATCCAGCAACTAAACAGACTATTGCACGATGGATATCTAGTACAATTTCCTTTTGCCATCAGCAAGCGGGCAAGACACTTCACACAACGGTTAGAGCGCATTCTACCAGAGCAGTCTCCTCTTCTACAGCTCTCTTTGCTGGTGTACCTCTTCACCAGATTTGCAGAGCCGCAATATGGTTCAGCAGACACACCTTTCCTAAGCACTACTGTCTGGAAGCTGCCGACAAGGCTGACACAGCGGTGGGGCAAGCGGTGCTACGTAATCTTTTTAAGTAAGGTGAGCCTCTGTTTCTTCCCTCCTCCTGCAAAGAATGTGTGTGTGCGTGTATGTATATATATATATATATATATATATATATATATATATATATATATATATTCACTGAAAAAACCATAGGTTTCAGGGGTGTTATAGTTAGCTGGACTTTTCACTTGTACAAAACCATTGAAATTCCCCCGTTATAGTTAGTTCAGCTAACTATAACTCGCGCGCCCGCAATGCACTGCTGATGACGTCACATATTACATCACTCATGACATGGTCAGTGACATCACTCATGACATCACTGATGACATCTCAAATGACATCACTGATGACATCACTGATGACATCATCCAGTGAATGTGTGTTTTTCTGAAAATTAAATATGTTTTATATATGTATATCTCAAGGTCGATGGAAGAATAAATGGGTATATAAGTGTCTAAATGGATGATTTGTTTTTGAAAAATTGATTGTGTAACTGACTGATTAAGTGTATCATAGTGAATACATGGCTTAGTGAGTAATGTTTAAATATGTAAATATCTGTATCAGTCTCTCACTTTGTGTATAAGTGGCTGCATGGGTTGGTGAGTAGCTACATGGGTGTCTATATAGGTTATTAGTTGGTTTTTTGAGTATCAGTCTGAGTGTCTGCATGGTTCGGTGGGGGGTATTACGTAGTGCATAGGTGCATGAATGAGTGACTCACTGTTTGTATGTGTTGAACACAGCATGTGTGCAGGACTGTATGGGTGGATGAGTGTGTGTATGGGTGTGTTAGTGAGTGAATGACTGTCTCAATAGTGTCTTTATGAGTAACTACATATGTTTTAAACTAGTATATGTGACTATTGGTGTATATATGTGAGTATATGTGAGAGTGAGAGATTGAAAGAGTTCCTGTATGAATAAGTATGTGTTTCTATAAGTGATTGTTTAAAAGACTAAGTATGTGTAAGTTTCCGTAGAAGTAAGTATGGTGGTGTGTGTATAACTGTATATGCAAGTAAATGTATGTTTGATTCTTTATTAGCATGAGTGACTATGTGTGTGAGTAACTCTATGGATGAGTGGCATTGTGTAACAGGATGTATAGGTGTATGAGTACATATGATGAGTGAGTACATGTATGAGTGACTGTATAGGACTGTTGGTGAATGAGTGGATGTGTATGTGGATCTTAGAATTACTGAAGAGGTTGTTGTAACTGGTATTGGTATGTCCATTGTTTTGAAAATTTTAGTCTCTATTTTTGAATGTGTGTATCAAAGGTTATATTAGGGTGAGAGGAGGTCTGCCACTCTATCACAAGGATGATGTCATCAGTGATGTCATCAGTGATGTCATTTGAGATGTCATCAGTGATGTCATGAGTGATGTCACTGACCATGTCATGAGTGATGTAATATGTGACGTCATCAGCAGTGCATTGCGGGCGCGCGAGTTATAGTTAGCTGAACTAACTATAACGGGGGAATTTCAATGGTTTTGTACAAGTGAAAAGTCCAGCTAACTATAACACCCCTGAAACCTATGGTTTTTTCAGTGAATTTCTGAGGTTTTTTAAATGCTAATTCCTAACTATAACGTGCCTGAAACCTATGGTTTTTTCTGTGAATTTCAAAGGTTTTTTAAATGCTAATTTCTAACTATGCCTACAGAGATAGGACATGTGAAGAAAGAAGAAAAAATGCACAGAAAGAAACAAAAGAAGTGCAGAAAGAAGCAACAGAAGTCCTCAAATACGAAGATAAGTGCAGGAAGAAGGATAACGTGCAGAAAGAACAAAAAGAAGAGCAGAAAGAAGCCTTGTTGCAAAATCATCCTGTACCCTCAACTTTTTCAGACGGATACTGGTGGTAACTGAGTCTGACTAACCAGTCCTAGAGCCAGTGCTATGTTAAAATACACTTAGAATACAGTGAAAACACCTACATACACTAGGGAACATTATGCGTTGGGGTCCCCCTGTGATCAGCATGACCTCCTCTGTAAGCCCCTAGTGTATAATAGGGCATGGGGATTAAAACTACCTCTTAAAACAGGCCACAGGGCGTTTTTGCACACGTTAACTCAGGCCCCGTCCCCTCCCTTCACCACTGTGTAAACACGCCCTGTGTCCATTTTTAGTTGGGAGATTAAGTTCATTTGAATCCTGAGGGTCCCTAGGGTCCAACTATCCCACTAGGTACCTCCAGTAAGTGCCACAGAGCTGCGTTGCAGAGAGGTGTAAAATTTGGCACGGCCTGGACCACCTCTCTGCAATGCAGCTCAGTGGCGCTTACTGGAAGCACTTGGTGGGCTAGTTAGCCCCCAGGGGCCCTCAGTATTGAAGGGAAATTATATCCCCAATTTAAAACGTGCCATAGTGCGTGTTTGCACACGTCACCTCAGGCCCCGTCCCCTCCCTTTACCACTGTGTAAACGCGCCCTGTGGCTGTTCTAAGTTGAGAGATTAAGTCCCCCTGAATCCTAAGGGTCCCTAGGGTCAAACTAGACCACTAGGTACCTCCAGTAAGCGCCACAGAGCTGCGTTGCAGAGAGGTGTAAAAAGGGGCTTGGCCTCAGAACACCTGGCTACAGCGCAGCTCCCTGGCGCATACTGGAGATGCCTGTTGGGGGCGCGTTTGCAGAGTGCTGCACGGAGGGGGCATGGCCTCCGGCACGATGCCAGTCTTTTATTTATTTTAGTTTTTTAAGAAGGGGGGCTGTTTGGTTCCCCTTCTTATTCTAATTTATTGGCCCTGATGACCCCATCCCCCAGGGCCAGTCTCCTAATTTTATTTTTTTGACCCCAATCCCCAGGGCCGGCCACTGTTTTTTATTATTTTTAAAAAATATATATTTATAGACACACCTAGGACATGCTGGACAAACCGTACGTACCTATCACCATGACGATTTGCGTGATATTCATTAAAAGGCGACTATGCATGCAATGAATCCACGTGGAATGTATTTACACCACTAGTGAAGCTCTGACATGTCTGATGCCCTACCGTGCCTAATCCTGGTAGACACCCTTGTCGTTTATTTATACAAACATGGGTAGCTATTGACGGGCACATTTAATACACATGCACACCAAGCCATTCAAAGGGGATTCGACAAAAATTCGACCAAAACTATGCAAGAAACCCCCCTCACGGTTAATAAAACACACATCCACTGCCGGATGTGTAATACTTTTTATTTTACTCTCTGGAAAGGGGACGAACATCACTTGAGAGTCACAGCGTGCTCCTGACAGAGCCCAATGCTGTGTTACACCCACCATTGCCTGCCGAGTGCCACACACCTCTGTGTTGTATTCCACTAGCTAGTGCATATGCTATGACACTCTCTAGCCCATGTGCACTGTAACACCACCCTGTGAATATGTCATGCCACACTTGTCTTCGCACGGGTTATATTGCCCCATCTAACGTGCCTTTCTCGATGCCTATGTTATAACGCACAGTGCTATGCCATACATATTACAATCTGGGATCCATATCTTTGTCACAGTGCATATGCAACGTTACACTCCCCGGCACATATTTTATATTACAACTTTAGAGACTAGTTAGGTTACACAACACTGCCCTGTGCATATTACACTCCAAGGCGCTAGTGCCTGTGCTATCTCGCGCTCTCCAATGAATCTGTCATTGCGCACAATGTATTGCATATTATATTTCACGCCCGGTTCATCTTATATCACACTTTTTGGTGCATAGTTTATACCATACACTATATCTAGTTTTCATTTTCAATCGTGCTCTCAGGACTATGTTCTATATAACACTGTGTTCACCTACCCTTTTCACGGGCATTACATTTTGCGATAGGGGGTGGAGGGTCAGGGGGTGTTTCTGCCAAGTGAGCCCGGAGTCACAGTCACAAACGTCCTCTTCTTCCTGAATAAAAGTGAGATTATGCTGCATACTTGTTCATATTTTAAGTAGTTCGCACAGACACAATGTTTTAAAAACAATAAAGTTCCTAATACCCGCCTTCTCTGAACAGTTAGCTTGCTGCCCCATCCCCTTCCTCCCTATCCTCTGTTGTGTGAATCCATGGACTAGCCTCCTCCCTCCTGCCATGCATGGTCTGATGTGCTGCCACTGCCCTCAATTTAGTATGATGTACCAGTCCACTCCTCCTGCCCTCCATTGCCCAATTCTATGCCCCATCATTGACCTCCTGCTTAAACTCTGTGCTTAGCTTGCTGCCCCTATTCTCCTTCCCCCTGCCCTCCGATGTCTTTGTGCATGCCCCTGCTCCATCCTTTTTGCCCACCATGTCCCATGGACCTGCCACTCCTATCTACTCTGAGTGTTCTGTTGAGCTGCCACTCCCCTCCCACCTGCCTAGCATTGTCAGATGACTGTAACCTGTCCCTGCCACCTCCACCCTGCCTGTCCACATGCCATGCCCCTATCCTCTTCCTCCTGTCCTACATGGTCCATTGTACTGCCACACCCTTCTGCCCTCCCTGGTCTGTTGTGCTGCAACTGCTCCTCCTGCCTGCCCCGTGTGGTCTGTTGTGAGGTCCCTTCCCCTGAACTTTCTTGTCTGTGCACAGGTCCTGACCCTCCCTTCTATCCTCCATCGTCCTTTGTGCATGCCCCTCCACCCTCCTTCTTGCCCATCATAGCCATTGTGCTGCCACTAACCCTCCCACTTGCCATGCATGGTCTTCTGTGCTGCCATGGCCCCTCCCACCTTCCCTGTGTGGTCAGTTAGCTGCCCCTGACCCCCTCCCACCTTCCCTCCATGGTCTGTGTGTATGTCATCACAGTCTCACTGTTGCTCTTCATGGTGTGTCTTGCTTCTAGTGCCCATCCTGCCTGACCTCCATGGCTATCTTGCTGCTCCTGCCCTGCCCCCTTGCCCCCAGCCCTACTCCCTCCCTCCTGGCTTGTCTGTTCCATTGTAATGCCCCTGATCCGTCCCTCCTGCCCTTTATGGTCTGTTATGCTGCAGCTTTCTCTCCTGTCTGTCCATTATGGTCAGCTAGCTACCATTGCCTCTTGCCCCTCTGTTCTCTGTTGTCCATGTGCATGGTCCTGTCCCCTCCCTCTTGCTTTCTATGGATTGTTGTGCTGCACTCCCATCCTGCATGCCCTGTGTGGTGTATTGTGCTGCTGCAAACCCTGATGCCTGCCCTGCAGGGTCAGTTTGGTGCACCTCTCCATGTCCCTCCTGTCCTCTGTTATCCAAGTCCATGTCCCTATCCCATTTCCTTCCATGATCCAATGTACCATACTTGCGAACATTTTGAACTTGGTAAGAGGGAGATTTTGAAAAAAAACTGGGGTATTGATTTTCCCCTTTGAGTTACATTGAAAAAGAGGATATTGTAGACAGGAGACAGATCAAATAAAGCCCATTTGAGCTTAAAAACATTGGACGTTTCCTGGCTGAATCGGGTCTGTTGGCATGTATGGTTGTACTACCATTGCCTCTTCCTTCTGCCCACAATGGTCTATTACATTGCCACAGCCTTGAAGGAGGGTAGATTTTGTATCACAGGGGGCCCCTGGCCCGTTCTGTCCACACCTGAAGTATGAGACCCTTGTCCTTGCCCTGGCAGCTGCATTTGTAGGCCGTATTAAATTGACCAGCGGGTCCTGTGTTGCTATATAATTATCCTGAGACATCCTTACCACTCAGCCAGCATAAAACCCCTGTGTAGGCCCTTCTGTTCAATATGTAGGCCTCTTTGTTAAATTGACCATAGCTCTGCAATTTTAGTGTATAGCAGTCTGACGGCAGGTCTGCGAGGCCTTCTGATCCAAACTAGTAGCCCCCACCCTACCCGAGTGCTCCGTGCTGGGTATCAAAGTTCAACATCCCCCTGAAGCTGTCGACATACAGTAGGCTGCATCCTGGACTGGTACTTGCTTCCTGGGCAGGTTTCCCGCTTTTAAGGAAGTGGCAACCGCAGAGCGTCAAGTTAGGAGAACTGAGGAGATTTTATACATGAATATATTGAATTCCCGTACAATACCCATTATTTTCTGCTTGCTCTATGGAACTTACGATAAGCGATTGGCCTGAGAGACTGACCTTTTCACAGAGTCCATTGTCAGCATTAAGTGGGTAAATGACGAAATGTCTGGTAAAATCTGCAGACGAAGCTTTTGGGTAGCATACGTAGGTAGATGTAGCATGCAAAGGAGCCCACAAAATGATATAAAAAGGGAGCACCCACAGATATCGACGGACTACCTCGCCGTCTGTATGTAGGTTAACAGGCAGTGCAGGTTTTCCCCAAGAGCTGGGAGCTCTTGTCTTCCTTTGCTTAAAATGTCTTGCTCTGCTTTGCTTGAAGTATCTTATTCTATTTTACCTATATGAAATGTCATGTTATGTTTAACCATTGTTCTCTTTACTTTTGCATTTAAAAGATTTTGTATTGTAATTGCAGGAATGCTTGCTCTAAGAGTAAACGTGAGTGTTCCTAGGTAACATTTTCCTTGGTGTAACTTGTTTCTCATGATGCATTTATAGATGTGTTTTCTCTCTCTCACTGTCAGTACATTAATTGAGATACAGAGAATATTATGACAGCTGTATGATTATCTGGATTCTGTATTTTGTACTTTATGTCTCTATTCTGCGGTTTCTTTGAAGTTGCATCTTCTCATTAAACTGCCATTGTATTCTGCCTCCAATTCCATGTCTCATATGTCTGTTTTCTTCATTTTTGGAGCAAGCGTTCCTAGGCACCCCGGCTCAAATTAAGGTGCCCCTTTTGTCCCTGACTCACTCTCCTGCTCAGTTCTGTGGTGGCTCCCGGGGATCTGGGGACCGCCCCTAGCTTCCTTGACCCGTAATAGATCTTCCCTCCAACAGCCTCTCTTGCAAGTCCTGTATTGTTGGTTTGTTGCCCCTGCCCCCCTTTCCACTGCCCTCCATAGTCTGTTGTGCTTCCACGGCCCTTCCTGCCTGCTCAGTGTGGTTAAATTGTTGCCTTTGCACCCTCCTACCTGCCTTCAATTTTCAGAGTCCGTGCCCCTGGCCTCTGCCTCTCAACAGTATCCTAATGAACAACTAGATTGCTAACATTCTATATTTATTACAAAAGTGTGGAACGCCTGACATCATCTTGATGTAATCAAAACTGTAATACCTAGAGCATTTCCTTTAGAAATTACATATATGAGAGGGTCTTATTGGCATCAAAATTATGGTTAGTGCTCTAAAAGACTAAAATAAGGACATATTTTCTGAGTTTTCAAATAGCGACAAAGCACTTTTAAATTATTTGTTATCTTTATGTTTTTTTATCCAGTTGACCACTTGATTAAATGTTGCACTTAGGGGAGAGGATGTGGTGTTACTTCCAGAACTGCAGACTTTGCAACTGGGGAACCAGTTCGAAGTTTCTGCTTCAGCTCGACATTCTGTGATTCTGGTCAAATCACTTAGTCTCCCCATGTCTACAACCAAAATGAATTTGTTCTTGTGTGATGTAACCAATGCTCATGTAAAGCACTCCAATACCTGACAAGTCTGCACTATATAACACTGCAAAAACACAAAATAATAAGTGTTTTGCACACTTCTGTCATTGGGCTATATTTGGGCTACATCTGGGTGATTTTGGGCTACATTTGGGCTCTTTTGTCTCCGGTGGCCATCTTGGGAGATTTATTTGTTATGAAGTTTCCTAATTTCCTCATGTACTGCAGTCTCCTCAGTAGGAAATGCTTTCAGTTTTTTACTTTGATTCCATCATGAAGGTATTCAGATATGTCACACATTTGCCATAAATTCTGAATGTTAGCACTCTAGTTGCTCATTAGATCACTGTAGTAAAACTACTGCACCATGGAAGTCTGCTCCTGGTATTAAAAGTGCATGTTTCAGTCTGCATGTCAGAATTTTTTAATGAAATAGAAGAGGATTTGAGAAGTCACTCAAAATGTGCCCTCATTTTCTTTCTTCAGCATTAATCATAATTTCTATGGCAAAATGAACCTCCTCATTGTGTTCCTTTTTAAATTAAATGTTTTAAGTGTTACCAGTTTATTCCAATCAAGATGGCTTCAGGTGTGCCATACTTTTGTCATAATGAAGACAGTAAGGCTCTAGTTGTTTTTAAGAACATTCTGGGACATTCTGTCATTGGGCTATAATTGGGCTACATCTGGGTGATATTTGGGCTACATTTGGGCTCTTTTGTCTCTGGTGGCCATCTTGGGAGACTTATTTGTTATGAAGTTTCCCAATTTCCTCATTTACTGCAGTCTCCTCAGTAGGAAATACTTTCAGTTTTTTACTTTGATTCCATCAAGAAGGCATTCAGATGTGTCACACATTTGCCATAAATTCAGAATGTTAGCACTCTTTTTGCTCATTTGATCACTGTAGTAAAGCTACTGCTCACCAGGGAAAACTGCTGCTGGTATTGAAAGTGCATGTTTCAGTCTGCATGTCAGAATTTTTTAATGAAATAGAAGAGGATTTGAGAAGTCACTCAAAATGTGCCCTAATTTTTCTTTCAGCAGCACTAATCATACTTTTTATGGAAAAATGAACCCCCTCATTTTGTTCCTTTTTAAATTAAATGTTTTAAGAGTTACCACTTTAATCCAAGCAAGATGGCTTCAGGTGTGCCATACGTTTATCATAAGTAGGACTGTTAGCGCTCTAGTAGTTCTTTGGAACACTCTGGGAAGCTGCAGTAGAACACAAAGGAATCAACTGACAGTCTCTGCCCTTGTTGGATGTACATGTTTTACTGAGAATGTCAGACTTCATTCTCACATGACTGAGAAAGATAATGTGAATTTACAGAAAATAAGCTCTCAGTTTAGCCTATAGATCACCTTCCAAACCTCTGTGGTAAAAGCATGAGAAAATATTTTTCTCTCAATCATGATATCCCAGCAGAAGGCTTTTTCACATGGTGAAATCACCTTAGAACATACCACAATTCCTAAAATGAGTATGGTACCATCAACAAATGATTTATAATGTAACTAAAGTCTTAAAACCTTCTATTAACTGCAATGCTTTTTAATGAGGTGCTATCATGTATATTGGTCCCAAGATGGCTGCCAACACTTCTTGGATGAAGTGCTGACAGCCAATCAGATCTCAGGATGAGATGTGTGGTTAGGCTCCGCCCACATATATATATGCTTTTAAATGCTATTTTCTCAGGAAATACTGAACAGATTTACATCAGACCTGCAAAAGGCACTTCCTTGACCTTATGGCTACCTCTCTGCCAAATTTCAAGTAATTCTGTTCAGCCGTTCGGGCTGTAGCTGTGTCTAAAGGTCCTATGGAAAAATGCATGGGGAAAACGCGTTTTGGGACCCCCCTTTTTTCTCGGCCCCTGCTTGACGAATCCCCCCGAGACTTTCAGGGTAGGAGCGGAGCGTAGCGCCCCACCTATTTTGAAAATTTCGCGAGGATTCGTCGACCGGCGCCAAAGTTATTCCAAATAGAATGTTGCGGATTTCCTATGGAAACAGGGTCCTAACTATAACTACCTACTGGCGACCGCCAGTAGGTAATATACACACACACACACACACAGCAGGGCTGCAGGGGGAGGTGCTTCGTATCACAGGGGCAGAGGAGGGGCAAGTGACCACCTGACTGGGAGTGGTCTTAGCTATATCATCGTAACAGCGGACCCCCATGGAGAAGAGAAGCCACTTGGAACAGGGCACTGATGGAAGCCGTATCGGAGGCTGAAACGCGTCTGCCAGCGTTTCAAGGACCTTTTTACTGAGCGCGCATCACACCAATAAAGCCTCTTCTGAAGTCTACCCCGGAGCTGTGTCGCATTCTTCCTTACCTGGGTGAGTAATTGATGTATGTTTATATATGTATGTGTGTGTGTGTGTATATATATATATATTCACTTAAAAAACCATTCATTTGAGATGTCATCAGTGATGTCATGAGTGATGTAATATGTGACGGCATCAGCAGTGGATTGCGGTCACGCGAGTTATAGTTAGCTGAACAAACTATAACGGGGGAATTTCAATGGTTTTGTACGATTGAAATGTCCAGCTAACTATAACGTATGTGAAACCTATGGTTTTTTCAGTGAATTTGCAAGGTTTTTTAAATGCTAATTCCTAACTATAACGTGTGTGAAACCTATGGTTTTTTAAGTGAATTTGCAAGGTTTTTTAAATGCTAATTTCTAACTATAACGTGTGTGAAACCTATGTTTTTTTTAGTGAATTTGTAAGGTTTTTTAAATGCTAATTTATGTATGTATTATTATATTTTTTATATATTTATTTTACAACAATCTACCTATGTATATAGTTATAGATTGACTGTATCCTGTAATATGGAATGGCTTTTTTTTTAAATTTGGATAAAGTTGAACAGCATAGTTAATATCTTCTATAAACTTATAAACAGTTTAAAATGTTTTTTTTTTTAAGGGTTTTTCACGGTGCGCGCACCTTGCGCGCACCGTACGCGCACCGTGCGCGCACAGGCAATTTTTTTTATTAAAGGAAATGGTTTTTTTTTATTTACGAGGTCCTTTAGGGACCCCCTGAGAAGGTCTAGGGGTCAGGGAGTGTCTTCCCTGCCTCCTTTTCATGTTTTAGAAATCGGGTTAAAAGTAATTCATTTCTGCTGCGTGCGTGCACCGTGCGCGCATCGTGCGCGCACCGGCAATTTTTTTTATTAAAGGAAATGGGTTTTTTAGGGACCCCCTGAGAAGGTCTAGGGGGTCAGGGAGTGTCTTCCCTGCCTCCTTTTCATGTTTTAGAAATCGGGTGATCCGTGCGAGCACCATGCGCGCACGGTGCGCGCATACGTGCGAGCACCGTGCACGCACGGCAAATCATGTGATTACAAAACAACACTTTTCATTGGTTCATAGTAGTTTCTGTTCCAGAATCTTCAAACACCACACCCACTCCCCTCACTATTTCTTCTTATTTCCTGGGACAAGGAGCTGAACAGCTACTGTAGTAAAATGTTACTGGAAAATGGCAGAACAGCAGTCTACTTCAGGGAGTGAGGAGGAGACCTTTGTGGTACCACCAAGGAAGAGAAAACAAAAAGACTCTTTCATCTGGAAATTCTTCACCTTTCCAGAGGGCCAAAAGAAGGTCAACGCCCCGAAGGTGACATGCACTATTTGTGGAACTGTCTTGTCCAGAGGAGATCCCAGCAAGAAATACTCATTTAGTATTTATTCAATGCTGAGGCACTTCAAAACAGTGCATCCTGTACCTTATGCTCGAGAGACAACTAGAGCCCTAAGGGACAACCCTCCACCTGCTCAGCCGAGCACATCATCTGCGGCCGCAGATTCACCGTGTACCAGGCCACTGGACATCCGCCCACTTTTCCAGAAGGTGCACATACATTGTAATGTGTGCAATGCTGTTCTTTGCTACGGTGAGAGCAGTATTAACTTGATTGACAACAGAATACAGCAGCACACAAGCTCCAGCCCATAATTTTTTTCATTTATTGTTTTTGTTCCTGTTGAACAGTTTTTCATTCCCAGTTTTTTTTTTGGTGCTCTAAAAAAATAAAAAAAAATACAAAATTGTTAAAAAAAAAAAAACTACAAAACAAAAAAGACAAAAAAAAAATTTCTTTTCAGAATTCACTTCACTTCTCCAAGAAGAGCTATATTCCTAATATACTGTGTTGTAATTTTATTGAATGAATGTGTAGTGTATACATGAATGATTGAAATGATTGACATGACTGAGTGAAGAGGAGGAAAGGACAAACAGAATGAGTGAGAAAAGGAAAGTATGATCAGTCATGAAAGGGAAGTGAAAGACTGACTGCAACAAAAGGACTAAGGGTAGAGGATACAGGTAAGAAGAGTGAATGAGTAAGGGAATGGCAGTGAGTAATGGAGAGTGATGGAGGGGGAGTGAGAAAAGGGGAGTAAGGGACGGAGATAGGAAAAGGGAGTAACAGATTAAGCGGATGAAGTACAGCAGGGTAAAGGGATTGAAAGTAAGAGAAGTGGAGTGATGGTGAGATAAGGGGTATGAGCATTAGAAAAGGGGATAAGGGAAAGTGAGAGATGGGGAATGAGGGGATGGAGGGATTTAGGAAACTGGAGTGAGAGAAAGAGAGTCAGGATTTCAATGAGCAAAGGAGAGTGAGGGAGAGTGAAGGAAAGAATGCGAAAAGATGAAGGGGTGTGAGATACAGACAGGAGGAAGTGAAGTAGGAGAATAGGAGTGACTTTGAGTAAAGGATAGTGACAGTTAGGGAAGGTGAGGGAAGGAGAATGACGGAGAAGGTTAAAAAATTAACATAGATGGAAAATGAGTGATGGAGAGAGGAGGAGTGGTAGAAACAGAGATGGTAAGGAAATTAACGGTAAGACAGACAAAGGGAGAGAGACAGAAACAGAGACAGAGAGCAAGCAACTGAGAAGGAGTAAGGCAGTTAGAATGACTGAGACATATGGAGACAGGGAGAGAAACATGGTTAAAAAAATAGTGATGGAGGCAGTAAACCTAGGGGAGTAGTAGAGAAGGAGTGAGGGAGTTACAAAAGAGCAGTAAAGGAAGAAGAGAGAGGGAAGGGGAATGAGAAAAGCAGAGTGAGGAGAAGTGAAGAAAAGGGAGCATGAAAGTGAAGGGGTGAGAAATACAGATATTTTAAACTTACCTGACCAACAAAATTACTTAATTAGAAATAAATGGTTTTTTTTAATTACAAGAAAAATGGATTCAATTTCCTAAATTTTCTTTCTAGATCTGAAAAAAAAGAAAAAATGTAGTAATATGTAACAATACATTTTAGAATACAGTACACATATTTTCATATTTAACAAAGTAATTTTTTGCCCTTTTTTTGCTGTTTTCAGAATATATTGAATTTCACTGAAAATAGTGATATCAATTGTATTCATCACTTAAGAGCGGGCAAAAAAATAAACAATCTGGTTGAAAAAATAGTGATGGAGGCAGTAAACCTAGGGGAGTAGTAGAGAAGGAGTGAGGGAGTTACGAAAGAGCAGTAAAGGAAGAAGAGAGAGGGAAGGGGAATGAGAAAAGCAGAGTGAGGAGAAGTGAAGAAAAGGGAGCATGAAAGTGAAGGGGTGAGAAATACAGATATTTTAAACTTACCTGACCAACAAAATTACTTATATAGAAATAAATGGGTTTTTTTAATTACAAGAAAAATGGATTCAATTTCCTAAATTTTCTTTCTAGATCTGAAAAAAAAGAAAAAAAGTAGTAATATTTACCAATACATTTTAGAATACAGTACACATATTTTCATATTTAACAAAGTAATTTTTTGCCCTTTTTTTGCTGTTTTCAGAATATATTGAATTTCACTGAAAATAGTGATATCAATTGTAGTCATCACTTAAGAGCGGGCAAAAAAATAAACAATCTGAAAGATTGTTTAAAAAAGCCCTGAATCTATCCTCAGTAAAACATACCTTGATAGAAATGTAACATATATATTAAAAATATCTTCTAAGAACAATAACTATTTGCAATAAATAACGTCTGTAAATCTTGTTGCTTAAGCACATACACCAAAATAATATCTGTCAAAGAAGTCCACAATAGAAACATTTACCTTTCCATGAGGCCAAATGGTAATTTTTAAATCCTTTTTAGGTGAAATATCCAATGGTAATCCTATAAAATCGAAATAATGGTTTCTTCAGATGCTGCAATTTGTATCTAAAATTTTGGTTTTAGAAAAATTAAGTAGGAATTTGGTAATTCTGCAGGCAAACGTTGCTTGAAAATCAATTGAGAATCATTACACATTGTCCAGCCTTTTTCACATTTTAGATAAACTGTGTAATGACCAGAAGTTTTAGAAGGTCCATCATGGAAAATTATTGCAACTGCAACAAAAGTCTTTCCCGATATTGATAATTGATTTCCTACAAACTTCTTTATTAAAGTGTCCAATTTTGTTCCATCAGCTCTACAACGTTGCATCATTAAAATTATATACTGTCCATATTTCTTTGAAAATAATGTTGATAACATTTCTGATTTACATTGAGACCATTCCATGTTGTGATTTGCATCTTTAATTAATTTACTAGAAGTCACTGATTTACTCTCTGGTAATGTTAAATGTATGAACCTTTCAGAATCAACATTAGTGCTGCATGTGTTCATACAGTTTTCACAACAATGTTCCCATTTATAAGAGAGACCAAACATATTTTCTATTTCTACCCCTTCATCTTCCAGTACCATAAGCATATACATTAAGAATTCCTGTGCATCTTGCTGGACATTTTGTGTAAACTGTGTACATCCAGAACATACATCTAAAAGATTCCTAACATCAGAAGCACTTCCTATTTTAGTTTTATCATTACTCAACTTCTCATAAAGGAAACTCAGCAGAGAACAAAATCTTTTTTCATGATTTAGTATTATCTGCTCTTGCAAACTTTCAAGATAAAATACAACATTCAGCACTACATTAGCGTAGCAGTTGACACCAGAGCTATTTTCAAAATGATAACCAACAACCTCTTCAACATTGTCCTTTTTCTTTTTGTTTGCAATCACATCACTCTCTTTTTGTTTTCTCTTCTTTACATCCTCATTATAGATATTCTCAATTCTCCTTTTCCGACAAACAACACGTTTTTCAAACACAGGATACTGACCTAAATGAGGAGTATAGCTTCTTTTTAATCTATTATACTCCTTTACACAATTTGCATCAGCACTAACTTTTGAGTCATCAAAGTCTATCATGAATAAACCAGATCATTTTTTCACTCGTGACAAAGCAACATATGCCATTCCTTCTTTAAACACACTAGATCCAATGTTTACAAAAGCACTATCTACAGTTAATCCTTGAGATTTGTGAATAGTTACAGCATATGCTAGAGGAAAACGGAAACTACTTCCTACGTACATATGTCTTTCACAAGCAAACAACGAACTGAACAACGACTAATGTCTTTAACCTCTTCAATCTGATCAAATTTTATTTTTAAAAATTCAATTCCATCTTTTTTCTGGTAATTAACAAAACCCACAACTTAACCTATAGCTCCATTCACTAAACCTTTTTCTACATTCAAATGACGTCTTAAAATTACTCGACAGTTCATACATACATAAAGATTCTTTTCTAAACCAGCTGTTTTCGATATGTTTTTCTCTAGAGAATCCAATTTAGTTTTCAATTTGCCTGTCAATATAATAGTTATTCCTTCATGCTGTATTTTATCCATGGCTTCCATTTTCATAATCTCTTCATTTTCCAATTTCAAAAGTTCTTCATTGAATATAGAGCATTCATGTAGTGTTGGCATTAAGCAGATTACAGTATTTTTTTCTGCAATTTTCTTGTATATTTTCTCTGGAACTATTTGTTCTGTTGGAAACAAATTACATAGCAATCGACTCTGTAAAGCTTTTCTGCCATGTTCTGTGAGTAGTCCAATTCTGATATCTTTGAGAATACTTGCATAATCATCATCATTTGCTTGCCGCATATTGGCAATGAGTTCTTTGTACTCAAAGTATGACCAAATATTCACATTACCTATACTTCCTAATGACTTTTTCATGTCTTCATGTGCAAGAGTATTAAATACTGGTTGTCCTTTAACTGGAGTGAGCTGCAGTAGATCCCCAAAAACGATAACATGTTTTCCTCCAAATAACACGTCATAGTCTGTCTTTAGAATTTGCTGCATTCTTAAATGCACAAAGGCAAGCATTAAGTTTGATACCATGCTTACCTCATCAATAATGAGAACTTTCATTTTCTTCAACACTCTTGAAACTTCAAAACATGCTTCTCCTGTTAGCTTGTGGTATTCTATTTTGTTCTCATGCTCTACTGGTAACATTAGCAAACGATGTAAGGTAATTCCTTTTATGTTATATGCTGCTAACCCAGTTGGAGCAGTAACAACACAAGACAAAGTTGAATCAGTTTTTTTCTGTAGGTAGCTTCTAATTACTTTAATTAAGAAACTTTTTCCAGTTCCAGCTTGTCCACTCACATACATTCTGATTGGTTCAAATGATGTGCATGAGCACTCTTTATTTTCATGTAGTAATCCATGATCAATTTGTTTTGTGACTTCTTCATAAATTTGTTGTTGTTCATCATTCAGTTGTTGTTCCAAATTTGGTAAGTCTATTAAATCTTCCTGAGCTTGATTCATAGCTGTTTCCACTTCAGTCATGGCTATTGCAGCTTCATTTTCTACAATTGGTTGTCCTAGGGGATCTTGACTGAGTGTACCAGAACTTTGACTGTCTTGAGAACTGTCTCTAGCTACTTCAGCTGCAATTGTAGCTTCTTGTTCGATTTCTTCATTTAACATTTGTACTTAATTTGTGAAAGTACTGCATTCTATGCTATCTTAACATGCATTAAAGGAATCTTCATAGCTCTGAAAATCTCCAAGTAATTCATCCTCTGAACGCCATGGTTTAAACAGCTGTAAAAGTGCTAAGTAGTAAAATTCCTTTTTGTCAGTAGTGTCGCAACTCAGCTTCCTGTGATTAATCAAACTTCCTTTTGTTTGTTTCACCAAACATCCTTCCTCACCAATGACTTTATATTTTCCATTGTTGATGTCTTCTGTGGCATTCCGTGTAAAAATGTAGTTCTGCAGCACTTCATAGAGACACATGTTCTCAAGATGATGACTTCTGTTTGGGTAATATGTGTCCAACATATTTGTTTTCAAAATGTCTGTACTTTCTGGTTCGTTCGCTGCTAAATATTCAATTTCTCAAATAGATTTCAGTACCCGATTTCGCATTCCTGCAAGGCCTAAACTTACCCAAAATATTCTTCTGGATTTGGAGTACAGACTTGCAGATGATAACCTATCTGAGCCTTCGAATGACCCAATTTCTCGATGCGATAACATCTTTTAACTGAAACTGTATAGCTTTTTACTGACAGTCTTCTCATGAGAAATCTCTTCCCACATTTCTTTCAATTCCGTTTTCTCAGGTTTAGTGATGTAAGATGTGACATACCGAGCAACAGCAATAGAATTGTCAGCTAAATACTGAATATCCATGTTAGCATTCCACATGGATAAAATGACTGGGTTGTAGTCATTTATATATTTTGACTCTTCTTTTCTTCTTAGATTGTAGGTATTTTTCGGAGATTTTCTTGTAATGGTATGGCGCACAGCTGACATAAAACTGTTTACTCTTCCTTTTGAAAGAACAGGTCGTGTAAATCCAAATCGACATTTTGTGTAGAATTTATCTTTACTCTTGTACTTTCGTCGACAGTATTTTCCACACCGATGACTTTGGAAACGTAAAACTTGCTCTTTTAAGTTTTTTTCTTCTGTGCTTTTAGGTATAGCACATGTTGCATATTCTTCAATGAAAGATAAAACTGCATCATCAGAATCTGTTCCAAATTTTGGGGCATCCTTGATCCACAACAGCATATGAATATGAGGAGCACCTCTTGCTTGGTACTCTTTTCTCCAAAACAAATCCACAACTAATCCAAGAGGTGGATTTTTTTCATTGCAGATGAAGGACATCATAGCCTCAAATCTATGATTGAAATATCTGCAAACATTAACCGGATCCAATGTGCACAATTCTCCTGCTGTCTTGTATTGGATGTTTTCAATATTTGAATTTGCCTCTCGAAGAAAATCCAGTAAATCATCCCAAGCGTACTCAGCACAGTTTAGGGTAAGGAACCATGTAGGAGTTCCTAAATTCCGTAACATACATTTCAATTCTCCATGGCGTCGGTACCAATATTCATTAGTTCCACGCTGACAAGCCATCAGATTAATCAATTGAGATTCCAAATGATCATCTCGCTGTTGCACTTTGTTCATAAAATCCTTTGCAGACACATTATGTAGATGTAGTCCAGTTTTTAAAATGTGATTTACTGCATAAGATAAAGCAGACAAGTCAGTTTCAAATAAAAGATGGAACAAATAAGGAATACTTTGATGAAATCTTGGATCTTCTGCATATAATCTTGTAGTACGATACTCAGAAGCAGGAATCTGTACTGGACATTCATCATATCGTCCACCTTTTCCTGTAGGAAACAGCTGGAGAAAACAACGAGCTTCCAATAGTGTTTCCCATAACTTCTTTAGAATGAAGAGGATGTATGCTGAAATGTTCATAAATTTCTTCTTCTTTTGACTTATCCACTTTTTCAATTTGCCCAGTTGGTATTCCTGTGTCTGCTCGTAAAACTTCTTCATCTTTATCCATATAAATTGATTCATAGTACTTATTATTTCTTTTCAAATATAAATTTGCTCTTTGTACTTTTCGTACATCTACTGGCTCCTGCCAAATTTTCTTATTCTTTGTAGGTACACTATTAACCAGAATAACTAATGGTTCAGTTTCCAAACTATCTGCATCAATTGTTTCAATATTTTTTTTCAAATCTAATGGCAAATAGACAACTCTTCCTTTTAAACCTCTTTGTAAATCTGAAGGAGGTAATTTACCTGTTTTGGGCTCCATACGAACTATAGTCTGAAACGGATGGACACATTGAATGAGTATAGACTCATACGTATTTAAATCACTAAGTTCTGCAGGAATATCAACCAATTCTAAATTATTATGTACAGCTCTAGCTGGCATTTTATTTTCTTCTAACTTGTTATAACAGTATTTACAAATATGCTGATCTTCACACAAATCAAAACAATTTTCCAGAAACAAATATGTAGCAAAATCCTTCCACTCATAATTATTTTTTTTTTCACTTTTTTATAGAGATCAACATTCCTTGTTTGAGTTTTATAATGGCTTCTCCGGCAACAAATACAAGTAATATGTGGTCTTTCATTAGAGATGATAGTAAATTTTGTCATTTGATCTTCAAAATGTTTACTAACAGTGGGTTCTACATTCTCTTCCACATTTTCTTCAATAACTGTGTCATTTCCTGCACTTTCTTGTTCTGGACCAAAGTAACAAAACTGAATATCATCAGTAACCTTCTCTACATCTGATACAGATCCACGCAACAGAGCACTATTCAACTCATTTAACTTTAGTGCTGGACTTTTAGCAAAATACAATCTTCTCACAAACTTTCTCATTTCAGTATGATGTACTGCCAGCATCCTAAAATGGTGAAAAACACTTTGACAAACTTTCCTAGAAAGACAAGCCAGAGAATGTCCTTGCAAACCAGTATTCTTTCTCACTCTGCATGTTTCTAGTCTTTGAAGCACCTTAATCTTCTGTTTAACACTTTTTTTTACTATATTCTCTTAGAAATTCACGTAATTTATCAATAGATTCTTGTCGTACAGTACAAATACTACTACAATTCCAAGTGTACACTGGGGCTTTAGGACGTTTCCCCATAACCTCATCAGCTAACACTTCTTGGAACCATTTTCTCCTTTTCCATTACACAACCATCTTTCACTTCATAACTTCGACCACTGGTGTCAACTGCATGCAGTAAACTATTACTTTGAAGATAACTCTCTTCATTAAAAAATGGTTCAGTACTTGAACTATGCTTCTATTCTCCTAAGAACACATTACAAAAGTAATTTTTTTTCACTACTCTTTTCCTTTTGCTTTTTGTCTTCATTACATTGACTATTTTATCTAATGTACGGATCCTGTTCAAAATTAAAATGAATAGTTTTCTTTTTAATTCCAAATCCTTTGCAACAATTGATTCAATATGTTTCTTTTTCTTATAAAATATTGCTTTCTTCCTATATTTTTTCACATCCTTTAGCAAATTGAACACCACTCTTCTCTGAAACAGTTTTTTACGAATGTTTTGAAATTCTGTTTTTCTTTTTAAGTCATTCTTTCTTGCTTCTGATTGTACATTAGCATTTAGTATTTTCTTTCTATTGTCTTGTTGTTTTCTTCTTGAAACACTATTTGCAGTGGATATACTTTGTACATTTTCTCTATGTTTGAGGATATTTAAAAAAAAATCCTTAGTCTGCTTACCAGAAGACTTTTTCTTTTTTCCAACATGAGGTTCTTCAACTAATTTCTGTTGTCCAGTTGTCTTCAAATATAGATGTTTTTGCTGTTCTTTTCTCTTTCTTGATTTTATAGGCATGTTTAATTTATTTCAGTGTTGTTCAGCAAAACCTAAAGGAAACTAAAAAAAAAATACCTTTATGTAATTTAAATATATTACTATATTTTTTTTTAACTTTTCAAATCCTATCATATGAGATGCCCTTTCCTACGAGTGCAAGTCTTACAGAACAAGAGCAACACAAATTAAATCTCTCACAACAATTCCTGGGTGCAGACAGACTCATGGTGTGATTCTAGGCAGAAAACTATATTTGATTGGCAATTTCAAAGCACATTTACTACTGTGGTAGAGCAAGTGATAATTACTGTAACAGCCTGACACATTTTCCTTATAGTTTAGAGAGGCAGAAAAGAGCACATGTCCTAACAGCTACTTGAGACCATGAGCATGTGGAACCCGGGTGAGTGATTAGACTAGAGCAAAGGAAATGAGCCTTGGTGATGTTGAATGTGTTAGCGTTACACACTGCTATCTGAAATACCATACAGTGCTGAATAGTAAGCATGGGAATGCAGGAGAAGCAGCTGCCTGTGTGCTAAGAGTGTGTTTCTGGAGACTGTGTATTGTCAGGTGCAAGAGAGATCTGCATGGATGCTTACACAACTGCATGAAGACTGCAGAGATGTATGTAAGATCACCTGTGGTAAGGGTTAATTGGAGTTTTGAACATGTAGGAACTACCTCACCCATTGCAGGAGTGGAAGGAAAATCTACCCTGTTGTTTTCAAATGTGTTACCATTTGCCTCTCATCTGTGAGATAGTGATTTGTGCTGAATGCTAACCATCACAGTTCAAGAAAACAAGCTGCCCCTTTCCTACGAGTGCAAGTCTTACAGAACAAGAGCAACACGAATTACATCTCTGACAACAATTCCTGTGTGCACACAGACTCATGGTGTGATTCTAGGCAGAAAACAATATTTGATTGGCAATTTTAAAGCACATTTACCACTGTGGTAGAGCAAGTGATAATTACTGTAACAGCCTGACACATTTTCCTTATAGTTTACAGAGGCAGAAAAGAGCACATGTCCTAACAGCTACTTGAGACCATGAGCATGTGGAACCTGGGTGAGTGATTAGACTAGAGCAAAGGAAATGAGCCTTGGTGATGTTGAATGTGTCAGCGTTACACACTGCCATCTGAAATACCACACAGCGCTGAATAGTAAGCATGGGAATGCAGGAGAAGCAGCTGCCTGTGTGCTAAGAGTGTGTTTCTGGAGACTGTGTATTGTCAGGTGCAAGAGAGATCTGCATGGACGCTTACACAACTGCATGAAGACTGCAGAGATGTATGTAAGATCACCTGTGGTAAGGGTTAATTGGAGTTTTGAACATGTAGGAACTACCTCACCCATTGCAGGAGTGGAAGGAAAATCTACCCTGTTGTTTTCAAATGTGTTACCATTTGCCTCTCATCTGTGAGATAGTGATTTGTGCTGAATGCTAACCATCACAGTTCAAGAAAACAAGCTGCCCCTTTCCTACGAGTGCAAGTCTTACAGAACAAGAGCAACACAAATTAAATCTCTGACAACAATTCCTGTGTGCACACAGACTCATGGTGTGATTCTAGGCAAAAAACGATATTTGATTGGCAATTTCAAAGCACATTTACTACTGTGGTAGAGCAAGTGATAATTACTGTAACAGCCTGACACATTTTGCTTGTAGTTTAGAGAGGCAGAAAAGAGCACATGTCCTAACAGCTACTTGAGACCATGAGCATGTGGAACCTGGGTGAGTGATTAGGCTAGAGCAAAGGAAATGAGCCTTGGTGATGTTGAATGTGTTAGCGTTACACACTGCTATCTGAAATACCACACAGTGCTGAATAGTAAGCATGGGAATGCAGGAGAAGCAGCTGCCTGTGTGCTAAGAGTGTGTTTCTGGAGACTGTGTA
Organism: Triturus cristatus; assembly: GCF_964204655.1. Taxonomy (NCBI): domain Eukaryota; kingdom Metazoa; phylum Chordata; class Amphibia; order Caudata; family Salamandridae; genus Triturus; species Triturus cristatus. Next base: position 295,894,729 of record NC_140579.1, read on the forward strand.
TTGTCAGGTGCAAGAGAGATCTGCATGGACGCTTACACAACTGCATGAAGACTGCAGAGATGTATGTAAGATCATCTGTGGTAAGGGTTAATTGGAGTTTTGAACATGTAGGAACTACCTCACCCATTGCAGGAGTGGAAGGAAAATCTACCCTGTTGTTTTCAAATGTGTTATCATTTGCCTCTCATCTGTGAGATAGTGATTTGTGCTGAATGCTAACCATCACAGTTCAAGAAAACAAGCTGCCCCTTTCCTACCAGTGCAAGTCTTACAGAACAAGAGCAACACGAATTAAATCTCTGACAACAATTCCTGTGTGCACACAGACTCATGGTGTGATTCTAGGCAGAAAACGATATTTGATTGGCAATTTCAAAGCACATTTACTACTGTGGTAGAGCAAGTGATAATTACTGTAACAGCCTGACACATTTTCCTTATAGTTTAGAGAGGCAGAAAAGAGCACATGTCCTAACAGCTACTTGAGACCATGAGCATGTGGAACCTGGGTGAGTGATTAGACTAGAGCAAAGGAAATGAGCCTTGGTGATGTTGAATGTGTTAGCGTTACACACTGCTATCTGAAATACCACACAGTGCTGAATAGTAAGCATGGGAATGCAGGAGAAGCAGCTGCCTGTGTGCTAAGAGTGTGTTTCTGGAGACTGTGTATTGTCAGGTGCAAGAGAGATCTGCATGGACGCTTACACAACTGCATGAAGACTGCAGAGATGTATGTAAGATCACCTGTGGTAAGGGTTAATTGGAGTTTTGAACATGTAGGAACTACCTCACCCATTGCAGGAGTGGAAGGAAAATCTACCCTGTTGTTTTCAAATGTGTTACCATTTGCCTCTCATCTGTGAGATAGTGATTTGTGCTGAATGCTAACCATCACAGTTCAAGAAAACAAGCTGCCCCTTTCCTACGAGTGCAAGTCTTACAGAACAAGAGCAACACAAATTAAATCTCTGACAACAATTCCTGTGTGCACACAGACTCATGGTGTGATTCTAGGCAAAAAACGATATTTGATTGGCAATTTCAAAGCACATTTACTACTGTGGTAGAGCAAGTGATAATTACTGTAACAGCCTGACACATTTTGCTTGTAGTTTAGAGAGGCAGAAAAGAGCACATGTCCTAACAGCTACTTGAGACCATGAGCATGTGGAACCTGGGTGAGTGATTAGGCTAGAGCAAAGGAAATGAGCCTTGGTGATGTTGAATGTGTTAGCGTTACACACTGCTATCTGAAATACCACACAGTGCTGAATAGTAAGCATGGGAATGCAGGAGAAGCAGCTGCCTGTGTGCTAAGAGTGTGTTTCTGGAGACTGTGTATTGTCAGGTGCAAGAGAGATCTGCATGGACGCTTACACAACTGCATGAAGACTGCAGAGATGTATGTAAGATCACCTGTGGTAAGGGTTAATTGGAGTTTTGAACATGTAGGAACTACCTCACCCATTGCAGGAGTGGAAGGAAAATCTACCCTGTTGTTTTCAAATGTGTTACCATTTGCCTCTCATCTGTGAGATAGTGATTTGTGCTGAATGCTAACCATCACAGTTCAAGAAAACAAGCTGCCCCTTTCCTACCAGTGCAAGTCTTACAGAACAAGAGCAACACGAATTAAATCTCTGACAACAATTCCTGTGTGCACACAGACTCATGGTGTGATTCTAGGCAGAAAACGATATTTGATTGGCAATTTCAAAGCACATTTACCACTGTGGTAGAGCAAGTGATAATTACTGTAACAGCCTGACACATTTTCCTTATAGTTTAGAGAGGCAGAAAAGAGCACATGTCCTAACAGCTACTTGAGACCATGAGCCTGTGGAACCTGGGTGAGTGATTAGACTAGAGCAAAGGAAATGAGCCTTGGTGATGTTGAATGTGTTAGCGTTACACACTGCTATCTGAAATACCACACAGTGTTGAATAGTGAGCATGGGAATGCAGGAGAAGCAGCTGCCTGTGTGGTAAGAGTGTGTTTCTGGAGACTGTGTATTGTCAGGTGCAAGAGAGATCTGCATGGACGCTTACACAACTGCATGAAGACTGCAGAGATGTATGTAAGATCACCTGTGGTAAGGGTTAATTGGAGTTTTGAACATGTAGGAACTACCTCACCCATTGCAGGAGTGGAAGGAAAATCTACCCTGATGTTTTCAAATGTGTTACCATTTGCCTCTCATCTGTGAGATAGTGATTTGTGCTGAATGCTAACCATCACAGTTCAAGAAAACAAGCTGCCCCTTTCCTACGAGTGCTAGTCTTACAGAACAAGAGCAACACAAATTAAATCTCTGACAGCACTTCCTGTGTGCACACAGACTCATGGTGTGATTGTAGGCAGAAAACGATATTTGATTGGCAATTTCAAAGCACATTTACTACTGTGGTAGAGCAAGTGATAATTACTGTAACAGCCTGACACATTTTGCTTATAGTTTAGAGAGGCAGAAAAGAGCACATGTCCTAACAGCTACTTGAGACCATGAGCATGTGGAACCTGGGTGAGTGATTAGACTAGAGCAAAGGAAATGAGCCTTTGTGATGTTGAATGTGTTAGCGTTACACACTGCTATCTGAAATACCACACAGTGCTGAATAGTAAGCATGGGAATGCAGGAGAAGCAGCTGCCTGTGTGCTAAGAGTGTGTTTCTGGAGACTGTGTATTGTCAGGTGCAAGAGAGATCTGCATGGACGCATACACAACTGCATGAAGACTGCAGAGATGTGTGTAAGATCACCTGTGGTAAGGGTTAATTGGAGTTTTGAACATGTAGGAACTACCTCACCCATTGCAGGAGTGGAAGGAAAATCTAGCCTGTTGTTTTCAAATGTGTTACCATTTGCCTCTCATCTGTGAGATAGTGATTTGTGCTGAATGCTAACCATCACATTTAGAAGAAAACAAGCTGCCCCTTTCCTACTAGTGCAAATCTTACAGAACAAGAGCAACACGAATTAAATCTCTGACATCAATTCCTGTGTGCACACAGACTCATGGTGTGATTCTAGGCAGAAAACGATATTTGATTGGCAATTTCAAAGCACATTTACTACTGTGGTAGAGCAAGTGATAATTACTGTAACAGCCTGACACATTTTGCTTATAGTTTAGAGAGGCAGAAAAGAGCACATGTCCTAACAGCTACTTGAGACCATGAGCATGTGGAACCTGGGTGAGTGATTAGACTAGAGCAAAGGAAATGAGCCTTGGTGATGTTGAATGTGTTAGCGTTACACACTGCTATCTGAAATACCACACAGTGCTGAATAGTAAGCATGGGAATGCAGGAGAAGCAGCTGCCTGTGTGCTAAGAGTGTGTTTCTGGAGACTGTGTATTGTCAGGTGCAAGAGAGATCTGCATGGACGCTTACACAACTGCATGAAGACTGCAGAGATGTATGTAAGATCACCTGTGGTAAGGGTTGATTGGAGTTTTGAACATGTAGGAACTACCTCACCCATTGCAGGAGTGGAAGGAAAATCTACCCTGTTATTTTCAAATGTGTTACCATTTGCCGCTCATCTGTGAGATAGTGATTTGTGCTGAATGCTAACCATCACAGTTCAAGAAAACAAGCTGCCCCTTTCCTACCAGTGCAAGTCTTACAGAACAAGAGCAACACGAATTAAATCTCTGACAACAATTCCTGTGTGCACACAGACTCATGGTGTGATTTTAGGCAGAAAACGATATTTGATTGGCAATTTCAAAGCACATTTACCACTGTGGTAGAGCAAGTGATAATTACTGTAACAGCCTGACACATTTTCCTTATAGTTTAGAGAGGCAGAAAAGAGCACATGTCCTAACAGCTACTTGAGACCATGAGCCTGTGGAACCTGGGTGAGTGATTAGACTAGAGCAAAGGAAATGAGCCTTGGTGATGTTGAATGTGTTAGCGTTACACACTGCTATCTGAAATACCACACAGTGCTGAATAGTGAGCATGGGAATGCAGGAGAAGCAGCTGCCTGTGTGCTAAGAGTGTGTTTCTGGAGACTGTGTATTGTCAGGTGCAAGAGAGATCTGCATGGACGCTTACACAACTGCATGAAGACTGCAGAGATGTATGTAAGATCACCTGTGGTAAGGGTTAATTGGAGTTTTGAACATGTAGGAACTACCTCACCCATTGCAGGAGTGGAAGGAAAATCTACCCTGATGTTTTCAAATGTGTTACCATTTGCCTCTCATCTGTGAGATAGTGATTTGTGCTGAATGCTAACCATCACAGTTCAAGAATACAAGCTGCCCCTTTCCTACGAGTGCTAGTCTTACAGAACAAGAGCAACACGAATTAAATCTCTGACAGCACTTCCTGTGTGCACACAGACTCATGGTGTGATTGTAGGCAGAAAACGATATTTGATTGGCAATTTCAAAGCACATTTACTACTGTGGTAGAGCAAGTGATAATTACTGTAACAGCCTGACAAATTTTGCTTATAGTTTAGAGAGGCAGAAAAGAGCACATGTCCTAACAGCTACTTGAGACCATGAGCATGTGGAACCTGGGTGAGTGATTAGACTAGAGCAAAGGAAATGAGCCTTGGTGATGTTGAATGTGTTAGTGTTACACACTGCTATCTGAAATACCACACAGTGCTGAATAGTGAGCATGGGAATGCAGGAGAAGCAGCTGCCTGTGTGCTAAGAGTGTGTTTCTGGAGACTGTGTATTGTCAGGTGCAAGAGAGATCTGCATGGACGCTTACACAACTGCATGAAGACTGCAGAGATGTATGTAAGATCACCTGTGGTAAGGGTTAATTGGAGTTTTGAACATGTAGGAACTACCTCACCCATTGCAGGAGTGGAAGGAAAATCTACCCTGATGTTTTCAAATGTGTTACCATTTGCCTCTCATCTGTGAGATAGTGATTTGTGCTGAATGCTAACCATCACAGTTCAAGAAAACAAGCTGCCCCTTTCCTACGAGTGCTAGTCTTACAGAACAAGAGCAACACAAATTAAATCTCTGACAGCACTTCCTGTGTGCACACAGACTCATGGTGTGATTCTAGGCAGAAAACGATATTTGATTGGCAATTTCAAAGCACATTTACTACTGTGGTAGAGCAAGTGATAATTACTGTAACAGCCTGACACATTTTGCTTATAGTTTAGAGAGGCAGAAAAGAGCACATGTCCTAACAGCTACTTGAGACCATGAGCATGTGGAACCTGGGTGAGTGATTAGACTAGAGCAAAGGAAATGAGCATTGGTGATGTTGAATGTGTTAGCGTTACACACTGCTATCTGAAATACCACACAGTGCTGAATAGTAAGCATGGGAATGCAGGAGAAGCAGCTGCCTGTGTGCTAAGAGTGTGTTTCTGGAGACTGTGTATTGTCAGGTGCAAGAGAGATCTGCATGGACGCTTACACAACTGCATGAAGACTGCAGAGATGTATGTAAGATCACCTGTGGTAAGGGTTAATTGGAGTTTTGAACATGTAGGCACTACCTCACCCATTGCAGGAGTGGAAGGAAAATCTACCCTGTTGTTTTCAAATGTGTTACCATTTGCCTCTCATCTGTGAGATAGTGATTTGTGCTGAATGCTAACCATCACAGTTCAAAAAAACAAGCTGCCCCTTTCCTACGAGTGCAAGTCTTACAGAACAAGAGCAACACAAATTAAATCTCTGACAGCAATTCCTGTGTGCACACAGACTCATGGTGTGATTCTAGGCAGAAAACGATATTTGATTGGCAATTTCAAAGCACATTTACTACTGTGGTAGAGCAAGTGATAATTACTGTAACAGCCTGACACATTTTGCTTATAGTTTAGAGAGGCAGAAAAGAGCACATGTCCTAACAGCTACTTGAGACCATGAGCCTGTGGAACCTGGGTGAGTGATTAGACTAGAGCAAAGGAAATGAGCCTTGGTGATATTGAATGTGTTAGCGTTACACACTGCTATCTGAAATACCACACAGTGCTGAATAGTGAGCATGGGAATGCAGGAGAAGCAGCTGCCTGTGTGCTAAGAGTGTGTTTCTGGAGACTGTTTATTGTCAGGTGCAAGAGAGATCTGCATGGACGCTTACACAACTGCATGAAGACTGCAGAGATGTATGTAAGATCACCTGTGGTAAGGGTTAATTGGAGTTTTGAACATGTAGGCACTACCTCACCCATTGCAGGAGTGGAAGGAAAATCTACCCTGTTGTTTTCAAATGTGTTACCATTTGCCTCTCATCTGTGAGATAGTGATTTGTGCTGAATGCTAACCATCACAGTTCAAAAAAACAAGCTGCCCCTTTCCTACGAGTGCAAGTCTTACAGAACAAGAGCAACACAAATTAAATCTCTGACAGCAATTCCTGTGTGCACACAGACTCATGGTGTGATTCTAGGCAGAAAACGATATTTGATTGGCAATTTCAAAGCACATTTACTACTGTGGTAGAGCAAGTGATAATTACTGTAACAGCCTGACACATTTTGCTTATAGTTTAGAGAGGCAGAAAAGAGCACATGTCCTAACAGCTACTTGAGACCATGAGCATGTGGAACCTGGGTGAGTGATTAGACTAGAGCAAAGGAAATGAGCATTGGTGATGTTGAATGTGTTAGCGTTACACACTGCTATCTGAAATACCACACAGTGCTGAATAGTAAGCATGGGAATGCAGGAGAAGCAGCTGCCTGTGTGCTAAGAGTGTGTTTCTGGAGACTGTGTATTGTCAGGTGCAAGAGAGATCTGCATGGACGCTTACACAACTGCATGAAGACTGCAGAGATGTATGTAAGATCACCTGTGGTAAGGGTTAATTGGAGTTTTGAACATGTAGGCACTACCTCACCCATTGCAGGAGTGGAAGGAAAATCTACCCTGTTGTTTTCAAATGTGTTACCATTTGCCTCTCATCTGTGAGATAGTGATTTGTGCTGAATGCTAACCATCACAGTTCAAAAAAACAAGCTGCCCCTTTCCTACAAGTGCAAGTCTTACAGAACAAGAGCAACACAAATTAAATCTCTGACAGCAATTCCTGTGTGCACACAGACTCATGGTGTGATTCTAGGCAGAAAACGATATTTGATTGGCAATTTCAAAGCACATTTACTACTGTGGTAGAGCAAGTGATAATTACTGTAACAGCCTGACACATTTTGCTTATAGTTTAGAGAGGCAGAAAAGAGCACATGTCCTAACAGCTACTTGAGACCATGAGCCTGTGGAACCTGGGTGAGTGATTAGACTAGAGCAAAGGAAATGAGCCTTGGTGATGTTGAATGTGTTAGCGTTACACACTGCTATCTGAAATACCACACAGTGCTGAATAGTGAGCATGGGAATGCAGGAGAAGCAGCTGCCTGTGTGCTAAGAGTGTGTTTCTGGAGACTGTTTATTGTCAGGTGCAAGAGAGATCTGCATGGACGCTTACACAACTGCATGAAGACTGCAGAGATGTATGTAAGATCACCTGTGGTAAGGGTTAATTGGAGTTTTGAACATGTAGGCACTACCTCACCCATTGCAGGAGTGGAAGGAAAATCTACCCTGTTGTTTTCAAATGTGTTACCATTTGCCTCTCATCTGTGAGATAGTGATTTGTGCTGAATGCTAACCATCACAGTTCAAAAAAACAAGCTGCCCCTTTCCTACGAGTGCAAGTCTTACAGAACAAGAGCAACACAAATTAAATCTCTGACAGCAATTCCTGTGTGCACACAGACTCATGGTGTGATTCTAGGCAGAAAACGATATTTGATTGGCAATTTCAAAGCACATTTACTACTGTGGTAGAGCAAGTGATAATTACTGTAACAGCCTGACACATTTTGCTTATAGTTTAGAGAGGCAGAAAAGAGCACATGTCCTAACAGCTACTTGAGACCATGAGCATGTGGAACCTGGGTGAGTGATTAGACTAGAGCAAAGGAAATGAGCATTGGTGATGTTGAATGTGTTAGCGTTACACACTGCTATCTGAAATACCACACAGTGCTGAATAGTAAGCATGGGAATGCAGGAGAAGCAGCTGCCTGTGTGCTAAGAGTGTGTTTCTGGAGACTGTGTATTGTCAGGTGCAAGAGAGATCTGCATGGACGCTTACACAACTGCATGAAGACTGCAGAGATGTATGTAAGATCACCTGTGGTAAGGGTTAATTGGAGTTTTGAACATGTAGGCACTACCTCACCCATTGCAGGAGTGGAAGGAAAATCTACCCTGTTGTTTTCAAATGTGTTACCATTTGCCTCTCATCTGTGAGATAGTGATTTGTGCTGAATGCTAACCATCACAGTTCAAAAAAACAAGCTGCCCCTTTCCTACGAGTGCAAGTCTTACAGAACAAGAGCAACACAAATTAAATCTCTGACAGCAATTCCTGTGTGCACACAGACTCATGGTGTGATTCTAGGCAGAAAACGATATTTGATTGGCAATTTCAAAGCACATTTACTACTGTGGTAGAGCAAGTGATAATTACTGTAACAGCCTGACACATTTTGCTTATAGTTTAGAGAGGCAGAAAAGAGCACATGTCCTAACAGCTACTTGAGACCATGAGCCTGTGGAACCTGGGTGAGTGATTAGACTAGAGCAAAGGAAATGAGCCTTGGTGATGTTGAATGTGTTAGCGTTACACACTGCTATCTGAAATACCACACAGTGCTGAATAGTGAGCATGGGAATGCAGGAGAAGCAGCTGCCTGTGTGCTAAGAGTGTGTTTCTGGAGACTGTGTATTGTCAGGTGCAAGAGAGATCTGCATGGACGCTTACACAACTGCATGAAGACTGCAGAGATGTATGTAAGATCACCTGTGGTAAGGGTTAATTGGAGTTTTGAACATGTAGGAACTACCTCACCCATTGCAGGAGTGGAAGGAAAATCTACCCTGTTGTTTTCAAATGTGTTACCATTTGCCTCTCATCTGTGAGATAGTGATTTGTGCTGAATGCTAACCATCACAGTTCAAGAAAACAAGCTGCCCCTTTCCTGCGAGTGCAAGTCTTACAGAACAAGAGCAACACAAATTAAATCTCTGACAGCACTTCCTGTGTGCACACAGACTCATGGTGTGATTCTAGGCAGAAAACGATATTTGATTGGCAATTTCAAAGCACATTTACTACTGTGGTAGAGCAAGTGATAATTACTGTAACAGCCTGACACATTTTGCTTATAGTTTAGAGAGGCAGAAAAGAGCACATGTCCTAACAGCTACTTGAGACCATGAGCATGTGGAACCTGGGTGAGTGATTAGACTAGAGCAAAGGAAATGAGCCTTGGTGATGTTGAATGTGTTAGCGTTACACACTGCTATCTGAAATACCACACAGTGCTGAATAGTAAGCATGGGAATGCAGGAGAAGCAGCTGCCTGTGTGCTAAGAGTGTGTTTCTGGAGACTGTGTATTGTCAGGTGCAAGAGAGATCTGCATGGACGCTTACACAACTGCATGAAGACTGCAGAGATGTATGTAAGATCACCTGTGGTAAGGGTTGATTGGAGTTTTGAACATGTAGGAACTGCCTCACCCATTGCAGGAGTGGAAGGAAAATCTACCCTGTTGTTTTCAAATGTGTTACCATTTGCCTCTCATCTGTGAGATAGTGATTTGTGCTGAATGCTAACCATCACAGTTCAAGAAAACAAGCTGCCCCTTTCCTACCAGTGCAAGTCTTACAGAACAAGAGGAACACGAATTAAATCTCTGACAACAATTCCTGTGTGCACACAGACTCATGGTGTGATTCTAGGCAGAAAACGATATTTGATTGGCAATTTCAAAGCACATTTACCACTGTGGTAGAGCAAGTGATAATTACTGTAACAGCCTGACACATTTTCCTTATAGTTTAGAGAGGCAGAAAAGAGCACATGTCCTAACAGCTACTTGAAACCATGAGCCTGTGGAACCTGGGTGAGTGATTAGACTAGAGCAAAGGAAATGAGCCTTGGTGATGTTGAATGTGTTAGCGTTACACACTGCTATCTGAAATACCACACAGTGCTGAATAGTGAGCATGGGAATGCAGGAGAAGCAGCTGCCTGTTTGCTAAGAGTGTGTTTCTGGAGACTGTGTATTGTCAGGTGCAAGAGAGATCTGCATGGACGCTTACACAACTGCATGAAGACTGCAGAGATGTATGTAAGATCACCTGTGGTAAGGGTTAATTGGAGTTTTGAACATGTAGGAACTACCTCACCCATTGCAGGAGTGGAAGGAAAATCTACCCTGTTGTTTTCAAATGTGTTACCATTTGCCTCTCATCTGTGAGATAGTGATTTGTGCTGAATGCTAACCATCACAGTTCAAGAAAACAAGCTGCCCCTTTCCTACGAGTGCTAGTCTTACAGAACAAGAGCAACACGAATTACATCTCTGACAGCACTTCCTGTGTGCACACAGACTCATGGTGTGATTGTAGGCAGAAAACGATATTTGATTGGCAATTTCAAAGCACATTTACTACTGTGGTAGAGCAAGTGATATTTACTGTAACAGCCTGACACATTTTGCTTATAGTTTAGAGAGGCAGAAAAGAGCACATATCCTAACAGCTACTTGAGACCATGAGCATGTGGAACCTGGGTGAGTGATTAGACTAGAGCAAAGGAAATGAGCCTTTGTGATGTTGAATGTGTTAGCGTTACACACTGCTATCTGAAATACCACACAGTGCTGAATAGTAAGCATGGGAATACAGGAGAAACAGCTGACTGTGTGCTAAGACTGTGTTTCTGGAGACTGTGTATTGTCAGGTGCAAGAGAGATCTGCATGGACGCTTACACAACTGCATGAAGACTGCAGAGATGTATGTAAGATCACCTGTGGTAAGGGTTAATTGGAGTTTTGAACATGTAGGAACTACCTCACCCATTGCAGGAGTGGAAGGAAAATCTACCCTGTTGTTTTCAAATGTGTTACCATTTGCCTCTCATCTGTGAGATAGTGATTTGTGCTGAATGCTAACCATCACAGTTCAAGAAAACAAGCTGCCCCTTTCCTACCAGTGCAAGTCTTACAGAACAAGAGCAACACGAATTAAATCTCTGACAACAATTCCTGTGTGCACACAGACTCATGGTGTGATTCTAGGCAGAAAACGATATTTGATTGGCAATTTCAAAGCACATTTACTACTGTGGTAGAGCAAGTGATAATTACTGTAACAGCCTGACACATTTTCCTTATAGTTTAGAGAGGCAGAAAAGAGCACATGTCCTAACAGCTACTTGAGACCATGAGCATGTGGAACCTGGGTGAGTGATTAGACTAGAGCAAAGGAAATGAGCCTTGGTGATGTTGAATGTGTTAGCGTTACACACTGCTATCTGAAATACCACACAGTGCTGAATAGTAAGCATGGGAATACAGGAGAAACAGCTGCCTGGGTGCTAAGACTGTGTTTCTGGAGACTGTGTATTGTCAGGTGCAAGAGAGATCTGCATGGACGCTTACACAACTGCATGAAGACTGCAGAGATGTATGTAAGATCACCTGTGGTAAGGGTTAATTGGAGTTTTGAACATGTAGGAACTACCTCACCCATTGCAGGAGTGGAAGGAAAATCTACCCTGTTGTTTTCAAATGTGTTACCATTTGCCTCTCATCTGTGAGATAGTGATTTGTGCTGAATGCTAACCATCACAGTTCAAGAAAACAAGCTGCCCCTTTCCTACCAGTGCAAGTCTTACAGAACAAGAGCAACACGAATTAAATCTCTGACAACAATTCCTGTGTGCACACAGACTCATGGTGTGATTCTAGGCAGAAAACGATATTTGATTGGCAATTTCAAAGCACATTTACTACTGTGGTAGAGCAAGTGATAATTACTGTAACAGCCTGACACATTTTCCTTATAGTTTAGAGAGGCAGAAAAGAGCACATGTCCTAACAGCTACTTGAGACCATGAGCATGTGGAACCTGGGTGAGGGATTAGACTAGAGCAAAGGAAATGAGCCTTGGTGATGTTTAATGTGTTAGCGTTACACACTGCTATCTGAAATACCACACAATGCTGAATAGTAAGCATGGGAATGCAGGAGAAGCAGCTGCCTGTGTGCTAAGAGTGTGTTTCTGGAGACTGTGTATTGTCAGGTGCAAGAGAGATCTGCATGGACGCTTACACAACTGCATGAAGACTGCAGAGATGTATGTAAGATCACCTGTGGTAAGGGTTAATTGGAGTTTTGAACATGTAGGAACTACCTCACCCATTGCAGGAGTGGAAGGAAAATCTACCCTGTTGTTTTCAAATGTGTTACCATTTGCCTCTCATCTGTGAGATAGTGATTTGTGCTGAATGCTAACCATCACATTTCAAGAAAACAAGCTGCCCCTTTCCTACGAGTGCAAGTCTTACAGAACAAGAGCAACACAAATTAAATCTCTGACAGCATTTCCTGTGTGCACACAGACTCATGGTGTGATTCTAGGCAGAAAACGATATTTGATTGGCAATTTCAAAGCACATTTACTACTGTGGTAGAGCAAGTGATAATTACTGTAACAGCCTGACACATTTTGCTTATAGTTTAGAGAGGCAGAAAAGAGCACATGTCCTAACAGCTACTTGAGACCATGAGCTTCTGGAACCTGGGTGAGTGATTAGACTAGAGCAAAGGAAATGAGCCATGGTGATGTTGAATGTGTTAGCGTTACACACTGCTATCTGAAATACCACACAGTGCTGAATAGTGAGCATGGGAATGCAGGAGAAGCAGCTGCCTGTGTGCTAAGAGTGTGTTTCTGGAGACTGTGTATTGTCAGGTGCAAGAGAGATCTGCATGGACGCTTACACAACTGCATGAAGACTGCAGAGATGTATGTAAGATCACCTGTGGTAAGGGTTAATTGGAGTTTTGAACATGTAGGAACTACCTCACCCATTGCAGGAGTGGAAGGAAAATCTACCCTGTTGTTTTCAAATGTGTTACCATTTGCCTATCATCTGTGAGATAGTGATTTGTGCTGAATGCTAACCATCACAGTTCAAGAAAACAAGCTGCCCCTTTCCTACGAGTGCAAGTCTTACAGAACAAGAGCAACACGAATTAAATCTCTGACAGCACTTCCTGTGTGCACACAGACTCATGGTGTGATTCTAGGCAGGAAACGATATTTGATTGGCAATTTCAAAGCACATTTACTACTGTGGTAGAGCAAGTGATAATTACTGTAACAGCCTGAGACATTTTGCTTATAGTTTAGAGAGGCAGAAAAGAGCACATGTCCTAACAGCTACTTGAGACCATGAGCATGTGGAACCTGGGTGAGTGATTAGACTAGAGCAAAGGAAATGAGCCTTGGTGATGTTGAATGTGTTAGCGTTACACACTGCTATCTGAAATACCACACAGTGCTGAATAGTAAGCATGGGAATGCAGGAGAAGCAGCTGCCTGTGTGCTAAGAGAGTGTTTCTGGAGACTGTGTATTGTCAGGTGCAAGAGAGATCTGCATGGACGCTTACACAACTGCATGAAGACTGCAGAGATGTATGTAAGATCACCTGTGGTAAGGGTTAATTGGAGTTTTGAACATGTAGGAACTACCTCACCCATTGCAGGAGTGGAAGGAAAATCTACCCAGTTGTTTTCTAATGTGTTACCATTTGCCTCTCATCTGTGAGATAGTGATTTGTGCTGAATGCTAACCATCACAGTTCAAGAAAACAAGCTGCCCCTTTCCTACGAGTGCTAGTCTTACAGAACAAGAGCAACACGAATTACATCTCTGACAGCACTTCCTGTGTGCACACAGACTCATGGTGTGATTGTAGGCAGAAAACGATATTTGATTGGCAATTTCATAGCACATTTACTACTGTGGTAGAGCAAGTGATAATTACTGTAACAGCCTGACACATTTTGCTTATAGTTTAGAGAGGCAGAAAAGAGCACATGTCCTAACAGCTACTTGAGACCATGAGCATGTGGAACCTGGGTGAGTGATTAGACTAGAGCAAAGGAAATGAGCCTTTGTGATGTTGAATGTGTTAGCGTTACACACTGCTATCTGAAATACCACACAGTGCTGAATAGTAAGCATGGGAATACAGGAGAAACAGCTGCCTGTGTGCTAAGACTGTGTTTCTGGAGACTGTGTATTGTCAGGTGCAAGAGAGATCTGCATGGACGCTTACACAACTGCATGAAGACTGCAGAGATGTATGTAAGATCACCTGTGGTAAGGGTTAATTGGAGTTTTGAACATGTAGGAACTACCTCACCCATTGCAGGAGTGGAAGGAAAATCTACCCTGTTGTTTTCAAATGTGTTACCATTTGCCTCTCATCTGTGAGATAGTGATTTGTGCTGAATGCTAACCATCACATTTCAAGAAAACAAGCTGCCCCTTTCCTACGAGTGCAAGTCTTACAGAACAAGAGCAACACAAATTAAATCTCTGACAACAATTCCTGTGTGCACACAGACTCATGGTGTGATTCTAGGCAGAAAACGATATTTGATTGGCAATTTCAAAGCACATTTACTACTGTGGTAGAGCAAGTGATAATTACTGTAACAGCCTGACACATTTTCCTTATAGTTTAGAGAGGCAGAAAAGAGCACATGTCCTAACAGCTACTTGAGACCATGAGCATGTGGAACCTGGGTGAGGGATTAGACTAGAGCAAAGGAAATGAGCCTTGGTGATGTTTAATGTGTTAGCGTTACACACTGCTATCTGAAATACCACACAATGCTGAATAGTAAGCATGGGAATGCAGGAGAAGCAGCTGCCTGTGTGCTAAGAGTGTGTTTCTGGAGACTGTGTATTGTCAGGTGCAAGAGAGATCTGCATGGACGCTTACACAACTGCATGAAGACTGCAGAGATGTATGTAAGATCACCTGTGGTAAGGGTTAATTGGAGTTTTGAACATGTAGGAACTACCTCACCCATTGCAGGAGTGGAAGGAAAATCTACCCTGTTGTTTTCAAATGTGTTACCATTTGCCTCTCATCTGTGAGATAGTGATTTGTGCTGAATGCTAACCATCACATTTCAAGAAAACAAGCTGCCCCTTTCCTACGAGTGCAAGTCTTACAGAACAAGAGCAACACAAATTAAATCTCTGACAGCATTTCCTGTGTGCACACAGACTCATGGTGTGATTCTAGGCAGAAAACGATATTTGATTGGCAATTTCAAAGCACATTTACTACTGTGGTAGAGCAAGTGATAATTACTGTAACAGCCTGACACATTTTGCTTATAGTTTAGAGAGGCAGAAAAGAGCACATGTCCTAACAGCTACTTGAGACCATGAGCCTCTGGAACCTGGGTGAGTGATTAGACTAGAGCAAAGGAAATGAGCCATGGTGATGTTGAATGTGTTAGCGTTACACACTGCTATCTGAAATACCACACAGTGCTGAATAGTGAGCATGGGAATGCAGGAGAAGCAGCTGCCTGTGTGCTAAGAGTGTGTTTCTGGAGACTGTGTATTGTCAGGTGCAAGAGAGATCTGCATGGACGCTTACACAACTGCATGAAGACTGCAGAGATGTATGTAAGATCACCTGTGGTAAGGGTTAATTGGAGTTTTGAACATGTAGGAACTACCTCACCCATTGCAGGAGTGGAAGGAAAATCTACCCTGTTGTTTTCAAATGTGTTACCATTTGCCTATCATCTGTGAGATAGTGATTTGTGCTGAATGCTAACCATCACAGTTCAAGAAAACAAGCTGCCCCTTTCCTACGAGTGCAAGTCTTACAGAACAAGAGCAACACGAATTAAATCTCTGACAGCACTTCCTGTGTGCACACAGACTCATGGTGTGATTCTAGGCAGAAAACGATATTTGATTGGCAATTTCAAAGCACATTTACTACTGTGGTAGAGCAAGTGATAATTACTGTAACAGCCTGAGACATTTTGCTTATAGTTTAGAGAGGCAGAAAAGAGCACATGTCCTAACAGCTACTTGAGACCATGAGCATGTGGAACCTGGGTGAGTGATTAGACTAGAGCAAAGGAAATGAGCCTTGGTGATGTTGAATGTGTTAGCGTTACACACTGCTATCTGAAATACCACACAGTGCTGAATAGTAAGCATGGGAATGCAGGAGAAGCAGCTGCCTGTGTGCTAAGAGTGTGTTTCTGGAGACTGTGTATTGTCAGGTGCAAGAGAGATCTGCATGGACGCTTACACAACTGCATGAAGACTGCAGAGATGTATGTAAGATCACCTCTGGTAAGGGTTGATTGGAGTTTTGAACATGTAGGAACTACCTCACCCATTGCAGGAGTGGAAGGACAATCTACCCTGTTGTTTTCAAATGTGTTACCATTTGCCTCTCATCTGTGAGATAGTGATTTGTGCTGAATGCTAACCATCACAGTTCAAGAAAACAAGCTGCCCCTTTCCTACCAGTGCAAGTCTTACAGAACAAGAGCAACACGAATTAAATCTCTGACAACAATTCCTGTGTGCACACAGACTCATGGTGTGATTCTAGGCAGAAAACGATATTTGATTGGCAATTTCAAAGCACATTTACCACTGTGGTAGAGCAAGTGATAATTACTGTAACAGCCTGACACATTTTCCTTATAGTTTAGAGAGGCAGAAAAGAGCACATGTCCTAACACCTACTTGAAACCATGAGCCTGTGGAACCTGGGTGAGTGATTAGACTAGAGCAAAGGAAATGAGCCTTGGTGATGTTGAATGTGTTAGCGTTACACACTGCTATCTGAAATACCACACAGTGCTGAATAGTGAGCATGGGAATGCAGGAGAAGCAGCTGCCTGTGTGCTAAGAGAGTGTTTCTGGAGACTGTGTATTGTCAGGTGCAAGAGAGATCTGCATGGACGCTTACACAACTGCATGAAGACTGCAGAGATGTATGTAAGATCACCTGTGGTAAGGGTTAATTGGAGTTTTGAACATGTAGGAACTACCTCACCCATTGCAGGAGTGGAAGGAAAATCTACCCAGTTGTTTTCTAATGTGTTACCATTTGCCTCTCATCTGTGAGATAGTGATTTGTGCTGAATGCTAACCATCACAGTTCAAGAAAACAAGCTGCCCCTTTCCTACGAGTGCTAGTCTTACAGAACAAGAGCAACACGAATTACATCTCTGACAGCACTTCCTGTGTGCACACAGACTCATGGTGTGATTGTAGGCAGAAAACGATATTTGATTGGCAATTTCATAGCACATTTACTACTGTGGTAGAGCAAGTGATAATTACTGTAACAGCCTGACACATTTTGCTTATAGTTTAGAGAGGCAGAAAAGAGCACATGTCCTAACAGCTACTTGAGACCATGAGCATGTGGAACCTGGGTGAGTGATTAGACTAGAGCAAAGGAAATGAGCCTTTGTGATGTTGAATGTGTTAGCGTTACACACTGCTATCTGAAATACCACACAGTGCTGAATAGTAAGCATGGGAATACAGGAGAAACAGCTGCCTGTGTGCTAAGACTGTGTTTCTGGAGACTGTGTATTGTCAGGTGCAAGAGAGATCTGCATGGACGCTTACACAACTGCATGAAGACTGCAGAGATGTATGTAAGATCACCTGTGGTAAGGGTTAATTGGAGTTTTGAACATGTAGGAACTACCTCACCCATTGCAGGAGTGGAAGGAAAATCTACCCTGTTGTTTTCAAATGTGTTACCATTTGCCTCTCATCTGTGAGATAGTGATTTGTGCTGAATGCTAACCATCACATTTCAAGAAAACAACCTGCCCCTTTCCTACGAGTGCAAGTCTTACAGAACAAGAGCAACACAAATTAAATCTCTGACAGCATTTCCTGTGTGCACACAGACTCATGGTGTGATTCTAGGCAGAAAACGATATTTGATTGGCAATTTCAAAGCACATTTACTACTGTGGTAGAGCAAGTGATAATTACTGTAACAGCCTGACACATTTTGCTTATAGTTTAGAGAGGCAGAAAAGAGCACATGTCCTAACAGCTACTTGAGACCATGAGCCTCTGGAACCTGGGTGAGTGATTAGACTAGAGCAAAGGAAATGAGCCATGGTGATGTTGAATGTGTTAGCGTTACACACTGCTATCTGAAATACCACACAGTGCTGAATAGTGAGCATGGGAATGCAGGAGAAGCAGCTGCCTGTGTGCTAAGAGTGTGTTTCTGGAGACTGTGTATTGTCAGGTGCAAGAGAGATCTGCATGGACGCTTACACAACTGCATGAAGACTGCAGAGATGTATGTAAGATCACCTGTGGTAAGGGTTAATTGGAGTTTTGAACATGTAGGAACTACCTCACCCATTGCAGGAGTGGAAGGAAAATCTACCCTGTTGTTTTCAAATGTGTTACCATTTGCCTATCATCTGTGAGATAGTGATTTGTGCTGAATGCTAACCATCACAGTTCAAGAAAACAAGCTGCCCCTTTCCTACGAGTGCAAGTCTTACAGAACAAGAGCAACACGAATTAAATCTCTGACAGCACTTCCTGTGTGCACACAGACTCATGGTGTGATTCTAGGCAGAAAACGATATTTGATTGGCAATTTCAAAGCACATTTACTACTGTGGTAGAGCAAGTGATAATTACTGTAACAGCCTGAGACATTTTGCTTATAGTTTAGAGAGGCAGAAAAGAGCACATGTCCTAACAGCTACTTGAGACCATGAGCATGTGGAACCTGGGTGAGTGATTAGACTAGAGCAAAGGAATTGAGCCTTGGTGATGTTGAATGTGTTAGCGTTACACACTGCTATCTGAAATACCACACAGTGCTGAATAGTAAGCATGGGAATGCAGGAGAAGCAGCTGCCTGTGTGCTAAGAGTGTGTTTCTGGAGACTGTGTATTGTCAGGTGCAAGAGAGATCTGCATGGACGCTTACACAACTGCATGAAGACTGCAGAGATGTATGTAAGATCACCTCTGGTAAGGGTTGATTGGAGTTTTGAACATGTAGGAACTACCTCACCCATTGCAGGAGTGGAAGGACAATCTACCCTGTTGTTTTCAAATGTGTTACCATTTGCCTCTCATCTGTGAGATAGTGATTTGTGCTGAATGCTAACCATCACAGTTCAAGAAAACAAGCTGCCCCTTTCCTACCAGTGCAAGTCTTACAGAACAAGAGCAACACGAATTAAATCTCTGACAACAATTCCTGTGTGCACACAGACTCATGGTGTGATTCTAGGCAGAAAACGATATTTGATTGGCAATTTCAAAGCACATTTACCACTGTGGTAGAGCAAGTGATAATTACTGTAACAGCCTGACACATTTTCCTTATAGTTTAGAGAGGCAGAAAAGAGCACATGTCCTAACACCTACTTGAAACCATGAGCCTGTGGAACCTGGGTGAGTGATTAGACTAGAGCAAAGGAAATGAGCCTTGGTGATGTTGAATGTGTTAGCGTTACACACTGCTATCTGAAATACCACACAGTGCTGAATAGTGAGCATGGGAATGCAGGAGAAGCAGCTGCCTGTGTGCTAAGAGAGTGTTTCTGGAGACTGTGTATTGTCAGGTGCAAGAGAGATCTGCATGGACGCTTACACAACTGCATGAAGACTGCAGAGATGTATGTAAGATCACCTGTGGTAAGGGTTAATTGGAGTTTTGAACATGTAGGAACTACCTCACCCATTGCAGGAGTGGAAGGAAAATCTACCCAGTTGTTTTCTAATGTGTTACCATTTGCCTCTCATCTGTGAGATAGTGATTTGTGCTGAATGCTAACCATCACAGTTCAAGAAAACAAGCTGCCCCTTTCCTACGAGTGCTAGTCTTACAGAACAAGAGCAACACGAATTACATCTCTGACAGCACTTCCTGTGTGCACACAGACTCATGGTGTGATTGTAGGCAGAAAACGATATTTGATTGGCAATTTCATAGCACATTTACAACTGTGGTAGAGCAAGTGATAATTACTGTAACAGCCTGACACATTTTGCTTATAGTTTAGAGAGGCAGAAAAGAGCACATGTCCTAACAGCTACTTGAGACCATGAGCATGTGGAACCTGGGTGAGTGATTAGACTAGAGCAAAGGAAATGAGCCTTTGTGATGTTGAATGTGTTAGCGTTACACACTGCTATCTGAAATACCACACAGTGCTGAATAGTAAGCATGGGAATACAGGAGAAACAGCTGCCTGTGTGCTTAGACTGTGTTTCTGGAGACTGTGTATTGTCAGGTGCAAGAGAGATCTGCATGGACGCTTACACAACTGCATGAAGACTGCAGAGATGTATGTAAGATCACCTGTGGTAAGGGTTAATTGGAGTTTTGAACATGTAGGAACTACCTCACCCATTGCAGGAGTGGAAGGAAAATCTACCCTGTTGTTTTCAAATGTGTTACCATTTGCCTCTCATCTGTGAGATAGTGATTTGTGCTGAATGCTAACCATCACAGTTCAAGAAAACAAGCTGCCCCTTTCCTACGAGTGCAAGTCTTACAGAACAAGAGCAACACAAATTAAATCTCTGACAGCAATTCCTGTGTGCACACAGACTCATGGTGTGATTCTAGGCAGAAAACGATATTTGATTGGCAATTTCAAAGCACATTTACTACTGTGGTAGAGCAAGTGATAATTACTGTAACAGCCTACACATTTTGCTTATAGTTTAGAGAGGCAGAAAAGAGCACATGTCCTAACAGCTACTTGAGACCATGAGCATGTGGAACCTGGGTGAGTGATTAGACTAGAGCAAAGGAAATGAGCCTTGGTGATGTTGTATGTGTTAGCGTTACACACTGCTATCTGAAATACCACACAGTGCTGAATAGTAAGCATGGGAATGCAGGAGAAGCAGCTGCCTGTGTGCTAAGAGTGTGTTTCTGGAGACTGTGTATTGTCAGGTGCAAGAGAGATCTGCATGGACGCTTACACAACTGCATGAAGACTGCAGAGATGTATGTAAGATCACCTCTGGTAAGGGTTGATTGGAGTTTTGAACATGTAGGAACTACCTCACCCATTGCAGGAGTGGAAGGACAATCTACCCTGTTGTTTTCAAATGTGTTACCATTTGCCTCTCATCTGTGAGATAGTGATTTGTGCTGAATGCTAACCATCACAGTTCAAGAAAACAAGCTGCCCCTTTCCTACCAGTGCAAGTCTTACAGAACAAGAGCAACACGAATTAAATCTCTGACAACAATTCCTGTGTGCACACAGACTCATGGTGTGATTCTAGGCAGAAAACGATATTTGATTGGCAATTTCAAAGCACATTTACCACTGTGGTAGAGCAAGTGATAATTACTGTAACAGCCTGACACATTTTCCTTATAGTTTAGAGAGGCAGAAAAGAGCACATGTCCTAACACCTACTTGAAACCATGAGCCTGTGGAACCTGGGTGAGTGATTAGACTAGAGCAAAGGAAATGAGCCTTGGTGATGTTGAATGTGTTAGCGTTACACACTGCTATCTGAAATACCACACAGTGCTGAATAGTGAGCATGGGAATGCAGGAGAAGCAGCTGCCTGTGTGCTAAGAGAGTGTTTCTGGAGACTGTGTATTGTCAGGTGCAAGAGAGATCTGCATGGACGCTTACACAACTGCATGAAGACTGCAGAGATGTATGTAAGATCACCTGTGGTAAGGGTTAATTGGAGTTTTGAACATGTAGGAACTACCTCACCCATTGCAGGAGTGGAAGGAAAATCTACCCAGTTGTTTTCTAATGTGTTACCATTTGCCTCTCATCTGTGAGATAGTGATTTGTGCTGAATGCTAACCATCACAGTTCAAGAAAACAAGCTGCCCCTTTCCTACGAGTGCTAGTCTTACAGAACAAGAGCAACACGAATTACATCTCTGACAGCACTTCCTGTGTGCACACAGACTCATGGTGTGATTGTAGGCAGAAAACGATATTTGATTGGCAATTTCATAGCACATTTACAACTGTGGTAGAGCAAGTGATAATTACTGTAACAGCCTGACACATTTTGCTTATAGTTTAGAGAGGCAGAAAAGAGCACATGTCCTAACAGCTACTTGAGACCATGAGCATGTGGAACCTGGGTGAGTGATTAGACTAGAGCAAAGGAAATGAGCCTTTGTGATGTTGAATGTGTTAGCGTTACACACTGCTATCTGAAATACCACACAGTGCTGAATAGTAAGCATGGGAATACAGGAGAAACAGCTGCCTGTGTGCTTAGACTGTGTTTCTGGAGACTGTGTATTGTCAGGTGCAAGAGAGATCTGCATGGACGCTTACACAACTGCATGAAGACTGCAGAGATGTATGTAAGATCACCTGTGGTAAGGGTTAATTGGAGTTTTGAACATGTAGGAACTACCTCACCCATTGCAGGAGTGGAAGGAAAATCTACCCTGTTGTTTTCAAATGTGTTACCATTTGCCTCTCATCTGTGAGATAGTGATTTGTGCTGAATGCTAACCATCACAGTTCAAGAAAACAAGCTGCCCCTTTCCTACGAGTGCAAGTCTTACAGAACAAGAGCAACACAAATTAAATCTCTGACAGCAATTCCTGTGTGCACACAGACTCATGGTGTGATTCTAGGCAGAAAACGATATTTGATTGGCAATTTCAAAGCACATTTACTACTGTGGTAGAGCAAGTGATAATTACTGTAACAGCCTACACATTTTGCTTATAGTTTAGAGAGGCAGAAAAGAGCACATGTCCTAACAGCTACTTGAGACCATGAGCATGTGGAACCTGGGTGAGTGATTAGACTAGAGCAAAGGAAATGAGCCTTGGTGATGTTGTATGTGTTAGCGTTACACACTGCTATCTGAAATACCACACAGTGCTGAATAGTAAGCATGGGAATGCAGGAGAAGCAGCTGCCTGTGTGCTAAGAGTGTGTTTCTGGAGACTGTGTATTGTCAGGTGCAAGAGAGATCTGCATGGACGCTTACACAACTGCATGAAGACTGCAGAGATGTATGTAAGATCACCTGTGGTAAGGGTTGATTGGAGTTTTGAACATGTAGGAACTACCTCACCCATTGCAGGAGTGGAAGGAAAATCTACCCTGTTGTTTTCAAATGTGTTACCATTTGCCTCTCATCTGTGAGATAGTGATTTGTGCTGAATGCTAACCATCACAGTTCAAGAAAACAAGCTGCCCCTTTCCTACCAGTGCAAGTCTTACAGAACAAGAGCAACACGAATTAAATCTCTGACAACAATTCCTGTGTGCACACAGACTCATGGTGTGATTCTAGGCAGAAAACGATATTTGATTGGCAATTTCAAAGCACATTTACCACTGTGGTAGAGCAAGTGATAATTACTGTAACAGCCTGACACATTTTCCTTATAGTTTAGAGAGGCAGAAAAGAGCACATGTCCTAACAGCTACTTGAAACCATGAGCCTGTGGAACCTGGGTGAGTGATTAGACTAGAGCAAGGGAAATGAGCCTTGGTGATGTTGAATGTGTTAGCGTTACACACTGCTATCTGAAATACCACACAGTGCTGAATAGTGAGCATGGGAATGCAGGAGAAGCAGCTGCCTGTGTGCTAAGAGTGTGTTTCTGGAGACTGTGTATTGTCAGGTGCAAGAGAGATCTGCATGGACGCTTACACAACTGCATGAAGACTGCAGAGATGTATGTAAGATCACCTGTGGTAAGGGTTAATTGGAGTTTTGAACATGTAGGAACTACCTCACGCATTGCAGGAGTGGAAGGAAAATCTACCCTGTTGTTTTCAAATGTGTTACCATTTGCCTCTCATCTGTGAGATAGTGATTTGTGCTGAATGCTAACCATCACAGTTCTAGAAAACAAGCTGCCCCTTTCCTACGAGTGCTAGTCTTACAGAACAAGAGCAACACGAATTAAATCTCTGACAGCACTTCCTGTGTGCACACAGACTCATGGTGTGATTGTAGGCTGAAAACGATATTTGATTGGCAATTTCAAAGCACATTTACCACTGTGGTAGAGCATTGATAATTACTGTAACAGCCTGGCACATTTTGCTTATAGTTTAGAGAGGCAGAAAAGAGCACATGTCCTAACAGCTACTTGAGACCATGAGCATGTGGAACCTGGGTGAGTGATTAGACTAGAGCAAAGGAAATGAGCCTTGGTGATGTTGAATGTGTTATCGTTACACACTGCTATCTGAAATACCACACAGTGCTGAATAGTAAGCATGGGAATGCAGGAGAAGCAGCTGCCTGTGTGCTAAGAGTGTGTTTCTGGAGACTGTGTATTGTCAGGTGCAAGAGAGATCTGCATGGACGCTTACACAACTGCATGAAGATTGCAGGGATGTATGTAAGATCACCTGTGGTAAGGGTTAATTGGAGTTTTGAACATGTAGGAACTACCTCACCCATTGCAGGAGTGGAAGGAAAATCTACCCTGTTGTTTTCAAATGTGTTACAATTTGCCTCTCATCTGTGAGATAGTGATTTGTGCTGAATGCTAACCATCACAGTTCAAGAAAACAAGCTGCCCCTTTCCTACGAGTGCAAGTCTTACAGAACAAGAGCAACACAAATTAAATCTCTGACAACAATTCCTGTGTGCACACAGACTCATGGTGTGATTCTCGGCAGAAAACGATATTTGATTGGCAATTTCAAAGCACACTTACTACTGTGGTAGAGCAAGTGATAATTACTGTAACAGCCTGACACATTTTCCTTATAGTTTAGAGAGGTAGAAAAGAGCACATGTCCTAACAGCTACTTGAGACCATGAGCATGTGGAACCTGGGTGAGTGATTAGACTAGAGCAAAGGAAATGAGCCTTGGGGATGTTGAATGTGTTAGCATTACACACTGCTATCAGAAATACCACACAGTGCTAAATAGTAAGCATGGGAATGCAGGAGAAGCAGCTGCCTGTGTGCTAAGAGTGTGTTTCTGGAGACTGTGTAATGTCAGGTGCAAGAGAGATCTGCATGGACACTTGCACAACTGCATGAAGACTGCATAGATGTATGTAAGATCACCTGTGGTAAGGTTTAATTGGAGTTTTGAACATGTAGGAACTACCTCACCCATTGCAGGAGTGGAAGGAAAATCTACCCTGTTGTTTTCAAATTTGTTACCATTTGCCTCTCATCGGTGAGATAGTGATTTGTGCTGAATGCTAACCATCACAGTTCAAGAAAACAAGCTGCCCCTTTCCTACGAGTGGAAGTCTTACAGAACAAGAGCAACACAAATTAAATCTCTGACAACAATTCCGGTGTGCACACAGACTCATGGTGTGATTCTAGGCAGAAAACGATATTTGATTGGCAATTTCAAAGCACATTTACCACTGTGGTAGAGCAAGTGATAATTACTGTAACAGCCTGACACATTTTCCTTATAGTTTAGAGAGGCAGAAAAGAGCACATGTCCTAACAGCTACTTGAGACCATGAGCATGTGGAACCTGGGTGAGTGATTAGACGAGAGCAAAGGAAATGAGCCTTGGTGATGTTGAATGTGTTAGCGTTACACACTGCTATCTGAAATACCACACAGTGCTGAATAGTAAGCATGGGAATGCAGGAGAAGCAGCTGCCTGTTTGCTAAGAGTGTGTTTCTGGAGACTGTGTATTGTCAGGTGCAAGAGAGATCTGCATGGACGCTTGCAAAACTGCATGAAGACTGCAGAGATGTATGTAAGATCACATGTGGTAAGGATTAATTGCAGTTTTGAACATGTAGGAACTACCTCACCCATTGCAGGAGTGGAAGGAAAATCTACCCTGTTGTTTTCAAATGTGTTACCATTTGCCTCTCATCTGTGAGATAGTGATTTGTGCTGAATGCTAACCATCACAGTTCAAGAAAACAAGCTGCACCTTTCCAACGAGTGCAAGTCTTACAGAACAAGAGCAACACAAATTAAATCTCTGACAACAATTCCTGTGTGCACACAGACTCATGGTGTGATTCTAGGCAGAAAACGATATTTGATTGTCAATTTTAAAGCACATTTACCACTGTGGTAGAGCAAGTGATAATTACTGTAACAGCCTGACACATTTTCCTTATAGTTTAGAGAGGCAGAAAAGAGCACATGTCCTAACAGCTACTGGAGACCATGAGCATGTGGAACCTGGGTGAGTGATTAGACTAGAGCAAAGGAAATGAGCCTTAGTGATGTTGAATGTGCTAGCGTTACACACTGCTATCAGAAATACCACACAGTGCTGAATAGTAAGCATGGGAATGCAGGAGAAGCAGCTGCCGGTGTGCTAAGAGTGTGTTTCTGGAGACTGTGTATTGTCAGGTGCAAGAGAGATCTGCATGGACGCTTATACAACTGCATGAAGACTGCAGAGATGTATGTAAGATCACCTGTGGTAAGGGTTAATTGGAGTTTTGAACATGTAGGAACTACCTCACCCATTGCAAGAGTGGAAGGAAAATCTACCCTGTTGTTTTCAAATGTGTTACCATTTGCCTCTCATCTGTGAGATAGTGATTTGTGCTGATCGCTAACCATCACAGTTCAAGAAAACAAGCTGCCCCTTTCCTACGAGTGCAAGTCTTACAGAACAAGAGCAACACGAATTAAATCTCTGACAACAATTCCCGTGTGCACACAGACTCATGGTGTGATTCTCGGCAGAAAACGATATTTGATTGGCAATTTCAAAGCACATTTACTACTATGGTAGAGCAAGTGATAATTACTGTAACAGCCTGACAAATTTTCCTTATAGTTTAGAGAGGCAGAAAAGAGCACATGTCCTAACAGCTACTTGAGACCATGAGCATGTGGAACCTGGGTGAGTGATTAGACGAGAGCAAAGGAAATGAGCCTTGGTGATGTTGAATGTGTTAGCGTTACACACTGCTATCTGAAATACCACACAGTGCTGAATAGTAAGCATGGGAATGCAGGAGAAGCAGCTGCCTGTTTGCTAAGAGTGTGTTTCTGGAGACTGTGTATTGTCAGGTGCAAGAGAGATCTGCATGGACGCTTGCAAAACTGCATGAAGACTGCAGAGATGTATGTAAGATCACATGTGGTAAGGATTAATTGCAGTTTTGAACATGTAGGAACTACCTCACCCATTGCAGGAGTGGAAGGAAAATCTACCCTGTTGTTTTCAAATGTGTTACCATTTGCCTCTCATCTGTGAGATAGTGATTTGTGCTGAATGCTAACCATCACAGTTCAAGAAAACAAGCTGCACCTTTCCAACGAGTGCAAGTCTTACAGAACAAGAGCAACACAAATTAAATCTCTGACAACAATTCCTGTGTGCACACAGACTCATGGTGTGATTCTAGGCAGAAAACGATATTTGATTGTCAATTTTAAAGCACATTTACCACTGTGGTAGAGCAAGTGATAATTACTGTAACAGCCTGACACATTTTCCTTATAGTTTAGAGAGGCAGAAAAGAGCACATGTCCTAACAGCTACTGGAGACCATGAGCATGTGGAACCTGGGTGAGTGATTAGACTAGAGCAAAGGAAATGAGCCTTAGTGATGTTGAATGTGCTAGCGTTACACACTGCTATCAGAAATACCACACAGTGCTGAATAGTAAGCATGGGAATGCAGGAGAAGCAGCTGCCGGTGTGCTAAGAGTGTGTTTCTGGAGACTGTGTATTGTCAGGTGCAAGAGAGATCTGCATGGACGCTTATACAACTGCATGAAGACTGCAGAGATGTATGTAAGATCACCTGTGGTAAGGGTTAATTGGAGTTTTGAACATGTAGGAACTACCTCACCCATTGCAAGAGTGGAAGGAAAATCTACCCTGTTGTTTTCAAATGTGTTACCATTTGCCTCTCATCTGTGAGATAGTGATTTGTGCTGATCGCTAACCATCACAGTTCAAGAAAACAAGCTGCCCCTTTCCTACGAGTGCAAGTCTTACAGAACAAGAGCAACACGAATTAAATCTCTGACAACAATTCCCGTGTGCACACAGACTCATGGTGTGATTCTCGGCAGAAAACGATATTTGATTGGCAATTTCAAAGCACATTTACTACTATGGTAGAGCAAGTGATAATTACTGTAACAGCCTGACAAATTTTCCTTATAGTTTAGAGAGGCAGAAAAGAGCACATGTCCTAACAGCTACTTGAGACCATGAGCATGTGGAACCTGGGTGAGTGATTAGACTTGAGCAAAGGAAATGAGCCTTGGTGATGTTGAATGTGTTAGCGTTACACACTGCTATCTGAAATACCACACAGTGCTGAATAGTAAGCATGGGAATGCAGGAGAAGCAGCTGCCTGTTTGCTAAGAGTGTGTTTCTGGAGACTGTGTATTGTCAGGTGCAAGAGAGATCTGCATGGACACTTGCACAACTGCATGAAGACTGCAGAGATGTATGTAAGATCACCTATGGTAAGGATTAATTGGAGTTTTGAACATGTAGGAACTACCTCACCCATTGCAGGAGTGGAAGGAAAATCTACCCTGTTGTTTTCAAATGTGTTACCATTTGCCTCTCATCTGTGAGATAGTGATTTGTGCTGAATGCTAACCATCACAGTTCAAGAAAACAAGCTGCCCCTTTCCTACGAGTGCAAGTCTTACAGAACAAGAGCAGCACGAATTAAATATCTGACAGCAATTCCTGTGTGCACACAGACTCTTGGTGTGATTCTAGGCAGAAAACGATATTTGATTGGCAATTTCAAAGCACATTTACTACTGTGGTAGAGCAAGTGATAATTACTGTAACAGCCTGACACATTTTGCTTATAGTTTAGAGAGGCAGAAAAGAGCACATGTCCTAACAGCTACTTGAGACCATGAGCATGTGGAACCTGGGTGAGTGATTAGACTAGAGCAAAGGAAATGAGCCTTAGTGATGTTGAATGTGCTAGCGTTACACACTGCTATCAGAAATACCACACAGTGCTGAATAGTAAGCATGGGAATGCAGGAGAAGCAGCTGCCTGTGTGCTAAGAGTGTGTTTCTAGAGACTGTGTATTGTCAGGTGCAAGAGAGATCTGCATGGACGCTTACACAACTGCATGAAGACTGCAGAGATGTATGTAAGATCACCTGTGGTAAGGGTTAATTGGAGTTTTGAACATGTAGGAACTACCTCACCCATTGCAAGAGTGGAAGGAAAATCTACCCTGTTGTTTTCAAATGTGTTACCATTTGCCTCTCATCTGTGAGATAGTGATTTGTGCTGATCGCTAACCATCACAGTTCAAGAAAACAAGCTGCCCCTTTCCTACAAATGCAAGTCTTACAGAACAAGAGCAACACGAATTAAATCTCTGACAACAATTCCCGTGTGCACACAGACTCATGGTGTGATTCTCGGCAGAAAACGATATTTGATTGGCAATTTCAAAGCACATTTACTACTATGGTAGAGCAAGTGATAATTACTGTAACAGCCTGACACATTTTCCTTATAGTTTAGAGAGGCAGAAAAGAGCACATGTCCTAACAGCTACTTGAGACCATGAGCATGTGGAACCTGGGTGAGTGATTAGACTTGAGCAAAGGAAATGAGCCTTGGTGATGTTGAATGTGTTAGCGTTACACACTGCTATCTGAAATACCACACAGTGCTGAATAGTAAGCATGGGAATGCAGGAGAAGCAGCTGCCTGTGTACTAAGAGTGTGTTTCTGGAGACTGTGTATTGTCAGGTGCAAGAGAGATCTGCATGGACGCTTACACAACTGCATGAAGACTGCAGAGATGTATGTAAGATCACCTGTGGTAAGGGTTAATTGGAGTTTTGAACATGTAGGAACTACCTCACCCATTGCAAGAGTGGAAGGAAAATCTACCCTGTTGTTTTCAAATGTGTTACCATTTGCCTCTCATCTGTGAGATAGTGATTTGTGCTGAATGCTAACCATCACAGTTCAAGCAAACAAGCTGCCCCTTTCCTACCAGTGCAAGTCTTACAGAACAAGAGCAACACAAATTAAATCTCTGACAACAATTCCTGTGTGCACACAGACTCATGGTGTGATACTCGGAAGAAAACGATATTTGATTGGCAATTTCAAAGCACATTTACTACTATGGTAGAGCAAGTGATAATTACTGTAACAGCCTGACACATTTTCCTTATAGTTTAGAGAGTCAGAAAAGAGCACTTGTCCTAACAGCTACTTGAGACCATGAGAATGTGGAACCTGGGTGAGTGATTAGACTAGAGCAAAGGAAATGAGCCTTGGTGATGTTGAATGTGTTAGCGTTACACATTGCTATCTGAAATACCAGACAGTGCTGAATAGTAAGCATGGGAATGCAGGAGAAGCAGCTGCCTGTGTGCTAAGAGTGTGTTTCTGGAGACTGTGTATTGTCAGGTGCAAGAGAGATCTGCATGGACGCTTACACAACTGCATGAAGACTGCAGAGATGTATGTAAGATCACCTGTGGTAAGGGTTAATTGGAGTTTTGAACATGTAGGAACTACCTCACCCATTGCAGGAGTGGAAGGAAAATCTACCCTGTTGTTTTCAAATGTGTTACCATTTGCCTCTCATCTGTGAGATAGTGATTTGTGCTGAATGTTAACCATCACAGTTCAAGAAAACAAGCTGCCCCTTTCCTGCGAGTGCAAGTCTTACAGAACAAGAGCAACACAAATTAAATATCTGACAGCAATTCCTGTGTGCACACAGACTCATGGTGTGATTCTAGGCAGAAAACAATTTTTGATTGGCAATTTCAAAGCACATTTACTACTGTGGTAGAGCAAGTGATAATTACTGTAACAGCCTGACACATTTTGCTTATAGTTTAGAGAGGCAGAAAAGAGCACATGTCCTAACAGCTACTTGAGACCATAAGCATGTGGAACCTGGGTGAGTGATTAGACTAGAGCAAAGGAAATGAGCCTTAGTGATGTTGAATGTGCTAGCGTTACACACTGCTATCTAAAATACCACACAGTGCTGAATAGTAAGCATGGGAATGCAGGAGAAGCAGCTGCCTGTGTCCTAAGAGTGTGTTTCTGGAGACTGTGTAATGTCAGGTGCAAGAGAGATCTGCATGGACGCTTGCACAACTGCATGAAGACTGCAGAGATGTATGTAAGATCACCTGTGGTAAGGGTTAATTGGAGTTTTGAACATGTAGGAACTACCTCACCCATTTCAGGAGTGGAAGGAAAATCTACCCTGTTGTTTTCAAATGTGTTACCATTTGCCTCTCATCTGTGAGATAGTGATTTGTGCTGAATGCTAACCATCACAGTTCAAGAAAACAAGCTGCCCCTTTCCTACGATTGCAAGTCTTACAGACCAAGAGCAACACAAATTAAATCTCTGACAACAATTCCTGTGTGCACACAGACTCATGGTGTGATTCTAGGCAGAAAACGATATTTGATTGGCAATTTCAAAGCACATTTACCACTTTGGTAGAGCAAGTGATAATTACTGTAACAGCCTGACACATTTTCCTTATAGTTTAGAGAGGCAGAAAAGAGCACATGTCCTAACAGCTACATGCGACCATGAGCATGTGGAACTTGGGTGAGTGATTAGACTAGAGCAAAGGAAATGAGCCTTGGTGATGTTGAATGTGTTAGCGTTACACACTGCTATCTGAAATACCACACAGTGCTGAATAGTAAGCATGGGAATGCAGGAGAAGCAGCTGCCTGTGTGCTAAGAGTGTGTTTCTGGAGACTGTGTATTGTCAGGTGCAAGAGAGATCTGCATGGACGCTTACACAACTGCATGAAGACTGCAGAGATGTATGTAAGATCACCAGTGGTAAGGGTTAATTGGAGTTTTGAACATGTAGGAACTACCTCACCCATTGCAGGAGTGGAAGGAAAATCTACAATGTTGTTTTCAAATGTGTTACCATTTGCCTCTCATCTGTGAGATAGTGATTTGTGCTGAATGCTAACCATCACAGTTCAAGAAAACAAGCTGCCCCTTTCCTACGAGTGCAAGTCTTACAGAACAAGAGCAGCACAAATTAAATATCTGACAGCAATTCCTGTGTGCACACAGACTCTTGGTGTGATTCTAGGCAGAAAACGAAATTTGATTGGCAATTTCAAAGCACATTTACTACTGTGGTAGAGCAAGTGATAATTACTGTAACAGCCTGACACATTTTGCTTATAGTTTAGAGAGGCAGAAAAGAGCACATGTCCTAACAGCTACTTGAGACCATGAGCATGTGGAACCTGGGTGAGTGATTAGACTTGAGCAAAGGAAATGAGCCTTGGTGATGTTGAATGTGTTAGCGTTACACACTGCTATCTGAAATACCACACAGTGCTGAATAGTAAGCATGGGAATGCAGGAGAAGCAGCTGCCTGTGTGCTAAGAGTGTGTTTCTGGAGACTGTGTATTGTCAGGTGCAAGAGAGATCTGCATGGACGCTTACACAACTGCGTGAAGACTGCAGAGATGTATGTAAGATCACCAGTGGTAAGGGTTAATTGGAGTTTTGAACATG
The DNA here is from genome assembly GCF_964204655.1 of Triturus cristatus. NCBI lineage: Eukaryota > Metazoa > Chordata > Amphibia > Caudata > Salamandridae > Triturus > Triturus cristatus. The sequence continues at coordinate 295,927,091 of NC_140579.1, forward strand.
TAGGAACTACCTCACCCATTGCAGGAGTGGAAGGAAAATCTACCCTGTTGTTTTCAAATGTGTTACCATTTGCCTCTCATCTGTGAGATAGTGATTTGTGCTGAATGTTAACCATCACAGTTCAAGAAAACAAGCTGCCCCTTTCCTGCGAGTGCAAGTCTTACAGAACAAGAGCAACACAAATTAAATATCTGACAGCAATTCCTGTGTGCACACAGACTCATGGTGTGATTCTAGGCAGAAAACAATATTTGATTGGCAATTTCAAAGCACATTTACTACTGTGGTAGAGCAAGTGATAATTACTGTAACAGCCTGACACATTTTGCTTATAGTTTAGAGAGGCAGAAAAGAGCACATGTCCTAACAGCTACTTGAGACCATAAGCATGTGGAACCTGGGTGAGTGATTAAACTAGAGCAAAGGAAATGAGCCTTAGTGATGTTGAATGTGCTAGCGTTACACACTGCTATCTGAAATACCACACAGTGCTGAATAGTAAGCATGGGAATGCAGGAGAAGCAGCTGCCTGTGTGCTAAGAGTGTGTTTCTGGAGACTGTGTAATGTCAGGTGCAAGAGAGATCTGCATGGACGCTTGCACAACTGCATGAAGACTGCAGAGATGTATGTAAGATCACCTGTGGTAAGGGTTAATTGGAGTTTTGAACATGTAGGAACTACCTCACCCATTGCAGGAGTGGAAGGAAAATCTACCCTGTTGTTTTCAAATGTGTTACCATTTGCCTCTCATCTGTGAGATAGTGATTTGTGCTGAATGCTAAACATCACAGTTCAAGAAAACAAGCTGCCCCTTTCCTACGAGTGCAAGTCTTACAGAACAAGAGCAACACAAATTAAATCTCTGACAACAATTCCTGTGTGCACACAGACTCATGGTGTGATTCTAGGCAGAAAACGATATTTGATTGGCAATTTCAAAGCACATTTACCACTTTGGTAGAGCAAGTGATAATTACTGTAACAGCCTGACACATTTTGCTTATAGTTTAGAGAGGCAGAAAAGAGCACATGTCCTAACAGCTACTTGAGACCATAAGCATGTGGAACCTGGGTGAGTGATTAAACTAGAGCAAAGGAAAGGAGCCTTAGTGATGTTGAATGTGCTAGCGTTACACACTGCTATCTGAAATACCACACAGTGCTGAATAGTAAGCATGGGAATGCAGGAGAAGCAGCTGCCTGTGTGCTAAGAGTGTGTTTCTGGAGACTGTGTAATGTCAGGTGCAAGAGAGATCTGCATGGACGCTTGCACAACTGCATGAAGACTGCAGAGATGTATGTAAGATCACCTGTGGTAAGGGTTAATTGGAGTTTTGAACATGTAGGAACTACCTCACCCATTGCAGGAGTGGAAGGAAAATCTACCCTGTTGTTTTCAAATGTGTTACCATTTGCCTCTCATCTGTGAGATAGTGATTTGTGCTGAATGCTAACCATCACAGTTCAAGAAAACAAGCTGCCCCTTTCCTACGAGTGCAAGTCTTACAGAACAAGAGCAACACAAATTAAATCTCTGACAACAATTCCTGTGTGCACACAGACTCATGGTGTGATTCTAGGCAGAAAACGATATTTGATTGGCAATTTCAAAGCACATTTACCACTTTGGTAGAGCAAGTGATAATTACTGTAACAGCCTGACACATGTTGCTTATAGTTTAGAGAGGCAGAAAAGAGCACATGTCCTAACAGCTACTTGAGACCATAAGCATGTGGAACCTGGGTGAGTGATTAGACTAGAGCAAAGGAAATGAGCCTTAGTGATGTTGAATGTGCTAGCGTTACACACTGCTATCTAAAATACCACACAGTGCTGAATAGTAAGCATGGGAATGCAGGAGAAGCAGCTGCCTGTGTCCTAAGAGTGTGTTTCTGGAGACTGTGTAATGTCAGGTGCAAGAGAGATCTGCATGGACGCTTGCACAACTGCATGAAGACTGCAGAGATGTATGTAAGATCACCTGTGGTAAGGGTTAATTGGAGTTTTGAACATGTAGGAACTACCTCACCCATTGCAGGAGTGGAAGGAAAATCTACCCTGTTGTTTTCAAATGTGTTACCATTTGCCTCTCATCTGTGAGATAGTGATTTGTGCTGAATGCTAACCATCACAGTTCAAGAAAACAAGCTGCCCCTTTCCTACGAGTGCAAGTCTTACAGAACAAGAGCAACACAAATTAAATCTCTGACAACAATTCCTGTGTGCACACAGACTCATGGTGTGATTCTAGGCAGAAAACGATATTTGATTGGCAATTTCAAAGCACATTTACCACTTTGGTAGAGCAAGTGATAATTACTGTAACAGCCTGGCACATTTTCCTTATAGTTTAGAGAGGCAGAAAAGAGCACATGTCCTAACAGCTACATGAGACCATGAGCATGTGGAACTTGGGTGAGTGATTAGACTAGAGCAAAGGAAATGAGCCTTGGTGATGTTGAATGTGTTAGCGTTACACACTGCTATCTGAAATACCACACAGTGCTGAATAGTAAGCATGGGAATGCAGGAGAAGCAGCTGCCTGTGTGCTAAGAGTGTGTTTCTGGAGACTGTGTATTGTCAGGTGCAAGAGAGATCTGCATGGACGCTTACACAACTGCATGAAGACTGCAGAGATGTATGTAAGATCACCAGTGGTAAGGGTTAATTGGAGTTTTGAACATGTAGGAACTACCTCACCCATTGCAGGAGTGGAAGGAAAATCTACAATGTTGTTTTCAAATGTGTTACCATTTGCCTCTCATCTGTGAGATAGTGATTTGTGCTGAATGCTAACCATCACAGTTCAAGAAAACAAGCTGCCCCTTTCCTACGAGTGCAAGTCTTACAGAACAAGAGCAGCACGAATTAAATATCTGACAGCAATTCCTGTGTGCACACAGACTCTTGGTGTGATTCTAGGCAGAAAACAAAATTTGATTGGCAATTTCAAAGCACATTTACTACTGTGGTAGAGCAAGTGATAATTACTGTAACAGCCTGACACATTTTGCTTATAGTTTAGAGAGGCAGAAAAGAGCACATGTCCTAACAGCTACTTGAGACCATGAGCCTGTGGAACCTGGGTGAGTGATTAGACTAGAGCAAAGGAAATGAGCCTTAGTGATGTTGAATGTGCTAGCGTTACACACTGCTATCAGAAATACCACACAGTGCTGAATAGTAAGCATGGGAATGCAGGAGAAGCAGCTGCCTGTGTGCTAAGAGTGTGTTTCTAGAGACTGTGTATTGTCAGGTGCAAGAGAGATCTGCATGGACGCTTACACAACTGCATGAAGACTGCAGAGATGTATGTAAGATCACCTGTGGTAAGGGTTAATTGGAGTTTTGAACATGTAGGAACTACCTCACCCATTGCAAGAGTGGAAGGAAAATCTACCCTGTTGTTTTCAAATGTGTTACCATTTGCCTCTCATCTGTGAGATAGTGATTTGTGCTGATCGCTAACCATCACAGTTCAAGAAAACAAACTGCCCCTTTCCTACGAGTGCAAGTCTTACAGAACAAGAGCAACACGAATTAAATCTCTGACAACAATTCCCGTGTGCACACAGACTCATGGTGTGATTCTCGGCAGAAAACGATATTTGATTGGCAATTTCAAAGCACATTTACTACTATGGTAGAGCAAGTGATAACTACTGTAACAGCCTGACACATTTTCCTTATAGTTTAGAGAGGCAGAAAAGAGCACATGTCCTAACAGCTACTTGAGACCATGAGCATGTGGAACCTGGGTGAGTGATTAGACTTGAGCAAAGGAAATGAGCCTTGGTGATGTTGAATGTGTTAGCGTTACACACTGCTATCTGAAATACCACACAGTGCTGAATAGTAAGCATGGGAATGCAGGAGAAGCAGCTGCCTGTGTGCTAAGAGTGTGTTTCTGGAGACTGTGTATTGTCAGGTGCAAGAGAGATCTGCATGGACGCTTACACAACTGCGTGAAGACTGCAGAGATGTATGTAAGATCACCAGTGGTAAGGGTTAATTGGAGTTTTGAACATGTAGGAACTACCTCACCCATTGCAGGAGTGGAAGGAAAATCTACCCTGTTGTTTTCAAATGTGTTACCATTTGCCTCTCATCTGTGAGATAGTGATTTGTGCTGAATGCTAACCATCACAGTTCAAGAAAACAAGTTGCCCCTTTCCTACGAGTGCAAGTCTTAAAGAACAAGAGCAACACGAATTAAATCTCTGACAACAATTCCTGTGTGCACACAGACTCATGGTGTGATACTCGGCAGAAAACGATATTTGATTGGCAATTTCAAAGCACATTTACTACTATGGTAGAGCAAGTGATAATTACTGTAACAGCCTGACACATTTTCCTTATAGTTTAGAGAGGCAGAAAAGAGCACTTGTCCTAACAGCTACTGGAGACCATGAGCATGTGGAACCTGGGTGAGTGATTAGACTAGAGCAAAGGAAATGAGCCTTGGTGATATTGAATGTGTTAGCGTTACACACTGCTATCTGAAATACCACACAGTGCTGAATAGTAAGCATGGGAATGCAGGAGAAGCAGCTGCCTGTGTGCTAAGAGTGTGTTTCTAGAGACTGTGTATTGTCAGGTGCAAGAGAGATCTGCATGGACGCTTACACAACTGCATGAAGACTGCAGAGATGTATGTAAGATCACCTGTGGTAAGGGTTAATTGGAGTTTTGAACATGTAGGAACTACCTCACCCATTGCAGGAGTGGAAGGAAAATCTACCCTGTTGTTTTCAAATGTGTTACCATTTGCCTCTCATCTGTGAGATAGTGATTTGTGCTGAATGTTAACCATCACAGTTCAAGAAAACAAGCTGCCCCTTTCCTGCGAGTGCAAGTCTTACAGAACAAGATTAACATGAATTAAATATCTGACAGCAATTCCTGTGTGCACACAGACTCATGGTGTGATTCTAGGCAGAAAACGATATTTGATTGGCAATTTCAAAGCACATTTACCACTTTGGTAGAGCAAGTGATAATTACTGTAACAGCCTGACACATTTTCCTTATAGTTTAGAGAGGCAGAAAAGAGCACATGTCCTAACAGCTACATGAGACCATGAGCATGGGGAACTTGGTTGAGTGATTAGACTAGAGCAAAGGAAATGAGCCTTGGTGATGTTGAATGTGTTAGCGTTACACACTGCTATCTGAAATACCACACAGTGCTGAATAGTAAGCATGGGAATGCAGGAGAAGCAGCTGCCTGTGTGCTAAGAGTGTGTTTCTGGAGACTGTGTATTGTCAGGTGCAAGAGAGATCTGCATGGACGCTTACACAACTGCATGAAGACTGCAGAGATGTATGTAAGATCACCAGTGGTAAGGGTTAATTGGTGTTTTGAACATGTAGGAACTACCTCACCCATTGAAGGAGTGGAAGGAAAATCTACACTGTTGTTTTCAAATGTGTTACCATTTGCCTCTCATCTGTGAGATAGTGATTTGTGCTGAATGCTAACCATCACAGTTCAAGAAAACAAGCTGCCCCTTTCCTACAAGTGCAAGTCTTACAGAACAAGAGCAGCACGAATTAAATATCTGACAGCAATTCCTGTGTGCACACAGACTCTTGGTGTGATTCTAGGCAGAAAACGAAGTTTGATTGGCAATTTCAAAGCACATTTACTACTGTGGTAGAGCAAGTGATAATTACTGTAACAGCCTGACACATTTTGCTTATAGTTTAGAGAGGCAGAAAAGAGCACATGTCCTAACAGCTACTTGAGACCATGAGCATGTGGAACCTGGGTGAGTGATTAGACTAGAGCAAAGGAAATGAGCCTTAGTGATGTTGAATGTGCTAGCGTTACACACTGCTATCAGAAATACCACACAGTGCTGAATAGTAAGCATGGGAATGCAGGAGAAGCAGCTGCCGGTGTGCTAAGAGTGTGTTTCTGGAGACTGTGTATTGTCAGGTGCAAGAGAGATCTGCATGGACGCTTATACAACTGCATGAAGACTGCAGAGATGTATGTAAGATCACCTGTGGTAAGGGTTAATTGGAGTTTTGAACATGTAGGAACTATCTCACCCATTGCAAGAGTGGAAGGAAAATCTACCCTGTTGTTTTCAAATGTGTTACCATTTGCCTCTCATCTGTGAGATAGTGATTTGTGCTGATCGCTAACCATCACAGTTCAAGAAAACAAGCTGCCGCTTTCCTACGAGTGCAAGTCTTACAGAACAAGAGCAACACGAATTAAATCTCTGACAACAATTCCCGTGTGCACACAGACTCATGGTGTGATTCTCGGCAGAAAACGATATTTGATTGGCAATTTCAAAGCACATTTACTACTATGGTAGAGCAAGTGATAATTACTGTAACAGCCTGACACATTTTCCTTATAGTTTAGAGAGGCAGAAAAGAGCACATGTCCTAACAGCTACTTGAGACCATGAGCATGTGGAACCTGGGTGAGTGATTAGACTTGAGCAAAGGAAATGAGCCTTGGTGATGTTGAATGTGTTAGCGTTACACACTGCTATCTGAAATACCACACAGTGCTGAATAGTAAGCATGGGAATGCAGGAGAAGCAGCTGCCTGTTTGCTAAGAGTGTGTTTCTGGAGACTGTGTATTGTCAGGTGCAAGAGAGATCTGCATGGACACTTGCACAACTGCATTAAGACTGCAGAGATGTATGTAAGATCACCTATGGTAAGGATTAATTGGAGTTTTGAACATGTAGGAACTACCTCACCCATTGCAGGAGTGGAAGGAAAATCTACCCTGTTGTTTTCAAATGTGTTACCATTTGCCTCTCATCTGTGAGATAGTGATTTGTGCTGAATGCTAACCATCACAGTTCAAGAAAACAAGCTGCCCCTTTCCTACGAGTGCAAGTCTTACAGAACAAGAGCAGCACGAATTAAATATCTGACAGCAATTCCTGTGTGCACACAGACTCTTGGTGTGATTCTAGGCAGAAAACGATATTTGATTGGCAATTTCAAAGCACATTTACTACTGTGGTAGAGCAAGTGATAATTACTGTAACAGCCTGACACATTTTGCTTATAGTTTAGAGAGGCAGAAAAGAGCACATGTCCTAACAGCTACTTGAGACCATGAGCATGTGGAACCTGGGTGAGTGATTAGACTAGAGCAAAGGAAATGAGCCTTAGTGATGTTGAATGTGCTAGCGTTACACACTGCTATCAGAAATACCACACAGTGCTGAATAGTAAGCATGGGAATGCAGGAGAAGCAGCTGCCTGTGTGCTAAGAGTGTGTTTCTAGAGACTGTGTATTGTCAGGTGCAAGAGAGATCTGCATGGATGCTTACACAACTGCATGAAGACTGCAGAGATGTATGTAAGATCACCTGTGGTAAGGGTTAATTGGAGTTTTGAACATGTAGGAACTACCTCACCCATTGCAAGAGTGGAAGGAAAATCTACCCTGTTGTTTTCAAATGTGTTACCATTTGCCTCTCATCTGTGAGATAGTGATTTGTGCTGATCGCTAACCATCACAGTTCAAGAAAACAAGCTGCCCCTTTCCTACAAATGCAAGTCTTACAGAACAAGAGCAACACGAATTAAATCTCTGACAACAATTCCCGTGTGCACACAGACTCATGGTGTGATTCTCGGCAGAAAACGATATTTGATTCGCAATTTCAAAGCACATTTACTACTATGGTAGAGCAAGTGATAATTACTGTAACAGCCTGACACATTTTCCTTATAGTTTAGAGAGGCAGAAAAGAGCACATGTCCTAACAGCTACTTGAGACCATGAGCATGTGGAACCTGGGTGAGTGATTAGACTTGAGCAAAGGAAATGAGCCTTGGTGATGTTGAATGTGTTAGCGTTACACACTGCTATCTGAAATACCACACAGTGCTGAATAGTAAGCATGGGAATGCAGGAGAAGCAGCTGCCTGTGTGCTAAGAGTGTGTTTCTGGAGACTGTGTATTGTCAGGTGCAAGAGAGATCTGCATGGACGCTTACACAACTGCATGAAGACTGCAGAGATGTATGTAAGATCACCTGTGGTAAGGGTTAATTGGAGTTTTGAACATGTAGGAACTACCTCACCCATTGCAAGAGTGGAAGGAAAATCTACCCTGTTGTTTTCAAATGTGTTACCATTTGCCTCTCATCTGTGAGATAGTGATTTGTGCTGAATGCTAACCATCACAGTTCAAGAAAACAAGCTGCCCCTTTCCTACGAGTGCAAGTCTTACAGAACAAGAGCAACACAAATTAAATCTCTGACAACAATTCCTGTGTGCACACAGACTCATGGTGTGATACTCGGCAGAAAACGATATTTGATTGGCAATTTCAAAGCACATTTACTACTATGGTAGAGCAAGTGATAATTACTGTAACAGCCTGACACATTTTCCTTATAGTTTAGAGAGGCAGAAAAGAGCACTTGTCCTAACAGCTACTTGAGACCATGAGCATGTGGAACCTGGGTGAGTGATTAGACTAGAGCAAAGGAAATGAGCCTTGGTGATGTTGAATGTGTTAGCGTTACACATTGCTATCTGAAATACCAGACAGTGCTGAATAGTAAGCATGGGAATGCAGGAGAAGCAGCTGCCTGTGTGCTAAGAGTGTGTTTCTGGAGACTGTGTATTGTCAGGTGCAAGAGAGATCTGCATGGACGCTTACACAACTGCATGAAGACTGCAGAGATGTATGTAAGATCACCTGTGGTTAGGGTTAATTGGAGTTTTGAACATGTAGGAACTACCTCACCCATTGCAGGAGTGGAAGGAAAATCTACCCTGTTGTTTTCAAATGTGTTACCATTTGCCTCTCATCTGTGAGATAGTGATTTGTGCTGAATGTTAACCATCACAGTTCAAGAAAACAAGCTGCCCCTTTCCTGCGAGTGCAAGTCTTACAGAACAAGAGCAACACAAATTAAATATCTGACAGCAATTCCTGTGTGCACACAGACTCATGGTGTGATTCTAGGCAGAAAACAATATGTGATTGGCAATTTCAAAGCACATTTACTACTGTGGTAGAGCAAGTGATAATTACTGTAACAGCCTGACACATTTTGCTTATAGTTTAGAGAGGCAGAAAAGAGCACATGTCCTAACAGCTACTTGAGACCATAAGCATGTGGAACCTGGGTGAGTGATTAGACTAGAGCAAAGGAAATGAGCCTTAGTGATGTTGAATGTGCTAGCGTTACACACTGCTATCTAAAATACCACACAGTGCTGAATAGTAAGCATGGGAATGCAGGAGAAGCAGCTGCCTGTGTCCTAAGAGTGTGTTTCTGGAGACTGTGTAATGTCAGGTGCAAGAGAGATCTGCATGGACGCTTGCACAACTGCATGAAGACTGCAGAGATGTATGTAAGATCACCTGTGGTAAGGGTTAATTGGAGTTTTGAACATGTAGGAACTACCTCACCCATTGCAGGAGTGGAAGGAAAATCTACCCTGTTGTTTTCAAATGTGTTACCATTTGCCTCTCATCTGTGAGATAGTGATTTGTGCTGAATGTTAACCATCACAGTTCAAGAAAACAAGCTGCCCCTTTCCTGCGAGTGCAAGTCTTAGAGAACAAGAGCAACACAAATTAAATATCTGACAACAATTCCTGTGTGCACACAGACTCATGGTGTGATTCTAGGCAGAAAACGATATTTGATTGGCAATTTCAAAGCACATTTACCACTTTGGTAGAGCAAGTGATAATTACTGTAACAGCCTGACACATTTTGCTTATAGTTTAGAGAGGCAGAAAAGAGCACATGTCCTAACAGCTACTTGAGACCATAAGCATGTGGAACTTGGGTGAGTGATTAGACAAGAGCAAAGGAAATGAGCCTTGGTGATGTTGAATGTGTTAGCGTTACACACTGCTATCTGAAATACCACACAGTGCTGAATAGTAAGCATGGGAATGCAGGAGAAGCAGCTGCCTGTGTGCTAAGAGTGTGTTTCTGGAGACTGTGTATTGTCAGGTGCAAGAGAGATCTGCATGGACGCTTACACAACTGCATGAAGACTGCAGAGATGTATGTAAGATCACCAGTGGTAAGGGTTAATTGGAGTTTTGAACATGTAGGAACTACCTCACCCATCGCAGGAGTGGAATGAAAATCTACAATGTTGTTTTCAAATGTGTTACCATTTGCCTCTCATCTGTGAGATAGTGATTTGTGCTGAATGCTAACCATCACAGTTCAAGAAAACAAGCTGCCCCTTTCCTACGAGTGCAAGTCTTACAGAACAAGAGCAACACGAATTAAATCTCTGACAACAATTCCTGTGTGCACACAGACTCATGGTGTGATACTCGGCAGAAAACGATATTTGATTGGCAATTTCAAAGCACATTTACTACTATGGTAGAGCAAGTGATAATTACCGTAACAGCCTGACACATTTTCCTTATAGTTTAGAGAGGCAGAAAAGAGCACTTGTCCTAACAGCTACTGGAGACCATGAGCATGTGGAACCTGGGTGAGTGATTAGACTAGAGCAAAGGAAATGAGCCTTGGTGATATTGAATGTGTTAGCGTTACACACTGCTATCTGAAATACCACACAGTGCTGAATAGTAAGCATGGGAATGCAGGAGAAGCAGCTGCCTGTGTGCTAAGAGTGTGTTTCTAGAGACTGTGTATTGTCAGGTGCAAGAGAGATCTGCATGGACGCTTACACAACTGCATGAAGACTGCAGAGATGTATGTAAGATCACCTGTGGTAAGGGTTAATTGGAGTTTTGAACATGTAGGAACTACCTCACCCATTGCAGGAGTGGAAGGAAAATCTACCCTGTTGTTTTCAAATGTGTTACCATTTGCCTCTCATCTGTGAGATAGTGATTTGTGCTGAATGTTAACCATCACAGTTCAAGAAAACAAGCTGCCCCTTTCCTGCGAGTGCAAGTCTTACAGAACAAGATTAACACGAATTAAATATCTGACAGCAATTCCTGTGTGCACACAGACTCTTGGTGTGATTCTAGGCAGAAAACGATATTTGATTGGCAATTTCAAAGCACATTTACTACTGTGGTAGAGCAAGTGATAATTACTGTAACAGCCTGACACATTTTGCTTATAGTTTAGAGAGGCAGAAAAGAGCACATGTCCTAACAGCTACTTGAGACCATGAGCATGTGGAACCTGGGTGAGTGATTAGACTAGAGCAAAGGAAATGAGCCTTAGTGATGTTGAATATGCTAGCGTTACACACTGCTATCAGAAATACCACACAGTGCTGAATAGTAAACATGGGAATGCAGGAGAAGCAGCTGCCGGTGTGCTAAGAGTGTGTTTCTGGAGACTGTGTATTGTCAGGTGCAAGAGAGATCTGCATGGACGCTTATACAACTGCATGAAGACTGCAGAGATGTATGTAAGATCACCTGTGGTAAGGGTTAATTGGAGTTTTGAACATGTAGGAACTACCTCACCCATTGCAAGAGTGGAAGGAAAATCTACCCTGTTGTTTTCAAATGTGTTACCATTTGCCTCTCATCTGTGAGATAGTGATTTGTGCTGATCGCTAACCATCACAGTTCAAGAAAACAAGCTGCCGCTTTCCTACGAGTGCAAGTCTTACAGAACAAGAGCAACACGAATTAAATCTCTGACAACAATTCCCGTGTGCACACAGACTCATGGTGTGATTCTCGGCAGAAAACGATATTTGATTGGCAATTTCAAAGCACATTTACTACTATGGTAGAGCAAGTGATAATTACTGTAACAGCCTGACACATTTTCCTTATAGTTTAGAGAGGCAGAAAAGAGCACATGTCCTAACAGCTACTTGAGACCATGAGCATGTGGAACCTGGGTGAGTGATTAGACTTGAGCAAAGGAAATGAGCCTTGGTGAAGTTGAATGTGTTAGCGTTACACACTGCTATCTGAAATACCACACAGTGCTGAATAGTAAGCATGGGAATGCAGGAGAAGCAGCTGCCTATTTGCTAAGAGTGTGTTTCTGGAGACTGTGTATTGTCAGGTGCAAGAGAGATCTGCATGGACGCTTACACAACTGCATGAAGACTGCAGAGATGTATGTAAGATCACCTGTGGTAAGGGTTAATTGGAGTTTTGAACATGTAGGAACTACCTCACCCATTGCAGGAGTGGAAGGAAAATCTACCCTGTTGTTTTCAAATGTGTTACCATTTGCCTCTCATCTGTGAGATAGTGATTTGTGCTGAATGCTAACCATCACAGTTCAAGAAAACAAGCTGCCCCTTTCCTACGAGTGCAAGTCTTACAGAACAAGAGCAGCACGAATTAAATATCTGACAGCAATTCCTGTGTGCACACAGACTCTTGGTGTGATTCTAGGCAGAAAACGATATTTGATTGGCAATTTCAAAGCACATTTACTACTGTGGTAGAGCAAGTGATAATTACTGTAACAGCCTGACACATTTTGCTTATAGTTTAGAGAGGCAGAAAAGAGCACATGTCCTAACAGCTACTTGAGACCATGAGCATGTGGAACCTGGGTGAGTGATTAGACTAGAGCAAAGGAAATGAGCCTTAGTGATGTTGAATGTGCTAGCGTTACACACTGCTATCAGAAATACCACACAGTGCTGAATAGTAAGCATGGGAATGCAGGAGAAGCAGCTGCCTGTGTGCTAAGAGTGTGTTTCTAGAGACTGTGTATTGTCAGGTGCAAGAGAGATCTGCATGGACGCTTACACAACTGCATGAAGACTGCAGAGATGTATGTAAGATCACCTGTGGTAAGGGTTAATTGGAGTTTTGAACATGTAGGAACTACCTCACCCATTGCAAGAGTGGAAGGAAAATCTACCCTGTTGTTTTCAAATGTGTTACCATTTGCCTCTCATCTGTGAGATAGTGATTTGTGCTGATCGCTAACCATCACAGTTCAAGAAAACAAGCTGCCCCTTTCCTACAAATGCAAGTCTTACAGAACAAGAGCAACACGAATTAAATCTCTGACAACAATTCCTGTGTGCACACAGACTCATGGTGTGATTCTCGGCAGAAAACGATATTTGATTGGCAATTTCAAAGCACAGTTACTACTATGGTAGAGCAAGTGATAATTACTGTAACAGCCTGACACATTTTCCTTATAGTTTAGAGAGGCAGAAAAGAGCACATGTCCTAACAGCTACTTGAGACCATGAGCATGTGGAACCTGGGTGAGTGATTAGACTTGAGCAAAGGAAATGAGCCTTGGTGATGTTGAATGTGTTAGCGTTACACACTGCTATCTGAAATACCACACAGTGCTGAATAGTAAGCATGGGAATGCAGGAGAAGCAGCTGCCTGTGTGCTAAGAGTGTGTTTCTGGAGACTGTGTATTGTCAGGTGCAAGAGAGATCTGCATGGACGCTTACACAACTGCATGAAGACTGCAGAGATGTATGTAAGATCACCTGTGGTAAGGGTTAATTGGAGTTTTGAACATGTAGGAACTACCTCACCCATTGCAAGAGTGGAAGGAAAATCTACCCTGTTGTTTTCAAATGTGTTACCATTTGCCTCTCATCTGTGGGATAGTGATTTGTGCTGAATGCTAACCATCACAGTTCAAGAAAACAAGCTGCCCCTTTCCTACGAGTGCAAGTCTTACAGAACAAGAGCAACACAAATTAAATCTCTGACAACAATTCCTGTGTGCACACAGACTCATGGTGTGATACTCGGCAGAAAACGATATTTGATTGGCAATTTCAAAGCACATTTACTACTATGGTAGAGCAAGTGATAATTACTGTAACAGCCTGACACATTTTCCTTATAGTTTAGAGAGGCAGAAAAGAGCACTTGTCCTAACAGCTACTTGAGACCATGAGCATGTGGAACCTGGGTGAGTGATTAGACTAGAGCAAAGGAAATGAGCCTTGGTGATGTTGAATGTGTTAGCGTTACACATTGCTATCTGAAATACCAGACAGTGCTGAATAGTAAGCATGGGAATGCAGGAGAAGCAGCTGCCTGTGTGCTAAGAGTGTGTTTCTGGAGACTGTGTATTGTCAGGTGCAAGAGAGATCTGCATGGACGCTTACACAACTGCATGAAGACTGCAGAGATGTATGTAAGATCACCTGTGGTAAGGGTTAATTGGAGTTTTGAACATGTAGGAACTACCTCACCCATTGCAGGAGTGGAAGGAAAATCTACCCTGTTGTTTTCAAATGTGTTACCATTTGCCTCTCATCTGTGAGATAGTGATTTGTGCTGAATGTTAACCATCACAGTTCAAGAAAACAAGCTGCCCCTTTCCTGCGAGTGCAAGTCTTACAGAACAAGAGCAACACAAATTAAATATCTGACAGCAATTCCTGTGTGCACACAGACTCATGGTGTGATTCTAGGCAGAAAACAATATTTGATTGGCAATTTCAAAGCACATTTACTACTGTGGTAGAGCAAGTGATAATTACTGTAACAGCCTGACACATTTTGCTTATAGTTTAGAGAGGCAGAAAAGAGCACATGTCCTAACAGCTACTTGAGACCATAAGCATGTGGAACCTGGGTGAGTGATTAGACTAGAGCAAAGGAAATGAGCGTTAGTGATGTTGAATGTGCTAGCGTTACACACTGCTATCTAAAATACCACACAGTGCTGAATAGTAAGCATGGGAATGCAGGAGAAGCAGCTGCCTGTGTCCTAAGAGTGTGTTTCTGGAGACTGTGTAATGTCAGGTGCAAGAGAGATCTGCATGGACGCTTGCACAACTGCATGAAGACTGCAGAGATGTATGTAAGATCACCTGTGGTAAGGGTTAATTGGAGTTTTGAACATGTAGGAACTACCTCACCCATTGCAGGAGTGGAAGGAAAATCTACCCTGTTGTTTTCAAATGTGTTACCATTTGCCTCTCATCTGTGAGATAGTGATTTGTGCTGAATGTTAACCATCACAGTTCAAGAAAACAAGCTGCCCCTTTCCTGCGAGTGCAAGTCTTACAGAACAAGAGCAACACAAATTAAATATCTGACAACAATTCCTGTGTGCACACAGACTCATGGTGTGATTCTAGGCAGAAAACGATATTTGATTGGCAATTTCAAAGCACATTTACCACTTTGGTAGAGCAAGTGATAATTACTGTAACAGCCTGACACATTTTCCTTATAGTTTAGAGAGGCAGAAAAGAGCACATGTCCTAACAGCTACATGAGACCATGAGCATGTGGAACTTGGGTGAGTGATTAGACTAGAGCAAAGGAAATGAGCCTTGGTGATGTTGAATGTGTTAGCGTTACACACTGCTATCTGAAATACCACACAGTGCTGAATAGTAAGCATGGGAATGCAGGAGAAGCAGCTGCCTGTGTGCTAAGAGTGTGTTTCTGGAGACTGTGTATTGTCAGGTGCAAGAGAGATCTGCATGGACGCTTACACAACTGCATGAAGACTGCAGAGATGTATGTAAGATCACCAGTGGTAAGGGTTAATTGGAGTTTTGAACATGTAGGAACTACCTCACCCATCGCAGGAGTGGAAGGAAAATCTACAATGTTGTTTTCAAATGTGTTACCATTTGCCTCTCATCTGTGAGATAGTGATTTGTGCTGAATGCTAACCATCACAGTTCAAGAAAACAAGCTGCCCCTTTCCTACGAGTGCAAGTCTTACAGAACAAGAGCAACACGAATTAAATCTCTGACAACAATTCCTGTGTGCACACAGACTCATGGTGTGATACTCGGCAGAAAACGATATTTGATTGGCAATTTCAAAGCACATTTACTACTATGGTAGAGCAAGTGATAATTACTGTAACAGCCTGACACATTTTCCTTATAGTTTAGAGAGGCAGAAAAGAGCACTTGTCCTAACAGCTACTGGAGACCATGAGCATGTGGAACCTGGGTGAGTGATTAGACTAGAGCAAAGGAAATGAGCCTTGGTGATATTGAATGTGTTAGCGTTACACACTGCTATCTGAAATACCACACAGTGCTGAATAGTAAGCATGGGAATGCAGGAGAAGCAGCTGCCTGTGTGCTAAGAGTGTGTTTCTAGAGACTGTGTATTGTCAGGTGCAAGAGAGATCTGCATGGACGCTTACACAACTGCATGAAGACTGCAGAGATGTATGTAAGATCACCTGTGGTAAGGGTTAATTGGAGTTTTGAACATGTAGGAACTACCTCACCCATTGCAGGAGTGGAAGGAAAATCTACCCTGTTGTTTTCAAATGTGTTACCATTTGCCTCTCATCTGTGAGATAGTGATTTGTGCTGAATGTTAACCATCACAGTTCAAGAAAACAAGCTGCCCCTTTCCTGCGAGTGCAAGTCTTACAGAACAAGATTAACACGAATTAAATATCTGACAGCAATTCCTGTGTGCACACAGACTCTTGGTGTGATTCTAGGCAGAAAACGATATTTGATTGGCAATTTCAAAGCACATTTACTACTGTGGTAGAGCAAGTGATAATTACTGTAACAGCCTGACACATTTTGCTTATAGTTTAGAGAGGCAGAAAAGAGCACATGTCCTAACAGCTACTTGAGACCATGAGCATGTGGAACCTGGGTGAGTGATTAGACTAGAGCAAAGGAAATGAGCCTTAGTGATGTTGAATGTGCTAGCGTTACACACTGCTATCAGAAATACCACACAGTGCTGAATAGTAAGCATGGGAATGCAGGAGAAGCAGCTGCCGGTGTGCTAAGAGTGTGTTTCTGGAGACTGTGTATTGTCAGGTGCAAGAGAGATCTGCATGGACGCTTATACAACTGCATGAAGACTGCAGAGATGTATGTAAGATCACCAGTGGTAAGGGTTAATTGGAGTTTTGAACATGTAGGAACTACCTCACCCATCGCAGGAGTGGAAGGAAAATCTACAATGTTGTTTTCAAATGTGTTACCATTTGCCTCTCATCTGTGAGATAGTGATTTGTGCTGAATGCTAACCATCACAGTTCAAGAAAACAAGCTGCCCCTTTCCTACGAGTGCAAGTCTTACAGAACAAGAGCAGCACGAATTAAATATCTGACAGCAATTCCTGTGTGCACACAGACTCTTGGTGTGATTCTAGGCAGAAAACGAAATTTGATTGGCAATTTCAAAGCACATTTACTACTGTGGTAGAGCAAGTGATAATTACTGTAACAGCCTGACACATTTTGCTTATAGTTTAGAGAGGCAGAAAAGAGCACATGTCCTAACAGCTACTTGAGACCATGAGCATGTGGAACCTGGGTGAGTGATTAGACTAGAGCAAAGGAAATGAGCCTTAGTGATGTTGAATGTGCTAGCGTTACACACTGCTATCAGAAATACCACACAGTGCTGAATAGTAAGCATGGGAATGCAGGAGAAGCAGCTGCCTGTGTGCTAAGAGTGTGTTTCTAGAGACTGTGTATTGTCAGGTGCAAGAGAGATCTGCATGGACGCTTACACAACTGCATGAAGACTGCAGAGATGTATGTAAGATCACCTGTGGTACGGGTTAATTGGAGTTTTGAACATGTAGGAACTACCTCACCCATTGCAAGAGTGGAAGGAAAATCTACCCTGTTGTTTTCAAATGTGTTACCATTTGCCTCTCATCTGTGAGATAGTGATTTGTGCTGATCGCTAACCATCACAGTTCAAGAAAACAAACTGCCCCTTTCCTACGAGTGCAAGTCTTACAGAACAAGAGCAACACAAATTAAATCTCTGACAACAATTCCCGTGTGCACACAGACTCATGGTGTGATTCTCGGCAGAAAACGATATTTGATTGGCGATTTCAAAGCACATTTACTACTATGGTAGAGCAAGTGATAACTACTGTAACAGCCTGACACATTTTCCTTATAGTTTAGAGAGGCAGAAAAGAGCACATGTCCTAACAGCTACTTGAGACCATGAGCATGTGGAACCTGGGTGAGTGATTAGACTTGAGCAAAGGAAATGAGCCTTGGTGATGTTGAATGTGTTAGCGTTACACAATGCTATCTGAAATACCACACAGTGCTGAATAGTAAGCATGGGAATGCAGGAGAAGCAGCTGCCTGTGTGCTAAGAGTGTGTTTCTGGAGACTGTGTATTGTCAGGTGCAAGAGAGATCTGCATGGACGCTTACACAACTGCGTGAAGACTGCAGAGATGTATGTAAGATCACCAGTGGTAAGGGTTAATTGGAGTTTTGAACATGTAGGAACTACCTCACCCATTGCAGGAGTGGAAGGAAAATCTACCCTGTTGTTTTCAAATGTGTTACCATTTGCCTCTCATCTGTGAGATAGTGATTTGTGCTGAATGTTAACCATCACAGTTCAAGAAAACAAGCTGCCCCTTTCCTGCGAGTGCAAGTCTTACAGAACAAGAGCAACACAAATTAAATATCTGACAGCAATTCCTGTGTGCACACAGACTCATGGTGTGATTCTAGGCAGAAAACAATATTTGATTGGCAATTTCAAAGCACATTTACTACTGTGGTAGAGCAAGTGATAATTACTGTAACAGCCTGACACATTTTGCTTATAGTTTAGAGAGGCAGAAAAGAGCACATGTCCTAACAGCTACTTGAGACCATAAGCATGTGGAACCTGGGTGAGTGATTAGACTAGAGCAAAGGAAATGAGCCTTAGTGATGTTGAATGTGCTAGCGTTACACACTGCTATCTGAAATACCACACAGTGCTGAATAGTAAGCATGGGAATGCAGGAGAAGCAGCTGCCTGTGTGCTAAGAGTGTGTTTCTGGAGACTGTGTAATGTCAGGTGCAAGAGAGATCTGCATGGACGCTTGCACAACTGCATGAAGACTGCAGAGATGTATGTAAGATCACCTGTGGTAAGGGTTAATTGGAGTTTTGAACATGTAGGAACTACCTCACCCATTGCAGGAGTGGAAGGAAAATCTACCCTGTTGTTTTCAAATGTGTTACCATTTGCCTCTCATCTGTGAGATAGTGATTTGTGCTGAATGCTAACCATCACAGTTCAAGAAAACAAGCTGCCCCTTTCCTACGAGTGCAAGTCTTACAGAACAAGAGCAACACAAATTAAATCTCTGACAACAATTCCTGTGTGCACACAGACTCATGGTGTGATACTCGGCAGAAAACGATATTTGATTGGCAATTTCAAAGCACATTTACTACTATGGTAGAGCAAGTGATAATTACTGTAACAGCCTGACACATTTTCCTTATAGTTTAGAGAGGCAGAAAAGAGCACTTGTCCTAACAGCTACTTGAGACCATGAGCATGTGGAACCTGGGTGAGTGATTAGACTAGAGCAAAGGAAATGAGCCTTGGTGATGTTGAATGTGTTAGCGTTACACATTGCTATCTGAAATACCAGACAGTGCTGAATAGTAAGCATGGGAATGCAGGAGAAGCAGCTGCCTGTGTGCTAAGAGTGTGTTTCTGGAGACTGTGTATTGTCAGGTGCAAGAGAGATCTGCATGGACGCTTACACAACTGCATGAAGACTGCAGAGATGTATGTAAGATCACCTGTGGTAAGGGTTAATTGGAGTTTTGAACATGTAGGAACTACCTCACCCATTGCAGGAGTGGAAGGAAAATCTACCCTGTTGTTTTCAAATGTGTTACCATTTGCCTCTCATCTGTGAGATAGTGATTTGTGCTGAATGTTAACCATCACAGTTCAAGAAAACAAGCTGCCCCTTTCCTGCGAGTGCAAGTCTTACAGAACAAGAGCAACACAAATTAAATATCTGACAGCAATTCCTGTGTGCACACAGACTCATGGTGTGATTCTAGGCAGAAAACAATATTTGATTGGCAATTTCAAAGCACATTTACTACTGTGGTAGAGCAAGTGATAATTACTGTAACAGCCTGACACATTTTGCTTATAGTTTAGAGAGGCAGAAAAGAGCACATGTCCTAACAGCTACTTGAGACCATAAGCATGTGGAACCTGGGTGAGTGATTAGACTAGAGCAAAGGAAATGAGCCTTAGTGATGTTGAATGTGCTAGCGTTACACACTGCTATCTAAAATACCACACAGTGCTGAATAGTAAGCATGGGAATGCAGGAGAAGCAGCTGCCTGTGTCCTAAGAGTGTGTTTCTGGAGACTGTGTAATGTCAGGTGCAAGAGAGATCTGCATGGACGCTTGCACAACTGCATGAAGACTGCAGAGATGTATGTAAGATCACCTGTGGTAAGGGTTAATTGGAGTTTTGAACATGTAGGAACTACCTCACCCATTGCAGGAGTGGAAGGAAAATCTACCCTGTTGTTTTCAAATGTGTTACCATTTGCCTCTCATCTGTGAGATAGTGATTTGTGCTGAATGCTAACCATCACAGTTCAAGAAAACAAGCTGCCCCTTTCCTACGAGTGCAAGTCTTACAGAACAAGAGCAACACAAATTAAATCTCTGACAACAATTCCTGTGTGCACACAGACTCATGGTGTGATTCTAGGCAGAAAACGATATTTGATTGGCAATTTCAAAGCACATTTACCACTTTGGTAGAGCAAGTGATAATTACTGTAACAGCCTGACACATTTTCCTTATAGTTTAGAGAGGCAGAAAAGAGCACATGTCCTAACAGCTACTTGAGACCATGAGCATGTGGAACTTGGGTGAGTGATTAGACTAGAGCAAAGGAAATGAGCCTTGGTGATGTTGAATGTGTTAGCGTTACACACTGCTATCTGAAATACCACACAGTGCTGAATAGTAAGCATGGGAATGCAGGAGAAGCAGCTGCCTGTGTGCTAAGAGTGTGTTTCTGGAGACTGTGTATTGTCAGGTGCAAGAGAGATCTGCATGGACGCTTACACAACTGCATGAAGACTGCAGAGATGTATGTAAGATCACCAGTGGTAAGGGTTAATTGGAGTTTTGAACATGTAGGAACTACCTCACCCATTGCAGGAGTGGAAGGAAAATCTACAATGTTGTTTTCAAATGTGTTACCATTTGCCTCTCATCTGTGAGATAGTGATTTGTGCTGAATGCTAACCATCACAGTTCAAGAAAACAAGCTGCCCCTTTCCTACGAGTGCAAGTCTTACAGAACAAGAGCAGCACGAATTAAATATCTGACAGCAATTCCTGTGTGCACACAGACTCTTGGTGTGATTCTAGGCAGAAAACGAAATTTGATTGGCAATTTCAAAGCACATTTACTACTGTGGTAGAGCAAGTGATAATTACTGTAACAGCCTGACACATTTTGCTTATAGTTTAGAGAGGCAGAAAAGAGCACATGTCCTAACAGCTACTTGAGACCATGAGCATGTGGAACCTGGGTGAGTGATTAGACTAGAGCAAAGGAAATGAGCCTTAGTGATGTTGAATGTGCTAGCGTTACACACTGCTATCAGAAATACCACACAGTGCTGAATAGTAAGCATGGGAATGCAGGAGAAGCAGCTGCCTGTGTGCTAAGAGTGTGTTTCTAGAGACTGTGTATTGTCAGGTGCAAGAGAGATCTGCATGGACGCTTACACAACTGCATGAAGACTGCAGAGATGTATTTAAGATCACCTGTGGTAAGGGTTAATTGGAGTTTTGAACATGTAGGAACTACCTCACCCATTGCAAGAGTGGAAGGAAAATCTACCCTGTTGTTTTCAAATGTGTTACCATTTGCCTCTCATCTGTGAGATAGTGATTTGTGCTGATCGCTAACCATCACAGTTCAAGAAAACAAACTGCCCCTTTCCTACGAGTGCAAGTCTTACAGAACAAGAGCAACACAAATTAAATCTCTGACAACAATTCCCGTGTGCACACAGACTCATGGTGTGATTCTCGGCAGAAAACGATATTTGATTGGCAATTTCAAAGCACATTTACTACTATGGTAGAGCAAGTGATAACTACTGTAACAGCCTGACACATTTTCCTTATAGTTTAGAGAGGCAGAAAAGAGCACATGTCCTAACAGCTACTTGAGACCATGAGCATGTGGAACCTGGGTGAGTGATTAGACTTGAGCAAAGGAAATGAGCCTTGGTGATGTTGAATGTGTTAGCGTTACACACTGCTATCTGAAATACCACACAGTGCTGAATAGTAAGCATGGGAATGCAGGAGAAGCAGCTGCCTGTGTGCTAAGAGTGTGTTTCTGGAGACTGTGTATTGTCAGGTGCAAGAGAGATCTGCATGGACGCTTACACAACTGCGTGAAGACTGCAGAGATGTATGTAAGATCACCAGTGGTAAGGGTTAATTGGAGTTTTGAACATGTAGGAACTACCTCACCCATTGCAGGAGTGGAAGGAAAATCTACCCTGTTGTTTTCAAATGTGTTACCATTTGCCTCTCATCTGTGAGATAGTGATTTGTGCTGAATGTTAACCATCACAGTTCAAGAAAACAAGCTGCCCCTTTCCTGCGAGTGCAAGTCTTACAGAACAAGAGCAACACAAATTAAATATCTGACAGCAATTCCTGTGTGCACACAGACTCATGGTGTGATTCTAGGCAGAAAACAATATTTGATTGGCAATTTCAAAGCACATTTACTACTGTGGTAGAGCAAGTGATAATTACTGTAACAGCCTGACACATTTTCCTTATAGTTTAGAGAGGCAGAAAAGAGCACATGTCCTAACAGCTACATGAGACCATGAGCATGGGGAACTTGGTTGAGTGATTAGACTAGAGCAAAGGAAATGAGCCTTGGTGATGTTGAATGTGTTAGCGTTACACACTGCTATCTGAAATACCACACAGTGCTGAATAGTAAGCATGGGAATGCAGGAGAAGCAGCTGCCTGTGTGCTAAGAGTGTGTTTCTGGAGACTGTGTATTGTCAGGTGCAAGAGAGATCTGCATGGACGCTTACACAACTGCATGAAGACTGCAGAGATGTATGTAAGATCACCAGTGGTAAGGGTTAATTGGTGTTTTGAACATGTAGGAACTACCTCACCCATTGAAGGAGTGGAAGGAAAATCTACACTGTTGTTTTCAAATGTGTTACCATTTGCCTCTCATCTGTGAGATAGTGATTTGTGCTGAATGCTAACCATCACAGTTCAAGAAAACAAGCTGCCCCTTTCCTACGAGTGCAAGTCTTACAGAACAAGAGCAGCACGAATTAAATATCTGACAGCAATTCCTGTGTGCACACAGACTCTTGGTGTGATTCTAGGCAGAAAACGAAGTTTGATTGGCAATTTCAAAGCACATTTACTACTGTGGTAGAGCAAGTGATAATTACTGTAACAGCCTGACACATTTTGCTAATAGTTTAGAGAGGCAGAAAAGAGCACATGTCCTAACAGCTACTTGAGACCATGAGCATGTGGAACCTGGGTGAGTGATTAGACTAGAGCAAAGGAAATGAGCCTTAGTGATGTTGAATGTGCTAGTGTTACACACTGCTATCAGAAATACCACACAGTGCTGAATAGTAAGCATGGGAATGCAGGAGAAGCAGCTGCCTGTGTGCTAAGAGTGTGTTTCTAGAGACTGTGTATTGTCAGGTGCAAGAGAGATCTGCATGGACGCTTACACAACTGCATGAAGACTGCAGAGATGTATGTAAGATCACCTGTGGTAAGGGTTAATTGGAGTTTTGAACATGTAGGAACTACCTCACCCATTGCAAGAGTGGAAGGAAAATCTACCCTGTTGTTTCCAAATGTGTTACCATTTGCCTCTCATCTGTGAGATAGTGATTTGTGCTGATCGCTAACCATCACAGTTCAAGAAAACAAACTGCCCCTTTCCTACGAGTGCAAGTCTTACAGAACAAGAGCAACACGAATTAAATCTCTGACAACAATTCCCGTGTGCACACAGACTCATGGTGTGATTCTCGGCAGAAAACGATATTTGATTGGCAATTTCAAAGCACATTTACTACTATGGTAGAGCAAGTGATAACTACTGTAACAGCCTGACACATTTTCCTTATAGTTTAGAGAGGCAGAAAAGAGCACATGTCCTAACAGCTACTTGAGACCATGAGCATGTGGAACCTGGGTGAGTGATTAGACTTGAGCAAAGGAAATGAGCCTTGGTGATGTTGAATGTGTTAGCGTTACACACTGCTATCTGAAATACCACACAGTGCTGAATAGTAAGCATGGGAATGCAGGAGAAGCAGCTGCCTGTGTGCTAAGAGTGTGTTTCTGGAGACTGTGTATTGTCAGGTGCAAGAGAGATCTGCATGGACGCTTACACAACTGCATGAAGACTGCAGAGATGTATGTAAGATCACCAGTGGTAAGGGTTAATTGGAGTTTTGAACATGTAGGAACTACCTCACCCATTGCAGGAGTGGAAGGAAAATCTACACTGTTGTTTTCAAATGTGTTACCATTTGCCTCTCATCTGTGAGATAGTGATTCGTGCTGAATGCTAACCATCACAGTTCAAGAAAACAAGCTGCCCCTTTCCTACGCGTGCAAGTCTTACAGAACAAGAGCAGCACGAATTAAATATCTGACAGCAATTCCTGTGTGCACACAGACTCTTGGTGTGATTCTAGGCAGAAAACGAAATTTGATTGGCAATTTCAAAGCACATTTACTACTGTGGTAGAGCAAGTGATAATTACTGTAACAGCCTGACACATTTTGCTTATAGTTTAGAGAGGCAGAAAAGAGCACATGTCCTAACAGCTACTTGAGACCATGAGCATGTGGAACCTGGGTGAGTGATTAGACTAGAGCAAAGGAAATGAGCCTTAGTGATGTTGAATGTGCTAGCGTTACACACTGCTATCAGAAATACCACACAGTGCTGAATAGTAAGCATGGGAATGCAGGAGAAGCAGCTGCCTGTGTGCTAAGAGTGTGTTTCTATAGACTGTGTATTGTCAGGTGCAAGAGAGATCTGCATGGACGCTTACACAACTGCATGAAGACTGCAGAGATGTATGTAAGATCACCTGTGGTAAGGGTTAATTGGAGTTTTGAACATGTAGAACCTACCTCACCCATTGCAAGAGTGGAAGGAAAATCTACCCTGTTGTTTTCAAATGTGTTACCATTTGCCTCTCATCTGTGAGATAGTGATTTGTGCTGAATGTTAACCATCACAGTTCAAGAAAACAAGCTGCCCCTTTCCTGCGAGTGCAAGTCTTACAGAACAAGAGCAACACAAATTAAATAACTGACAGCAATTCCTGTGTGCACACAGACTCATGGTGTGATTCTAGGCAGAAAACAATATTTGATTGGCAATTTCAAAGCACATTTACTACTGTGGTAGAGCAAGTGATAATTACTGTAACAGCCTGACACATTTTGCTTATAGTTTAGAGAGGCAGAAAAGAGCACATGTCCTAACAGCTACTTGAGACCATAAGCATGTGGAACCTGGGTGAGTGATTAGACTAGAGCAAAGGAAATGAGCCTTAGTGATGTTGAATGTGCTAGCGTTACACACTGCTATCTGAAATACCACACAGTGCTGAATAGTAAGCATGGGAATGCAGGAGAAGCAGCTGCCTGTGTGCTAAGAGTGTGTTTCTGGAGACTGTGTAATGTCAGGTGCAAGAGAGATCTGCATGGACGCTTGCACAACTGCATGAAGACTGCAGAGATGTATGTAAGATCACCTGTGGTAAGGGTTAATTGGAGTTTTGAACATGTAGGAACTACCTCACCCATTGCAGGAGTGGAAGGAAAATCTACCCTGTTGTTTTCAAATGTGTTACCATTTGCCTCTCATCTGTGAGATAGTGATTTGTGCTGAATGCTAACCATCACAGTTCAAGAAAACAAGCTGCCCCTTTCCTGCGAGTGCAAGTCTTACAGAACAAGAGCAACACAAATTAAATCTCTGACAACAATTCCTGTGTGCACACAGACTCATGGTGTGATTCTAGGCAGAAAACGATATTTGATTGTCAATTTCAAAGCACATTTACCACTTTGGTAGAGCAAGTGATAATTACTGTAACAGCCTGACACATTTTCCTTATAGTTTAGAGAGGCAGAAAAGAGCACATGTCCTAACAGCTAAATGAGACCATGAGCATGTGGAACTTGGGTGAGTGATTAGACTAGAGCAAAGGAAATGAGCCTTGGTGATGTTGAATGTGTTAGCGTTACACACTGCTATCTGAAATACCACACAGTGCTGAATAGTAAGCATGGGAATGCAGGAGAAGCAGCTGCCTGTGTGCTAAGAGTGTGTTTCTGGAGACTGTGTAT
Source organism: Triturus cristatus (assembly GCF_964204655.1). Taxonomy (NCBI): domain Eukaryota; kingdom Metazoa; phylum Chordata; class Amphibia; order Caudata; family Salamandridae; genus Triturus; species Triturus cristatus. The sequence goes on from NC_140579.1 coordinate 295,953,192, forward strand.
TGTCAGGTGCAAGAGAGATCTGCATGGACGCTTACACAACTGCATGAAGACTGCAGAGATGTATGTAAGATCACCAGTGGTAAGGGTTAATTGGAGTTTTGAACATGTAGGAACTACCTCACCCATTGCAGGAGTGGAAGGAAAATCTACACTGTTGTTTTCAAATGTGTTACCATTTGCCTCTCATCTGTGAGATAGTGATTTGTGCTGAATGCTAACCATCACAGTTCAAGAAAACAAGCTGCCCCTTTCCTACGAGTGCAAGTCTTACAGAACAAGAGCAACACGAATTAAATCTCTGACAACAATTCCTGTGTGCACACAGACTCATGGTGTGATACTCGGCAGAAAACGATATTTGATTGGCAATTTCAAAGCACATTTACTACTATGGTAGAGCAAGTGATAATTACTGTAACAGCCTGACACATTTTCCTTATAGTTTAGAGAGGCAGAAAAGAGCACTTGTCCTAACAGCTACTGGAGACCATGAGCATGTGGAACCTGGGTGAGTGATTAGACTAGAGCAAAGGAAATGAGCCTTGGTGATATTGAATGTGTTAGCGTTACACACTGCTATCTGAAATACCACACAGTGCTGAATAGTAAGCATGGGAATGCAGGAGAAGCAGCTGCCTGTGTGCTAAGAGTGTGTTTCTGGAGACTGTGTATTGTCAGGTGCAAGAGAGATCTGCATGGACGCTTACACAACTGCATGAAGACTGCAGAGATGTATGTAAGATCACCTGTGGTAAGGGTTAATTGGAGTTTTGAACATGTAGGAACTACCTCACCCATTGCAGGAGTGGAAGGAAAATCTACCCTGTTGTTTTCAAATGTGTTACCATTTGCCTCTCATCTGTGAGATAGTGATTTGTGCTGAATGTTAACCATCACAGTTCAAGAAAACAAGCTGCCCCTTTCCTGCGAGTGCAAGTCTTACAGAACAAGATTAACACGAATTAAATATCTGACAGCAATTCCTGTGTGCACACAGACTCTTGGTGTGATTCTAGGCAGAAAACGATATTTGATTGGCAATTTCAAAGCACATTTACTACTGTGGTAGAGCAAGTGATAATTACTGTAACAGCCTGACACATTTTGCTTATAGTTTAGAGAGGCAGAAAAGAGCACATGTCCTAACAGCTACTTGAGACCATGAGCATGTGGAACCTGGGTGAGTGATTAGACTAGAGCAAAGGAAATGAGCCTTAGTGATGTTGAATGTGCTAGCGTTACACACTGCTATCAGAAATACCACACAGTGCTGAATAGTAAGCATGGGAATGCAGGAGAAGCAGCTGCCGGTGTGCTAAGAGTGTGTTTCTGGAGACTGTGTATTGTCAGGTGCAAGAGAGATCTGCATGGACGCTTATACAACTGCATGAAGACTGCAGAGATGTATGTAAGATCACCAGTGGTAAGGGTTAATTGGAGTTTTGAACATGTAGGAACTACCTCACCCATCGCAGGAGTGGAAGGAAAATCTACAATGTTGTTTTCAAATGTGTTACCATTTGCCTCTCATCTGTGAGATAGTGATTTGTGCTGAATGCTAACCATCACAGTTCAAGAAAACAAGCTGCCCCTTTCCTACGAGTGCAAGTCTTACAGAACAAGAGCAGCACGAATTAAATATCTGACAGCAATTCCTGTGTGCACACAGACTCTTGGTGTGATTCTAGGCAGAAAACGAAATTTGATTGGCAATTTCAAAGCACATTTACTACTGTGGTAGAGCAAGTGATAATTACTGTAACAGCCTGACACATTTTGCTTATAGTTTAGAGAGGCAGAAAAGAGCACATGTCCTAACAGCTACTTGAGACCATGAGCATGTGGAACCTGGGTGAGTGATTAGACTAGAGCAAAGGAAATGAGCCTTAGTGATGTTGAATGTGCTAGCGTTACACACTGCTATCAGAAATACCACACAGTGCTGAATAGTAAGCATGGGAATGCAGGAGAAGCAGCTGCCTGTGTGCTAAGAGTGTGTTTCTAGAGACTGTGTATTGTCAGGTGCAAGAGAGATCTGCATGGACGCTTACACAACTGCATGAAGACTGCAGAGATGTATGTAAGATCACCTGTGGTACGGGTTAATTGGAGTTTTGAACATGTAGGAACTACCTCACCCATTGCAAGAGTGGAAGGAAAATCTACCCTGTTGTTTTCAAATGTGTTACCATTTGCCTCTCATCTGTGAGATAGTGATTTGTGCTGATCGCTAACCATCACAGTTCAAGAAAACAAACTGCCCCTTTCCTACGAGTGCAAGTCTTACAGAACAAGAGCAACACAAATTAAATCTCTGACAACAATTCCCGTGTGCACACAGACTCATGGTGTGATTCTCGGCAGAAAACGATATTTGATTGGCGATTTCAAAGCACATTTACTACTATGGTAGAGCAAGTGATAACTACTGTAACAGCCTGACACATTTTCCTTATAGTTTAGAGAGGCAGAAAAGAGCACATGTCCTAACAGCTACTTGAGACCATGAGCATGTGGAACCTGGGTGAGTGATTAGACTTGAGCAAAGGAAATGAGCCTTGGTGATGTTGAATGTGTTAGCGTTACACAATGCTATCTGAAATACCACACAGTGCTGAATAGTAAGCATGGGAATGCAGGAGAAGCAGCTGCCTGTGTGCTAAGAGTGTGTTTCTGGAGACTGTGTATTGTCAGGTGCAAGAGAGATCTGCATGGACGCTTACACAACTGCGTGAAGACTGCAGAGATGTATGTAAGATCACCAGTGGTAAGGGTTAATTGGAGTTTTGAACATGTAGGAACTACCTCACCCATTGCAGGAGTGGAAGGAAAATCTACCCTGTTGTTTTCAAATGTGTTACCATTTGCCTCTCATCTGTGAGATAGTGATTTGTGCTGAATGTTAACCATCACAGTTCAAGAAAACAAGCTGCCCCTTTCCTGCGAGTGCAAGTCTTACAGAACAAGAGCAACACAAATTAAATATCTGACAGCAATTCCTGTGTGCACACAGACTCATGGTGTGATTCTAGGCAGAAAACAATATTTGATTGGCAATTTCAAAGCACATTTACTACTGTGGTAGAGCAAGTGATAATTACTGTAACAGCCTGACACATTTTGCTTATAGTTTAGAGAGGCAGAAAAGAGCACATGTCCTAACAGCTACTTGAGACCATAAGCATGTGGAACCTGGGTGAGTGATTAGACTAGAGCAAAGGAAATGAGCCTTAGTGATGTTGAATGTGCTAGCGTTACACACTGCTATCTGAAATACCACACAGTGCTGAATAGTAAGCATGGGAATGCAGGAGAAGCAGCTGCCTGTGTGCTAAGAGTGTGTTTCTGGAGACTGTGTAATGTCAGGTGCAAGAGAGATCTGCATGGACGCTTGCACAACTGCATGAAGACTGCAGAGATGTATGTAAGATCACCTGTGGTAAGGGTTAATTGGAGTTTTGAACATGTAGGAACTACCTCACCCATTGCAGGAGTGGAAGGAAAATCTACCCTGTTGTTTTCAAATGTGTTACCATTTGCCTCTCATCTGTGAGATAGTGATTTGTGCTGAATGCTAACCATCACAGTTCAAGAAAACAAGCTGCCCCTTTCCTACGAGTGCAAGTCTTACAGAACAAGAGCAACACAAATTAAATCTCTGACAACAATTCCTGTGTGCACACAGACTCATGGTGTGATACTCGGCAGAAAACGATATTTGATTGGCAATTTCAAAGCACATTTACTACTATGGTAGAGCAAGTGATAATTACTGTAACAGCCTGACACATTTTCCTTATAGTTTAGAGAGGCAGAAAAGAGCACTTGTCCTAACAGCTACTTGAGACCATGAGCATGTGGAACCTGGGTGAGTGATTAGACTAGAGCAAAGGAAATGAGCCTTGGTGATGTTGAATGTGTTAGCGTTACACATTGCTATCTGAAATACCAGACAGTGCTGAATAGTAAGCATGGGAATGCAGGAGAAGCAGCTGCCTGTGTGCTAAGAGTGTGTTTCTGGAGACTGTGTATTGTCAGGTGCAAGAGAGATCTGCATGGACGCTTACACAACTGCATGAAGACTGCAGAGATGTATGTAAGATCACCTGTGGTAAGGGTTAATTGGAGTTTTGAACATGTAGGAACTACCTCACCCATTGCAGGAGTGGAAGGAAAATCTACCCTGTTGTTTTCAAATGTGTTACCATTTGCCTCTCATCTGTGAGATAGTGATTTGTGCTGAATGTTAACCATCACAGTTCAAGAAAACAAGCTGCCCCTTTCCTGCGAGTGCAAGTCTTACAGAACAAGAGCAACACAAATTAAATATCTGACAGCAATTCCTGTGTGCACACAGACTCATGGTGTGATTCTAGGCAGAAAACAATATTTGATTGGCAATTTCAAAGCACATTTACTACTGTGGTAGAGCAAGTGATAATTACTGTAACAGCCTGACACATTTTGCTTATAGTTTAGAGAGGCAGAAAAGAGCACATGTCCTAACAGCTACTTGAGACCATAAGCATGTGGAACCTGGGTGAGTGATTAGACTAGAGCAAAGGAAATGAGCCTTAGTGATGTTGAATGTGCTAGCGTTACACACTGCTATCTAAAATACCACACAGTGCTGAATAGTAAGCATGGGAATGCAGGAGAAGCAGCTGCCTGTGTCCTAAGAGTGTGTTTCTGGAGACTGTGTAATGTCAGGTGCAAGAGAGATCTGCATGGACGCTTGCACAACTGCATGAAGACTGCAGAGATGTATGTAAGATCACCTGTGGTAAGGGTTAATTGGAGTTTTGAACATGTAGGAACTACCTCACCCATTGCAGGAGTGGAAGGAAAATCTACCCTGTTGTTTTCAAATGTGTTACCATTTGCCTCTCATCTGTGAGATAGTGATTTGTGCTGAATGCTAACCATCACAGTTCAAGAAAACAAGCTGCCCCTTTCCTACGAGTGCAAGTCTTACAGAACAAGAGCAACACAAATTAAATCTCTGACAACAATTCCTGTGTGCACACAGACTCATGGTGTGATTCTAGGCAGAAAACGATATTTGATTGGCAATTTCAAAGCACATTTACCACTTTGGTAGAGCAAGTGATAATTACTGTAACAGCCTGACACATTTTCCTTATAGTTGAGAGAGGCAGAAAAGAGCACATGTCCTAACAGCTACATGAGACCATGAGCATGTGGAACTTGGGTGAGTGATTAGACTAGAGCAAAGGAAATGAGCCTTGGTGATGTTGAATGGGTTAGCGTTACACACTGCTATCTGAAATACCACACAGTGCTGAATAGTAAGCATGGGAATGCAGGAGAAGCAGCTGCCTGTGTGCTAAGAGTGTGTTTCTGGAGACTGTGTATTGTCAGGTGCAAGAGAGATCTGCATGGACGCTTACACAACTGCATGAAGACTGCAGAGATGTATGTAAGATCACCAGTGGTAAGGGTTAATTGGAGTTTTGAACATGTAGGAACTACCTCACCCATTGCAGGAGTGGAAGGAAAATCTACAATGTTGTTTTCAAATGTGTTACCATTTGCCTCTCATCTGTGAGATAGTGATTTGTGCTGAATGCTAACCATCACAGTTCAAGAAAACAAGCTGCCCCTTTCCTACGAGTGCAAGTCTTACAGAACAAGAGCAGCACGAATTAAATATCTGACAGCAATTCCTGTGTGCACACAGACTCTTGGTGTGATTCTAGGCAGAAAACGAAATTTGATTGGCAATTTCAAAGCACATTTACTACTGTGGTAGAGCAAGTGATAATTACTGTAACAGCCTGACACATTTTGCTTATAGTTTAGAGAGGCAGAAAAGAGCACATGTCCTAACAGCTACTTGAGACCATGAGCATGTGGAACCTGGGTGAGTGATTAGACTAGAGCAAAGGAAATGAGCCTTAGTGATGTTGAATGTGCTAGCGTTACACACTGCTATCAGAAATACCACACAGTGCTGAATAGTAAGCATGGGAATGCAGGAGAAGCAGCTGCCTGTGTGCTAAGAGTGTGTTTCTAGAGACTGTGTATTGTCAGGTGCAAGAGAGATCTGCATGGACGCTTACACAACTGCATGAAGACTGCAGAGATGTATTTAAGATCACCTGTGGTAAGGGTTAATTGGAGTTTTGAACATGTAGGAACTACCTCACCCATTGCAAGAGTGGAAGGAAAATCTACCCTGTTGTTTTCAAATGTGTTACCATTTGCCTCTCATCTGTGAGATAGTGATTTGTGCTGATCGCTAACCATCACAGTTCAAGAAAACAAACTGCCCCTTTCCTACGAGTGCAAGTCTTACAGAACAAGAGCAACACAAATTAAATCTCTGACAACAATTCCCGTGTGCACACAGACTCATGGTGTGATTCTCGGCAGAAAACGATATTTGATTGGCAATTTCAAAGCACATTTACTACTATGGTAGAGCAAGTGATAATTACTGTAACAGCCTGACACATTTTCCTTATAGTTTAGAGAGGCAGAAAAGAGCACATGTCCTAACAGCTACTTGAGACCATAAGCATGTGGAACCTGGGTGAGTGATTAGACTAGAGCAAAGGAAATGAGCCTTAGTGATGTTGAATGTGCTAGCGTTACACACTGCTATCTGAAATACCACACAGTGCTGAATAGCAAGCATGGGAATGCAGGAGAAGCAGCTGCCTGTGTGCTAAGAGTGTGTTTCTGGAGACTGTGTAATGTCAGGTGCAAGAGAGATCTGCATGGACGCTTGCACAACTGCATGAAGACTGCAGAGATGTATGTAAGATCACCTGTGGTAAGGGTTAATTGGAGTTTTGAACATGTAGGAACTACCTCACCCATTGCAGGAGTGGAAGGAAAATCTACCCTGTTGTTTTCAAATGTGTTACCATTTGCCTCTCATCTGTGAGATAGTGATTTGTGCTGAATGCTAACCATCACAGTTCAAGAAAACAAGCTGCCCCTTTCCTACGAGTGCAAGTCTTACAGAACAAGAGCAACACAAATTAAATCTCTGACAACAATTCCTGTGTGCACACAGACTCATGGTGTGATTCTAGGCAGAAAACGATATTTGATTGGCAATTTCAAAGCACATTTACCACTTTGGTAGAGCAAGTGATAATTACTGTAACAGCCTGACACATTTTCCTTATAGTTTAGAGAGGCAGAAAAGAGCACATGTCCTAACAGCTACATGAGACCATGAGCATGGGGAACTTGGTTGAGTGATTAGACTAGAGCAAAGGAAATGAGCCTTGGTGATGTTGAATGTGTTAGCGTTACACACTGCTATCTGAAATACCACACAGTGCTGAATAGTAAGCATGGGAATGCAGGAGAAGCAGCTGCCTGTGTGCTAAGAGTGTGTTTCTGGAGACTGTGTATTGTCAGGTGCAAGAGAGATCTGCATGGACGCTTACACAACTGCATGAAGACTGCAGAGATGTATGTAAGATCACCAGTGGTAAGGGTTAATTGGTGTTTTGAACATGTAGGAACTACCTCACCCATTGAAGGAGTGGAAGGAAAATCTACACTGTTGTTTTCAAATGTGTTACCATTTGCCTCTCATCTGTGAGATAGTGATTTGTGCTGAATGCTAACCATCACAGTTCAAGAAAACAAGCTGCCCCTTTCCTACGAGTGCAAGTCTTACAGAACAAGAGCAGCACGAATTAAATATCTGACAGCAATTCCTGTGTGCACACAGACTCTTGGTGTGATTCTAGGCAGAAAACGAAGTTTGATTGGCAATTTCAAAGCACATTTACTACTGTGGTAGAGCAAGTGATAATTACTGTAACAGCCTGACACATTTTGCTAATAGTTTAGAGAGGCAGAAAAGAGCACATGTCCTAACAGCTACTTGAGACCATGAGCATGTGGAACCTGGGTGAGTGATTAGACTAGAGCAAAGGAAATGAGCCTTAGTGATGTTGAATGTGCTAGTGTTACACACTGCTATCAGAAATACCACACAGTGCTGAATAGTAAGCATGGGAATGCAGGAGAAGCAGCTGCCTGTGTGCTAAGAGTGTGTTTCTAGAGACTGTGTATTGTCAGGTGCAAGAGAGATCTGCATGGACGCTTACACAACTGCATGAAGACTGCAGAGATGTATGTAAGATCACCTGTGGTAAGGGTTAATTGGAGTTTTGAACATGTAGGAACTACCTCACCCATTGCAAGAGTGGAAGGAAAATCTACCCTGTTGTTTCCAAATGTGTTACCATTTGCCTCTCATCTGTGAGATAGTGATTTGTGCTGATCGCTAACCATCACAGTTCAAGAAAACAAACTGCCCCTTTCCTACGAGTGCAAGTCTTACAGAACAAGAGCAACACGAATTAAATCTCTGACAACAATTCCCGTGTGCACACAGACTCATGGTGTGATTCTCGGCAGAAAACGATATTTGATTGGCAATTTCAAAGCACATTTACTACTATGGTAGAGCAAGTGATAACTACTGTAACAGCCTGACACATTTTCCTTATAGTTTAGAGAGGCAGAAAAGAGCACATGTCCTAACAGCTACTTGAGACCATGAGCATGTGGAACCTGGGTGAGTGATTAGACTTGAGCAAAGGAAATGAGCCTTGGTGATGTTGAATGTGTTAGCGTTACACACTGCTATCTGAAATACCACACAGTGCTGAATAGTAAGCATGGGAATGCAGGAGAAGCAGCTGCCTGTGTGCTAAGAGTGTGTTTCTGGAGACTGTGTATTGTCAGGTGCAAGAGAGATCTGCATGGACGCTTACACAACTGCATGAAGACTGCAGAGATGTATGTAAGATCACCAGTGGTAAGGGTTAATTGGAGTTTTGAACATGTAGGAACTACCTCACCCATTGCAGGAGTGGAAGGAAAATCTACACTGTTGTTTTCAAATGTGTTACCATTTGCCTCTCATCTGTGAGATAGTGATTCGTGCTGAATGCTAACCATCACAGTTCAAGAAAACAAGCTGCCCCTTTCCTACGCGTGCAAGTCTTACAGAACAAGAGCAGCACGAATTAAATATCTGACAGCAATTCCTGTGTGCACACAGACTCTTGGTGTGATTCTAGGCAGAAAACGAAATTTGATTGGCAATTTCAAAGCACATTTACTACTGTGGTAGAGCAAGTGATAATTACTGTAACAGCCTGACACATTTTGCTTATAGTTTAGAGAGGCAGAAAAGAGCACATGTCCTAACAGCTACTTGAGACCATGAGCATGTGGAACCTGGGTGAGTGATTAGACTAGAGCAAAGGAAATGAGCCTTAGTGATGTTGAATGTGCTAGCGTTACACACTGCTATCAGAAATACCACACAGTGCTGAATAGTAAGCATGGGAATGCAGGAGAAGCAGCTGCCTGTGTGCTAAGAGTGTGTTTCTATAGACTGTGTATTGTCAGGTGCAAGAGAGATCTGCATGGACGCTTACACAACTGCATGAAGACTGCAGAGATGTATGTAAGATCACCTGTGGTAAGGGTTAATTGGAGTTTTGAACATGTAGAACCTACCTCACCCATTGCAAGAGTGGAAGGAAAATCTACCCTGTTGTTTTCAAATGTGTTACCATTTGCCTCTCATCTGTGAGATAGTGATTTGTGCTGAATGTTAACCATCACAGTTCAAGAAAACAAGCTGCCCCTTTCCTGCGAGTGCAAGTCTTACAGAACAAGAGCAACACAAATTAAATAACTGACAGCAATTCCTGTGTGCACACAGACTCATGGTGTGATTCTAGGCAGAAAACAATATTTGATTGGCAATTTCAAAGCACATTTACTACTGTGGTAGAGCAAGTGATAATTACTGTAACAGCCTGACACATTTTGCTTATAGTTTAGAGAGGCAGAAAAGAGCACATGTCCTAACAGCTACTTGAGACCATAAGCATGTGGAACCTGGGTGAGTGATTAGACTAGAGCAAAGGAAATGAGCCTTAGTGATGTTGAATGTGCTAGCGTTACACACTGCTATCTGAAATACCACACAGTGCTGAATAGTAAGCATGGGAATGCAGGAGAAGCAGCTGCCTGTGTGCTAAGAGTGTGTTTCTGGAGACTGTGTAATGTCAGGTGCAAGAGAGATCTGCATGGACGCTTGCACAACTGCATGAAGACTGCAGAGATGTATGTAAGATCACCTGTGGTAAGGGTTAATTGGAGTTTTGAACATGTAGGAACTACCTCACCCATTGCAGGAGTGGAAGGAAAATCTACCCTGTTGTTTTCAAATGTGTTACCATTTGCCTCTCATCTGTGAGATAGTGATTTGTGCTGAATGCTAACCATCACAGTTCAAGAAAACAAGCTGCCCCTTTCCTGCGAGTGCAAGTCTTACAGAACAAGAGCAACACAAATTAAATCTCTGACAACAATTCCTGTGTGCACACAGACTCATGGTGTGATTCTAGGCAGAAAACGATATTTGATTGTCAATTTCAAAGCACATTTACCACTTTGGTAGAGCAAGTGATAATTACTGTAACAGCCTGACACATTTTCCTTATAGTTTAGAGAGGCAGAAAAGAGCACATGTCCTAACAGCTACATGAGACCATGAGCATGTGGAACTTGGGTGAGTGATTAGACTAGAGCAAAGGAAATGAGCCTTGGTGATGTTGAATGTGTTAGCGTTACACACTGCTATCTGAAATACCACACAGTGCTGAATAGTAAGCATGGGAATGCAGGAGAAGCAGCTGCCTGTGTGCTAAGAGTGTGTTTCTGGAGACTGTGTATTGTCAGGTGCAAGAGAGATCTGCATGGACGCTTACACAACTGCATGAAGACTGCAGAGATGTATGTAAGATCACCAGTGGTAAGGGTTAATTGGAGTTTTGAACATGTAGGAACTACCTCACCCATTGCAGGAGTGGAAGGAAAATCTACACTGTTGTTTTCAAATGTGTTACCATTTGCCTCTCATCTGTGAGATAGTGATTTGTGCTGAATGCTAACCATCACAGTTCAAGAAAACAAGCTGCCCCTTTCCTACGAGTGCAAGTCTTACAGAACAAGAGCAGCACGAATTAAATATCTGACAGCAATTCCTGTGTGCTCACAGACTCTTGGTGTGATTCTAGGCAGAAAACAAAATTTGATTGGCAATTTCAAAGCACATTTACTACTGTGGTAGAGCAAGTGATAATTACTGTAACAGCCTGACACATTTTGCTTATAGTTTAGAGAGGCAGAAAAGAGCACATGTCCTAACAGCTACTTAAGACCATGAGCATGTGGAACCTGGGTGAGTGATTAGACTAGAGCAAAGGAAATGAGCCTTAGTGATGTTGAATGTGCTAGCGTTACACACTGCTATCAGAAATACCACACAGTGCTGAATAGTAAGCATGGGAATGCAGGAGAAGCAGCTGCCTGTGTGCTAAGAGTGTGTTTCTAGAGACTGTGTATTGTCAGGTGCAAGAGAGATCTGCATGGACGCTTACACAACTGCATGAAGACTGCAGAGATGTATGTAAGATCACCTGTGGTAAGGGTTAATTGGAGTTTTGAACATGTAGGAACTACCTCACCCATTGCAAGAGTGGAAGGAAAATCTACCCTGTTGTTTTCAAATGTGTTACCATTTGCCTCTCATCTGTGAGATAGTGATTTGTGCTGATCGCTAACCATCACAGTTCAAGAAAACAAACTGCCCCTTTCCTACGAGTGCAAGTCTTACAGATCAAGAGCAACACAAATTAAATCTCTGACAACAATTCCCGTGTGCACACAGACTCATGGTGTGATTCTCGGCAGAAAACGATATTTGATTGGCAATTTCAAAGCACATTTACTACTATGGTAGAGCAAGTGATAACTACTGTAACAGCCTGACACATTTTCCTTATAGTTTAGAGAGGCAGAAAAGAGCACATGTCCTAACAGCTACTTGAGACCATGAGCATGTGGAACCTGGGTGAGTGATTAGACTTGAGCAAAGGAAATGAGCCTTGGTGATGTTGAATGTGTTAGCGTTACACACTGCTATCTGAAATACCACACAGTGCTGAATAGTAAGCATGGGAATGCAGGAGAAGCAGCTGCCTGTGTGCTAAGAGTGTGTTTCTGGAGACTGTGTATTGTCAGGTGCAAGAGAGATCTGCATGGACGCTTACACAACTGCATGAAGACTGCAGAGATGTATGTAAGATCACCTGTGGTAAGGGTTAATTGGAGTTTTGAACATGTAGGAACTACCACACCCATCGCAAGAGTGGAAGGAAAATCTACCCTGTTGTTTTCAAATGTGTTACCATTTGCCTCCCATCTGTGAGATAGTGATTTGTGCTGAATGCTAACCATCACAGTTCAAGAAAACAAGCTGCCCCTTTACTACGAGTGCAAGTCTTACAGAACAAGAGCAACACAAATTAAATCTCTGACAACAATTCCTGTGTGCACACAGACTCATGGTGTGATACTCGGCAGAAAACGATATTTGATTGGCAATTTCAAAGCACATTTACTACTATGGTAGAGCAAGTGATAATTACTGTAACAGCCTGACACATTTTCCTTATAGTTTAGAGAGGCAGAAAAGAGCACTTGTCCTAACAGCTACTTGAGACCATGAGCATGTGGAACCTGGGTGAGTGATTAGACTAGAGCAAAGGAAATGAGCCTTGGTGATGTTGATTGTGTTAGAGTTACACACTGCTATCTGAAATACCACACAGTGCTGAATAGTAAGCATGGGAATGCAGGAGAAGCAGCTGCCTGTGTGCTAAGAGTGTGTTTCTGGAGACTGTGTATTGTCAGGTGCAAGAGAGATCTGCATGGACGCTTACACAACTGCATGAAGACTGCAGAGATGTATGTAAGATCACCTGTGGTAAGGGTTAATTGGAGTTTTGAACATGTAGGAACTACCTCACCCATTGCAGGAGTGGAAGGAAAATCTACCCTGTTGTTTTCAAATGTGTTACCATTTGCCTCTCATCTGTGAGATAGTGATTTGTGCTGAATGTTAACCATCACAGTTCAAGAAAACAAGCTGCCCCTTTCCTGCGAGTGCAAGTCTTACAGAACTAGAGCAACACAAATTAAATATCTGACAGCAATTCCTGTGTGCACACAGACTCATGGTGTGATTCTAGGCAGAAAACAATATTTGATTGGCAATTTCAAAGCACATTTACTACTGTGGTAGAGCAAGTGATAATTACTGTAACAGCCTGACACATTTTGCTTATAGTTTAGAGAGGCAGAAAAGAGCACATGTCCTAACAGCTACTTGAGACCATAAGCATGTGGAACCTGGGTGAGTGATTAGACTAGAGCAAAGGAAATGAGCCTTAGTGATGTTGAATGTGCTAGCGTTACACACTGCTATCTGAAATACCACACAGTGCTGAATAGTAAGCATGGGAATGCAGGAGAAGCAGCTGCCTGTGTGCTAAGAGTGTGTTTCTGGAGACTGTGTAATGTCAGGTGCAAGAGAGATCTGCATGGACGCTTGCACAACTGCATGAAGACTGCAGAGATGTATGTAAGATCACCTGTGGTAAGGGTTAATTGGAGTTTTGAACATGTAGGAACTACCTCACCCATTGCAGGAGTGGAAGGAAAATCTACCCTGTTGTTTTCAAATGTGTTACCATTTGCCTCTCATCTGTGAGATAGTGATTTGTGCTGAATGCTAACCATCACAGTTCAAGAAAACAAGCTGCCCCTTTCCTACGAGTGCAAGTCTTACAGAACAAGAGCAACACAAATTAAATCTCTGACAACAATTCCTGTGTGCACACAGACTCATGGTGTGATTCTAGGCAGAAAACGATATTTGATTGGCAATTTCAAAGCACATTTACCACTTTGGTAGAGCAAGTGATAATTACTGTAACAGCCTGACACATTTTCCTTATAGTTTAGAGAGGCAGAAAAGAGCACATGTCCTAACAGCTACATGAGACCATGAGCATGTGGAACTTGGGTGAGTGATTAGACTAGAGCAAAGGAAATGAGCCTTGGTGATGTTGAATGTGCTAGCGTTACACACTGCTATCTGAAATACCACACAGTGCTGAATAGTAAGCATGGGAATGCAGGAGAAGCAGCTGCCTGTGTGCTAAGAGTGTGTTTCTGGAGACTGTGTAATGTCAGGTGCAAGAGAGATCTGCATGGACGCTTGCACAACTGCATGAAGACTGCAGAGATGTATGTAAGATCACCTGTGGTAAGGGTTAATTGGAGTTTTGAACATGTAGGAACTACCTCACCCATTGCAGGAGTGGAAGGAAAATCTACCCTGTTGTTTTCAAATGTGTTACCATTTGCCTCTCATCTGTGAGATAGTGATTTGTGCTGAATGCTAACCATCACAGTTCAAGAAAACAAGCTGCCCCTTTCCTACGAGTGCAAGTCTTACAGAACAAGAGCAACACAAATTAAATCTCTGACAACAATTCCTGTGTGCACACAGACTCATGGTGTGATACTCGGCAGAAAACGATATTTGATTGGCAATTTCAAAGCACATTTACTACTATGGTAGAGCAAGTGATAATTACTGTAACAGCCTGACACATTTTCCTTATAGTTTAGAGAAGCAGAAAAGAGCACTTGTCCTAACAGCTACTTGAGACCATGAGCATGTGGAACCTGGGTGAGTGATTAGACTAGAGCAAAGGAAATGAGCCTTGGTGATGTTGAATGTGTTAGCGTTACACATTGCTATCTGAAATACCAGACAGTGCTGAATAGTAAGCATGGGAATGCAGGAGAAGCAGCTGCCTGTGTGCTAAGAGTGTGTTTCTGGAGACTGTGTATTGTCAGGTGCAAGAGAGATCTGCATGGACGCTTACACAACTGCATGAAGACTGCAGAGATGTATGTAAGATCACATGTGGTAAGGGTTAATTGGAGTTTTGAACATGTAGGAACTACCTCACCCATTGCAGGAGTGGAAGGAAAATCTACCCTGTTGTTTTCAAATGTGTTACCATTTGCCTCTCATCTGTGAGATAGTGATTTGTGCTGAATGTTAACCATCACAGTTCAAGAAAACAAGCTGCCCCTTTCCTGCGAGTGCAAGTCTTACAGAACAAGAGCAACACAAATTAAATATCTGACAGCAATTCCTGTGTGCACACAGACTCATGGTGTGATTCTAGGCAGAAAACAATATTTGATTGGCAATTTCAAAGCACATTTACTACTGTGGTAGAGCAAGTGATAATTACTGTAACAGCCTGACACATTTTGCTTATAGTTTAGAGAGGCAGAAAAGAGCACATGTCCTAACAGCTACTTGAGACCATAAGCATGTGGAACCTGGGTGAGTGATTAGACTAGAGCAAAGGAAATGAGCCTTAGTGATGTTGAATGTGCTAGCGTTACACACTGCTATCTAAAATACCACACAGTGCTGAATAGTAAGCATGGGAATGCAGGAGAAGCAGCTGCCTGTGTCCTAAGAGTGTGTTTCTGGAGACTGTGTAATGTCAGGTGCAAGAGAGATCTGCATGGACGCTTGCACAACTGCATGAAGACTGCAGAGATGTATGTAAGATCACCTGTGGTAAGGGTTAATTGGAGTTTTGAACATGTAGGAACTACCTCACCCATTGCAGGAGTGGAAGGAAAATCTACCCTGTTGTTTTCAAATGTGTTACCATTTGCCTCTCATCTGTGAGATAGTGATTTGTGCTGAATGCTAACCATCACAGTTCAAGAAAACAAGCTGCCCCTTTCCTACGAGTGCAAGTCTTACAGAACAAGAGCAACACAAATTAAATCTCTGACAACAATTCCTGTGTGCACACAGACTCATGGTGTGATTCTAGGCAGAAAACGATATTTGATTGGCAATTTCAAAGCACATTTACCACTTTGGTAGAGCAAGTGATAATTACTGTAACAGCCTGACACATTTTCCTTATAGTTTAGAGAGGCAGAAAAGAGCACATGTCCTAACAGCTACATGAGACCATGAGCATGTGGAACTTGGGTGAGTGATTAGACTAGAGCAAAGGAAATGAGCCTTGGTGATGTTGAATGTGTTAGCGTTACACACTGCTATCTGAAATACCACACAGTGCTGAATAGTAAGCATGGGAATGCAGGAGAAGCAGCTGCCTGTGTGCTAAGAGTGTGTTTCTGGAGACTGTGTATTGTCAGGTGCAAGAGAGATCTGCATGGACGCTTACACAACTGCATGAAGACTGCAGAGATGTATGTAAGATCACCAGTGGTAAGGGTTAATTGGAGTTTTGAACATGTAGGAACTACCTCACCCATTGCAGGAGTGGAAGGAAAATCTACAATGTTGTTTTCAAATGTGTTACCATTTGCCTCTCATCTGTGAGATAGTGATTTGTGCTGAATGCTAACCATCACAGTTCAAGAAAACAAGCTGCCCCTTTCCTACGAGTGCAAGTCTTACAGAACAAGAGCAGCACGAATTAAATATCTGACAGCAATTCCTGTGTGCACACAGACTCTTGGTGTGATTCTAGGCAGAAAACGAAATTTGATTGGCAATTTCAAAGCACATTTACTACTGTGGTAGAGCAAGTGATAATTACTGTAACAGCCTGACACATTTTGCTTATAGTTTAGAGAGGCAGAAAAGAGCACATGTCCTAACAGCTACTTGAGACCATGAGCATGTGGAACCTGGGTGAGTGATTAGACTAGAGCAAAGGAAATGAGCCTTAGTGATGTTGAATGTGCTAGCGTTACACACTGCTATCAGAAATACCACACAGTGCTGAATAGTAAGCATGGGAATGCAGGAGAAGCAGCTGCCTGTGTGCTAAGAGTGTGTTTCTAGAGACTGTGTATTGTCAGGTGCAAGAGAGATCTGCATGGACGCTTACACAACTGCATGAAGACTGCAGAGATGTATTTAAGATCACCTGTGGTAAGGGTTAATTGGAGTTTTGAACATGTAGGAACTACCTCACCCATTGCAAGAGTGGAAGGAAAATCTACCCTGTTGTTTTCAAATGTGTTACCATTTGCCTCTCATCTGTGAGATAGTGATTTGTGCTGATCGCTAACCATCACAGTTCAAGAAAACAAACTGCCCCTTTCCTACGAGTGCAAGTCTTACAGAACAAGAGCAACACAAATTAAATCTCTGACAACAATTCCCGTGTGCACACAGACTCATGGTGTGATTCTCGGCAGAAAACGATATTTGATTGGCAATTTCAAAGCACATTTACTACTATGGTAGAGCAAGTGATAACTACTGTAACAGCCTGACACATTTTCCTTATAGTTTAGAGAGGCAGAAAAGAGCACATGTCCTAACAGCTACTTGAGACCATGAGCATGTGGAACCTGGGTGAGTGATTAGACTTGAGCAAAGGAAATGAGCCTTGGTGATGTTGAATGTGTTAGCGTTACACACTGCTATCTGAAATACCACACAGTGCTGAATAGTAAGCATGGGAATGCAGGAGAAGCAGCTGCCTGTGTGCTAAGAGTGTGTTTCTGGAGACTGTGTATTGTCAGGTGCAAGAGAGATCTGCATGGACGCTTACACAACTGCGTGAAGACTGCAGAGATGTATGTAAGATCACCAGTGGTAAGGGTTAATTGGAGTTTTGAACATGTAGGAACTACCTCACCCATTGCAGGAGTGGAAGGAAAATCTACCCTGTTGTTTTCAAATGTGTTACCATTTGCCTCTCATCTGTGAGATAGTGATTTGTGCTGAATGTTAACCATCACAGTTCAAGAAAACAAGCTGCCCCTTTCCTGCGAGTGCAAGTCTTACAGAACAAGAGCAACACAAATTAAATATCTGACAGCAATTCCTGTGTGCACACAGACTCATGGTGTGATTCTAGGCAGAAAACAATATTTGATTGGCAATTTCAAAGCACATTTACTACTGTGGTAGAGCAAGTGATAATTACTGTAACAGCCTGACACATTTTGCTTATAGTTTAGAGAGGCAGAAAAGAGCACATGTCCTAACAGCTACTTGAGACCATAAGCATGTGGAACCTGGGTGAGTGATTAGACTAGAGCAAAGGAAATGAGCCTTAGTGATGTTGAATGTGCTAGCGTTACACACTGCTATCTGAAATACCACACAGTGCTGAATAGCAAGCATGGGAATGCAGGAGAAGCAGCTGCCTGTGTGCTAAGAGTGTGTTTCTGGAGACTGTGTAATGTCAGGTGCAAGAGAGATCTGCATGGACGCTTGCACAACTGCATGAAGACTGCAGAGATGTATGTAAGATCACCTGTGGTAAGGGTTAATTGGAGTTTTGAACATGTAGGAACTACCTCACCCATTGCAGGAGTGGAAGGAAAATCGACCCTGTTGTTTTCAAATGTGTTACCATTTGCCTCTCATCTGTGAGATAGTGATTTGTGCTGAATGCTAACCATCACAGTTCAAGAAAACAAGCTGCCCCTTTCCTACGAGTGCAAGTCTTACAGAACAAGAGCAACACAAATTAAATCTCTGACAACAATTCCTGTGTGCACACAGACTCATGGTGTGATTCTAGGCAGAAAACGATATTTGATTGGCAATTTCAAAGCACATTTACCACTTTGGTAGAGCAAGTGATAATTACTGTAACAGCCTGACACATTTTCCTTATAGTTTAGAGAGGCAGAAAAGAGCACATGTCCTAACAGCTACATGAGACCATGAGCATGGGGAACTTGGTTGAGTGATTAGACTAGAGCAAAGGAAATGAGCCTTGGTGATGTTGAATGTGTTAGCGTTACACACTGCTATCTGAAATACCACACAGTGCTGAATAGTAAGCATGGGAATGCAGGAGAAGCAGCTGCCTGTGTGCTAAGAGTGTGTTTCTGGAGACTGTGTATTGTCAGGTGCAAGAGAGATCTGCATGGACGCTTACACAACTGCATGAAGACTGCAGAGATGTATGTAAGATCACCAGTGGTAAGGGTTAATTGGTGTTTTGAACATGTAGGAACTACCTCACCCATTGAAGGAGTGGAAGGAAAATCTACACTGTTGTTTTCAAATGTGTTACCATTTGCCTCTCATCTGTGAGATAGTGATTTGTGCTGAATGCTAACCATCACAGTTCAAGAAAACAAGCTGCCCCTTTCCTACGAGTGCAAGTCTTACAGAACAAGAGCAGCACGAATTAAATATCTGACAGCAATTCCTGTGTGCACACAGACTCTTGGTGTGATTCTAGGCAGAAAACGAAGTTTGATTGGCAATTTCAAAGCACATTTACTACTGTGGTAGAGCAAGTGATAATTACTGTAACAGCCTGACACATTTTGCTAATAGTTTAGAGAGGCAGAAAAGAGCACATGTCCTAACAGCTACTTGAGACCATGAGCATGTGGAACCTGGGTGAGTGATTAGACTAGAGCAAAGGAAATGAGCCTTAGTGATGTTGAATGTGCTAGTGTTACACACTGCTATCAGAAATACCACACAGTGCTGAATAGTAAGCATGGGAATGCAGGAGAAGCAGCTGCCTGTGTGCTAAGAGTGTGTTTCTAGAGACTGTGTATTGTCAGGTGCAAGAGAGATCTGCATGGACGCTTACACAACTGCATGAAGACTGCAGAGATGTATGTAAGATCACCTGTGGTAAGGGTTAATTGGAGTTTTGAACATGTAGGAACTACCTCACCCATTGCAAGAGTGGAAGGAAAATCTACCCTGTTGTTTCCAAATGTGTTACCATTTGCCTCTCATCTGTGAGATAGTGATTTGTGCTGATCGCTAACCATCACAGTTCAAGAAAACAAACTGCCCCTTTCCTACGAGTGCAAGTCTTACAGAACAAGAGCAACACGAATTAAATCTCTGACAACAATTCCCGTGTGCACACAGACTCATGGTGTGATTCTCGGCAGAAAACGATATTTGATTGGCAATTTCAAAGCACATTTACTACTATGGTAGAGCAAGTGATAACTACTGTAACAGCCTGACACATTTTCCTTATAGTTTAGAGAGGCAGAAAAGAGCACATGTCCTAACAGCTACTTGAGACCATGAGCATGTGGAACCTGGGTGAGTGATTAGACTTGAGCAAAGGAAATGAGCCTTGGTGATGTTGAATGTGTTAGCGTTACACACTGCTATCTGAAATACCACACAGTGCTGAATAGTAAGCATGGGAATGCAGGAGAAGCAGCTGCCTGTGTGCTAAGAGTGTGTTTCTGGAGACTGTGTATTGTCAGGTGCAAGAGAGATCTGCATGGACGCTTACACAACTGCATGAAGACTGCAGAGATGTATGTAAGATCACCAGTGGTAAGGGTTAATTGGAGTTTTGAACATGTAGGAACTACCTCACCCATTGCAGGAGTGGAAGGAAAATCTACACTGTTGTTTTCAAATGTGTTACCATTTGCCTCTCATCTGTGAGATAGTGATTCGTGCTGAATGCTAACCATCACAGTTCAAGAAAACAAGCTGCCCCTTTCCTACGCGTGCAAGTCTTACAGAACAAGAGCAGCACGAATTAAATATCTGACAGCAATTCCTGTGTGCACACAGACTCTTGGTGTGATTCTAGGCAGAAAACGAAATTTGATTGGCAATTTCAAAGCACATTTACTACTGTGGTAGAGCAAGTGATAATTACTGTAACTGCCTGACACATTTTGCTTATAGTTTAGAGAGGCAGAAAAGAGCACATGTCCTAACAGCTACTTGAGACCATGAGCATGTGGAACCTGGGTGAGTGATTAGACTAGAGCAAAGGAAATGAGCCTTAGTGATGTTGAATGTGCTAGCGTTACACACTGCTATCAGAAATACCACACAGTGCTGAATAGTAAGCATGGGAATGCAGGAGAAGCAGCTGCCTGTGTGCTAAGAGTGTGTTTCTATAGACTGTGTATTGTCAGGTGCAAGAGAGATCTGCATGGACGCTTACACAACTGCATGAAGACTGCAGAGATGTATGTAAGATCACCTGTGGTAAGGGTTAATTGGAGTTTTGAACATGTAGAACCTACCTCACCCATTGCAAGAGTGGAAGGAAAATCTACCCTGTTGTTTTCAAATGTGTTACCATTTGCCTCTCATCTGTGAGATAGTGATTTGTGCTGAATGTTAACCATCACAGTTCAAGAAAACAAGCTGCCCCTTTCCTGCGAGTGCAAGTCTTACAGAACAAGAGCAACACAAATTAAATAACTGACAGCAATTCCTGTGTGCACACAGACTCATGGTGTGATTCTAGGCAGAAAACAATATTTGATTGGCAATTTCAAAGCACATTTACTACTGTGGTAGAGCAAGTGATAATTACTGTAACAGCCTGACACATTTTGCTTATAGTTTAGAGAGGCAGAAAAGAGCACATGTCCTAACAGCTACTTGAGACCATAAGCATGTGGAACCTGGGTGAGTGATTAGACTAGAGCAAAGGAAATGAGCCTTAGTGATGTTGAATGTGCTAGCGTTACACACTGCTATCTGAAATACCACACAGTGCTGAATAGTAAGCATGGGAATGCAGGAGAAGCAGCTGCCTGTGTGCTAAGAGTGTGTTTCTGGAGACTGTGTAATGTCAGGTGCAAGAGAGATCTGCATGGACGCTTGCACAACTGCATGAAGACTGCAGAGATGTATGTAAGATCACCTGTGGTAAGGGTTAATTGGAGTTTTGAACATGTAGGAACTACCTCACCCATTGCAGGAGTGGAAGGAAAATCTACCCTGTTGTTTTCAAATGTGTTACCATTTGCCTCTCATCTGTGAGATAGTGATTTGTGCTGAATGCTAACCATCACAGTTCAAGAAAACAAGCTGCCCCTTTCCTGCGAGTGCAAGTCTTACAGAACAAGAGCAACACAAATTAAATCTCTGACAACAATTCCTGTGTGCACACAGACTCATGGTGTGATTCTAGGCAGAAAACGATATTTGATTGTCAATTTCAAAGCACATTTACCACTTTGGTAGAGCAAGTGATAATTACTGTAACAGCCTGACACATTTTCCTTATAGTTTAGAGAGGCAGAAAAGAGCACATGTCCTAACAGCTACATGAGACCATGAGCATGTGGAACTTGGGTGAGTGATTAGACTAGAGCAAAGGAAATGAGCCTTGGTGATGTTGAATGTGTTAGCGTTACACACTGCTATCTGAAATACCACACAGTGCTGAATAGTAAGCATGGGAATGCAGGAGAAGCAGCTGCCTGTGTGCTAAGAGTGTGTTTCTGGAGACTGTGTATTGTCAGGTGCAAGAGAGATCTGCATGGACGCTTACACAACTGCATGAAGACTGCAGAGATGTATGTAAGATCACCAGTGGTAAGGGTTAATTGGAGTTTTGAACATGTAGGAACTACCTCACCCATTGCAGGAGTGGAAGGAAAATCTACACTGTTGTTTTCAAATGTGTTACCATTTGCCTCTCATCTGTGAGATAGTGATTTGTGCTGAATGCTAACCATCACAGTTCAAGAAAACAAGCTGCCCCTTTCCTACGAGTGCAAGTCTTACAGAACAAGAGCAGCACGAATTAAATATCTGACAGCAATTCCTGTGTGCTCACAGACTCTTGGTGTGATTCTAGGCAGAAAACAAAATTTGATTGGCAATTTCAAAGCACATTTACTACTGTGGTAGAGCAAGTGATAATTACTGTAACAGCCTGACACATTTTGCTTATAGTTTAGAGAGGCAGAAAAGAGCACATGTCCTAACAGCTACTTAAGACCATGAGCATGTGGAACCTGGGTGAGTGATTAGACTAGAGCAAAGGAAATGAGCCTTAGTGATGTTGAATGTGCTAGCGTTACACACTGCTATCAGAAATACCACACAGTGCTGAATAGTAAGCATGGGAATGCAGGAGAAGCAGCTGCCTGTGTGCTAAGAGTGTGTTTCTAGAGACTGTGTATTGTCAGGTGCAAGAGAGATCTGCATGGACGCTTACACAACTGCATGAAGACTGCAGAGATGTATGTAAGATCACCTGTGGTAAGGGTTAATTGGAGTTTTGAACATGTAGGAACTACCTCACCCATTGCAAGAGTGGAAGGAAAATCTACCCTGTTGTTTTCAAATGTGTTACCATTTGCCTCTCATCTGTGAGATAGTGATTTGTGCTGATCGCTAACCATCACAGTTCAAGAAAACAAACTGCCCCTTTCCTACGAGTGCAAGTCTTACAGATCAAGAGCAACACGAATTAAATCTCTGACAACAATTCCCGTGTGCACACAGACTCATGGTGTGATTCTCGGCAGAAAACGATATTTGATTGGCAATTTCAAAGCACATTTACTACTATGGTAGAGCAAGTGATAACTACTGTAACAGCCTGACACATTTTCCTTATAGTTTAGAGAGGCAGAAAAGAGCACATGTCCTAACAGCTACTTGAGACCATGAGCATGTGGAACCTGGGTGAGTGATTAGACTTGAGCAAAGGAAATGAGCCTTGGTGATGTTGAATGTGTTAGCGTTACACACTGCTATCTGAAATACCACACAGTGCTGAATAGTAAGCATGGGAATGCAGGAGAAGCAGCTGCCTGTGTGCTAAGAGTGTGTTTCTGGAGACTGTGTATTGTCAGGTGCAAGAGAGATCTGCATGGACGCTTACACAACTGCATGAAGACTGCAGAGATGTATGTAAGATCACCTGTGGTAAGGGTTAATTGGAGTTTTGAACATGTAGGAACTACCACACCCATCGCAAGAGTGGAAGGAAAATCTACCCTGTTGTTTTCAAATGTGTTACCATTTGCCTCCCATCTGTGAGATAGTGATTTGTGCTGAATGCTAACCATCACAGTTCAAGAAAACAAGCTGCCCCTTTACTACGAGTGCAAGTCTTACAGAACAAGAGCAACACAAATTAAATCTCTGACAACAATTCCTGTGTGCACACAGACTCATGGTGTGATACTCGGCAGAAAACGATATTTGATTGGCAATTTCAAAGCACATTTACTACTATGGTAGAGCAAGTGATAATTACTGTAACAGCCTGACACATTTTCCTTATAGTTTAGAGAGGCAGAAAAGAGCACTTGTCCTAACAGCTACTTGAGACCATGAGCATGTGGAACCTGGGTGAGTGATTAGACTAGAGCAAAGGAAATGAGCCTTGGTGATGTTGATTGTGTTAGAGTTACACACTGCTATCTGAAATACCACACAGTGCTGAATAGTAAGCATGGGAATGCAGGAGAAGCAGCTGCCTGTGTGCTAAGAGTGTGTTTCTGGAGACTGTGTATTGTCAGGTGCAAGAGAGATCTGCATGGACGCTTACACAACTGCATGAAGACTGCAGAGATGTATGTAAGATCACCTGTGGTAAGGGTTAATTGGAGTTTTGAACATGTAGGAACTACCTCACCCATTGCAGGAGTGGAAGGAAAATCTACCCTGTTGTTTTCAAATGTGTTACCATTTGCCTCTCATCTGTGAGATAGTGATTTGTGCTGAATGTTAACCATCACAGTTCAAGAAAACAAGCTGCCCCTTTCCTGCGAGTGCAAGTCTTACAGAACTAGAGCAACACAAATTAAATATCTGACAGCAATTCCTGTGTGCACACAGACTCATGGTGTGATTCTAGGCAGAAAACAATATTTGATTGGCAATTTCAAAGCACATTTACTACTGTGGTAGAGCAAGTGATAATTACTGTAACAGCCTGACACATTTTGCTTATAGTTTAGAGAGGCAGAAAAGAGCACATGTCCTAACAGCTACTTGAGACCATAAGCATGTGGAACCTGGGTGAGTGATTAGACTAGAGCAAAGGAAATGAGCCTTAGTGATGTTGAATGTGCTAGCGTTACACACTGCTATCTGAAATACCACACAGTGCTGAATAGTAAGCATGGGAATGCAGGAGAAGCAGCTGCCTGTGTGCTAAGAGTGTGTTTCTGGAGACTGTGTAATGTCAGGTGCAAGAGAGATCTGCATGGACGCTTGCACAACTGCATGAAGACTGCAGAGATGTATGTAAGATCACCTGTGGTAAGGGTTAATTGGAGTTTTGAACATGTAGGAACTACCTCACCCATTGCAGGAGTGGAAGGAAAATCTACCCTGTTGTTTTCAAATGTGTTACCATTTGCCTCTCATCTGTGAGATAGTGATTTGTGCTGAATGCTAACCATCACAGTTCAAGAAAACAAGCTGCCCCTTTCCTACGAGTGCAAGTCTTACAGAACAAGAGCAACACAAATTAAATCTCTGACAACAATTCCTGTGTGCACACAGACTCATGGTGTGATTCTAGGCAGAAAACGATATTTGATTGGCAATTTCAAAGCACATTTACCACTTTGGTAGAGCAAGTGATAATTACTGTAACAGCCTGACACATTTTCCTTATAGTTTAGAGAGGCAGAAAAGAGCACATGTCCTAACAGCTACATGAGACCATGAGCATGTGGAACTTGGGTGAGTGATTAGACTAGAGCAAAGGAAATGAGCCTTGGTGATGTTGAATGTGCTAGCGTTACACACTGCTATCTGAAATACCACACAGTGCTGAATAGTAAGCATGGGAATGCAGGAGAAGCAGCTGCCTGTGTGCTAAGAGTGTGTTTCTGGAGACTGTGTAATGTCAGGTGCAAGAGAGATCTGCATGGACGCTTGCACAACTGCATGAAGACTGCAGAGATGTATGTAAGATCACCTGTGGTAAGGGTTAATTGGAGTTTTGAACATGTAGGAACTACCTCACCCATTGCAGGAGTGGAAGGAAAATCTACCCTGTTGTTTTCAAATGTGTTACCATTTGCCTCTCATCTGTGAGATAGTGATTTGTGCTGAATGCTAACCATCACAGTTCAAGAAAACAAGCTGCCCCTTTCCTACGAGTGCAAGTCTTACAGAACAAGAGCAACACAAATTAAATCTCTGACAACAATTCCTGTGTGCACACAGACTCATGGTGTGATACTCGGCAGAAAACGATATTTGATTGGCAATTTCAAAGCACATTTACTACTATGGTAGAGCAAGTGATAATTACTGTAACAGCCTGACACATTTTCCTTATAGTTTAGAGAGGCAGAAAAGAGCACTTGTCCTAACAGCTACTTGAGACCATGAGCATGTGGAACCTGGGTGAGTGATTAGACTAGAGCAAAGGAAATGAGCCTTGGTGATGTTGAATGTGTTAGCGTTACACATTGCTATCTGAAATACCAGACAGTGCTGAATAGTAAGCATGGGAATGCAGGAGAAGCAGCTGCCTGTGTGCTAAGAGTGTGTTTCTGGAGACTGTGTATTGTCAGGTGCAAGAGAGATCTGCATGGACGCTTACACAACTGCATGAAGACTGCAGAGATGTATGTAAGATCACCTGTGGTAAGGGTTAATTGGAGTTTTGAACATGTAGGAACTACCTCACCCATTGCAGGAGTGGAAGGAAAATCTACCCTGTTGTTTTCAAATGTGTTACCATTTGCCTCTCATCTGTGAGATAGTGATTTGTGCTGAATGTTAACCATCACAGTTCAAGAAAACAAGCTGCCCCTTTCCTGCGAGTGCAAGTCTTACAGAACAAGAGCAACACAAATTAAATATCTGACAGCAATTCCTGTGTGCACACAGACTCATGGTGTGATTCTAGGCAGAAAACAATATTTGATTGGCAATTTCAAAGCACATTTACTACTGTGGTAGAGCAAGTGATAATTACTGTAACAGCCTGACACATTTTGCTTATAGTTTAGAGAGGCAGAAAAGAGCACATGTCCTAACAGCTACTTGAGACCATAAGCATGTGGAACCTGGGTGAGTGATTAGACTAGAGCAAAGGAAATGAGCCTTAGTGATGTTGAATGTGCTAGCGTTACACACTGCTATCTAAAATACCACACAGTGCTGAATAGTAAGCATGGGAATGCAGGAGAAGCAGCTGCCTGTGTCCTAAGAGTGTGTTTCTGGAGACTGTGTAATGTCAGGTGCAAGAGAGATCTGCATGGACGCTTGCACAACTGCATGAAGACTGCAGAGATGTATGTAAGATCACCTGTGGTAAGGGTTAATTGGAGTTTTGAACATGTAGGAACTACCTCACCCATTGCAGGAGTGGAAGGAAAATCTACCCTGTTGTTTTCAAATGTGTTACCATTTGCCTCTCATCTGTGAGATAGTGATTTGTGCTGAATGCTAACCATCACAGTTCAAGAAAACAAGCTGCCCCTTTCCTACGAGTGCAAGTCTTACAGAACAAGAGCAACACAAATTAAATCTCTGACAACAATTCCTGTGTGCACACAGACTCATGGTGTGATTCTAGGCAGAAAACGATATTTGATTGGCAATTTCAAAGCACATTTACCACTTTGGTAGAGCAAGTGATAATTACTGTAACAGCCTGACACATTTTCCTTATAGTTTAGAGAGGCAGAAAAGAGCACATGTCCTAACAGCTACATGAGACCATGAGCATGTGGAACTTGGGTGAGTGATTAGACTAGAGCAAAGGAAATGAGCCTTGGTGATGTTGAATGTGTTAGCGTTACACACTGCTATCTGAAATACCACACAGTGCTGAATAGTAAGCATGGGAATGCAGGAGAAGCAGCTGCCTGTGTGCTAAGAGTGTGTTTCTGGAGACTGTGTATTGTCAGGTGCAAGAGAGATCTGCATGGACGCTTACACAACTGCATGAAGACTGCAGAGATGTATGTAAGATCACCAGTGGTAAGGGTTAATTGGAGTTTTGAACATGTAGGAACTACCTCACCCATTGCAGGAGTGGAAGGAAAATCTACAATGTTGTTTTCAAATGTGTTACCATTTGCCTCTCATCTGTGAGATAGTGATTTGTGCTGAATGCTAACCATCACAGTTCAAGAAAACAAGCTGCCCCTTTCCTACGAGTGCAAGTCTTACAGAACAAGAGCAGCACGAATTAAATATCTGACAGCAATTCCTGTGTGCACACAGACTCTTGGTGTGATTCTAGGCAGAAAACGAAATTTGATTGGCAATTTCAAAGCACATTTACTACTGTGGTAGAGCAAGTGATAATTACTGTAACAGCCTGACACATTTTGCTTATAGTTTAGAGAGGCAGAAAAGAGCACATGTCCTAACAGCTACTTGAGACCATGAGCATGTGGAACCTGGGTGAGTGATTAGACTAGAGCAAAGGAAATGAGCCTTAGTGATGTTGAATGTGCTAGCGTTACACACTGCTATCAGAAATACCACACAGTGCTGAATAGTAAGCATGGGAATGCAGGAGAAGCAGCTGCCTGTGTGCTAAGAGTGTGTTTCTAGAGACTGTGTATTGTCAGGTGCAAGAGAGATCTGCATGGACGCTTACACAACTGCATGAAGACTGCAGAGATGTATTTAAGATCACCTGTGGTAAGGGTTAATTGGAGTTTTGAACATGTAGGAACTACCTCACCCATTGCAAGAGTGGAAGGAAAATCTACCCTGTTGTTTTCAAATGTGTTACCATTTGCCTCTCATCTGTGAGATAGTGATTTGTGCTGATCGCTAACCATCACAGTTCAAGAAAACAAACTGCCCCTTTCCTACGAGTGCAAGTCTTACAGAACAAGAGCAACACAAATTAAATCTCTGACAACAATTCCCGTGTGCACACAGACTCATGGTGTGATTCTCGGCAGAAAACGATATTTGATTGGCAATTTCAAAGCACATTTACTACTATGGTAGAGCAAGTGATAACTACTGTAACAGCCTGACACATTTTCCTTATAGTTTAGAGAGGCAGAAAAGAGCACATGTCCTAACAGCTACTTGAGACCATGAGCATGTGGAACCTGGGTGAGTGATTAGACTTGAGCAAAGGAAATGAGCCTTGGTGATGTTGAATGTGTTAGCGTTACACACTGCTATCTGAAATACCACACAGTGCTGAATAGTAAGCATGGGAATGCAGGAGAAGCCGCTGCCTGTGTGCTAAGAGTGTGTTTCTGGAGACTGTGTATTGTCAGGTGCAAGAGAGATCTGCATGGACGCTTACACAACTGCGTGAAGACTGCAGAGATGTATGTAAGATCACCAGTGGTAAGGGTTAATTGGAGTTTTGAACATGTAGGAACTACCTCACCCATTGCAGGAGTGGAAGGAAAATCTACCCTGTTGTTTTCAAATGTGTTACCATTTGCCTCTCATCTGTGAGATAGTGATTTGTGCTGAATGTTAACCATCACAGTTCAAGAAAACAAGCTGCCCCTTTCCTGCGAGTGCAAGTCTTACAGAACAAGAGCAACACAAATTAAATATCTGACAGCAATTCCTGTGTGCACACAGACTCATGGTGTGATTCTAGGCAGAAAACAATATTTGATTGGCAATTTCAAAGCACATTTACTACTGTGGTAGAGCAAGTGATAATTACTGTAACAGCCTGACACATTTTGCTTATAGTTTAGAGAGGCAGAAAAGAGCACATGTCCTAACAGCTACTTGAGACCATAAGCATGTGGAACCTGGGTGAGTGATTAGACTAGAGCAAAGGAAATGAGCCTTAGTGATGTTGAATGTGCTAGCGTTACACACTGCTATCTGAAATACCACACAGTGCTGAATAGCAAGCATGGGAATGCAGGAGAAGCAGCTGCCTGTGTGCTAAGAGTGTGTTTCTGGAGACTGTGTAATGTCAGGTGCAAGAGAGATCTGCATGGACGCTTGCACAACTGCATGAAGACTGCAGAGATGTATGTAAGATCACCTGTGGTAAGGGTTAATTGGAGTTTTGAACATGTAGGAACTACCTCACCCATTGCAGGAGTGGAAGGAAAATCGACCCTGTTGTTTTCAAATGTGTTACCATTTGCCTCTCATCTGTGAGATAGTGATTTGTGCTGAATGCTAACCATCACAGTTCAAGAAAACAAGCTGCCCCTTTCCTACGAGTGCAAGTCTTACAGAACAAGAGCAACACAAATTAAATCTCTGACAACAATTCCTGTGTGCACACAGACTCATGGTGTGATTCTAGGCAGAAAACGATATTTGATTGGCAATTTCAAAGCACATTTACCACTTTGGTAGAGCAAGTGATAATTACTGTAACAGCCTGACACATTTTCCTTATAGTTTAGAGAGGCAGAAAAGAGCACATGTCCTAACAGCTACATGAGACCATGAGCATGGGGAACTTGGTTGAGTGATTAGACTAGAGCAAAGGAAATGAGCCTTGGTGATGTTGAATGTGTTAGCGTTACACACTGCTATCTGAAATACCACACAGTGCTGAATAGTAAGCATGGGAATGCAGGAGAAGCAGCTGCCTGTGTGCTAAGAGTGTGTTTCTGGAGACTGTGTATTGTCAGGTGCAAGAGAGATCTGCATGGACGCTTACACAACTGCATGAAGACTGCAGAGATGTATGTAAGATCACCAGTGGTAAGGGTTAATTGGTGTTTTGAACATGTAGGAACTACCTCACCCATTGAAGGAGTGGAAGGAAAATCTACACTGTTGTTTTCAAATGTGTTACCATTTGCCTCTCATCTGTGAGATAGTGATTTGTGCTGAATGCTAACCATCACAGTTCAAGAAAACAAGCTGCCCCTTTCCTACGAGTGCAAGTCTTACAGAACAAGAGCAGCACGAATTAAATATCTGACAGCAATTCCTGTGTGCACACAGACTCTTGGTGTGATTCTAGGCAGAAAACGAAGTTTGATTGGCAATTTCAAAGCACATTTACTACTGTGGTAGAGCAAGTGATAATTACTGTAACAGCCTGACACATTTTGCTAATAGTTTAGAGAGGCAGAAAAGAGCACATGTCCTAACAGCTACTTGAGACCATGAGCATGTGGAACCTGGGTGAGTGATTAGACTAGAGCAAAGGAAATGAGCCTTAGTGATGTTGAATGTGCTAGTGTTACACACTGCTATCAGAAATACCACACAGTGCTGAATAGTAAGCATGGGAATGCAGGAGAAGCAGCTGCCTGTGTGCTAAGAGTGTGTTTCTAGAGACTGTGTATTGTCAGGTGCAAGAGAGATCTGCATGGACGCTTACACAACTGCATGAAGACTGCAGAGATGTATGTAAGATCACCTGTGGTAAGGGTTAATTGGAGTTTTGAACATGTAGGAACTACCTCACCCATTGCAAGAGTGGAAGGAAAATCTACCCTGTTGTTTCCAAATGTGTTACCATTTGCCTCTCATCTGTGAGATAGTGATTTGTGCTGATCGCTAACCATCACAGTTCAAGAAAACAAACTGCCCCTTTCCTACGAGTGCAAGTCTTACAGAACAAGAGCAACACGAATTAAATCTCTGACAACAATTCCCGTGTGCACACAGACTCATGGTGTGATTCTCGGCAGAAAACGATATTTGATTGGCAATTTCAAAGCACATTTACTACTATGGTAGAGCAAGTGATAACTACTGTAACAGCCTGACACATTTTCCTTATAGTTTAGAGAGGCAGAAAAGAGCACATGTCCTAACAGCTACTTGAGACCATGAGCATGTGGAACCTGGGTGAGTGATTAGACTTGAGCAAAGAAAATGAGCCTTGGTGATGTTGAATGTGTTAGCGTTACACACTGCTATCTGAAATACCACACAGTGCTGAATAGTAAGCATGGGAATGCAGGAGAAGCAGCTGCCTGTGTGCTAAGAGTGTGTTTCTGGAGACTGTGTATTGTCAGGTGCAAGAGAGATCTGCATGGACGCTTACACAACTGCATGAAGACTGCAGAGATGTATGTAAGATCACCAGTGGTAAGGGTTAATTGGAGTTTTGAACATGTAGGAACTACCTCACCCATTGCAGGAGTGGAAGGAAAATCTACACTGTTGTTTTCAAATGTGTTACCATTTGCCTCTCATCTGTGAGATAGTGATTCGTGCTGAATGCTAACCATCACAGTTCAAGAAAACAAGCTGCCCCTTTCCTACGCGTGCAAGTCTTACAGAACAAGAGCAGCACAAATTAAATATCTGACAGCAATTCCTGTGTGCACACAGACTCTTGGTGTGATTCTAGGCAGAAAACGAAATTTGATTGGCAATTTCAAAGCACATTTACTACTGTGGTAGAGCAAGTGATAATTACTGTAACAGCCTGACACATTTTGCTTATAGTTTAGAGAGGCAGAAAAGAGCACATGTCCTAACAGCTACTTGAGACCATGAGCATGTGGAACCTGGGTGAGTGATTAGACTAGAGCAAAGGAAATGAGCCTTAGTGATGTTGAATGTGCTAGCGTTACACACTGCTATCAGAAATACCACACAGTGCTGAATAGTAAGCATGGGAATGCAGGAGAAGCAGCTGCCTGTGTGCTAAGAGTGTGTTTCTATAGACTGTGTATTGTCAGGTGCGAGAGAGATCTGCATGGACGCTTACACAACTGCATGAAGACTGCAGAGATGTTTGTAAGATCACCTGTGGTAAGGGTTAATTGGAGTTTTGAACATGTAGAACCTACCTCACCCATTGCAAGAGTGGAAGGAAAATCTACCCTGTTGTTTTCAAATGTGTTACCATTTGCCTCTCATCTGTGAGATAGTGATTTGTGCTGAATGTTAACCATCACAGTTCAAGAAAACAAGCTGCCCCTTTCCTGCGAGTGCAAGTCTTACAGAACAAGAGCAACACAAATTAAATATCTGACAGCAATTCCTGTGTGCACACAGACTCATGGTGTGATTCTAGGCAGAAAACAATATTTGATTGGCAATTTCAAAGCACATTTACTACTGTGGTAGAGCAAGTGATAATTACTGTAACAGCCTGACACATTTTGCTTATAGTTTAGAGAGGCAGAAAAGAGCACATGTCCTAACAGCTACTTGAGACCATGAGCATGTGGAACCTGGGTGAGTGATTAGACTAGAGCAAAGGAAATGAGCCTTAGTGATGTTGAATGTGCTAGTGTTACACACTGCTATCAGAAATACCACACAGTGCTGAATAGTAAGCATGGGAATGCAGGAGAAGCAGCTGCCTGTGTGCTAAGAGTGTGTTTCTAGAGACTGTGTATTGTCAGGTGCAAGAGAGATCTGCATGGACGCTTACACAACTGCATGAAGACTGCAGAGATGTATGTAAGATCACCTGTGGTAAGGGTTAATTGGAGTTTTGAACATGTAGGAACTACCTCACCCATTGCAAGAGTGGAAGGAAAATCTACCCTGTTGTTTCCAAATGTGTTACCATTTGCCTCTCATCTGTGAGATAGTGATTTGTGCTGATCGCTAACCATCACAGTTCAAGAAAACAAACTGCCCCTTTCCTACGAGTGCAAGTCTTACAGAACAAGAGCAACACGAATTAAATCTCTGACAACAATTCCCGTGTGCACACAGACTCATGGTGTGATTCTCGGCAGAAAACGATATTTGATTGGCAATTTCAAAGCACATTTACTACTATGGTAGAGCAAGTGATAACTACTGTAACAGCCTGACACATTTTCCTTATAGTTTAGAGAGGCAGAAAAGAGCACATGTCCTAACAGCTACTTGAGACCATGAGCATGTGGAACCTGGGTGAGTGATTAGACTTGAGCAAAGGAAATGAGCCTTGGTGATGTTGAATGTGTTAGCGTTACACACTGCTATCTGAAATACCACACAGTGCTGAATAGTAAGCATGGGAATGCAGGAGAAGCAGCTGCCTGTGTGCTAAGAGTGTGTTTCTGGAGACTGTGTATTGTCAGGTGCAAGAGAGATCTGCATGGACGCTTACACAACTGCATGAAGACTGCAGAGATGTATGTAAGATCACCAGTGGTAAGGGTTAATTGGAGTTTTGAACATGTAGGAACTACCTCACCCATTGCAGGAGTGGAAGGAAAATCTACACTGTTGTTTTCAAATGTGTTACCATTTGCCTCTCATCTGTGAGATAGTGATTCGTGCTGAATGCTAACCATCACAGTTCAAGAAAACAAGCTGCCCCTTTCCTACGCGTGCAAGTCTTACAGAACAAGAGCAGCACAAATTAAATATCTGACAGCAATTCCTGTGTGCACACAGACTCTTGGTGTGATTCTAGGCAGAAAACGAAATTTGATTGGCAATTTCAAAGCACATTTACTACTGTGGTAGAGCAAGTGATAATTACTGTAACAGCCTGACACATTTTGCTTATAGTTTAGAGAGGCAGAAAAGAGCACATGTCCTAACAGCTACTTGAGACCATGAGCATGTGGAACCTGGGTGAGTGATTAGACTAGAGCAAAGGAAATGAGCCTTAGTGATGTTGAATGTGCTAGCGTTACACACTGCTATCAGAAATACCACACAGTGCTGAATAGTAAGCATGGGAATGCAGGAGAAGCAGCTGCCTGTGTGCTAAGAGTGTGTTTCTATAGACTGTGTATTGTCAGGTGCGAGAGAGATCTGCATGGACGCTTACACAACTGCATGAAGACTGCAGAGATGTTTGTAAGATCACCTGTGGTAAGGGTTAATTGGAGTTTTGAACATGTAGAACCTACCTCACCCATTGCAAGAGTGGAAGGAAAATCTACCCTGTTGTTTTCAAATGTGTTACCATTTGCCTCTCATCTGTGAGATAGTGATTTGTGCTGAATGTTAACCATCACAGTTCAAGAAAACAAGCTGCCCCTTTCCTGCGAGTGCAAGTCTTACAGAACAAGAGCAACACAAATTAAATATCTGACAGCAATTCCTGTGTGCACACAGACTCATGGTGTGATTCTAGGCAGAAAACAATATTTGATTGGCAATTTCAAAGCACATTTACTACTGTGGTAGAGCAAGTGATAATTACTGTAACAGCCTGACACATTTTGCTTATAGTTTAGAGAGGCAGAAAAGAGCACATGTCCTAACAGCTACTTGAGACCATAAGCATGTGGAACCTGGGTGAGTGATTAGACTAGAGCAAAGGAAATGAGCCTTAGTGATGTTGAATGTGCTAGCGTTACACACTGCTATCTGAAATACCACACAGTGCTGAATAGTAAGCATGGGAATGCAGGAGAAGCAGCTGCCTGTGTGCTAAGAGTGTGTTTCTGGAGACTGTGTAATGTCAGGTGCAAGAGAGATCTGCATGGACGCTTGCACAACTGCATGAAGACTGCAGAGATGTATGTAAGATCACCTGTGGTAAGGGTTAATTGGAGTTTTGAACATGTAGGAACTACCTCACCCATTGCAGGAGTGGAAGGAAAATCTACCCTGTTGTTTTCAAATGTGTTACCATTTGCCTCTCATCTGTGAGATAGTGATTTGTGCTGAATGCTAACCATCACAGTTCAAGAAAACAAGCTGCCCCTTTCCTGCGAGTGCAAGTCTTACAGAACAAGAGCAACACAAATTAAATCTCTGACAACAATTCCTGTGTGCACACAGACTCATGGTGTGATTCTAGGCAGAAAACGATATTTGATTGTCAATTTCAAAGCACATTTACCACTTTGGTAGAGCAAGTGATAATTACTGTAACAGCCTGACACATTTTCCTTATAGTTTAGAGAGGCAGAAAAGAGCACATGTCCTAACAGCTACATGAGACCATGAGCATGTGGAACTTGGGTGAGTGATTAGACTAGAGCAAAGGAAATGAGCCTTGGTGATGTTGAATGTGTTAGCGTTACACACTGCTATCTGAAATACCACACAGTGCTGAATAGTAAGCATGGGAATGCAGGAGAAGCAGCTGCCTGTGTGCTAAGAGTGTGTTTCTGGAGACTGTGTATTGTCAGGTGCAAGAGAGATCTGCATGGACGCTTACACAACTGCATGAAGACTGCAGAGATGTATGTAAGATCACCAGTGGTAAGGGTTAATTGGAGTTTTGAACATGTAGGAACTACCTCACCCATTGCAGGAGTGGAAGGAAAATCTACACTGTTGTTTTCAAATGTGTTACCATTTGCCTCTCATCTGTGAGATAGTGATTTGTGCTGAATGCTAACCATCACAGTTCAAGAAAACAAGCTGCCCCTTTCCTACGAGTGCAAGTCTTACAGAACAAGAGCAGCACGAATTAAATATCTGACAGCAATTCCTGTGTGCTCACAGACTCTTGGTGTGATTCTAGGCAGAAAACAAAATTTGATTGGCAATTTCAAAGCACATTTACTACTGTGGTAGAGCAAGTGATAATTACTGTAACAGCCTGACACATTTTGCTTATAGTTTAGAGAGGCAGAAAAGAGCACATGTCCTAACAGCTACTTAAGACCATGAGCATGTGGAACCTGGGTGAGTGATTAGACTAGAGCAAAGGAAATGAGCCTTAGTGATGTTGAATGTGCTAGCGTTACACACTGCTATCAGAAATACCACACAGTGCTGAATAGTAAGCATGGGAATGCAGGAGAAGCAGCTGCCTGTGTGCTAAGAGTGTGTTTCTAGAGACTGTGTATTGTCAGGTGCAAGAGAGATCTGCATGGACGCTTACACAACTGCATGAAGACTGCAGAGATGTATGTAAGATCACCTGTGGTAAGGGTTAATTGGAGTTTTGAACATGTAGGAACTACCTCACCCATTGCAAGAGTGGAAGGAAAATCTACCCTGTTGTTTTCAAATGTGTTACCATTTGCCTCTCATCTGTGAGATAGTGATTTGTGCTGATCGCTAACCATCACAGTTCAAGAAAACAAACTGCCCCTTTCCTACGAGTGCAAGTCTTACAGATCAAGAGCAACACGAATTAAATCTCTGACAACAATTCCCGTGTGCACACAGACTCATGGTGTGATTCTCGGCAGAAAACGATATTTGATTGGCAATTTCAAAGCACATTTACTACTATGGTAGAGCAAGTGATAACTACTGTAACAGCCTGACACATTTTCCTTATAGTTTAGAGAGGCAGAAAAGAGCACATGTCCTAACAGCTACTTGAGACCATGAGCATGTGGAACCTGGGTGAGTGATTAGACTTGAGCAAAGGAAATGAGCCTTGGTGATGTTGAATGTGTTAGCGTTACACACTGCTATCTGAAATACCACACAGTGCTGAATAGTAAGCATGGGAATGCAGGAGAAGCAGCTGCCTGTGTGCTAAGAGTGTGTTTCTGGAGACTGTGTATTGTCAGGTGCAAGAGAGATCTGCATGGACGCTTACACAACTGCATGAAGACTGCAGAGATGTATGTAAGATCACCTGTGGTAAGGGTTAATTGGAGTTTTGAACATGTAGGAACTACCACACCCATCGCAAGAGTGGAAGGAAAATCTACCCTGTTGTTTTCAAATGTGTTACCATTTGCCTCCCATCTGTGAGATAGTGATTTGTGCTGAATGCTAACCATCACAGTTCAAGAAAACAAGCTGCCCCTTTACTACGAGTGCAAGTCTTACAGAACAAGAGCAACACAAATTAAATCTCTGACAACAATTCCTGTGTGCACACAGACTCATGGTGTGATACTCGGCAGAAAACGATATTTGATTGGCAATTTCAAAGCACATTTACTACTATGGTAGAGCAAGTGATAATTACTGTAACAGCCTGACACATTTTCCTTATAGTTTAGAGAGGCAGAAAAGAGCACTTGTCCTAACAGCTACTTGAGACCATGAGCATGTGGAACCTGGGTGAGTGATCAGACTAGAGCAAAGGAAATGAGCCTTGGTGATGTTGATTGTGTTAGAGTTACACACTGCTATCTGAAATACCACACAGTGCTGAATAGTAAGCATGGGAATGCAGGAGAAGCAGCTGCCTGTGTGCTAAGAGTGTGTTTCTGGAGACTGTGTATTGTCAGGTGCAAGAGAGATCTGCATGGACGCTTACACAACTGCATGAAGACTGCAGAGATGTATGTAAGATCACCTGTGGTAAGGGTTAATTGGAGTTTTGAACATGTAGGAACTACCTCACCCATTGCAGGAGTGGAAGGAAAATCTACCCTGTTGTTTTCAAATGTGTTACCATTTGCCTCTCATCTGTGAGATAGTGATTTGTGCTGAATGTTAACCATCACAGTTCAAGAAAACAAGCTGCCCCTTTCCTGCGAGTGCAAGTCTTACAGAACTAGAGCAACACAAATTAAATATCTGACAGCAATTCCTGTGTGCACACAGACTCATGGTGTGATTCTAGGCAGAAAACAATATTTGATTGGCAATTTCAAAGCACATTTACTACTGTGGTAGAGCAAGTGATAATTACTGTAACAGCCTGACACATTTTGCTTATAGTTTAGAGAGGCAGAAAAGAGCACATGTCCTAACAGCTACTTGAGACCATAAGCATGTGGAACCTGGGTGAGTGATTAGACTAGAGCAAAGGAAATGAGCCTTAGTGATGTTGAATGTGCTAGCGTTACACACTGCTATCTGAAATACCACACAGCGCTGAATAGTAAGCATGGGAATGCAGGAGAAGCAGCTGCCTGTGTGCTAAGAGTGTGTTTCTGGAGACTGTGTAATGTCAGGTGCAAGAGAGATCTGCATGGACGCTTGCACAACTGCA
This sequence comes from Triturus cristatus, assembly GCF_964204655.1. Taxonomy (NCBI): domain Eukaryota; kingdom Metazoa; phylum Chordata; class Amphibia; order Caudata; family Salamandridae; genus Triturus; species Triturus cristatus. Next base: position 295,991,540 of record NC_140579.1, read on the forward strand.
TGAAGACTGCAGAGATGTATGTAAGATCACCTGTGGTAAGGGTTAATTGGAGTTTTGAACATGTAGGAACTACCTCACCCATTGCAGGAGTGGAAGGAAAATCTACCCTGTTGTTTTCAAATGTGTTACCATTTGCCTCTCATCTGTGAGATAGTGATTTGTGCTGAATGCTAACCATCACAGTTCAAGAAAACAAGCTGCCCCTTTCCTACGAGTGCAAGTCTTACAGAACAAGAGCAACACAAATTAAATCTCTGACAACAATTCCTGTGTGCACACAGACTCATGGTGTGATTCTAGGCAGAAAACGATATTTGATTGGCAATTTCAAAGCACATTTACCACTTTGGTAGAGCAAGTGATAATTACTGTAACAGCCTGACACATTTTCCTTATAGTTTAGAGAGGCAGAAAAGAGCACATGTCCTAACAGCTACATGAGACCATGAGCATGTGGAACTTGGGTGAGTGATTAGACTAGAGCAAAGGAAATGAGCCTTGGTGATGTTGAATGTGCTAGCGTTACACACTGCTATCTGAAATACCACACAGTGCTGAATAGTAAGCATGGGAATGCAGGAGAAGCAGCTGCCTGTGTGCTAAGAGTGTGTTTCTGGAGACTGTGTATTGTCAGGTGCAAGAGAGATCTGCATGGACGCTTACACAACTGCATGAAGACTGCAGAGATGTATGTAAGATCACCTGTGGTAAGGGTTAATTGGAGTTTTGAACATGTAGGAACTACCACACCCATCGCAAGAGTGGAAGGAAAATCTACCCTGTTGTTTTCAAATGTGTTACCATTTGCCTCCCATCTGTGAGATAGTGATTTGTGCTGAATGCTAACCATCACAGTTCAAGAAAACAAGCTGCCCCTTTACTACGAGTGCAAGTCTTACAGAACAAGAGCAACACAAATTAAATCTCTGACAACAATTCCTGTGTGCACACAGACTCATGGTGTGATACTCGGCAGAAAACGATATTTGATTGGCAATTTCAAAGCACATTTACTACTATGGTAGAGCAAGTGATAATTACTGTAACAGCCTGACACATTTTCCTTATAGTTTAGAGAGGCAGAAAAGAGCACTTGTCCTAACAGCTACTTGAGACCATGAGCATGTGGAACCTGGGTGAGTGATTAGACTAGAGCAAAGGAAATGAGCCTTGGTGATGTTGATTGTGTTAGAGTTACACACTGCTATCTGAAATACCACACAGTGCTGAATAGTAAGCATGGGAATGCAGGAGAAGCAGCTGCCTGTGTGCTAAGAGTGTGTTTCTGGAGACTGTGTATTGTCAGGTGCAAGAGAGATCTGCATGGACGCTTACACAACTGCATGAAGACTGCAGAGATGTATGTAAGATCACCTGTGGTAAGGGTTAATTGGAGTTTTGAACATGTAGGAACTACCTCACCCATTGCAGGAGTGGAAGGAAAATCTACCCTGTTGTTTTCAAATGTGTTACCATTTGCCTCTCATCTGTGAGATAGTGATTTGTGCTGAATGTTAACCATCACAGTTCAAGAAAACAAGCTGCCCCTTTCCTGCGAGTGCAAGTCTTACAGAACTAGAGCAACACAAATTAAATATCTGACAGCAATTCCTGTGTGCACACAGACTCATGGTGTGATTCTAGGCAGAAAACAATATTTGATTGGCAATTTCAAAGCACATTTACTACTGTGGTAGAGCAAGTGATAATTACTGTAACAGCCTGACACATTTTGCTTATAGTTTAGAGAGGCAGAAAAGAGCACATGTCCTAACAGCTACTTGAGACCATAAGCATGTGGAACCTGGGTGAGTGATTAGACTAGAGCAAAGGAAATGAGCCTTAGTGATGTTGAATGTGCTAGCGTTACACACTGCTATCTGAAATACCACACAGTGCTGAATAGTAAGCATGGGAATGCAGGAGAAGCAGCTGCCTGTGTGCTAAGAGTGTGTTTCTGGAGACTGTGTAATGTCAGGTGCAAGAGAGATCTGCATGGACGCTTACACAACTGCATGAAGACTGCAGAGATGTATGTAAGATCACCTGTGGTAAGGGTTAATTGGAGTTTTGAACATGTAGGAACTACCTCACCCATTGCAGGAGTGGAAGGAAAATCTACCCTGTTGTTTTCAAATGTGTTACCATTTGCCTCTCATCTGTGAGATAGTGATTTGTGCTGAATGCTAACCATCACAGTTCAAGAAAACAAGCTGCCCCTTTCCTACGAGTGCAAGTCTTACAGAACAAGAGCAACACAAATTAAATCTCTGACAACAATTCCTGTGTGCACACAGACTCATGGTGTGATTCTAGGCAGAAAACGATATTTGATTGGCAATTTCAAAGCACATTTACCACTTTGGTAGAGCAAGTGATAATTACTGTAACAGCCTGACACATTTTCCTTATAGTTTAGAGAGGCAGAAAAGAGCACATGTCCTAACAGCTACATGAGACCATGAGCATGTGGAACTTGGGTGAGTGATTAGACTAGAGCAAAGGAAATGAGCCTTGGTGATGTTGAATGTGCTAGCGTTACACACTGCTATCTGAAATACCACACAGTGCTGAATAGTAAGCATGGGAATGCAGGAGAAGCAGCTGCCTGTGTGCTAAGAGTGTGTTTCTGGAGACTGTGTAATGTCAGGTGCAAGAGAGATCTGCATGGACGCTTGCACAACTGCATGAAGACTGCAGAGATGTATGTAAGATCACCTGTGGTAAGGGTTAATTGGAGTTTTGAACATGTAGGAACTACCTCACCCATTGCAGGAGTGGAAGGAAAATCTACCCTGTTGTTTTCAAATGTGTTACCATTTGCCTCTCATCTGTGAGATAGTGATTTGTGCTGAATGCTAACCATCACAGTTCAAGAAAACAAGCTGCCCCTTTCCTACGAGTGCAAGTCTTACAGAACAAGAGCAACACAAATTAAATCTCTGACAACAATTCCTGTGTGCACACAGACTCATGGTGTGATACTCGGCAGAAAACGATATTTGATTGGCAATTTCAAAGCACATTTACTACTATGGTAGAGCAAGTGATAATTACTGTAACAGCCTGACACATTTTCCTTATAGTTTAGAGAGGCAGAAAAGAGCACTTGTCCTAACAGCTACTTGAGACCATGAGCATGTGGAACCTGGGTGAGTGATTAGACTAGAGCAAAGGAAATGAGCCTTGGTGATGTTGAATGTGTTAGCGTTACACATTGCTATCTGAAATACCAGACAGTGCTGAATAGTAAGCATGGGAATGCAGGAGAAGCAGCTGCCTGTGTGCTAAGAGTGTGTTTCTGGAGACTGTGTATTGTCAGGTGCAAGAGAGATCTGCATGGACGCTTACACAACTGCATGAAGACTGCAGAGATGTATGTAAGATCACCTGTGGTAAGGGTTAATTGGAGTTTTGAACATGTAGGAACTACCTCACCCATTGCAGGAGTGGAAGGAAAATCTACCCTGTTGTTTTCAAATGTGTTACCATTTGCCTCTCATCTGTGAGATAGTGATTTGTGCTGAATGTTAACCATCACAGTTCAAGAAAACAAGCTGCCCCTTTCCTGCGAGTGCAAGTCTTACAGAACAAGAGCAACACAAATTAAATATCTGACAGCAATTCCTGTGTGCACACAGACTCATGGTGTGATTCTAGGCAGAAAACAATATTTGATTGGCAATTTCAAAGCACATTTACTACTGTGGTAGAGCAAGTGATAATTACTGTAACAGCCTGACACATTTTGCTTATAGTTTAGAGAGGCAGAAAAGAGCACATGTCCTAACAGCTACTTGAGACCATAAGCATGTGGAACCTGGGTGAGTGATTAGACTAGAGCAAAGGAAATGAGCCTTAGTGATGTTGAATGTGCTAGCGTTACACACTGCTATCTAAAATACCACACAGTGCTGAATAGTAAGCATGGGAATGCAGGAGAAGCAGCTGCCTGTGTCCTAAGAGTGTGTTTCTGGAGACTGTGTAATGTCAGGTGCAAGAGAGATCTGCATGGACGCTTGCACAACTGCATGAAGACTGCAGAGATGTATGTAAGATCACCTGTGGTAAGGGTTAATTGGAGTTTTGAACATGTAGGAACTACCTCACCCATTGCAGGAGTGGAAGGAAAATCTACCCTGTTGTTTTCAAATGTGTTACCATTTGCCTCTCATCTGTGAGATAGTGATTTGTGCTGAATGCTAACCATCACAGTTCAAGAAAACAAGCTGCCCCTTTCCTACGAGTGCAAGTCTTACAGAACAAGAGCAACACAAATTAAATCTCTGACAACAATTCCTGTGTGCACACAGACTCATGGTGTGATTCTAGGCAGAAAACGATATTTGATTGGCAATTTCAAAGCACATTTACCACTTTGGTAGAGCAAGTGATAATTACTGTAACAGCCTGACACATTTTCCTTATAGTTTAGAGAGGCAGAAAAGAGCACATGTCCTAACAGCTACATGAGACCATGAGCATGTGGAACTTGGGTGAGTGATTAGACTAGAGCAAAGGAAATGAGCCTTGGTGATGTTGAATGTGTTAGCGTTACACACTGCTATCTGAAATACCACACAGTGCTGAATAGTAAGCATGGGAATGCAGGAGAAGCAGCTGCCTGTGTGCTAAGAGTGTGTTTCTGGAGACTGTGTATTGTCAGGTGCAAGAGAGATCTGCATGGACGCTTACACAACTGCATGAAGACTGCAGAGATGTATGTAAGATCACCAGTGGTAAGGGTTAATTGGAGTTTTGAACATGTAGGAACTACCTCACCCATTGCAGGAGTGGAAGGAAAATCTACAATGTTGTTTTCAAATGTGTTACCATTTGCCTCTCATCTGTGAGATAGTGATTTGTGCTGAATGCTAACCATCACAGTTCAAGAAAACAAGCTGCCCCTTTCCTACGAGTGCAAGTCTTACAGAACAAGAGCAGCACGAATTAAATATCTGACAGCAATTCCTGTGTGCACACAGACTCTTGGTGTGATTCTAGGCAGAAAACGAAATTTGATTGGCAATTTCAAAGCACATTTACTACTGTGGTAGAGCAAGTGATAATTACTGTAACAGCCTGACACATTTTGCTTATAGTTTAGAGAGGCAGAAAAGAGCACATGTCCTAACAGCTACTTGAGACCATGAGCATGTGGAACCTGGGTGAGTGATTAGACTAGAGCAAAGGAAATGAGCCTTAGTGATGTTGAATGTGCTAGCGTTACACACTGCTATCAGAAATACCACACAGTGCTGAATAGTAAGCATGGGAATGCAGGAGAAGCAGCTGCCTGTGTGCTAAGAGTGTGTTTCTAGAGACTGTGTATTGTCAGGTGCAAGAGAGATCTGCATGGACGCTTACACAACTGCATGAAGACTGCAGAGATGTATTTAAGATCACCTGTGGTAAGGGTTAATTGGAGTTTTGAACATGTAGGAACTACCTCACCCATTGCAAGAGTGGAAGGAAAATCTACCCTGTTGTTTTCAAATGTGTTACCATTTGCCTCTCATCTGTGAGATAGTGATTTGTGCTGATCGCTAACCATCACAGTTCAAGAAAACAAACTGCCCCTTTCCTACGAGTGCAAGTCTTACAGAACAAGAGCAACACAAATTAAATCTCTGACAACAATTCCCGTGTGCACACAGACTCATGGTGTGATTCTCGGCAGAAAACGATATTTGATTGGCAATTTCAAAGCACATTTACTACTATGGTAGAGCAAGTGATAACTACTGTAACAGCCTGACACATTTTCCTTATAGTTTAGAGAGGCAGAAAAGAGCACATGTCCTAACAGCTACTTGAGACCATGAGCATGTGGAACCTGGGTGAGTGATTAGACTTGAGCAAAGGAAATGAGCCTTGGTGATGTTGAATGTGTTAGCGTTACACACTGCTATCTGAAATACCACACAGTGCTGAATAGTAAGCATGGGAATGCAGGAGAAGCAGCTGCCTGTGTGCTAAGAGTGTGTTTCTGGAGACTGTGTATTGTCAGGTGCAAGAGAGATCTGCATGGACGCTTACACAACTGCGTGAAGACTGCAGAGATGTATGTAAGATCACCAGTGGTAAGGGTTAATTGGAGTTTTGAACATGTAGGAACTACCTCACCCATTGCAGGAGTGGAAGGAAAATCTACCCTGTTGTTTTCAAATGTGTTACCATTTGCCTCTCATCTGTGAGATAGTGATTTGTGCTGAATGTTAACCATCACAGTTCAAGAAAACAAGCTGCCCCTTTCCTGCGAGTGCAAGTCTTACAGAACAAGAGCAACACAAATTAAATATCTGACAGCAATTCCTGTGTGCACACAGACTCATGGTGTGATTCTAGGCAGAAAACAATATTTGATTGGCAATTTCAAAGCACATTTACTACTGTGGTAGAGCAAGTGATAATTACTGTAACAGCCTGACACATTTTGCTTATAGTTTAGAGAGGCAGAAAAGAGCACATGTCCTAACAGCTACTTGAGACCATAAGCATGTGGAACCTGGGTGAGTGATTAGACTAGAGCAAAGGAAATGAGCCTTAGTGATGTTGAATGTGCTAGCGTTACACACTGCTATCTGAAATACCACACAGTGCTGAATAGCAAGCATGGGAATGCAGGAGAAGCAGCTGCCTGTGTGCTAAGAGTGTGTTTCTGGAGACTGTGTAATGTCAGGTGCAAGAGAGATCTGCATGGACGCTTGCACAACTGCATGAAGACTGCAGAGATGTATGTAAGATCACCTGTGGTAAGGGTTAATTGGAGTTTTGAACATGTAGGAACTACCTCACCCATTGCAGGAGTGGAAGGAAAATCTACCCTGTTGTTTTCAAATGTGTTACCATTTGCCTCTCATCTGTGAGATAGTGATTTGTGCTGAATGCTAACCATCACAGTTCAAGAAAACAAGCTGCCCCTTTCCTACGAGTGCAAGTCTTACAGAACAAGAGCAACACAAATTAAATCTCTGACAACAATTCCTGTGTGCACACAGACTCATGGTGTGATTCTAGGCAGAAAACGATATTTGATTGGCAATTTCAAAGCACATTTACCACTTTGGTAGAGCAAGTGATAATTACTGTAACAGCCTGACACATTTTCCTTATAGTTTAGAGAGGCAGAAAAGAGCACATGTCCTAACAGCTACATGAGACCATGAGCATGGGGAACTTGGTTGAGTGATTAGACTAGAGCAAAGGAAATGAGCCTTGGTGATGTTGAATGTGTTAGCGTTACACACTGCTATCTGAAATACCACACAGTGCTGAATAGTAAGCATGGGAATGCAGGAGAAGCAGCTGCCTGTGTGCTAAGAGTGTGTTTCTGGAGACTGTGTATTGTCAGGTGCAAGAGAGATCTGCATGGACGCTTACACAACTGCATGAAGACTGCAGAGATGTATGTAAGATCACCAGTGGTAAGGGTTAATTGGTGTTTTGAACATGTAGGAACTACCTCACCCATTGAAGGAGTGGAAGGAAAATCTACACTGTTGTTTTCAAATGTGTTACCATTTGCCTCTCATCTGTGAGATAGTGATTTGTGCTGAATGCTAACCATCACAGTTCAAGAAAACAAGCTGCCCCTTTCCTACGAGTGCAAGTCTTACAGAACAAGAGCAGCACGAATTAAATATCTGACAGCAATTCCTGTGTGCACACAGACTCTTGGTGTGATTCTAGGCAGAAAACGAAGTTTGATTGGCAATTTCAAAGCACATTTACTACTGTGGTAGAGCAAGTGATAATTACTGTAACAGCCTGACACATTTTGCTAATAGTTTAGAGAGGCAGAAAAGAGCACATGTCCTAACAGCTACTTGAGACCATGAGCATGTGGAACCTGGGTGAGTGATTAGACTAGAGCAAAGGAAATGAGCCTTAGTGATGTTGAATGTGCTAGTGTTACACACTGCTATCAGAAATACCACACAGTGCTGAATAGTAAGCATGGGAATGCAGGAGAAGCAGCTGCCTGTGTGCTAAGAGTGTGTTTCTAGAGACTGTGTATTGTCAGGTGCAAGAGAGATCTGCATGGACGCTTACACAACTGCATGAAGACTGCAGAGATGTATGTAAGATCACCTGTGGTAAGGGTTAATTGGAGTTTTGAACATGTAGGAACTACCTCACCCATTGCAAGAGTGGAAGGAAAATCTACCCTGTTGTTTCCAAATGTGTTACCATTTGCCTCTCATCTGTGAGATAGTGATTTGTGCTGATCGCTAACCATCACAGTTCAAGAAAACAAACTGCCCCTTTCCTACGAGTGCAAGTCTTACAGAACAAGAGCAACACGAATTAAATCTCTGACAACAATTCCCGTGTGCACACAGACTCATGGTGTGATTCTCGGCAGAAAACGATATTTGATTGGCAATTTCAAAGCACATTTACTACTATGGTAGAGCAAGTGATAACTACTGTAACAGCCTGACACATTTTCCTTATAGTTTAGAGAGGCAGAAAAGAGCACATGTCCTAACAGCTACTTGAGACCATGAGCATGTGGAACCTGGGTGAGTGATTAGACTTGAGCAAAGGAAATGAGCCTTGGTGATGTTGAATGTGTTAGCGTTACACACTGCTATCTGAAATACCACACAGTGCTGAATAGTAAGCATGGGAATGCAGGAGAAGCAGCTGCCTGTGTGCTAAGAGTGTGTTTCTGGAGACTGTGTATTGTCAGGTGCAAGAGAGATCTGCATGGACGCTTACACAACTGCATGAAGACTGCAGAGATGTATGTAAGATCACCAGTGGTAAGGGTTAATTGGAGTTTTGAACATGTAGGAACTACCTCACCCATTGCAGGAGTGGAAGGAAAATCTACACTGTTGTTTTCAAATGTGTTACCATTTGCCTCTCATCTGTGAGATAGTGATTCGTGCTGAATGCTAACCATCACAGTTCAAGAAAACAAGCTGCCCCTTTCCTACGCGTGCAAGTCTTACAGAACAAGAGCAGCACAAATTAAATATCTGACAGCAATTCCTGTGTGCACACAGACTCTTGGTGTGATTCTAGGCAGAAAACGAAATTTGATTGGCAATTTCAAAGCACATTTACTACTGTGGTAGAGCAAGTGATAATTACTGTAACAGCCTGACACATTTTGCTTATAGTTTAGAGAGGCAGAAAAGAGCACATGTCCTAACAGCTACTTGAGACCATGAGCATGTGGAACCTGGGTGAGTGATTAGACTAGAGCAAAGGAAATGAGCCTTAGTGATGTTGAATGTGCTAGCGTTACACACTGCTATCAGAAATACCACACAGTGCTGAATAGTAAGCATGGGAATGCAGGAGAAGCAGCTGCCTGTGTGCTAAGAGTGTGTTTCTATAGACTGTGTATTGTCAGGTGCAAGAGAGATCTGCATGGACGCTTACACAACTGCATGAAGACTGCAGAGATGTATGTAAGATCACCTGTGGTAAGGGTTAATTGGAGTTTTGAACATGTAGAACCTACCTCACCCATTGCAAGAGTGGAAGGAAAATCTACCCTGTTGTTTTCAAATGTGTTACCATTTGCCTCTCATCTGTGAGATAGTGATTTGTGCTGAATGTTAACCATCACAGTTCAAGAAAACAAGCTGCCCCTTTCCTGCGAGTGCAAGTCTTACAGAACAAGAGCAACACAAATTAAATATCTGACAGCAATTCCTGTGTGCACACAGACTCATGGTGTGATTCTAGGCAGAAAACAATATTTGATTGGCAATTTCAAAGCACATTTACTACTGTGGTAGAGCAAGTGATAATTACTGTAACAGCCTGACACATTTTGCTTATAGTTTAGAGAGGCAGAAAAGAGCACATGTCCTAACAGCTACTTGAGACCATAAGCATGTGGAACCTGGGTGAGTGATTAGACTAGAGCAAAGGAAATGAGCCTTAGTGATGTTGAATGTGCTAGCGTTACACACTGCTATCTGAAATACCACACAGTGCTGAATAGTAAGCATGGGAATGCAGGAGAAGCAGCTGCCTGTGTGCTAAGAGTGTGTTTCTGGAGACTGTGTAATGTCAGGTGCAAGAGAGATCTGCATGGACGCTTGCACAACTGCATGAAGACTGCAGAGATGTATGTAAGATCACCTGTGGTAAGGGTTAATTGGAGTTTTGAACATGTAGGAACTACCTCACCCATTGCAGGAGTGGAAGGAAAATCTACCCTGTTGTTTTCAAATGTGTTACCATTTGCCTCTCATCTGTGAGATAGTGATTTGTGCTGAATGCTAACCATCACAGTTCAAGAAAACAAGCTGCCCCTTTCCTGCGAGTGCAAGTCTTACAGAACAAGAGCAACACAAATTAAATCTCTGACAACAATTCCTGTGTGCACACAGACTCATGGTGTGATTCTAGGCAGAAAACGATATTTGATTGTCAATTTCAAAGCACATTTACCACTTTGGTAGAGCAAGTGATAATTACTGTAACAGCCTGACACATTTTCCTTATAGTTTAGAGAGGCAGAAAAGAGCACATGTCCTAACAGCTACATGAGACCATGAGCATGTGGAACTTGGGTGAGTGATTAGACTAGAGCAAAGGAAATGAGCCTTGGTGATGTTGAATGTGTTAGCGTTACACACTGCTATCTGAAATACCACACAGTGCTGAATAGTAAGCATGGGAATGCAGGAGAAGCAGCTGCCTGTGTGCTAAGAGTGTGTTTCTGGAGACTGTGTATTGTCAGGTGCAAGAGAGATCTGCATGGACGCTTACACAACTGCATGAAGACTGCAGAGATGTATGTAAGATCACCAGTGGTAAGGGTTAATTGGAGTTTTGAACATGTAGGAACTACCTCACCCATTGCAGGAGTGGAAGGAAAATCTACACTGTTGTTTTCAAATGTGTTACCATTTGCCTCTCATCTGTGAGATAGTGATTTGTGCTGAATGCTAACCATCACAGTTCAAGAAAACAAGCTGCCCCTTTCCTACGAGTGCAAGTCTTACAGAACAAGAGCAGCACGAATTAAATATCTGACAGCAATTCCTGTGTGCTCACAGACTCTTGGTGTGATTCTAGGCAGAAAACAAAATTTGATTGGCAATTTCAAAGCACATTTACTACTGTGGTAGAGCAAGTGATAATTACTGTAACAGCCTGACACATTTTGCTTATAGTTTAGAGAGGCAGAAAAGAGCACATGTCCTAACAGCTACTTAAGACCATGAGCATGTGGAACCTGGGTGAGTGATTAGACTAGAGCAAAGGAAATGAGCCTTAGTGATGTTGAATGTGCTAGCGTTACACACTGCTATCAGAAATACCACACAGTGCTGAATAGTAAGCATGGGAATGCAGGAGAAGCAGCTGCCTGTGTGCTAAGAGTGTGTTTCTAGAGACTGTGTATTGTCAGGTGCAAGAGAGATCTGCATGGACGCTTACACAACTGCATGAAGACTGCAGAGATGTATGTAAGATCACCTGTGGTAAGGGTTAATTGGAGTTTTGAACATGTAGGAACTACCTCACCCATTGCAAGAGTGGAAGGAAAATCTACCCTGTTGTTTTCAAATGTGTTACCATTTGCCTCTCATCTGTGAGATAGTGATTTGTGCTGATCGCTAACCATCACAGTTCAAGAAAACAAACTGCCCCTTTCCTACGAGTGCAAGTCTTACAGATCAAGAGCAACACGAATTAAATCTCTGACAACAATTCCCGTGTGCACACAGACTCATGGTGTGATTCTCGGCAGAAAACGATATTTGATTGGCAATTTCAAAGCACATTTACTACTATGGTAGAGCAAGTGATAACTACTGTAACAGCCTGACACATTTTCCTTATAGTTTAGAGAGGCAGAAAAGAGCACATGTCCTAACAGCTACTTGAGACCATGAGCATGTGGAACCTGGGTGAGTGATTAGACTTGAGCAAAGGAAATGAGCCTTGGTGATGTTGAATGTGTTAGCGTTACACACTGCTATCTGAAATACCACACAGTGCTGAATAGTAAGCATGGGAATGCAGGAGAAGCAGCTGCCTGTGTGCTAAGAGTGTGTTTCTGGAGACTGTGTATTGTCAGGTGCAAGAGAGATCTGCATGGACGCTTACACAACTGCATGAAGACTGCAGAGATGTATGTAAGATCACCTGTGGTAAGGGTTAATTGGAGTTTTGAACATGTAGGAACTACCACACCCATCGCAAGAGTGGAAGGAAAATCTACCCTGTTGTTTTCAAATGTGTTACCATTTGCCTCCCATCTGTGAGATAGTGATTTGTGCTGAATGCTAACCATCACAGTTCAAGAAAACAAGCTGCCCCTTTACTACGAGTGCAAGTCTTACAGAACAAGAGCAACACAAATTAAATCTCTGACAACAATTCCTGTGTGCACACAGACTCATGGTGTGATACTCGGCAGAAAACGATATTTGATTGGCAATTTCAAAGCACATTTACTACTATGGTAGAGCAAGTGATAATTACTGTAACAGCCTGACACATTTTCCTTATAGTTTAGAGAGGCAGAAAAGAGCACTTGTCCTAACAGCTACTTGAGACCATGAGCATGTGGAACCTGGGTGAGTGATCAGACTAGAGCAAAGGAAATGAGCCTTGGTGATGTTGATTGTGTTAGAGTTACACACTGCTATCTGAAATACCACACAGTGCTGAATAGTAAGCATGGGAATGCAGGAGAAGCAGCTGCCTGTGTGCTAAGAGTGTGTTTCTGGAGACTGTGTATTGTCAGGTGCAAGAGAGATCTGCATGGACGCTTACACAACTGCATGAAGACTGCAGAGATGTATGTAAGATCACCTGTGGTAAGGGTTAATTGGAGTTTTGAACATGTAGGAACTACCTCACCCATTGCAGGAGTGGAAGGAAAATCTACCCTGTTGTTTTCAAATGTGTTACCATTTGCCTCTCATCTGTGAGATAGTGATTTGTGCTGAATGTTAACCATCACAGTTCAAGAAAACAAGCTGCCCCTTTCCTGCGAGTGCAAGTCTTACAGAACTAGAGCAACACAAATTAAATATCTGAGAGCAATTCCTGTGTGCACACAGACTCATGGTGTGATTCTAGGCAGAAAACAATATTTGATTGGCAATTTCAAAGCACATTTACTACTGTGGTAGAGCAAGTGATAATTACTGTAACAGCCTGACACATTTTGCTTATAGTTTAGAGAGGCAGAAAAGAGCACATGTCCTAACAGCTACTTGAGACCATAAGCATGTGGAACCTGGGTGAGTGATTAGACTAGAGCAAAGGAAATGAGCCTTAGTGATGTTGAATGTGCTAGCGTTACACACTGCTATCTGAAATACCACACAGCGCTGAATAGTAAGCATGGGAATGCAGGAGAAGCAGCTGCCTGTGTGCTAAGAGTGTGTTTCTGGAGACTGTGTAATGTCAGGTGCAAGAGAGATCTGCATGGACGCTTGCACAACTGCATGAAGACTGCAGAGATGTATGTAAGATCACCTGTGGTAAGGGTTAATTGGAGTTTTGAACATGTAGGAACTACCTCACCCATTGCAGGAGTGGAAGGAAAATCTACCCTGTTGTTTTCAAATGTGTTACCATTTGCCTCTCATCTGTGAGATAGTGATTTGTGCTGAATGCTAACCATCACAGTTCAAGAAAACAAGCTGCCCCTTTCCTACGAGTGCAAGTCTTACAGAACAAGAGCAACACAAATTAAATCTCTGACAACAATTCCTGTGTGCACACAGACTCATGGTGTGATTCTAGGCAGAAAACGATATTTGATTGGCAATTTCAAAGCACATTTACCACTTTGGTAGAGCAAGTGATAATTACTGTAACAGCCTGACACATTTTCCTTATAGTTTAGAGAGGCAGAAAAGAGCACATGTCCTAACAGCTACATGAGACCATGAGCATGTGGAACTTGGGTGAGTGATTAGACTAGAGCAAAGGAAATGAGCCTTGGTGATGTTGAATGTGCTAGCGTTACACACTGCTATCTGAAATACCACACAGTGCTGAATAGTAAGCATGGGAATGCAGGAGAAGCAGCTGCCTGTGTGCTAAGAGTGTGTTTCTGGAGACTGTGTATTGTCAGGTGCAAGAGAGATCTGCATGGACGCTTACACAACTGCATGAAGACTGCAGAGATGTATGTAAGATCACCTGTGGTAAGGGTTAATTGGAGTTTTGAACATGTAGGAACTACCTCACCCATTGCAGGAGTGGAAGGAAAATCTACCCTGTTGTTTTCAAATGTGTTACCATTTGCCTCTCATCTGTGAGATAGTGATTTGTGCTGAATGTTAACCATCACAGTTCATGAAAAGAAGCTGCCCCTTTCCTGCGAGTGCAAGTCTTACAGAACAAGAGCAACACGAATTAAATCTCTGACAACAATTCCCGTGTGCACACAGACTCATGGTGTGATTCTCGGCAGAAAACGATATTTGATTGGCAATTTCAAAGCACATTTACTACTATGGTACAGCAAGTGATAACTACTGTAACAGCCTGACACATTTTCCATATAGTTTAGAGAGGCAGAAAAGAGCACATGTCCTAACAGCTACTTGAGACCATGAGCATGTGGAACCTGGGTGAGTGATTAGACTTGAGCAAAGGAAATGAGCCTTGGTGATGTTGAATGTGTTAGCGTTACACACTGCTATCTGAAATACCACACAGTGCTGAATAGTAAGCATGGGAATGCAGGAGAAGCAGCTGCCTGTGTGCTAAGAGTGTGTTTCTGGAGACTGTGTATTGTCAGGTGCAAGAGAGATCTGCATGGACGCTTACACAACTGCATGAAGACTGCAGAGATGTATGTAAGATCACCTATGGTAAGGGTTAATTGGAGTTTTGAACATGTAGGAACTACCTCACCCATTGCAGGAGTGGAAGGAAAATCTACCCTGTTGTTTTCAAATGTGTTACCATTTGCCTCTCATCTGTGAGATAGTGATTTGTGCTGAATGTTAACCATCACAGTTCAAGAAAACAAGCTGCCCCTTTCCTGCGAGTGCAAGTCTTACAGAACAAGATCAACACGAATTAAATATCTGACAGCAATTCCTGTGTGCACACAGACTCATGGTGTGATTCTAGGCAGAAAACGATATTTGATTGGCAATTTCAAAGCACATTTACTACTGTGGTAGAGCAAGTGATAATTACTTTAACAGCCTGACACATTTTGCTTATAGTTTAGAGAGGCAGAATAGAGCACATGTCCTAACAGCTACTTGAGACCATGAGCATGTGGAACCTGGGTGAGTGATTAGACTAGAGCAAAGGAAATGAGCCTTAGTGATGTTGAATATGCTAGCGTTACACACTGCTATCAGAAATACCACACAGTGCTGAATAGTAAGCATGGGAATGCAGGAGAAGCAGCTGCCTGAGTGCTAAGAGTGTGTTTCTGGAGACTGTGTATTGTCAGGTGCAAGAGAGATCTGCATGGACGCTTGCACAACTGCATGAAGACTGCAGAGATGTATGTAAGATCACCTGTGGTAAGGATTAATTGGAGTTTTGAACATGTAGGAACTACCTTACCCATTGCAGGAGTGGAAGGAAAATCTACCCTGCTGTTTTCAAATGTGTTACCATTTGCCTCTCGTCTGTGAGATAGTGATTTGTGCTGAATGCTAACCATCACAGTTCAAGAAAACAAGCTGCCCCTTGCCTACGAGTGCAAGTCTTACAGAACAAGAGCAACACGAATTAAATCTCTGACAACAATTCCTGTGTGCACACAGACTCATGGTGTGATTCTAGGCAGAAAACGATATTTGATTGGCAATTTTAAAGCACATTTACCACTGTGGTAGAGCAAGTGATAATTACTGTAACAGCCTGACACATTTTCCTTATAGTTTAGAGAGGCAGAAAAGAGCACATGTCCTAACAGCTACTTGAGACCATGAGCATGTGGAACCTGGGTGAGTGATTAGACTAGAGCAAAGGAAATGAGCCTTGGTGATGTTGAATGTGTTAGCGTTACACACTGCTATCTGAAATACCACACAGTGCTGAATAGTAAGCATGGGAATGCAGGAGAAGCAGCTGCCTGTGTGCTAAGAGTGTGTTTCTGGAGACTGTGTAATGTCAGGTGCAAGAGAGATCTGCATGGACGCTTGCACAACTGCATGAAGACTGCAGAGATGTATGTAAGATCACCTGTGGTAAGGGTTAATTGGAGTTTTGAACATGTAGGAACTACCTCACCCATTGCAGGAGTGGAAGGAAAATCTACCCTGTTGTTTTCAAATGTGTTACCATTTGCCTCTCATCTGTGAGATAGTGATTTGTGCTGAATGCTAACCATCACAGTTCAAGAAAACAAGCTGCCCCTTTCCTACGAGTGCAAGTCTTACAGAACAAGAGCAACACAAATTAAATCTCTGACAACAATTCCTGTGTGCACACAGACTCATGGTGTGATTCTAGGCAGAAAATGATATTTGATTGGCAATTTCAAAGCACATTTACCACTTTGGTAGAGCAAGTGATAATTACTGTAACAGCCTGACACATTTTCCTTATAGTTTAGAGAGGCAGAAAAGAGCACATGTCCTAACAGCTACATGAGACCATGAGCATGTGGAACTTGGGTGAGTGATTAGACTAGAGCAAAGGAAATGAGCCTTGGTGATGTTGAATGTGCTAGCGTTACACACTGCTATCTGAAATACCACACAGTGCTGAATAGTAAGCATGGGAATGCAGGAGAAGCAGCTGCCTGTGTGCTAAGAGTGTGTTTCTGGAGACTGTGTATTGTCAGGTGCAAGAGAGATCTGCATGGACGCTTACACAACTGCATGAAGACTGCAGAGATGTATGTAAGTTCACCTGTGGTAAGGGTTAATTGGAGTTTTGAACATGTAGGAACTACCTCACCCATTGCAGGAGTGGAAGGAAAATCTACCCTGTTGTTTTCAAATGTGTTACCATTTGCCTCTCATCTGTGAGATAGTGATTTGTGCTGAATGTTAACCATCACAGTTCAAGAAAACAAGCTGCCCCTTTCCTGCGAGTGCAAGTCTTACAGAACAAGAGCAACACGAATTAAATCTCTGACAACAATTCCCGTGTGCACACAGACTCATGGTGTGATTCTCGGCAGAAAACGATATTTGATTGGCAATTTCAAAGCACATTTACTACTATGGTACAGCAAGTGATAACTACTGTAACAGCCTGACACATTTTCCATATAGTTTAGAGAGGCAGAAAAGAGCACATGTCCTAACAGCTACTTGAGACCATGAGCATGTGGAACCTGGGTGAGTGATTAGACTTGAGCAAAGGAAATGAGCCTTGGTGATGTTGAATGTGTTAGCGTTACACACTGCTATCTGAAATACCACACAGTGCTGAATAGTAAGCATGGGAATGCAGGAGAAGCAGCTGCCTGTGTGCTAAGAGTGTGTTTCTGGAGACTGTGTATTGTCAGGTGCAAGAGAGATCTGCATGGACGCTTACACAACTGCATGAAGACTGCAGAGATGTATGTAAGATCACCTATGGTAAGGGTTAATTGGAGTTTTGAACATGTAGGAACTACCTCACCCATTGCAGGAGTGGAAGGAAAATCTACCCTGTTGTTTTCAAATGTGTTACCATTTGCCTCTCATCTGTGAGATAGTGATTTGTGCTGAATGTTAACCATCACAGTTCAAGAAAACAAGCTGCCCCTTTCCTGCGAGTGCAAGTCTTACAGAACAAGATCAACACGAATTAAATATCTGACAGCAATTCCTGTGTGCACACAGACTCATGGTGTGATTCTAGGCAGAAAACGATATTTGATTGGCAATTTCAAAGCACATTTACTACTGTGGTAGAGCAAGTGATAATTACTGTAACAGCCTGACACATTTTGCTTATAGTTTAGAGAGGCAGAATAGAGCACATGTCCTAACAGCTACTTGAGACCATGAGCATGTGGAACCTGGGTGAGTGATTAGACTAGAGCAAAGGAAATGAGCCTTAGTGATGTTGAATATGCTAGCGTTACACACTGCTATCAGAAATACCACACAGTGCTGAATAGTAAGCATGGGAATGCAGGAGAAGCAGCTGCCTGAGTGCTAAGAGTGTGTTTCTGGAGACTGTGTATTGTCAGGTGCAAGAGAGATCTGCATGGACGCTTGCACAACTGCATGAAGACTGCAGAGATGTATGTAAGATCACCTGTGGTAAGGATTAATTGGAGTTTTGAACATGTAGGAACTACCTTACCCATTGCAGGAGTGGAAGGAAAATCTACCCTGCTGTTTTCAAATGTGTTACCATTTGCCTCTCGTCTGTGAGATAGTGATTTGTGCTGAATGCTAACCATCACAGTTCAAGAAAACAAGCTGCCCCTTGCCTACGAGTGCAAGTCTTACAGAACAAGAGCAACACGAATTAAATCTCTGACAACAATTCCTGTGTGCACACAGACTCATGGTGTGATTCTAGGCAGAAAACGATATTTGATTGGCAATTTTAAAGCACATTTACCACTGTGGTAGAGCAAGTGATAATTACTGTAACAGCCTGACACATTTTCCTTATAGTTTAGAGAGGCAGAAAAGAGCACATGTCCTAACAGCTACTTGAGACCATGAGCATGTGGAACCTGGGTGAGTGATTAGACTAGAGCAAAGGAAATGAGCCTTGGTGATGTTGAATGTCTTAGCGTGACACACTGCTATCTGAAATACCACACAGTGCTGAATAGTAAGCATGGGAATGCAGGAGAAGCAGCTGCCTGTGTGCTAAGAGTGTGTTTCTGGAGACTGTGTATTGTCAGGTGCAAGAGAGATCTGCATGGACGCTTACACAACTGCATGAAGACTGCAGAGATGTTTGTAAGATCACCTGTGGTAAGGGTTAATTGGAGTTTTGAACATGTAGGATCTACCTCACCCATTGCAGGAGTGGAAGGAAAATCTACCCTGTTGTTTTCAAATGTGTTACCATTTGCCTCTCATCTGTGAGATAGTGATTTGTGCTGAATGCTAACCATCACAGTTCAAGAAAACAAGCTGCCCCTTTCCTACGAGTGCAAGTCTTACAGAACAAGAGCAACACAAATTAAATCTCTGACAACAATTCCTGTGTGCACACAGACTCATGGTGTGATTCTCGGCAGAAAACGGTATTTGATTGGCAATTTCAAAGCACATTTACTACTGTGGTAGAGCAAGTGATAGTTACTGTAACAGCCTGACACATTTTGCTTATAGTTTAGAGAGGCAGAAAAGAGCACATGTCCTAACAGCTACTTGAGACCATGAGCATGTGGAACCTGGGTGAGTGATTAGACAAGAGCAAAGGAAATGAGCCTTGGTGATGTTGAATGTGTTAGCATTGCACACTTCTATCTGAAATACCACACAGTGCTGAATAGTAAGTATGGGAATGCAGGAGAAGAAGCTGTCTGTGTGCTAAGAGTGTGTTTCTAGAGACTGTGTATTGTCAGGTGCAAGAGAGATCTGCATGGACGCTTGCACAACTGCATGAAGACTGCAGAGATGTATGTAAGATCACCTGTGGTAAGGGTTAATTGGAGTTTTGAACATGTAGGAACTACCTCACCCATTGCAGGAGTGGAAGGAAAATCTACCCTGTTGTCTTCAAATGTGTTACCATTTGCCTCTCATCTGTGAGATAGTGATTTGTGCTGAATGCTAACCATCACAGTTCAAGAAAACAAGCTGCCCCTTTCCTACGAGTGCAAGTCTTACAGAACAAGAGCAACACAAATTAAATCTCTGAAAACAATTCCTGTGTGCACACAGACTCATGGTGTAATTCTAGGCAGAAAACGATATTTGATTGGCAATTTCAAAGCACATTTACTACTGTGGTAGAGCAAGTGATAATTACTGTAACAGCCTGACACATTTTGCTTATAGTTTAGAGAGGCAGAATAGAGCACATGTCCTAACAGCTACTTGAGACCATGAGCATGTGGAACCTGGGTGAGTGATTAGACTAGAGCAAAGGAAATGAGCCTTAGTGATGTTGAATGTGCTAGCGTTACACACTGCTATCAGAAATACCACACAGTGCTGAATAGTAAGCATGGGAATGCAGGAGAAGCAGCTGCCTGTGTGCTAAGAGTGTGTTTCTGGAGCCTGTTTATTGTCAGGTGCAAGAGAGATCTGCATGGACGCTTGCACAACTGCATGAAGACTGCAGAGATGTATGTAAGATCACCTGTGGTAAGGATTAATTGGAGTTTTGAACATGTAGGAACTACCTTACCCATTGCAGGAGTGGAAGGAAAATCTACCCTGCTGTTTTCAAATGTGTTACCATTTGCCTCTCATCTGTGAGATAGTGATTTGTGCTGAATGCTAACCATCACAGTTCAAGAAAAGAAGCTGCCCCATGCCTACGAGTGCAAGTCTTACAGAACAAGAGCAACACAAATTAAATCTCTGACAACAATTCCTGTGTGCACACAGACTCATGGTGTGATTCTAGGCAGAAAACGATATTTGATTGGCAATTTTAAAGCACATTTACTACTATGGTACAGCAAGTGATAACTACTGTAACAGCCTGACACATTTTCCATATAGTTTAGAGAGGCAGAAAAGAGCACATGTCCTAACAGCTACTTGAGACCATGAGCATGTGGAACCTGGGTGAGTGATTAGACTTGAGCAAAGGAAATGAGCCTTGGTGATGTTGAATGTGTTAGCGTTACACACTGCTATCTGAAATACCACACAGTGCTGAATAGTAAGCATGGGAATGCAGGAGAAGCAGCTGCCTGTGTGCTAAGAGTGTGTTTCTGGAGACTGTGTATTGTCAGGTGCAAGAGAGATCTGCATGGACGCTTACACAACTGCATGAAGACTGCAGAGATGTATGTAAGATCACCTATGGTAAGGGTTAATTGGAGTTTTGAACATGTAGGAACTACCTCACCCATTGCAGGAGTGGAAGGAAAATCTACCCTGTTGTTTTCAAATGTGTTACCATTTGCCTCTCATCTGTGAGATAGTGATTTGTGCTGAATGTTAACCATCACAGTTCAAGAAAACAAGCTGCCCCTTTCCTGCGAGTGCAAGTCTTACAGAACAAGATCAACACGAATTAAATATCTGACAGCAATTCCTGTGTGCACACAGACTCATGGTGTGATTCTAGGCAGAAAACGATATTTGATTGGCAATTTCAAAGCACATTTACTACTGTGGTAGAGCAAGTGATAATTACTGTAACAGCCTGACACATTTTGCTTATAGTTTAGAGAGGCAGAATAGAGCACATGTCCTAACAGCTACTTGAGACCATGAGCATGTGGAACCTGGGTGAGTGATTAGACTAGAGCAAAGGAAATGAGCCTTAGTGATGTTGAATATGCTAGCGTTACACACTGCTATCAGAAATACCACACAGTGCTGAATAGTAAGCATGGGAATGCAGGAGAAGCAGCTGCCTGAGTGCTAAGAGTGTGTTTCTGGAGACTGTGTATTGTCAGGTGCAAGAGAGATCTGCATGGACGCTTGCACAACTGCATGAAGACTGCAGAGATGTATGTAAGATCACCTGTGGTAAGGATTAATTGGAGTTTTGAACATGTAGGAACTACCTTACCCATTGCAGGAGTGGAAGGAAAATCTACCCTGCTGTTTTCAAATGTGTTACCATTTGCCTCTCGTCTGTGAGATAGTGATTTGTGCTGAATGCTAACCATCACAGTTCAAGAAAACAAGCTGCCCCTTGCCTACGAGTGCAAGTCTTACAGAACAAGAGCAACACGAATTAAATCTCTGACAACAATTCCTGTGTGCACACAGACTCATGGTGTGATTCTAGGCAGAAAACGATATTTGATTGGCAATTTTAAAGCACATTTACCACTGTGGTAGAGCAAGTGATAATTACTGTAACAGCCTGACACATTTTCCTTATAGTTTAGAGAGGCAGAAAAGAGCACATGTCCTAACAGCTACTTGAGACCATGAGCATGTGGAACCTGGGTGAGTGATTAGACTAGAGCAAAGGAAATGAGCCTTGGTGATGTTGAATGTCTTAGCGTGACACACTGCTATCTGAAATACCACACAGTGCTGAATAGTAAGCATGGGAATGCAGGAGAAGCAGCTGCCTGTGTGCTAAGAGTGTGTTTCTGGAGACTGTGTATTGTCAGGTGCAAGAGAGATCTGCATGGACGCTTACACAACTGCATGAAGACTGCAGAGATGTTTGTAAGATCACCTGTGGTAAGGGTTAATTGGAGTTTTGAACATGTAGGATCTACCTCACCCATTGCAGGAGTGGAAGGAAAATCTACCCTGTTGTTTTCAAATGTGTTACCATTTGCCTCTCATCTGTGAGATAGTGATTTGTGCTGAATGCTAACCATCACAGTTCAAGAAAACAAGCTGCCCCTTTCCTACGAGTGCAAGTCTTACAGAACAAGAGCAACACAAATTAAATCTCTGACAACAATTCCTGTGTGCACACAGACTCATGGTGTGATTCTCGGCAGAAAACGGTATTTGATTGGCAATTTCAAAGCACATTTACTACTGTGGTAGAGCAAGTGATAGTTACTGTAACAGCCTGACACATTTTGCTTATAGTTTAGAGAGGCAGAAAAGAGCACATGTCCTAACAGCTACTTGAGACCATGAGCATGTGGAACCTGGGTGAGTGATTAGACAAGAGCAAAGGAAATGAGCCTTGGTGATGTTGAATGTGTTAGCATTGCACACTTCTATCTGAAATACCACACAGTGCTGAATAGTAAGTATGGGAATGCAGGAGAAGAAGCTGTCTGTGTGCTAAGAGTGTGTTTCTAGAGACTGTGTATTGTCAGGTGCAAGAGAGATCTGCATGGACGCTTGCACAACTGCATGAAGACTGCAGAGATGTATGTAAGATCACCTGTGGTAAGGGTTAATTGGAGTTTTGAACATGTAGGAACTACCTCACCCATTGCAGGAGTGGAAGGAAAATCTACCCTGTTGTCTTCAAATGTGTTACCATTTGCCTCTCATCTGTGAGATAGTGATTTGTGCTGAATGCTAACCATCACAGTTCAAGAAAACAAGCTGCCCCTTTCCTACGAGTGCAAGTCTTACAGAACAAGAGCAACACAAATTAAATCTCTGAAAACAATTCCTGTGTGCACACAGACTCATGGTGTAATTCTAGGCAGAAAACGATATTTGATTGGCAATTTCAAAGCACATTTACTACTGTGGTAGAGCAAGTGATAATTACTGTAACAGCCTGACACATTTTGCTTATAGTTTAGAGAGGCAGAATAGAGCACATGTCCTAACAGCTACTTGAGACCATGAGCATGTGGAACCTGGGTGAGTGATTAGACTAGAGCAAAGGAAATGAGCCTTAGTGATGTTGAATGTGCTAGCGTTACACACTGCTATCAGAAATACCACACAGTGCTGAATAGTAAGCATGGGAATGCAGGAGAAGCAGCTGCCTGTGTGCTAAGAGTGTGTTTCTGGAGCCTGTTTATTGTCAGGTGCAAGAGAGATCTGCATGGACGCTTGCACAACTGCATGAAGACTGCAGAGATGTATGTAAGATCACCTGTGGTAAGGATTAATTGGAGTTTTGAACATGTAGGAACTACCTTACCCATTGCAGGAGTGGAAGGAAAATCTACCCTGCTGTTTTCAAATGTGTTACCATTTGCCTCTCATCTGTGAGATAGTGATTTGTGCTGAATGCTAACCATCACAGTTCAAGAAAAGAAGCTGCCCCATGCCTACGAGTGCAAGTCTTACAGAACAAGAGCAACACAAATTAAATCTCTGACAACAATTCCTGTGTGCACACAGACTCATGGTGTGATTCTAGGCAGAAAACGATATTTGATTGGCAATTTTAAAGCACATTTACCACTGTGGTAGAGCAAGTGATAATTACTGTAACAGCCTGACACATTTTCCTTATAGTTTAGAGAGGCAGAAAAGAGCACATGTCCTAACAGCTACTTGAGACCATGAGCATGTGGAACCTGGGTGAGTGATTAGACAAGAGCAAAGGAAATGAGCCTTGGTGATGTTGAATGTGTTAGCATTGCACACTTCTATCTGAAATACCACACAGTGCTGAATAGTAAGTATGGGAATGCAGGAGAAGCAGCTGTCTGTGTGCTAAGAGTGTGTTTCTAGAGACTGTGTATTGTCAGGTGCAAGAGAGATCTGCATGGACGCTTACACAACTGCATGAAGACTGCAGAGATGTATGTAAGATCACCTATGGTAAGGGTTAATTGGAGTTTTGAACATGTAGGAACTACCTCACCCATTGCAGGAGTGGAAGGAAAATGTACCCTGTTGTTTTCAAATGTGTTACCATTTGCCTCTCATCTGTGAGATAGTGATTTGTGCTGAATGCTAACCATCACAGTTCAAGAAAACAAGCTGCCCCTTTCCTACGAGTGCAAGTCTTACAGAACAAGAGCAACACAAATTAAATCTCTGACAACAATTCCTGTGTGCACACAGACTCATGGTGTGATTCTAGGCAGAAAACGATATTTGATTGTCAATTTTAAAGCACATTTACCACTGTGGTAGAGCAAGTGATAATTACTGTAACAGCCTGACACATTTTCCTTATAGTTTAGAGAGGCAGAAAAGAGCACATGTCCTAACAGCTACTTGAGACCATGAGCATGTGGAACCTGGGTGAGTGATTAGACTAGAGCAAAGGAAATGAGCCTTGGTGATATTGAATGTGTTAGCGTTACACACTGCTATCTGAAATACCACACAGTGCTGAATAGTAAGCATGGGAATGCAGGAGAAGCAGCTGCCTGTGTGCTAAGAGTGTGTTTCTGGAGACAGTGTATTGTCAGGTGCAAGAGAGATCTGCATGGACGCTTACACAACTGCATGAAGACTGCAGAGATGTATGTAAGATCACCTGTGGTAAGGGTTAATTGGAGTTTTGAACATGTAGGAACTACCTCACCCATTGCAGGAGTGGAAGGAAAATCTACCCTGTTGTTTTCAAATGTGTTACCATTTGCCTCTCATCTGTGAGATAGCAATTTGTGCTGAATGTTAACCATCACAGTTCAAGAAAACAAGCTGCCCTTTCCTGCGAGTGCAAGTCTTACAGAACAAGATCAACACGAATTAAATCTCTGCCAACAATTCCTGTGTGCACACAGACTCATGGTGTGATACTCGGCAGAAAACAATATTTGATTGGCAATTTCAAAGCACATTTACTACTGTGGTAGAGCAAGTGATAATTACTGTAACAGCCTGACACATTTTGCTTATAGTTTAGAGAGGCAGAAAAGAGCACATGTCCTAACAGCTACTTGAGACCATAAGCATGTGGAACCTGGGTGAGTGATTAGACTAGAGCAAAGGAAATGAGCCTTAGTGATGTTGAATGTGCTAGCGTTACACACTGCTATCTGAAATACCACACAGTGCTGAATAGTAAGCATGGGAATGCAGGAGAAGCAGCTGCCTGTGTGCTAAGAGTGTGTTTCTGGAGACTGTGTAATGTCAGGTGCAAGAGAGATCTGCATGGACGCTTGCACAACTGCATGAAGACTGCAGAGATGTATGTAAGATCACCTGTGGTAAGGGTTAATTGGAGTTTTGAACATGTAGGAACTACCTCACCCATTGCAGGAGTGGAAGGAAAATCTACCCTGTTGTTTTCAAATGTGTTACCATTTGCCTCTCATCTGTGAGATAGTGATTTGTGCTGAATGCTAACCATCACAGTTCAAGAAAACAAGCTGCCCCTTTCCTACGAGTGCAAGTCTTACAGAACAAGAGCAACACAAATTAAATCTCTAACAACAATTCCTGTGTGCACACAGACTCATGGTGTGATTCTAGGCAGAAAACGATATTTGATTGGCAATTTCAAAGCACATTTACCACTTTGGTAGAGCAAGTGATAATTACTGTAACAGCCTGACACATTTTCCTTATAGTTTAGAGAGGCAGAAAAGAGCACATGTCCTAACAGCTACATGAGACCATGAGCATGTGGAACTTGGGTGAGTGATTAGACTAGAGCAAAGGAAATGAGCCTTGGTGATGTTGAATGTGTTAGCGTTACACACTGCTATCTGAAATACCACACAGTGCTGAATAGTAAGCATGGGAATGCAGGAGAAGCAGCTGCCTGTGTGCTAAGAGTGTGTTTCTGGAGACTGTGTATTGTCAGGTGCAAGAGAGATCTGCATGGACGCTTACACAACTGCATGAAGACTGCAGAGATGTATGTAAGATCACCAGTGGTAAGGGTTAATTGGAGTTTTGAACATGTAGGAACTACCTCACCCATTGCAGGAGTGGAAGGAAAATCTACACTGTTGTTTTCAAATGTGTTACCATTTGCCTCTCATCTGTGAGATAGTGATTTGTGCTGAATGCTAACCATCACAGTTCAAGAAAACAAGCTGCCCCTTTCCTACGAGTGCAAGTCTTACAGAACAAGAGCAGCACGAATTAAATATCTGACAGCAATTCCTGTGTGCTCACAGACTCTTGGTGTGATTCTAGGCAGAAAACAAAATTTGATTGGCAATTTCAAAGCACATTTACTACTGTGGTAGAGCAAGTGATAATTACTGTAACAGCCTGACACATTTTGCTTATAGTTTAGAGAGGCAGAAAAGAGCACATGTCCTAACAGCTACTTAAGACCATGAGCATGTGGAACCTGGGTGAGTGATTAGACTAGAGCAAAGGAAATGAGCCTTAGTGATGTTGAATGTGCTAGCGTTACACACTGCTATCAGAAATACCACACAGTGCTGAATAGTAAGCATGGGAATGCAGGAGAAGCAGCTGCCTGTGTGCTAAGAGTGTGTTTCTAGAGACTGTGTATTGTCAGGTGCAAGAGAGATCTGCATGGACGCTTACACAACTGCATGAAGACTGCAGAGATGTATGTAAGATCACCTGTGGTAAGGGTTAATTGGAGTTTTGAACATGTAGGAACTACCTCACCCATTGCAAGAGTGGAAGGAAAATCTACCCTGTTGTGTTCAAATGTGTTACCATTTGCCTCTCATCTGTGAGATAGTGATTTGTGCTGATCGCTAACCATCACAGTTCAAGAAAACAAACTGCCCCTTTCCTACGAGTGCAAGTCTTACAGATCAAGAGCAACACAAATTAAATCTCTGACAACAATTCCCGTGTGCACACAGACTCATGGTGTGATTCTCGGCAGAAAACGATATTTGATTGGCAATTTCAAAGCACATTTACTACTATGGTAGAGCAAGTGATAACTACTGTAACAGCCTGACACATTTTCCTTATAGTTTAGAGAGGCAGAAAAGAGCACATGTCCTAACAGCTACTTGAGACCATGAGCATGTGGAACCTGGGTGAGTGATTAGACTTGAGCAAAGGAAATGAGCCTTGGTGATGTTGAATGTGTTAGCGTTACACACTGCTATCTGAAATACCACACAGTGCTGAATAGTAAGCATGGGAATGCAGGAGAAGCAGCTGCCTGTGTGCTAAGAGTGTGTTTCTGGAGACTGTGTATTGTCAGGTGCAAGAGAGATCTGCATGGACGCTTACACAACTGCATGAAGACTGCAGAGATGTATGTAAGATCACCTGTGGTAAGGGTTAATTGGAGTTTTGAACATGTAGGAACTACCACACCCATCGCAAGAGTGGAAGGAAAATCTACCCTGTTGTTTTCAAATGTGTTACCATTTGCCTCCCATCTGTGAGATAGTGATTTGTGCTGAATGCTAACCATCACAGTTCAAGAAAACAAGCTGCCCCTTTACTACGAGTGCAAGTCTTACAGAACAAGAGCAACACGAATTAAATCTCTGACAACAATTCCTGTGTGCACACAGACTCATGGTGTGATACTCGGCAGAAAACGATATTTGATTGGCAATTTCAAAGCACATTTACTACTATGGTAGAGCAACTGATAATTACTGTAACAGCCTGACACATTTTCCTTATAGTTTAGAGAGGCAGAAAAGAGCACTTGTCCTAACAGCTACTTGAGACCATGAGCATGTGGAACCTGGGTGAGTGATTAGACTAGAGCAAAGGAAATGAGCCTTGGTGATGTTGATTGTGTTAGCGTTACACACTGCTATCTGAAATACCACACAGTGCTGAATAGTAAGCATGGGAATGCAGGAGAAGCAGCTGCCTGTGTGCTAAGAGTGTGTTTCTGGAGACTGTGTATTGTCAGGTGCAAGAGAGATCTGCATGGACGCTTACACAACTGCATGAAGACTGCAGAGATGTATGTAAGATCACCTGTGGTAAGGGTTAATTGGAGTTTTGAACATGTAGGAACTACCTCACCCATTGCAGGAGTGGAAGGAAAATCTACCCTGTTGTTTTCAAATGTGTTACCATTTGCCTCTCATCTGTGAGATAGTGATTTGTGCTGAATGTTAACCATCACAGTTCAAGAAAACAAGCTGCCCCTTTCCTGCGAGTGCAAGTCTTACAGAACCAGAGCAACACAAATTAAATATCTGACAGCAATTCCTGTGTGCACACAGACTCATGGTGTGATTCTAGGCAGAAAACAATATTTGATTGGCAATTTCAAAGCACATTTACTACTGTGGTAGAGCAAGTGATAATTACTGTAACAGCCTGACACATTTTGCTTATAGTTTAGAGAGGCAGAAAAGAGCACATGTCCTAACAGCTACTTGAGACCATAAGCATGTGGAACCTGGGTGAGTGATTAGACTAGAGCAAAGGAAATGAGCCTTAGTGATGTTGAATGTGCTAGCGTTACACACTGCTATCTGAAATACCACACAGTGCTGAATAGTAAGTATGGTAATGCAGGAGAAGCAGCTGTCTGTGTGCTAAGAGTGTGTTTCTGGAGACTGTGTATTGTCAGGTGCAAGAGAGATCTGCATGGACGCTTGCACAACTGCATGAAGACTGCAGAGATGTATGTAAGATCACCTATGGTAAGGGTTAATTGGAGTTTTGAACATGTAGGAACTACCTCACCCATTGCAGGAGTGGAAGGAAAATGTACCCTGTTGTTTTCAAATGTGTTACCATTTGCCTCTCATCTGTGAGATAGTGATTTGTGCTGAATGCTAACCATCACAGTTCAAGAAAACAAGCTGCCCCTTTCCTACGAGTGCAAGTCTTACAGAACAAGAGCAACACAAATTAAATCTCTGACAACAATTCCTGTGTGCACACAGACTCATGGTGTGATTCTAGGCAGAAAACGATATTTGATTGGCAATTTCAAAGCACATTTACCACTTTGGTAGAGCAAGTGATAATTACTGTAACAGCCTGACACATTTTCCTTATAGTTTAGAGAGGCAGAAAAGAGCACATGTCCTAACAGCTACATGAGACCATGAGCATGTGGAACTTGGGTGAGTGATTAGACTAGAGCAAAGGAAATGAGCCTTGGTGATGTTGAATGTGCTAGCGTTACACACTGCTATCTGAAATACCACACAGTGCTGAATAGTAAGCATGGGAATGCAGGAGAAGCAGCTGCCTGTGTGCTAAGAGTGTGTTTCTAGAGACTGTGTATTGTCAGGTGCAAGAGAGATCTGCATGGACGCTTACACAACTGCATGAAGACTGCAGAGATGTATGTAAGATCACCTGTGGTAAGGGTTAATTGGAGTTTTGAACATGTAGGAACTACCTCACCCATTGCAGGAGTGGAAGGAAAATCTACCCTGTTGTTTTCAAATGTGTTACCATTTGCCTCTCATCTGTGAGATAGTGATTTGTGCTGAATGTTAACCATCACAGTTCAAGAAAACAAGCTGCCCCTTTCCTGCGAGTGCAAGTCTTACAGAACAAGAGCAACACGAATTAAATCTCTGACAACAATTCCCGTGTGCACACAGACTCATGGTGTGATTCTCGGCAGAAAACGATATTTGATTGGCAATTTCAAAGCACATTTACTACTATGGTACAGCAAGTGATAACTACTGTAACAGCCTGACACATTTTCCATATAGTTTAGAGAGGCAGAAAAGAGCACATGTCCTAACAGCTACTTGAGACCATGAGCATGTGGAACCTGGGTGAGTGATTAGACTTGAGCAAAGGAAATGAGCCTTGGTGATGTTGAATGTGTTAGCGTTACACACTGCTATCTGAAATACCACACAGTGCTGAATAGTAAGCATGGGAATGCAGGAGAAGCAGCTGCCTGTGTGCTAAGAGTGTGTTTCTGGAGACTGTGTATTGTCAGGTGCAAGAGAGATCTGCATGGACGCTTACACAACTGCATGAAGACTGCAGAGATGTATGTAAGATCACCTGTGGTAAGGGTTAATTGGAGTTTTGAACATGTAGGAACTACCTCACCCATTGCAGGAGTGGAAGGAAAATCTACCCTGTTGTTTTCAAATGTGTTACCATTTGCCTCTCATCTGTGAGATAGTGATTTGTGCTGAATGTTAACCATCACAGTTCAAGAAAACAAGCTGCCCCTTTCCTGCGAGTGCAAGTCTTACAGAACAAGATCAACACGAATTAAATATCTGACAGCAATTCCTGTGTGCACACAGACTCATGGTGTGATTCTAGGCAGAAAACGATATTTGATTGGCAATTTCAAAGCACATTTACTACTGTGGTAGAGCAAGTGATAATTACTGTAACAGCCTGACACATTTTGCTTATAGTTTAGAGAGGCAGAATAGAGCACATGTCCTAACAGCTACTTGAGACCATGAGCATGTGGAACCTGGGTGAGTGATTAGACTAGAGCAAAGGAAATGAGCCTTAGTGATGTTGAATATGCTAGCGTTACACACTGCTATCAGAAATACCACACAGTGCTGAATAGTAAGCATGGGAATGCAGGAGAAGCAGCTGCCTGAGTGCTAAGAGTGTGTTTCTGGAGACTGTGTATTGTCAGGTGCAAGAGAGATCTGCATGGACGCTTGCACAACTGCATGAAGACTGCAGAGATGTATGTAAGATCACCTGTGGTAAGGATTAATTGGAGTTTTGAACATGTAGGAACTACCTTACCCATTGCAGGAGTGGAAGGAAAATCTACCCTGCTGTTTTCAAATGTGTTACCATTTGCCTCTCGTCTGTGAGATAGTGATTTGTGCTGAATGCTAACCATCACAGTTCAAGAAAACAAGCTGCCCCTTGCCTACGAGTGCAAGTCTTACAGAACAAGAGCAACACGAATTAAATCTCTGACAACAATTCCTGTGTGCACACAGACTCATGGTGTGATTCTAGGCAGAAAACGATATTTGATTGGCAATTTTAAAGCACATTTACCACTGTGGTAGAGCAAGTGATAATTACTGTAACAGCCTGACACATTTTCCTTATAGTTTAGAGAGGCAGAAAAGAGCACATGTCCTAACAGCTACTTGAGACCATGAGCATGTGGAACCTGGGTGAGTGATTAGACTAGAGCAAAGGAAATGAGCCTTGGTGATGTTGAATGTGTTAGCGTTACACACTGCTATCTGAAATACCACACAGTGCTGAATAGTAAGCATGGGAATGCAGGAGAAGCAGCTGCCTGTGTGCTAAGAGTGTGTTTCTGGAGACTGTGTATTGTCAGGTGCAAGAGAGATCTGCATGGACGCTTACACAACTGCATGAAGACTGCAGAGATGTTTGTAAGATCACCTGTGGTAAGGGTTAATTGGAGTTTTGAACATGTAGGATCTACCTCACCCATTGCAGGAGTGGAAGGAAAATCTACCCTGTTGTTTTCAAATGTGTTACCATTTGCCTCTCATCTGTGAGATAGTGATTTGTGCTGAATGCTAACCATCACAGTTCAAGAAAACAAGCTGCCCCTTTCCTACGAGTGCAAGTCTTACAGAACAAGAGCAACACAAATTAAATCTCTGACAACAATTCCTGTGTGCACACAGACTCATGGTGTGATTCTCGGCAGAAAACGGTATTTGATTGGCAATTTCAAAGCACATTTACTACTGTGGTAGAGCAAGTGATAGTTACTGTAACAGCCTGACACATTTTGCTTATAGTTTAGAGAGGCAGAAAAGAGCACATGTCCTAACAGCTACTTGAGACCATGAGCATGTGGAACCTGGGTGAGTGATTAGACAAGAGCAAAGGAAATGAGCCTTGGTGATGTTGAATGTGTTAGCATTGCACACTTCTATCTGAAATACCACACAGTGCTGAATAGTAAGTATGGGAATGCAGGAGAAGAAGCTGTCTGTGTGCTAAGAGTGTGTTTCTAGAGACTGTGTATTGTCAGGTGCAAGAGAGATCTGCATGGACGCTTGCACAACTGCATGAAGACTGCAGAGATGTATGTAAGATCACCTGTGGTAAGGGTTAATTGGAGTTTTGAACATGTAGGAACTACCTCACCCATTGCAGGAGTGGAAGGAAAATCTACCCTGTTGTTTTCAAATGTGTTACCATTTGCCTCTCATCTGTGAGATAGTGATTTGTGCTGAATGTTAACCATCACAGTTCAAGAAAACAAGCTGCCCCTTTCCTGCGAGTGCAAGTCTTACAGAACAAGATCAACACGAATTAAATATCTGACAGCAATTCCTGTGTGCACACAGACTCATGGTGTGATTCTAGGCAGAAAACGATATTTGATTGGCAATTTCAAAGCACTATTTACTACTGTGGTAGAGCAAGTGATAATTACTGTAACAGCCTGACACATTTTGCTTATAGTTTAGAGAGGCAGAATAGAGCACATGTCCTAACAGCTACTTGAGACCATGAGCATGTGGAACCTGGGTGAGTGATTAGACTAGAGCAAAGGAAATGAGCCTTAGTGATGTTGAATATGCTAGCGTTACACACTGCTATCAGAAATACCACACAGTGCTGAATAGTAAGCATGGGAATGCAGGAGAAGCAGCTGCCTGAGTGCTAAGTGTGTGTTTCTGGAGACTGTGTATTGTCAGGTGCAAGAGAGATCTGCATGGACGCTTGCACAACTGCATGAAGACTGCAGAGATGTATGTAAGATCACCTGTGGTAAGGATTAATTGGAGTTTTGAACATGTAGGAACTACCTTACCCATTGCAGGAGTGGAAGGAAAATCTACCCTGCTGTTTTCAAATGTGTTACCATTTGCCTCTCGTCTGTGAGATAGTGATTTGTGCTGAATGCTAACCATCACAGTTCAAGAAAACAAGCTGCCCCTTGCCTACGAGTGCAAGTCTTACAGAACAAGAGCAACACGAATTAAATCTCTGACAACAATTCCTGTGTGCACACAGACTCATGGTGTGATTCTAGGCAGAAAACGATATTTGATTGGCAATTTTAAAGCACATTTACCACTGTGGTAGAGCAAGTGATAATTACTGTAACAGCCTGACACATTTTCCTTATAGTTTAGAGAGGCAGAAAAGAGCACATGTCCTAACAGCTACTTGAGACCATGAGCATGTGGAACCTGGGTGAGTGATTAGACTAGAGCAAAGGAAATGAGCCTTGGTGATGTTGAATGTGTTAGCGTTACACACTGCTATCTGAAATACCACACAGTGCTGAATAGTAAGCATGGGAATGCAGGAGAAGCAGCTGCCTGTGTGCTAAGAGTGTGTTTCTGGAGACTGTGTATTGTCAGGTGCAAGAGAGATCTGCATGGACGCTTACACAACTGCATGAAGACTGCAGAGATGTTTGTAAGATCACCTGTGGTAAGGGTTAATTGGAGTTTTGAACATGTAGGATCTACCTCACCCATTGCAGGAGTGGAAGGAAAATCTACCCTGTTGTTTTCAAATGTGTTACCATTTGCCTCTCATCTGTGAGATAGTGATTTGTGCTGAATGCTAACCATCACAGTTCAAGAAAACAAGCTGCCCCTTTCCTACGAGTGCAAGTCTTACAGAACAAGAGCAACACAAATTAAATCTCTGACAACAATTCCTGTGTGCACACAGACTCATGGTGTGATTCTCGGCAGAAAACGGTATTTGATTGGCAATTTCAAAGCACATTTACTACTGTGGTAGAGCAAGTGATAGTTACTGTAACAGCCTGACACATTTTGCTTATAGTTTAGAGAGGCAGAAAAGAGCACATGTCCTAACAGCTACTTGAGACCATGAGCATGTGGAACCTGGGTGAGTGATTAGACTAGAGCAAAGGAAATGAGCCTTAGTGATGTTGAATGTGCTAGCGTTACACACTGCTATCTGAAATACCACACAGTGCTGAATAGTAAGTATGGGAATGCAGGAGAAGAAGCTGTCTGTGTGCTAAGAGTGTGTTTCTAGAGACTGTGTATTGTCAGGTGCAAGAGAGATCTGCATGGACGCTTGCACAACTGCATGAAGACTGCAGAGATGTATGTAAGATCACCTGTGGTAAGGGTTAATTGGAGTTTTGAACATGTAGGAACTACCTCACCCATTGCAGGAGTGGAAGGAAAATCTACCCTGTTGTCTTCAAATGTGTTACCATTTGCCTCTCATCTGTGAGATAGTGATTTGTGCTGAATGCTAACCATCACAGTTCAAGAAAACAAGCTGCCCCTTTCCTACGAGTGCAAGTCTTACAGAACAAGAGCAACACAAATTAAATCTCTGAAAACAATTCCTGTGTGCACACAGACTCATGGTGTGATTCTAGGCAGAAAACGATATTTGATTGGCAATTTCAAAGCACATTTACTACTGTGGTAGAGCAAGTGATAATTACTGTAACAGCCTGACACATTTTGCTTATAGTTTAGAGAGGCAGAATAGAGCACATGTCCTAACAGCTACTTGAGACCATGAGCATGTGGAACCTGGGTGAGTGATTAGACTAGAGCAAAGGAAATGAGCCTTAGTGATGTTGAATGTGCTAGCGTTACACACTGCTATCAGAAATACCACACAGTGCTGAATAGTAAGCATGGGAATGCAGGAGAAGCAGCTGCCTGTGTGCTAAGAGTGTGTTTCTGGAGCCTGTTTATTGTCAGGTGCAAGAGAGATCTGCATGGACGCTTGCACAACTGCATGAAGACTGCAGAGATGTATGTAAGATCACCTGTGGTAAGGATTAATTGGAGTTTTGAACATGTAGGAACTACCTTACCCATTGCAGGAGTGGAAGGAAAATCTACCCTGCTGTTTTCAAATGTGTTACCATTTGCCTCTCATCTGTGAGATAGTGATTTGTGCTGAATGTTAACCATCACAGTTCAAGAAAACAAGCTGCCCCTTTCCTGCGAGTGCAAGTCTTACAGAACTAGAGCAACACAAATTAAATATCTGACAGCAATTCCTGTGTGCACACAGACTCATGGTGTGATTCTAGGCAGAAAACAATATTTGATTGGCAATTTCAAAGCACATTTACTACTGTGGTAGAGCAAGTGATAATTACTGTAACAGCCTGACACATTTTGCTTATAGTTTAGAGAGGCAGAAAAGAGCACATGTCCTAACAGCTACTTGAGACCATAAGCATGTGGAACCTGGGTGAGTGATTAGACTAGAGCAAAGGAAATGAGCCTTAGTGATGTTGAATGTGCTAGCGTTACACACTGCTATCTGAAATACCACACAGTGCTGAATAGTAAGCATGGGAATGCAGGAGAAGCAGCTGCCTGTGTGCTAAGAGTGTGTTTCTGGAGACTGTGTATTGTCAGGTGCAAGAGAGATCTGCATGGACGCTTACACAACTGCATGAAGACTGCAGAGATGTATGTAAGATCACCTGTGGTAAGGGTTAATTGGAGTTTTGAACATGTAGGAACTACCTCACCCATTGCAGGAGTGGAAGGAAAATCTACCCTGTTGTTTTCAAATGTGTTACCATTTGCCTCTCATCTGTGAGATAGTGATTTGTGCTGAATGTTAACCATCACAGTTCAAGAAAACAAGCTGCCCCTTTCCTGCGAGTGCAAGTCTTACAGAACAAGAGCAACACAAATTAAATATCTGACAGCAATTCCTGTGTGCACACAGACTCATGGTGTGATTCTAGGCAGAAAACAATATTTGATTGGCAATTTCAAAGCACATTTACTACTGTGGTAGAGCAAGTGATAATTACTGTAACAGCCTGACACATTTTGCTTATAGTTTAGAGAGGCAGAAAAGAGCACATGTCCTAACAGCTACTTGAGACCATAAGCATGTGGAACCTGGGTGAGTGATTAGACTAGAGCAAAGGAAATGAGCCTTAGTGATGTTGAATGTGCTAGCGTTACACACTGCTATCTAAAATACCACACAGTGCTGAATAGTAAGCATGGGAATGCAGGAGAAGCAGCTGCCTGTGTCCTAAGAGTGTGTTTCTGGAGACTGTGTAATGTCAGGTGCAAGAGAGATCTGCATGGACGCTTGCACAACTGCATGAAGACTGCAGAGATGTATGTAAGATCACCTGTGGTAAGGGTTAATTGGAGTTTTGAACATGTAGGAACTACCTCACCCATTGCAGGAGTGGAAGGAAAATCTACCCTGTTGTTTTCAAATGTGTTACCATTTGCCTCTCATCTGTGAGATAGTGATTTGTGCTGAATGCTAACCATCACAGTTCAAGAAAACAAGCTGCCCCTTTCCTACGAGTGCAAGTCTTACAGAACAAGAGCAACACAAATTAAATCTCTGACAACAATTCCTGTGTGCACAC
The DNA here is from genome assembly GCF_964204655.1 of Triturus cristatus. Classification (NCBI taxonomy): domain Eukaryota; kingdom Metazoa; phylum Chordata; class Amphibia; order Caudata; family Salamandridae; genus Triturus; species Triturus cristatus. The sequence continues at coordinate 296,028,107 of NC_140579.1, forward strand.
AGACTCATGGTGTGATTCTAGGCAGAAAACGATATTTGATTGGCAATTTCAAAGCACATTTACCACTTTGGTAGAGCAAGTGATAATTACTGTAACAGCCTGACACATTTTCCTTATAGTTTAGAGAGGCAGAAAAGAGCACATGTCCTAACAGCTACATGAGACCATGAGCATGTGGAACTTGGGTGAGTGATTAGACTAGAGCAAAGGAAATGAGCCTTGGTGATGTTGAATGTGCTAGCGTTACACACTGCTATCTGAAATACCACACAGTGCTGAATAGTAAGCATGGGAATGCAGGAGAAGCAGCTGCCTGTGTGCTAAGAGTGTGTTTCTGGAGACTGTGTATTGTCAGGTGCAAGAGAGATCTGCATGGACGCTTACACAACTGCATGAAGACTGCAGAGATGTATGTAAGATCACCTGTGGTAAGGGTTAATTGGAGTTTTGAACATGTAGGAACTACCTCACCCATTGCAGGAGTGGAAGGAAAATCTACCCTGTTGTTTTCAAATGTGTTACCATTTGCCTCTCATCTGTGAGATAGTGATTTGTGCTGAATGTTAACCATCACAGTTCAAGAAAACAAGCTGCCCCTTTCCTGCGAGTGCAAGTCTTACAGAACAAGAGCAACACGAATTAAATCTCTGACAACAATTCCCGTGTGCACACAGACTCATGGTGTGATTCTCGGCAGAAAACGATATTTGATTGGCAATTTCAAAGCACATTTACTACTATAGTACAGCAAGTGATAACTACTGTAACAGCCTGACACATTTTCCATATAGTTTAGAGAGGCAGAAAAGAGCACATGACTTAACAGCTACTTGAGACCATGAGCATGTGGAACCTGGGTGAGTGATTAGACTTGAGCAAAGGAAATGAGCCTTGGTGATGTTGAATGTGTTAGCGTTACACACTGCTATCTGAAATACCACACAGTGCTGAATAGTAAGCATGGGAATGCAGGAGAAGCAGCTGCCTGTGTGCTAAGAGTGTGTTTCTGGAGACTGTGTATTGTCAGGTGCAAGAGAGATCTGCATGGACGCTTACACAACTGCATGAAGACTGCAGAGATGTATGTAAGATCACCTGTGGTAAGGGTTAATTGGAGTTTTGAACATGTAGGAACTACCTCACCCATTGCAGGAGTGGAAGGAAAATCTACCCTGTTGTTTTCAAATGTGTTACCATTTGCCTCTCATCTGTGAGATAGTGATTTGTGCTGAATGTTAACCATCACAGTTCAAGAAAACAAGCTGCCCCTTTCCTGCGAGTGCAAGTCTTACAGAACAAGATCAACACGAATTAAATATCTGACAGCAATTCCTGTGTGCACACAGACTCATGGTGTGATTCTAGGCAGAAAACGATATTTGATTGGCAATTTCAAAGCACATTTACTACTGTGGTAGAGCAAGTGATAATTACTGTAACAGCCTGACACATTTTGCTTATAGTTTAGAGAGGCAGAATAGAGCACATGTCCTAACAGCTACTTGAGACCATGAGCATGTGGAACCTGGGTGAGTGATTAGACTAGAGCAAAGGAAATGAGCCTTAGTGATGTTGAATATGCTAGCGTTACACACTCCTATCAGAAATACCACACAGTGCTGAATAGTAAGCATGGGAATGCAGGAGAAGCAGCTGCCTGAGTGCTAAGAGTGTGTTTCTGGAGACTGTGTATTGTCAGGTGCAGGAGAGATCTGCATGGACGCTTGCACAACTGCATGAAGACTGCAGAGATGTATGTAAGATCACCTGTGGTAAGGATTAATTGGAGTTTTGAACATGTAGGAACTACCTTACCCATTGCAGGAGTGGAAGGAAAATCTACCCTGCTGTTTTCAAATGTGTTACCATTTGCCTCTCGTCTGTGAGATAGTGATTTGTGCTGAATGCTAACCATCACAGTTCAAGAAAACAAGCTGCCCCTTGCCTACGAGTGCAAGTCTTACAGAACAAGAGCAACACGAATTAAATCTCTGACAACAATTCCTGTGTGCACACAGACTCATGGTGTGATTCTAGGCAGAAAACGATATTTGATTGGCAATTTTAAAGCACATTTACCACTGTGGTAGAGCAAGTGATAATTACTGTAACAGCCTGACACATTTTCCTTATAGTTTAGAGAGGCAGAAAAGAGCACATGTCCTAACAGCTACTTGAGACCATGAGCATGTGGAACCTGGGTGAGTGATTAGACTAGAGCAAAGGAAATGAGCCTTGGTGATGTTGAATGTGTTAGCGTTACACACTGCTATCTGAAATACCACACAGTGCTGAATAGTAAGCATGGGAATGCAGGAGAAGCAGCTGCCTGTGTGCTAAGAGTGTGTTTCTGGAGACTGTGTATTGTCAGGTGCAAGAGAGATCTGCATGGACGCTTACACAACTGCATGAAGACTGCAGAGATGTTTGTAAGATCACCTGTGGTAAGGGTTAATTGGAGTTTTGAACATGTAGGATCTACCTCACCCATTGCAGGAGTGGAAGGAAAATCTACCCTGTTGTTTTCAAATGTGTTACCATTTGCCTCTCATCTGTGAGATAGTGATTTGTGCTGAATGCTAACCATCACAGTTCAAGAAAACAAGCTGCCCCTTTCCTACGAGTGCAAGTCTTACAGAACAAGAGCAACACAAATTAAATCTCTGACAACAATTCCTGTGTGCACACAGACTCATGGTGTGATTCTCGGCAGAAAACGGTATTTGATTGGCAATTTCAAAGCACATTTACTACTGTGGTAGAGCAAGTGATAGTTACTGTAACAGCCTGACACATTTTGCTTATAGTTTAGAGAGGCAGAAAAGAGCACATGTCCTAACAGCTACTTGAGACCATGAGCATGTGGAACCTGGGTGAGTGATTAGACAAGAGCAAAGGAAATGAGCCTTGGTGATGTTGAATGTGTTAGCATTGCACACTTCTATCTGAAATACCACACAGTGCTGAATAGTAAGTATGGGAATGCAGGAGAAGAAGCTGTCTGTGTGCTAAGAGTGTGTTTCTAGAGACTGTGTATTGTCAGGTGCAAGAGAGATCTGCATGGACGCTTGCACAACTGCATGAAGACTGCAGAGATGTATGTAAGATCACCTGTGGTAAGGGTTAATTGGAGTTTTGAACATGTAGGAACTACCTCACCCATTGCAGGAGTGGAAGGAAAATCTACCCTGTTGTCTTCAAATGTGTTACCATTTGCCTCTCATCTGTGAGATAGTGATTTGTGCTGAATGCTAACCATCACAGTTCAAGAAAACAAGCTGCCCCTTTCCTACGAGTGCAAGTCTTACAGAACAAGAGCAACACAAATTAAATCTCTGAAAACAATTCCTGTGTGCACACAGACTCATGGTGTGATTCTAGGCAGAAAACGATATTTGATTGGCAATTTCAAAGCACATTTACTACTGTGGTAGAGCAAGTGATAATTACTGTAACAGCCTGACACATTTTGCTTATAGTTTAGAGAGGCAGAATAGAGCACATGTCCTAACAGCTACTTGAGACCATGAGCATGTGGAACCTGGGTGAGTGATTAGACTAGAGCAAAGGAAATGAGCCTTAGTGATGTTGAATGTGCTAGCGTTACACACTGCTATCAGAAATACCACACAGTGCTGAATAGTAAGCATGGGAATGCAGGAGAAGCAGCTGCCTGTGTGCTAAGAGTGTGTTTCTGGAGCCTGTTTATTGTCAGGTGCAAGAGAGATCTGCATGGACGCTTGCACAACTGCATGAAGACTGCAGAGATGTATGTAAGATCACCTGTGGTAAGGATTAATTGGAGTTTTGAACATGTAGGAACTACCTTACCCATTGCAGGAGTGGAAGGAAAATCTACCCTGCTGTTTTCAAATGTGTTACCATTTGCCTCTCATCTGTGAGATAGTGATTTGTGCTGAATGCTAACCATCACAGTTCAAGAAAACAAGCTGCCCCATGCCTACGAGTGCAAGTCTTACAGAACAAGAGCAACACAAATTAAATCTCTGACAACAATTCCTGTGTGCACACAGACTCATGGTGTGATTCTAGGCAGAAAACGATATTTGATTGGCAATTTTAAAGCACATTTACCACTGTGGTAGAGCAAGTGATAATTACTGTAACAGCCTGACACATTTTCCTTATAGTTTAGAGAGGCAGAAAAGAGCACATGTCCTAACAGCTACATGAGACCATGAGCATGTGGAACTTGGGTGAGTGATTAGACTAGAGCAAAGGAAATGAGCCTTGGTGATGTTGAATGTGCTAGCGTTACACACTGCTATCTGAAATACCACACAGTGCTGAATAGTAAGCATGGGAATGCAGGAGAAGCAGCTGCCTGTGTGCTAAGAGTGTGTTTCTGGAGACTGTGTATTGTCAGGTGCAAGAGAGATCTGCATGGACGCTTACACAACTGCATGAAGACTGCAGAGATGTATGTAAGATCACCTGTGGTAAGGGTTAATTGGAGTTTTGAACATGTAGGAACTACCTCACCCATTGCAGGAGTGGAAGGAAAATCTACCCTGTTGTTTTCAAATGTGTTACCATTTGCCTCTCATCTGTGAGATAGTGATTTGTGCTGAATGTTAACCATCACAGTTCAAGAAAACAAGCTGCCCCTTTCCTGCGAGTGCAAGTCTTACAGAACAAGAGCAACACGAATTAAATCTCTGACAACAATTCCCATGTGCACACAGACTCATGGTGTGATTCTCGGCAGAAAACGATATTTGATTGGCAATTTCAAAGCACATTTACTACTATGGTACAGCAAGTGATAACTACTGTAACAGCCTGACACATTTTCCATATAGTTTAGAGAGGCAGAAAAGAGCACATGACTTAACAGCTACTTGAGACCATGAGCATGTGGAACCTGGGTGAGTGATTAGACTTGAGCAAAGGAAATGAGCCTTGGTGATGTTGAATGTGTTAGCGTTACACACTGCTATCTGAAATACCACACAGTGCTGAATAGTAAGCATGGGAATGCAGGAGAAGCAGCTGCCTGTGTGCTAAGAGTGTGTTTCTGGAGACTGTGTATTGTCAGGTGCAAGAGAGATCTGCATGGACGCTTACACAACTGCATGAAGACTGCAGAGATGTATGTAAGATCACCTGTGGTAAGGGTTAATTGGAGTTTTGAACATGTAGGAACTACCTCACCCATTGCAGGAGTGGAAGGAAAATCTACCCTGTTGTTTTCAAATGTGTTACCATTTGCCTCTCATCTGTGAGATAGTGATTTGTGCTGAATGTTAACCATCACAGTTCAAGAAAACAAGCTGCCCCTTTCCTGCGAGTGCAAGTCTTACAGAACAAGATCAACACGAATTAAATATCTGACAGCAATTCCTGTGTGCACACAGACTCATGGTGTGATTCTAGGCAGAAAACAATATTTGATTGGCAATTTCAAAGCACATTTACTACTGTGGTAGAGCAAGTGATAATTACTGTAACAGCCTGACACATTTTGCTTATAGTTTAGAGAGGCAGAATAGAGCACATGTCCTAACAGCTACTTGAGACCATGAGCATGTGGAACCTGGGTGAGTGATTAGACTAGAGCAAAGGAAATGAGCCTTAGTGATGTTGAATATGCTAGCGTTACACACTCCTATCAGAAATACCACACAGTGCTGAATAGTAAGCATGGGAATGCAGGAGAAGCAGCTGCCTGAGTGCTAAGAGTGTGTTTCTGGAGACTGTGTATTGTCAGGTGCAGGAGAGATCTGCATGGACGCTTGCACAACTGCATGAAGACTGCAGAGATGTATGTAAGATCACCTGTGGTAAGGATTAATTGGAGTTTTGAACATGTAGGAACTACCTTACCCATTGCAGGAGTGGAAGGAAAATCTACCCTGCTGTTTTCAAATGTGTTACCATTTGCCTCTCGTCTGTGAGATAGTGATTTGTGCTGAATGCTAACCATCACAGTTCAAGAAAACAAGCTGCCCCTTGCCTACGAGTGCAAGTCTTACAGAACAAGAGCAACACGAATTAAATCTCTGACAACAATTCCTGTGTGCACACAGACTCATGGTGTGATTCTAGGCAGAAAACGATATTTGATTGGCAATTTTAAAGCACATTTACCACTGTGGTAGAGCAAGTGATAATTACTGTAACAGCCTGACACATTTTCCTTATAGTTTAGAGAGGCAGAAAAGAGCACATGTCCTAACAGCTACTTGAGACCATGAGCATGTGGAACCTGGGTGAGTGATTAGACTAGAGCAAAGGAAATGAGCCTTGGTGATGTTGAATGTGTTAGCGTTACACACTGCTATCTGAAATACCACACAGTGCTGAATAGTAAGCATGGGAATGCAGGAGAAGCAGCTGCCTGTGTGCTAAGAGTGTGTTTCTGGAGACTGTGTATTGTCAGGTGCAAGAGAGATCTGCATGGACGCTTGCACAACTGCATGAAGACTGCAGAGATGTATGTAAGATCACCTGTGGTAAGGGTTAATTGGAGTTTTGAACATGTAGGAACTACCTCACCCATTGCAGGAGTGGAAGGAAAATCTACCCTGTTGTCTTCAAATGTGTTACCATTTGCCTCTCATCTGTGAGATAGTGATTTGTGCTGAATGCTAACCATCACAGTTCAAGAAAACAAGCTGCCCCTTTCCTACGAGTGCAAGTCTTACAGAACAAGAGCAACACAAATTAAATCTCTGAAAACAATTCCTGTGTGCACACAGACTCATGGTGTGATTCTAGGCAGAAAACGATATTTGATTGGCAATTTCAAAGCACATTTACTACTGTGGTAGAGCAAGTGATAATTACTGTAACAGCCTGACACATTTTGCTTATAGTTTAGAGAGGCAGAATAGAGCACATGTCCTAACAGCTACTTGAGACCATGAGCATGTGGAACCTGGGTGAGTGATTAGACTAGAGCAAAGGAAATGAGCCTTAGTGATGTTGAATGTGCTAGCGTTACACACTGCTATCTGAAATACCACACAGTGCTGAATAGTAAGTATGGGAATGCAGGAGAAGAAGCTGTCTGTGTGCTAAGAGTGTGTTTCTAGAGACTGTGTATTGTCAGGTGCAAGAGAGATCTGCATGGACGCTTGCACAACTGCATGAAGACTGCAGAGATGTATGTAAGATCACCTGTGGTAAGGGTTAATTGGAGTTTTGAACATGTAGGAACTACCTCACCCATTGCAGGAGTGGAAGGAAAATCTACCCTGTTGTCTTCAAATGTGTTACCATTTGCCTCTCATCTGTGAGATAGTGATTTGTGCTGAATGCTAACCATCACAGTTCAAGAAAACAAGCTGCCCCTTTCCTACGAGTGCAAGTCTTACAGAACAAGAGCAACACAAATTAAATCTCTGAAAACAATTCCTGTGTGCACACAGACTCATGGTGTGATTCTAGGCAGAAAACGATATTTGATTGGCAATTTCAAAGCACATTTACTACTGTGGTAGAGCAAGTGATAATTACTGTAACAGCCTGACACATTTTGCTTATAGTTTAGAGAGGCAGAATAGAGCACATGTCCTAACAGCTACTTGAGACCATGAGCATGTGGAACCTGGGTGAGTGATTAGACTAGAGCAAAGGAAATGAGCCTTAGTGATGTTGAATGTGCTAGCGTTACACACTGCTATCAGAAATACCACACAGTGCTGAATAGTAAGCATGGGAATGCAGGAGAAGCAGCTGCCTGTGTGCTAAGAGTGTGTTTCTGGAGCCTGTTTATTGTCAGGTGCAAGAGAGATCTGCATGGACGCTTGCACAACTGCATGAAGACTGCAGAGATGTATGTAAGATCACCTGTGGTAAGGATTAATTGGAGTTTTGAACATGTAGGAACTACCTTACCCATTGCAGGAGTGGAAGGAAAATCTACCCTGCTGTTTTCAAATGTGTTACCATTTGCCTCTCATCTGTGAGATAGTGATTTGTGCTGAATGTTAACCATCACAGTTCAAGAAAACAAGCTGCCCCTTTCCTGCGAGTGCAAGTCTTACAGAACTAGAGCAACACAAATTAAATATCTGACAGCAATTCCTGTGTGCACACAGACTCATGGTGTGATTCTAGGCAGAAAACAATATTTGATTGGCAATTTCAAAGCACATTTACTACTGTGGTAGAGCAAGTGATAATTACTGTAACAGCCTGACACATTTTGCTTATAGTTTAGAGAGGCAGAAAAGAGCACATGTCCTAACAGCTACTTGAGACCATAAGCATGTGGAACCTGGGTGAGTGATTAGACTAGAGCAAAGGAAATGAGCCTTAGTGATGTTGAATGTGCTAGCGTTACACACTGCTATCTGAAATACCACACAGTGCTGAATAGTAAGCATGGGAATGCAGGAGAAGCAGCTGCCTGTGTGCTAAGAGTGTGTTTCTGGAGACTGTGTATTGTCAGGTGCAAGAGAGATCTGCATGGACGCTTACACAACTGCATGAAGACTGCAGAGATGTATGTAAGATCACCTGTGGTAAGGGTTAATTGGAGTTTTGAACATGTAGGAACTACCTCACCCATTGCAGGAGTGGAAGGAAAATCTACCCTGTTGTTTTCAAATGTGTTACCATTTGCCTCTCATCTGTGAGATAGTGATTTGTGCTGAATGTTAACCATCACAGTTCAAGAAAACAAGCTGCCCCTTTCCTGCGAGTGCAAGTCTTACAGAACAAGAGCAACACAAATTAAATATCTGACAGCAATTCCTGTGTGCACACAGACTCATGGTGTGATTCTAGGCAGAAAACAATATTTGATTGGCAATTTCAAAGCACATTTACTACTGTGGTAGAGCAAGTGATAATTACTGTAACAGCCTGACACATTTTGCTTATAGTTTAGAGAGGCAGAAAAGAGCACATGTCCTAACAGCTACTTGAGACCATAAGCATGTGGAACCTGGGTGAGTGATTAGACTAGAGCAAAGGAAATGAGCCTTAGTGATGTTGAATGTGCTAGCGTTACACACTGCTATCTAAAATACCACACAGTGCTGAATAGTAAGCATGGGAATGCAGGAGAAGCAGCTGCCTGTGTCCTAAGAGTGTGTTTCTGGAGACTGTGTAATGTCAGGTGCAAGAGAGATCTGCATGGACGCTTGCACAACTGCATGAAGACTGCAGAGATGTATGTAAGATCACCTGTGGTAAGGGTTAATTGGAGTTTTGAACATGTAGGAACTACCTCACCCATTGCAGGAGTGGAAGGAAAATCTACCCTGTTGTTTTCAAATGTGTTACCATTTGCCTCTCATCTGTGAGATAGTGATTTGTGCTGAATGCTAACCATCACAGTTCAAGAAAACAAGCTGCCCCTTTCCTACGAGTGCAAGTCTTACAGAACAAGAGCAACACAAATTAAATCTCTGACAACAATTCCTGTGTGCACACAGACTCATGGTGTGATTCTAGGCAGAAAACGATATTTGATTGGCAATTTCAAAGCACATTTACCACTTTGGTAGAGCAAGTGATAATTACTGTAACAGCCTGACACATTTTCCTTATAGTTTAGAGAGGCAGAAAAGAGCACATGTCCTAACAGCTACATGAGACCATGAGCATGTGGAACTTGGGTGAGTGATTAGACTAGAGCAAAGGAAATGAGCCTTGGTGATGTTGAATGTGCTAGCGTTACACACTGCTATCTGAAATACCACACAGTGCTGAATAGTAAGCATGGGAATGCAGGAGAAGCAGCTGCCTGTGTGCTAAGAGTGTGTTTCTGGAGACTGTGTATTGTCAGGTGCAAGAGAGATCTGCATGGACGCTTACACAACTGCATGAAGACTGCAGAGATGTATGTAAGATCACCTGTGGTAAGGGTTAATTGGAGTTTTGAACATGTAGGAACTACCTCACCCATTGCAGGAGTGGAAGGAAAATCTACCCTGTTGTTTTCAAATGTGTTACCATTTGCCTCTCATCTGTGAGATAGTGATTTGTGCTGAATGTTAACCATCACAGTTCAAGAAAACAAGCTGCCCCTTTCCTGCGAGTGCAAGTCTTACAGAACAAGAGCAACACGAATTAAATCTCTGACAACAATTCCCGTGTGCACACAGACTCATGGTGTGATTCTCGGCAGAAAACGATATTTGATTGGCAATTTCAAAGCACATTTACTACTATGGTACAGCAAGTGATAACTACTGTAACAGCCTGACACATTTTCCATATAGTTTAGAGAGGCAGAAAAGAGCACATGACTTAACAGCTACTTGAGACCATGAGCATGTGGAACCTGGGTGAGTGATTAGACTTGAGCAAAGGAAATGAGCCTTGGTGATGTTGAATGTGTTAGCGTTACACACTGCTATCTGAAATACCACACAGTGCTGAATAGTAAGCATGGGAATGCAGGAGAAGCAGCTGCCTGTGTGCTAAGAGTGTGTTTCTGGAGACTGTGTATTGTCAGGTGCAAGAGAGATCTGCATGGACGCTTACACAACTGCATGAAGACTGCAGAGATGTATGTAAGATCACCTGTGGTAAGGGTTAATTGGAGTTTTGAACATGTAGGAACTACCTCACCCATTGCAGGAGTGGAAGGAAAATCTACCCTGTTGTTTTCAAATGTGTTACCATTTGCCTCTCATCTGTGAGATAGTGATTTGTGCTGAATGTTAACCATCACAGTTCAAGAAAACAAGCTGCCCCTTTCCTGCGAGTGCAAGTCTTACAGAACAAGATCAACACGAATTAAATATCTGACAGCAATTCCTGTGTGCACACAGACTCATGGTGTGATTCTAGGCAGAAAACGATATTTGATTGGCAATTTCAAAGCACATTTACTACTGTGGTAGAGCAAGTGATAATTACTGTAACAGCCTGACACATTTTGCTTATAGTTTAGAGAGGCAGAATAGAGCACATGTCCTAACAGCTACTTGAGACCATGAGCATGTGGAACCTGGGTGAGTGATTAGACTAGAGCAAAGGAAATGAGCCTTAGTGATGTTGAATATGCTAGCGTTACACACTCCTATCAGAAATACCACACAGTGCTGAATAGTAAGCATGGGAATGCAGGAGAAGCAGCTGCCTGAGTGCTAAGAGTGTGTTTCTGGAGACTGTGTATTGTCAGGTGCAGGAGAGATCTGCATGGACGCTTGCACAACTGCATGAAGACTGCAGAGATGTATGTAAGATCACCTGTGGTAAGGATTAATTGGAGTTTTGAACATGTAGGAACTACCTTACCCATTGCAGGAGTGGAAGGAAAATCTACCCTGCTGTTTTCAAATGTGTTACCATTTGCCTCTCGTCTGTGAGATAGTGATTTGTGCTGAATGCTAACCATCACAGTTCAAGAAAACAAGCTGCCCCTTGCCTACGAGTGCAAGTCTTACAGAACAAGAGCAACACGAATTAAATCTCTGACAACAATTCCTGTGTGCACACAGACTCATGGTGTGATTCTAGGCAGAAAACGATATTTGATTGGCAATTTTAAAGCACATTTACCACTGTGGTAGAGCAAGTGATAATTACTGTAACAGCCTGACACATTTTCCTTATAGTTTAGAGAGGCAGAAAAGAGCACATGTCCTAACAGCTACTTGAGACCATGAGCATGTGGAACCTGGGTGAGTGATTAGACTAGAGCAAAGGAAATGAGCCTTGGTGATGTTGAATGTGTTAGCGTTACACACTGCTATCTGAAATACCACACAGTGCTGAATAGTAAGCATGGGAATGCAGGAGAAGCAGCTGCCTGTGTGCTAAGAGTGTGTTTCTGGAGACTGTGTATTGTCAGGTGCAAGAGAGATCTGCATGGACGCTTACACAACTGCATGAAGACTGCAGAGATGTTTGTAAGATCACCTGTGGTAAGGGTTAATTGGAGTTTTGAACATGTAGGATCTACCTCACCCATTGCAGGAGTGGAAGGAAAATCTACCCTGTTGTTTTCAAATGTGTTACCATTTGCCTCTCATCTGTGAGATAGTGATTTGTGCTGAATGCTAACCATCACAGTTCAAGAAAACAAGCTGCCCCTTTCCTACGAGTGCAAGTCTTACAGAACAAGAGCAACACAAATTAAATCTCTGACAACAATTCCTGTGTGCACACAGACTCATGGTGTGATTCTCGGCAGAAAACGGTATTTGATTGGCAATTTCAAAGCACATTTACTACTGTGGTAGAGCAAGTGATAGTTACTGTAACAGCCTGACACATTTTGCTTATAGTTTAGAGAGGCAGAAAAGAGCACATGTCCTAACAGCTACTTGAGACCATGAGCATGTGGAACCTGGGTGAGTGATTAGACAAGAGCAAAGGAAATGAGCCTTGGTGATGTTGAATGTGTTAGCATTGCACACTTCTATCTGAAATACCACACAGTGCTGAATAGTAAGTATGGGAATGCAGGAGAAGAAGCTGTCTGTGTGCTAAGAGTGTGTTTCTAGAGACTGTGTATTGTCAGGTGCAAGAGAGATCTGCATGGACGCTTGCACAACTGCATGAAGACTGCAGAGATGTATGTAAGATCACCTGTGGTAAGGGTTAATTGGAGTTTTGAACATGTAGGAACTACCTCACCCATTGCAGGAGTGGAAGGAAAATCTACCCTGTTGTCTTCAAATGTGTTACCATTTGCCTCTCATCTGTGAGATAGTGATTTGTGCTGAATGCTAACCATCACAGTTCAAGAAAACAAGCTGCCCCTTTCCTACGAGTGCAAGTCTTACAGAACAAGAGCAACACAAATTAAATCTCTGAAAACAATTCCTGTGTGCACACAGACTCATGGTGTGATTCTAGGCAGAAAACGATATTTGATTGGCAATTTCAAAGCACATTTACTACTGTGGTAGAGCAAGTGATAATTACTGTAACAGCCTGACACATTTTGCTTATAGTTTAGAGAGGCAGAATAGAGCACATGTCCTAACAGCTACTTGAGACCATGAGCATGTGGAACCTGGGTGAGTGATTAGACTAGAGCAAAGGAAATGAGCCTTAGTGATGTTGAATGTGCTAGCGTTACACACTGCTATCAGAAATACCACACAGTGCTGAATAGTAAGCATGGGAATGCAGGAGAAGCAGCTGCCTGTGTGCTAAGAGTGTGTTTCTGGAGCCTGTTTATTGTCAGGTGCAAGAGAGATCTGCATGGACGCTTGCACAACTGCATGAAGACTGCAGAGATGTATGTAAGATCACCTGTGGTAAGGATTAATTGGAGTTTTGAACATGTAGGAACTACCTTACCCATTGCAGGAGTGGAAGGAAAATCTACCCTGCTGTTTTCAAATGTGTTACCATTTGCCTCTCATCTGTGAGATAGTGATTTGTGCTGAATGCTAACCATCACAGTTCAAGAAAACAAGCTGCCCCATGCCTACGAGTGCAAGTCTTACAGAACAAGAGCAACACAAATTAAATCTCTGACAACAATTCCTGTGTGCACACAGACTCATGGTGTGATTCTAGGCAGAAAACGATATTTGATTGGCAATTTTAAAGCACATTTACCACTGTGGTAGAGCAAGTGATAATTACTGTAACAGCCTGACACATTTTCCTTATAGTTTAGAGAGGCAGAAAAGAGCACATGTCCTAACAGCTACTTGAGACCATGAGCATGTGGAGCCTGGGTGAGTGATTAGACAAGAGCAAAGGAAATGAGCCTTGGTGATGTTGAATGTGTTAGCATTGCACACTTCTATCTGAAATACCACACAGTGCTGAATAGTAAGTATGGGAATGCAGGAGAAGCAGCTGTCTGTGTGCTAAGAGTGTGTTTCTAGAGACTGTGTATTGTCAGGTGCAAGAGAGATCTGCATGGACGCTTGCACAACTGCATGAAGACTGCAGAGATGTATGTAAGATCACCTATGGTAAGGGTTAATTGGAGTTTTGAACATGTAGGAACTACCTCACCCATTGCAGGAGTGGAAGGAAAATGTACCCTGTTGTTTTCAAATGTGTTACCATTTGCCTCTCATCTGTGAGATAGTGATTTGTGCTGAATGCTAACCATCACAGTTCAAGAAAACAAGCTGCCCCTTTCCTACGAGTGCAAGTCTTACAGAACAAGAGCAACACAAATTAAATCTCTGACAACAATTCCTGTGTGCACACAGACTCATGGTGTGATTCTAGGCAGAAAACGATATTTGATTGTCAATTTTAAAGCACATTTACCACTGTGGTAGAGCAAGTGATAATTACTGTAACAGCCTGACACATTTTCCTTATAGTTTAGAGAGGCAGAAAAGAGCACATGTCCTAACAGCTACTTGAGACCATGAGCATGTGGAACCTGGGTGAGTGATTAGACTAGAGCAAAGGAAATGAGCCTTGGTGATGTTGAATGTGCTAGCGTTACACACTGCTATCAGAAATACCACACAGTGCTGAATAGTAAGCATGGGAATGCAGGAGAAGCAGCTGCCTGTGTGCTAAGAGTGTGTTTCTGGAGCCTGTTTATTGTCAGGTGCAAGAGAGATCTGCATGGACGCTTGCACAACTGCATGAAGACTGCAGAGATGTATGTAAGATCACCTGTGGTAAGGATTAATTGGAGTTTTGAACATGTAGGAACTACCTTACCCATTGCAGGAGTGGAAGGAAAATCTACCCTGCTGTTTTCAAATGTGTTACCATTTGCCTCTCATCTGTGAGATAGTGATTTGTGCTGAATGCTAACCATCACAGTTCAAGAAAACAAGCTGCCCCATGCCTACGAGTGCAAGTCTTACAGAACAAGAGCAACACAAATTAAATCTCTGACAACAATTCCTGTGTGCACACAGACTCATGGTGTGATTCTAGGCAGAAAACGATATTTGATTGGCAATTTTAAAGCACATTTACCAATGTGGTAGAGCAAGTGATAATTACTGTAACAGCCTGACACATTTTCCTTATAGTTTAGAGAGGCAGAAAAGAGCACATGTCCTAACAGCTACTTGAGACCATGAGCATGTGGAACCTGGGTGAGTGATTAGACAAGAGCAAAGGAAATGAGCCTTGGTGATGTTGAATGTGTTAGCATTGCACACTTCTATCTGAAATACCACACAGTGCTGAATAGTAAGTATGGGAATGCAGGAGAAGCAGCTGTCTGTGTGCTAAGAGTGTGTTTCTAGAGACTGTGTATTGTCAGGTGCAAGAGAGATCTGCATGGACGCTTGCACAACTGCATGAAGACTGCAGAGATGTATGTAAGATCACCTATGGTAAGGGTTAATTGGAGTTTGAACATGTAGGAACTACCTCACCCATTGCAGGAGTGGAAGGAAAATGTACCCTGTTGTTTTCAAATGTGTTACCATTTGCCTCTCATCTGTGAGATAGTGATTTGTGCTGAATGCTAACCATCACAGTTCAAGAAAACAAGCTGCCCCTTTCCTACGAGTGCAAGTCTTACAGAACAAGAGCAACACAAATTAAATCTCTGACAACAATTCCTGTGTGCACACAGACTCATGGTGTGATTCTAGGCAGAAAACGATATTTGATTGTCAATTTTAAAGCACATTTACCACTGTGGTAGAGCAAGTGATAATTACTGTAACAGCCTGACACATTTTCCTTATAGTTTAGAGAGGCAGAAAAGAGCACATGTCCTAACAGCTACTTGAGACCATGAGCATGTGGAACCTGGGTGAGTGATTAGACTAGAGCAAAGGAAATGAGCCTTGGTGATATTGAATGTGTTAGCGTTACACACTGCTATCTGAAATACCACACAGTGCTGAATAGTAAGCATGGGAATGCAGGAGAAGCAGCTGCCTGTGTGCTAAGAGTGTGTTTCTGGAGACAGTGTATTGTCAGGTGCAAGAGAGATCTGCATGGACGCTTACACAACTGCATGAAGACTGCAGAGATGTATGTAAGATCACCTGTGGTAAGGGTTAATTGGAGTTTTGAACATGTAGGAACTACCTCACCCATTGCAGGAGTGGAAGGAAAATCTACCCTGTTGTTTTCAAATGTGTTACCATTTGCCTCTCATCTGTGAGATAGCAATTTGTGCTGAATGTTAACCATCACAGTTCAAGAAAACAAGCTGCCCCTTTCCTGCGAGTGCAAGTCTTACAGAACAAGAGCAACACAAATTAAATATCTGACAACAATTCCTGTGTGCACACAGACTCATGGTGTGATTCTAGGCAGAAAACGATATTTGATTGGCAATTTCAAAGCACATTTACCACTTTGGTAGAGCAAGTGATAATTACTGTAACAGCCTGACACATTTTCCTTATAGTTTAGAGAGGCAGAAAAGAGCACATGTCCTAACAGCTACTTGAGACCATGAGCATGTGGAACCTGGGTGAGTGATTAGACTAGAGCAAAGGAAATGAGCCTTAGTGATGTTGAATGTGCTAGCGTTACACACTGCTATCAGAAATACCACACAGTGCTGAATAGTAAGCATGGGAATGCAGGAGAAGCAGCTACCTGTGTGCTAAGAGTGTGTTTCTGGAGACTGTGTATTGTCAGGTGCAAGAGAGATCTGCATGGACGCTTGCACAACTGCATGAAGACTGCAGAGATGTATGTAAGATCAACTGTGGTAAGGATTAATTGGAGTTTTGAACATGTAGGAACTACCTTACCCATTGCAGGAGTGGAAGGAAAATCTACCCTGCTGTTTTCAAATGTGTTACCATTTGCCTCTCATCTGTGAGATAGTGATTTGTGCTGAATGCTAACCATCACAGTTCAAGAAAACGAGCTGCCCCTTGCCTACGAGTGCAAGTCTTACAGAACAAGAGCAACACGAATTAAATCTCTGACAACAATTCCTGTGTGCACACAGACTCATGGTGTGATTCTAGGCAGAAAACGATATTTGATTGGCAATTTTAAAGCACATTTACCACTGTGGTAGAGCAAGTGATAATTACTGTAACAGCCTGATACATTTTCCTTATAGTTTAGAGAGGCAGAAAAGAGCACATGTCCTAACAGCTACTTGAGACCATGAGCATGTGGAACCTGGGTGAGTGATTAGACTAGAGCAAAGGAAATGAGCCTTGGTGATGTTGAATGTGTTAGCGTTACACACTGCTTTCTGAAATACCACACAGTGCTGAATAGTAAGCATGGGAATGCAGGAGAAGCAGCTGCCTGTGTGCTAAGAGTGTGTTTCTGGAGACTGTGTATTGTCAGGTGCAAGAGAGATCTGCATGGACGCTTACACAACTGCATGAAGACTGCAGAGATGTATGTAAGATCACCTGTGGTAAGGGTTAATTGGAGTTTTGAACATGTAGGAACTACCTCACCCATTGCAGGAGTGGAAGGAAAATCTACCCTGTTGTCAAATGTGTTACCATTTGCCTCTCATCTGTGAGATAGTGATTTGTGCTGAATGCTAACCATCACAGTTCAAGAAAACAAGCTGCCCCTTTCCTACGAGTGCAAGTCTTACAGAACAAGAGCAACACAAATTAAATCTCTGACAACAATTCCTGTGTGCAAACAGACTCATGGTGTGATTCTCGGCAGAAAACGATATTTGATTGGCAATTTCAAAGCACATTTACTACTGTGGTAGAGCAAGTGATAATTACTGTAACAGCCTGACACATTTTGCTTATAGTTTAGAGAGGCAGAAAAGAGCACATGTCCTAACAGCTACTTAAGACCATGAGCATGTGGAACCTGGGTGAGTGATTAGACTAGAGCAAAGGAAATGAGCCTTAGTGATGTTGAATGTGCTAGCGTTACACACTGCTATCAGAAATACCACACAGTGCTGAATAGTAAGCATGGGAATGCAGGAGAAGCAGCTGCCTGTGTGCTAAGAGTGTGTTTCTAGAGACTGTGTATTGTCAGGTGCAAGAGAGATCTGCATGGACGCTTACACAACTGCATGAAGACTGCAGAGAAGAATGTAAGATCACCTGTGGTAAGGGTTAATTGGAGTTTTGAACATGTAGAACCTACCTCACCCATTGCAAGAGTGGAAGGAAAATCTACCCTGTTGTTTTCAAATGTGTTACCATTTGCCTCTCATCTGTGAGATAGTGATTTGTGCTGATCGCTAACCATCACAGTTCAAGAAAACAAACTGCCCCTTTCCTACGAGTGCAAGTCTTACAGATCAAGAGCAACACGAATTAAATCTCTGACAACAATTCCCGTGTGCACACAGACTCATGGTGTGATTCTCGGCAGAAAACGATATTTGATTGGCAATTTCAAAGCACATTTACTACTATGGTAGAGCAAGTGATAACTACTGTAACAGCCTGACACATTTTCCTTATAGTTTAGAGAGGCAGAAAAGAGCACATGTCCTAACAGCTACTTGAGACCATGAGCATGTGGAACCTGGGTGAGTGATTAGACTTGAGCAAAGGAAATGAGCCTTGGTGATGTTGAATGTGTTAGCGTTACACACTGCTATCTGAAATACCACACAGTGCTGAATAGTAAGCATGGGAATGCAGGAGAAGCAGCTGCCTGTGTGCTAAGAGTGTGTTTCTGGAGACTGTGTATTGTCAGGTGCAAGAGAGATCTGCATGGACGCTTACACAACTGCATGAAGACTGCAGAGATGTATGTAAGATCACCTGTGGTAAGGGTTAATTGGAGTTTTGAACATGTAGGAACTACCACACCCATCGCAAGAGTGGAAGGAAAATCTACCCTGTTGTTTTCAAATGTGTTACCATTTGCCTCCCATCTGTGAGATAGTGATTTGTGCTGAATGCTAACCATCACAGTTCAAGAAAACAAGCTGCCCCTTTCCTACGAGTGCAAGTCTTACAGAACAAGAGCAACACGAATTAAATCTCTGACAACAATTCCTGTGTGCACATAGACTCATGGTGTGATACTCGGCAGAAAACGATATTTGATTGGCAATTTCAAAGCACATTTACTACTATGGTAGAGCAAGTGATAATTACTGTAACAGCCTGACACATTTTCCTTATAGTTTAGAGAGGCAGAAAAGAGCACTTGTCCTAACAGCTACTTGAGACCATGAGCATGTGGAACCTGGGTGAGTGATTAGACTAGAGCAAAGGAAATGAGCCTTGGTGATGTTGATTGTGTTAGCGTTACACACTGCTATCTGAAATACCACACAGTGCTGAATAGTAAGCATGGGAATGCAGGAGAAGCAGCTGCCTGTGTGCTAAGAGTGTGTTTCTGGAGACTGTGTATTGTCAGGTGCAAGAGAGATCTGCATGGACGCTTACACAACTGCATGAAGACTGCAGAGATGTATGTAAGATCACCTGTGGTAAGGGTTAATTGGAGTTTTGAACATGTAGGAACTACCTCACCCATTGCAGGAGTGGAAGGAAAATCTACCCTGTTGTTTTCAAATGTGTTACCATTTGCCTCTCATCTGTGAGATAGTGATTTGTGCTGAATGTTAACCATCACAGTTCAAGAAAACAAGCTGCCCTTTCCTGCGAGTGCAAGTCTTACAGAACTAGAGCAACACAAATTAAATATCTGACAGCAATTCCTGTGTGCACACAGACTCATGGTGTGATTCTAGGCAGAAAACAATATTTGATTGGCAATTTCAAAGCACATTTACTACTGTGGTAGAGCAAGTGATAATTACTGTAACAGCCTGACACATTTTGCTTATAGTTTAGAGAGGCAGAAAAGAGCACATGTCCTAACAGCTACTTGAGACCATAAGCATGTGGAACCTGGGTGAGTGATTAGACTAGAGCAAAGGAAATGAGCCTTAGTGATGTTGAATGGGCTAGCGTTACACACTGCTATCTGAAATACCACACAGTGCTGAATAGTAAGCATGGGAATGCAGGAGAAGCAGCTGCCTGTGTGCTAAGAGTGTGTTTCTGGAGACTGTGTAATGTCAGGTGCAAGAGAGATCTGCATGGACGCTTGCACAACTGCATGAAGACTGCAGAGATGTATGTAAGATCACCTGTGGTAAGGGTTAATTGGAGTTTTGAACATGTAGGAACTACCTCACCCATTGCAGGAGTGGAAGGAAAATCTACCCTGTTGTTTTCAAATGTGTTACCATTTGCCTCTCATCTGTGAGATAGTGATTTGTGCTGAATGCTAACCATCACAGTTCAAGAAAACAAGCAGCCCCTTTCCTACGAGTGCAAGTCTTACAGAACAAGAGCAACACAAATTAAATCTCTGACAACAATTCCTGTGTGCACACAGACGCATGGTGTGATTCTAGGCAGAAAACGATATTTGATTGGCAATTTCAAAGCACATTTACCACTTTGGTAGAGCAAGTGATAATTACTGTAACAGCCTGACACATTTTCCTTATAGTTTAGAGAGGCAGAAAAGAGCACATGTCCTAACAGCTACATGAGACCATGAGCATGTGGAACTTGGGTGAGTGATTAGACTAGAGCAAAGGAAATGAGCCTTGGTGATGTTGAATGTGCTAGCGTTACACACTGCTATCTGAAATACCACACAGTGCTGAATAGTAAGCATGGGAATGCAGGAGAAGCAGCTGCCTGTGTGCTAAGAGTGTGTTTCTGGAGACTGTGTATTGTCAGGTGCAAGAGAGATCTGCATGGACGCTTACACAACTGCATGAAGACTGCAGAGATGTATGTAAGATCACCTGTGGTAAGGGTTAATTGGAGTTTTGAACATGTAGGAACTACCTCACCCATTGCAGGAGTGGAAGGAAAATCTACCCTGTTGTTTTCAAATGTGTTACCATTTGCCTCTCATCTGTGAGATAGTGATTTGTGCTGAATGTTAACCATCACAGTTCAAGAAAACAAGCTGCCCCTTTCCTGCGAGTGCAAGTCTTACAGAACAAGAGCAACACAAATTAAATCTCTGACAACAATTCCCGTGTGCACACAGACTCATGGTGTGATTCTCGGCAGAAAACGATATTTGATTGGCAATTTCAAAGCACATTTACTACTATGGTACAGCAAGTGATAACTACTGTAACAGCCTGACACATTTTCCATATAGTTTAGAGAGGCAGAAAAGAGCACATGTCCTAACAGCTACTTGAGACCATGAGCATGTGGAACCTGGGTGAGTGATTAGACTTGAGCAAAGGAAATGAGCCTTGGTGATGTTGAATGTGTTAGCGTTACACACTGCTATCTGAAATACCACACAGTGCTGAATAGTAAGCATGGGAATGCAGGAGAAGCAGCTGCCTGTGTGCTAAGAGTGTGTTTCTGGAGACTGTGTATTGTCAGGTGCAAGAGAGATCTGCATGGACGCTTACACAACTGCATGAAGACTGCAGAGATGTATGTAAGATCACCTGTGGTAAGGGTTAATTGGAGTTTTGAACATGTAGGAACTACCTCACCCATTGCAGGAGTGGAAGGAAAATCTACCCTGTTGTTTTCAAATGTGTTACCATTTGCCTCTCATCTGTGAGATAGTGATTTGTGCTGAATGTTAACCATCACAGTTCAAGAAAACAAGCTGCCCCTTTCCTGCGAGTGCAAGTCTTACAGAACAAGATCAACACGAATTAAATATCTGACAGCAATTCCTGTGTGCACACAGACTCATGGTGTGATTCTAGGCAGAAAACGATATTTGATTGGCAATTTCAAAGCACATTTACTACTGTGGTAGAGCAAGTGATAATTACTGTAACAGCCTGACACATTTTGCTTATAGTTTAGAGAGGCAGAATAGAGCACATGTCCTAACAGCTACTTGAGACCATGAGCATGTGGAACCTGGGTGAGTGATTAGACTAGAGCAAAGGAAATGAGCCTTAGTGATGTTGAATATGCTAGCGTTACACACTGCTATCAGAAATACCACACAGTGCTGAATAGTAAGCATGGGAATGCAGGAGAAGCAGCTGCCTGAGTGCTAAGAGTGTGTTTCTGGAGACTGTGTATTGTCAGGTGCAAGAGAGATCTGCATGGACGCTTGCACAACTGCATGAAGACTGCAGAGATGTATGTAAGATCACCTGTGGTAAGGATTAATTGGAGTTTTGAACATGTAGGAACTACCTTACCCATTGCAGGAGTGGAAGGAAAATCTACCCTGCTGTTTTCAACTGTGTTACCATTTGCCTCTCGTCTGTGAGATAGTGATTTGTGCTGAATGCTAACCATCACAGTTCAAGAAAACAAGCTGCCCCTTTCCTACGAGTGCAAGTCTTACAGAACAAGAGCAACACGAATTAAATCTCTGACAACAATTCCTGTGTGCACACAGACTCATGGTGTGATTCTAGGCAGAAAACGATATTTGATTGGCAATTTTAAAGCACATTTACCACTGTGGTAGAGCAAGTGATAATTACTGTAACAGCCTGACACATTTTCCTTCTAGTTTAGAGAGGCAGAAAAGAGCACATGTCCTAACAGCTACTTGAGACCATGAGCATGTGGAACCTGGGTGAGTGATTAGACTAGAGCAAAGGAAATGAGCCTTGGTGATGTTGAATGTGTTAGCGTTACACACTGCTATCTGAAATACCACACAGTGCTGAATAGTAAGCATGGGAATGCAGGAGAAGCAGCTGCCTGTGTGCTAAGAGTGTGTTTCTGGAGACTGTGTATTGTCAGGTGCAAGAGAGATCTGCATGGACGCTTACACAACTGCATGAAGACTGCAGAGATGTTTGTAAGATCACCTGTGGTAAGGGTTAATTGGAGTTTTGAACATGTAGGATCTACCTCACCCATTGCAGGAGTGGAAGGAAAATCTACCCTGTTGTTTTCAAATGTGTTACCATTTGCCTCTCATCTGTGAGATAGTGATTTGTGCTGAATGCTAACCATCACAGTTCAAGAAAACAAGCTGCCCCTTTCCTACGAGTGCAAGTCTTACAGAACAAGAGCAACACAAATTAAATCTCTGACAACAATTCCTGTGTGCACACAGACTCATGGTGTGATTCTCGGCAGAAAACGGTATTTGATTGGCAATTTCAAAGCACATTTACTACTGTGGTAGAGCAAGTGATAGTTACTGTAACAGCCTGACACATTTTGCTTATAGTTTAGAGAGGCAGAAAAGAGCGCATGTCCTAACAGCTACTTGAGACCATGAGCATGTGGAACCTGGGTGAGTGATTAGACAAGAGCAAAGGAAATGAGCCTTGGTGATGTTGAATGTGTTAGCATTGCACACTTCTATCTGAAATACCACACAGTGCTGAATAGTAAGTATGGGAATGCAGGAGAAGAAGCTGTCTGTGTGCTAAGAGTGTGTTTCTAGAGACTGTGTATTGTCAGGTGCAAGAGAGATCTGCATGGACGCTTGCACAACTGCATGAAGACTGCAGAGATGTATGTAAGATCACCTGTGGTAAGGGTTAATTGGAGTTTTGAACATGTAGGAACTACTTCACCCATTGCAGGAGTGGAAGGAAAATCTACCCTGTTGTCTTCAAATGTGTTACCATTTGCCTCTCATCTGTGAGATAGTGATTTGTGCTGAATGCTAACCATCACAGTTCAAGAAAACAAGCTGCCCCTTTCCTACGAGTGCAAGTCTTACAGAACAAGAGCAACACAAATTAAATCTCTGACAACAATTCCTGTGTGCACACAGACTCATGGTGTGATTCTAGGCAGAAAACGATATTTGATTGGCAATTTCAAAGCACATTTACTACTGTGGTAGAGCAAGTGATAATTACTGTAACAGCCTGACACATTTTGCTTATAGTTTAGAGAGGCAGAATAGAGCACATGTCCTAACAGCTACTTGAGACCATGAGCATGTGGAACCTGGGTGAGTGATTAGACTAGAGCAAAGGAAATGAGCCTTAGTGATGTTGAATGTGCTAGCGTTACACACTTCTATCAGAAATACCACACAGTGCTGAATAGTAAGCATGGGAATGCAGGAGAAGCAGCTGCCTGTGTGCTAAGAGTGTGTTTCTGGAGACTGTTTATTGTCAGGTGCAAGAGAGATCTGCATGGACGCTTGCACAACTGCATGAAGACTGCAGAGATGTATGTAAGATCACCTGTGGTAAGGATTAATTGGAGTTTTGAACATGTAGGAACTACCTTACCCATTGCAGGAGTGGAAGGAAAATCTACCCTGCTGTTTTCAAATGTGTTACCATTTGCCTCTCATCTGTGAGATAGTGATTTGTGCTGAATGCTAACCATCACAGTTCAAGAAAACAAGCTGCCCCATGCCTACGAGTGCAAGTCTTACAGAACAAGAGCAACACAAATTAAATCTCTGACAACAATTCCTGTGTGCACACAGACTCATGGTGTGATTCTAGGCAGAAAACGATATTTGATTGGCAATTTTAAAGCACATTTACCACTGTGGTAGAGCAAGTGATAATTACTGTAACAGCCTGACACATTTTCCTTATAGTTTAGAGAGGCAGAAAAGAGCACATGTCCTAACAGCTACTTGAGACCATGAGCATGTGGAACCTGGGTGAGTGATTAGACAAGAGCAAAGGAAATGAGCCTTGGTGATGTTGAATGTGTTAGCATTGCACACTTCTATCTGAAATACCACACAGTGCTGAATAGTAAGTATGGGAATGCAGGAGAAGCAGCTGTCTGTGTGCTAAGAGTGTGTTTCTAGAGACTGTGTATTGTCAGGTGCAAGAGAGATCTGCATGGACGCTTGCACAACTGCATGAAGACTGCAGAGATGTATGTAAGATCACCTATGGTAAGGGTTAATTGGAGTTTTGAACATGTAGGAACTACCTCACCCATTGCAGGAGTGGAAGGAAAATGTACCCTGTTGTTTTCAAATGTGTTACCATTTGCCTCTCATCTGTGAGATAGTGATTTGTGCTGAATGCTAACCATCACAGTTCAAGAAAACAAGCTGCCCCTTTCCTACGAGTGCAAGTCTTACAGAACAAGAGCAACACAAATTAAATCTCTGACAACAATTCCTGTGTGCACACAGACTCATGGTGTGATTCTAGGCAGAAAACGATATTTGATTGTCAATTTTAAAGCACATTTACCACTGTGGTAGAGCAAGTGATAATTACTGTAACAGCCTGACACATTTTCCTTATAGTTTAGAGAGGCAGAAAAGAGCACATGTCCTAACAGCTACTTGAGACCATGAGCATGTGGAACCTGGGTGAGTGATTAGACTAGAGCAAAGGAAATGAGCCTTGGTGATATTGAATGTGTTAGCGTTACACACTGCTATCTGAAATACCACACAGTGCTGAATAGTAAGCATGGGAATGCAGGAGAAGCAGCTGCCTGTGTGCTAAGAGTGTGTTTCTGGAGACAGTGTATTGTCAGGTGCAAGAGAGATCTGCATGGACGCTTACACAACTGCATGAAGACTGCAGAGATGTATGTAAGATCACCTGTGGTAAGGGTTAATTGGAGTTTTGAACATGTAGGAACTACCTCACCCATTGCAGGAGTGGAAGGAAAATCTACCCTGTTGTTTTCAAATGTGTTACCATTTGCCTCTCATCTGTGAGATAGCAATTTGTGCTGAATGTTAACCATCACAGTTCAAGAAAACAAGCTGCCCCTTTCCTGCGAGTGCAAGTCTTACAGAACAAGATCAACACGAATTAAATCTCTGCCAACAATTCCTGTGTGCACACAGACTCATGGTGTGATACTCGGCAGAAAACAATATTTGATTGGCAATTTCAAAGCACATTTACTACTATGGTAGAGCAAGTGATAATTACTGTAACAGCCTGACACATTTCCCTTATAGTTTAGAGAGGCAGAAAAGAGCACTTGTCCTAACAGCTACTTGAGACCATGAGCATGTGGAACCTGGGTGAGTGATTAGACTAGAGCAAAGGAAATGAGCCTTAGTGATGTTGAATGTGCTAGCGTTACACACTGCTATCAGAAATACCACACAGTGCTGAATAGTAAGCATGGGAATGCAGGAGAAGCAGCAACCTGTGTGCTAAGAGTGTGTTTCTGGAGACTGTGTATTGTCAGGTGCAAGAGAGATCTGCATGGACGCTTGCACAACTGCATGAAGACTGCAGAGATGTATGTAAGATCACCTGTGGTAAGGGTTAATTGGAGTTTTGAACATGTAGGAACTACCTCACCCATTGCAGGAGTGGAAGGAAAATCTACCCTGTTGTCAAATGTGTTACCATTTGCCTCTCATCTGTGAGATAGTGATTTGTGCTGAATGCTAACCATCACAGTTCAAGAAAACAAGCTGCCCCTTTCCTACGAGTGCAAGTCTTACAGAACAAGAGCAACACAAATTAAATCTCTGACAACAATTCCTGTGTGCAAACAGACTCATGGTGTGATTCTCGGCAGAAAACGATATTTGATTGGCAATTTCAAAGCACATTTACTACTGTGGTAGAGCAAGTGATAATTACTGTAACAGCCTGACACATTTTGCTTATAGTTTAGAGAGGCAGAAAAGAGCACATGTCCTAACAGCTACTTAAGACCATGAGCATGTGGAACCTGGGTGAGTGATTAGACTAGAGCAAAGGAAATGAGCCTTAGTGATGTTGAATGTGCTAGCGTTACACACTGCTATCAGAAATACCACACAGTGCTGAATAGTAAGCATGGGAATGCAGGAGAAGCAGCTGCCTGTGTGCTAAGAGTGTGTTTCTGGAGACTGTGTATTGTCAGGTGCAAGAGAGATCTGCATGGACGCTTACACAACTGCATGAAGACTGCAGAGATGTATGTAAGATCACCTGTGGTAAGGGTTAATTGGAGTTTTGAACATGTAGGAACTACCACACCCATCGCAAGAGTGGAAGGAAAATCTACCCTGTTGTTTTCAAATGTGTTACCATTTGCCTCCCATCTGTGAGATAGTGATTTGTGCTGAATGCTAACCATCACAGTTCAAGAAAACAAGCTGCCCCTTTCCAACGAGTGCAAGTCTTACAGAACAAGAGCAACACGAATTAAATCTCTGACAACAATTCCTGTGTGCACACAGACTCATGGTGTGATACTCGGCAGAAAACGATCTTTGATTGGCAATTTCAAAGCACATTTACTACTATGGTAGAGCAAGTGATAATTACTGTAACAGCCTGACACATTTTCCTTATAGTTTAGAGAGGCAGAAAAGAGCACTTGTCCTAACAGCTACTTGAGACCATGAGCATGTGGAACCTGGGTGAGTGATTAGACTAGAGCAAAGGAAATGAGCCTTGGTGATGTTGATTGTGTTAGCGTTACACACTGCTATCTGAAATACCACACAGTGCTGAATAGTAAGCATGGGAATGCAGGAGAAGCAGCTGCCTGTGTGCTAAGAGTGTGTTTCTGGAGACTGTGTATTGTCAGGTGCAAGAGAGATCTGCATGGACGCTTACACAACTGCATGAAGACTGCAGAGATGTATGTAAGATCACCTGTGGTAAGGGTTAATTGGAGTTTTGAACATGTAGGAACTACCTCACCCATTGCAGGAGTGGAAGGAAAATCTACCCTGTTGTTTTCAAATGTGTTACCATTTGCCTCTCATCTGTGAGATAGTGATTTGTGCTGAATGTTAACCATCACAGTTCAAGAAAACAAGCTGCCCTTTCCTGCGAGTGCAAGTCTTACAGAACTAGAGCAACACAAATTAAATATCTGACAGCAATTCCTGTGTGCACACAGACTCATGGTGTGATTCTAGGCAGAAAACAATATTTGATTGGCAATTTCAAAGCACATTTACTACTGTGGTAGAGCAAGTGATAATTACTGTAACAGCCTGACACATTTTGCTTATAGTTTAGAGAGGCAGAAAAGAGCACATGTCCTAACAGCTACTTGAGACCATGAGCATGTGGAACCTGGGTGAGTGATTAGACTAGAGCAAAGGAAATGAGCCTTAGTGATGTTGAATGTGCTAGCGTTACACACTGCTATCAGAAATACCACACAGTGCTGAATAGTAAGCATGGGAATGCAGGAGAAGCAGCTACCTGTGTGCTAAGAGTGTGTTTCTGGAGACTGTGTATTGTCAGGTGCAAGAGAGATCTGCATGGACGCTTGCACAACTGCATGAAGACTGCAGAGATGTATGTAAGATCACCTGTGGTAAGGGTTAATTGGAGTTTTGAACATGTAGGAACTACCTCACCCATTGCAGGAGTGGAAGGAAAATCTACCCTGTTGTCAAATGTGTTACCATTTGCCTCTCATCTGTGAGATAGTGATTTGTGCTGAATGCTAACCATCACAGTTCAAGAAAACAAGCTGCCCCTTTCCTACGAGTGCAAGTCTTACAGAACAAGAGCAACACAAATTAAATCTCTGACAACAATTCCTGTGTGCAAACAGACTCATGGTGTGATTCTCGGCAGAAAACGATATTTGATTGGCAATTTCAAAGCACATTTACTACTGTGGTAGAGCAAGTGATAATTACTGTAACAGCCTGACACATTTTGCTTATAGTTTAGAGAGGCAGAAAAGAGCACATGTCCTAACAGCTACTTAAGACCATGAGCATGTGGAACCTGGGTGAGTGATTAGACTAGAGCAAAGGAAATGAGCCTTAGTGATGTTGAATGTGCTAGCGTTACACACTGCTATCAGAAATACCACACAGTGCTGAATAGTAAGCATGGGAATGCAGGAGAAGCAGCTGCCTGTGTGCTAAGAGTGTGTTTCTGGAGACTGTGTATTGTCAGGTGCAAGAGAGATCTGCATGGACGCTTACACAACTGCATGAAGACTGCAGAGATGTATGTAAGATCACCTGTGGTAAGGGTTAATTGGAGTTTTGAACATGTAGGAACTACCACACCCATCGCAAGAGTGGAAGGAAAATCTACCCTGTTGTTTTCAAATGTGTTACCATTTGCCTCCCATCTGTGAGATAGTGATTTTTGCTGAATGCTAACCATCACAGTTCAAGAAAACAAGCTGCCCCTTTCCTACGAGTGCAAGTCTTACAGAACAAGAGCAACACAAATTAAATCTCTGACAACAATTCCTGTGTGCACACAGACTCATGGTGTGATACTCGGCAGAAAACGATATTTGATTGGCAATTTCAAAGCACATTTACTACTATGGTAGAGCAAGTGATAATTACTGTAACAGCCTGACACATTTTCCTTATAGTTTAGAGAGGCAGAAAAGAGCACTTGTCCTAACAGCTACTTGAGACCATGAGCATGTGGAACCTGGGTGAGTGATTAGACTAGAGCAAAGGAAATGAGCCTTGGTGATGTTGATTGTGTTAGCGTTACACACTGCTATCTGAAATACCACACAGTGCTGAATAGTAAGCATGGGAATGCAGGAGAAGCAGCTGCCTGTGTGCTAAGAGTGTGTTTCTGGAGACTGTGTATTGTCAGGTGCAAGAGAGATCTGCATGGACGCTTACACAACTGCATGAAGACTGCAGAGATGTATGTAAGATCACCTGTGGTAAGGGTTAATTGGAGTTTTGAACATGTAGGAACTACCTCACCCATTGCAGGAGTGGAAGGAAAATCTACCCTGTTGTTTTCAAATGTGTTACCATTTGCCTCTCATCTGTGAGATAGTGATTTGTGCTGAATGTTAACCATCACAGTTCAAGAAAACAAGCTGCCCTTTCCTGCGAGTGCAAGTCTTACAGAACTAGAGCAACACAAATTAAATATCTGACAGCAATTCCTGTGTGCACACAGACTCATGGTGTGATTCTAGGCAGAAAACAATATTTGATTGGCAATTTCAAAGCACATTTACTACTGTGGTAGAGCAAGTGATAATTACTGTAACAGCCTGACACATTTTGCTTATAGTTTAGAGAGGCAGAAAAGAGCACATGTCCTAACAGCTACTTGAGACCATAAGCATGTGGAACCTGGGTGAGTGATTAGACTAGAGCAAAGGAAATGAGCCTTAGTGATGTTGAATGTGCTAGCGTTACACACTGCTATCTGAAATACCACACAGTGCTGAATAGTAAGCATGGGAATGCAGGAGAAGCAGCTGCCTGTGTGCTAAGAGTGTGTTTCTGGAGACTGTGTAATGTCAGGTGCAAGAGAGATCTGCATGGACGCTTGCACAACTGCA
The DNA here is from genome assembly GCF_964204655.1 of Triturus cristatus. Classification (NCBI taxonomy): domain Eukaryota; kingdom Metazoa; phylum Chordata; class Amphibia; order Caudata; family Salamandridae; genus Triturus; species Triturus cristatus. Next base: position 296,058,055 of record NC_140579.1, read on the forward strand.
TGAAGACTGCAGAGATGTATGTAAGATCACCTGTGGTAAGGGTTAATTGGAGTTTTGAACATGTAGGAACTACCTCACCCATTGCAGGAGTGGAAGGAAAATCTACCCTGTTGTTTTCAAATGTGTTACCATTTGCCTCTCATCTGTGAGATAGTGATTTGTGCTGAATGCTAACCATCACAGTTCAAGAAAACAAGCTGCCCCTTTCCTACGAGTGCAAGTCTTACAGAACAAGAGCAACACAAATTAAATCTCTGACAACAATTCCTGTGTGCACACAGACTCATGGTGTGATTCTAGGCAGAAAACGATATTTGATTGGCAATTTCAAAGCACATTTACCACTTTGGTAGAGCAAGTGATAATTACTGTAACAGCCTGACACATTTTCCTTATAGTTTAGAGAGGCAGAAAAGAGCACATGTCCTAACAGCTACATGAGACCATGAGCATGTGGAACTTGGGTGAGTGATTAGACTAGAGCAAAGGAAATGAGCCTTGGTGATGTTGAATGTGCTAGCGTTACACACTGCTATCTGAAATACCACACAGTGCTGAATAGTAAGCATGGGAATGCAGGAGAAGCAGCTGCCTGTGTGCTAAGAGTGTGTTTCTGGAGACTGTGTATTGTCAGGTGCAAGAGAGATCTGCATGGACGCTTACACAACTGCATGAAGACTGCAGAGATGTATGTAAGATCACCTGTGGTAAGGGTTAATTGGAGTTTTGAACATGTAGGAACTACCTCACCCATTGCAGGAGTGGAAGGAAAATCTACCCTGTTGTTTTCAAACGTGTTACCATTTGCCTCTCATCTGTGAGATAGTGATTTGTGCTGAATGTTAACCATCACAGTTCAAGAAAACAAGCTGCCCCTTTCCTGCGAGTGCAAGTCTTACAGAACAAGAGCAACACAAATTAAATCTCTGACAACAATTCCCGTGTGCACACAGACTCATGGTGTGATTCTCGGCAGAAAACGATATTTGATTGGCAATTTCAAAGCACATTTACTACTATGGTACAGCAAGTGATAACTACTGTAACAGCCTGACACATTTTCCATATAGTTTAGAGAGGCAGAAAAGAGCACATGTCCTAACAGCTACTTGAGACCATGAGCATGTGGAACCTGGGTGAGTGATTAGACTTGAGCAAAGGAAATGAGCCTTGGTGATGTTGAATGTGTTAGCGTTACACACTGCTATCTGAAATACCACACAGTGCTGAATAGTAAGCATGGGAATGCAGGAGAAGCAGCTGCCTGTGTGCTAAGAGTGTGTTTCTGGAGACTGTGTATTGTCAGGTGCAAGAGAGATCTGCATGGACGCTTACACAACTGCATGAAGACTGCAGAGATGTATGTAAGATCACCTGTGGTAAGGGTTAATTGGAGTTTTGAACATGTAGGAACTACCTCACCCATTGCAGGAGTGGAAGGAAAATCTACCCTGTTGTTTTCAAATGTGTTACCATTTGCCTCTCATCTGTGAGATAGTGATTTGTGCTGAATGTTAACCATCACAGTTCAAGAAAACAAGCTGCCCCTTTCCTGCGAGTGCAAGTCTTACAGAACAAGATCAACACGAATTAAATATCTGACAGCAATTCCTGTGTGCACACAGACTCATGGTGTGATTCTAGGCAGAAAACGATATTTGATTGGCAATTTCAAAGCACATTTACTACTGTGGTAGAGCAAGTGATAATTACTGTAACAGCCTGACACATTTTGCTTATAGTTTAGAGAGGCAGAATAGAGCACATGTCCTAACAGCTACTTGAGACCATGAGCATGTGGAACCTGGGTGAGTGATTAGACTAGAGCAAAGGAAATGAGCCTTAGTGATGTTGAATATGCTAGCGTTACACACTGCTATCAGAAATACCACACAGTGCTGAATAGTAAGCATGGGAATGCAGGAGAAGCAGCTGCCTGAGTGCTAAGAGTGTGTTTCTGGAGACTGTGTATTGTCAGGTGCAAGAGAGATCTGCATGGACGCTTGCACAACTGCATGAAGACTGCAGAGATGTATGTAAGATCACCTGTGGTAAGGATTAATTGGAGTTTTGAACATGTAGGAACTACCTTACCCATTGCAGGAGTGGAAGGAAAATCTACCCTGCTGTTTTCAAATGTGTTACCATTTGCCTCTCGTCTGTGAGATAGTGAGTTGTGCTGAATGCTAACCATCACAGTTCAAGAAAACAAGCTGCCCCTTTCCTACGAGTGCAAGTCTTACAGAACAAGAGCAACACGAATTAAATCTCTGACAACAATTCCTGTGTGCACACAGACTCATGGTGTGATTCTAGGCAGAAAACGATATTTGATTGGCAATTTTAAAGCACATTTACCACTGTGGTAGAGCAAGTGATAATTACTGTAACAGCCTGACACATTTTCCTTATAGTTTAGAGAGGCAGAAAAGAGCACATGTCCTAACAGCTATTTGAGACCATGAGCATGTGGAACCTGGGTGAGTGATTAGACTAGAGCAAAGGAAATGAGCCTTGGTGATGTTGAATGTGTTAGCGTTACACACTGCTATCTGAAATACCACACAGTGCTGAATAGTAAGCATGGGAATGCAGGAGAAGCAGCTGCCTGTGTGCTAAGAGTGTGTTTCTGGAGACTGTGTATTGTCAGGTGCAAGAGAGATCTGCATGGACGCTTACACAACTGCATGAAGACTGCAGAGATGTTTGTAAGATCACCTGTGGTAAGGGTTAATTGGAGTTTTGAACATGTAGGATCTACCTCACCCATTGCAGGAGTGGAAGGAAAATCTACCCTGTTGTTTTCAAATGTGTTACCATTTGCCTCTCATCTGTGAGATAGTGATTTGTGCTGAATGCTAACCATCACAGTTCAAGAAAACAAGCTGCCCCTTTCCTACGAGTGCAAGTCTTACAGAACAAGAGCAACACAAATTAAATCTCTGACAACAATTCCTGTGTGCACACAGACTCATGGTGTGATTCTCGGCAGAAAACGGTATTTGATTGGCAATTTCAAAGCACATTTACTACTGTGGTAGAGCAAGTGATAGTTACTGTAACAGCCTGACACATTTTGCTTATAGTTTAGAGAGGCAGAAAAGAGCACATGTCCTAACAGCTACTTGAGACCATGAGCATGTGGAACCTGGGTGAGTGATTAGACAAGAGCAAAGGAAATGAGCCTTGGTGATGTTGAATGTGTTAGCATTGCACACTTCTATCTGAAATACCACACAGTGCTGAATAGTAAGTATGGGAATGCAGGAGAAGAAGCTGTCTGTGTGCTAAGAGTGTGTTTCTAGAGACTGTGTATTGTCAGGTGCAAGAGAGATCTGCATGGACGCTTGCACAACTGCATGAAGACTGCAGAGATGTATGTAAGATCACCTGTGGTAAGGGTTAATTGGAGTTTTGAACATGTAGGAACTACTTCACCCATTGCAGGAGTGGAAGGAAAATCTACCCTGTTGTCTTCAAATGTGTTACCATTTGCCTCTCATCTGTGAGATAGTGATTTGTGCTGAATGCTAACCATCACAGTTCAAGAAAACAAGCTGCCCCTTTCCTACGAGTGCAAGTCTTACAGAACAAGAGCAACACAAATTAAATCTCTGACAACAATTCCTGTGTGCACACAGACTCATGGTGTGATTCTAGGCAGAAAACGATATTTGATTGTCAATTTTAAAGCACATTTACCACTGTGGTAGAGCAAGTGATAATTACTGTAACAGCCTGACACATTTTCCTTATAGTTTAGAGAGGCAGAAAAGAGCACATGTCCTAACAGCTACTTGAGACCATGAGCATGTGGAACCTGGGTGAGTGATTAGACTAGAGCAAAGGAAATGAGCCTTGGTGATATTGAATGTGTTAGCGTTACACACTGCTATCTGAAATACCACACAGTGCTGAATAGTAAGCATGGGAATGCAGGAGAAGCAGCTGCCTGTGTGCTAAGAGTGTGTTTCTGGAGACAGTGTATTGTCAGGTGCAAGAGAGATCTGCATGGACGCTTACACAACTGCATGAAGACTGCAGAGATGTATGTAAGATCACCTGTGGTAAGGGTTAATTGGAGTTTTGAACATGTAGGAACTACCTCACCCATTGCAGGAGTGGAAGGAAAATCTACCCTGTTGTTTTCAAATGTGTTACCATTTGCCTCTCATCTGTGAGATAGCAATTTGTGCTGAATGTTAACCATCACAGTTCAAGAAAACAAGCTGCCCCTTTCCTGCGAGTGCAAGTCTTACAGAACAAGATCAACACGAATTAAATCTCTGCCAACAATTCCTGTGTGCACACAGACTCATGGTGTGATACTCGGCAGAAAACAATATTTGATTGGCAATTTCAAAGCACATTTACTACTATGGTAGAGCAAGTGATAATTACTGTAACAGCCTGACACATTTCCCTTATAGTTTAGAGAGGCAGAAAAGAGCACTTGTCCTAACAGCTACTTGAGACCATGAGCATGTGGAACCTGGGTGAGTGATTAGACTAGAGCAAAGGAAATGAGCCTTGGTGATGTTGAATGTGTTAGCGTTACACACTGCTATCTGAAATACCACACAGTGCTGAATAGTAAGCATGGGAATGCAGGAGAAGCAGCTGCCTGTGTGCTAAGAGTGTGTTTCTGGAGACTGTGTATTGTCAGGTGCAAGAGAGATCTGCATGGACGCTTACACAACTGCATGAAGACTGCAGAGATGTATGTAAGATCACCTGTGGTAAGGGTTAATTGGAGTTTTGAACATGTAGGAACTACCTCACCCATTGCAGGAGTGGAAGGAAAATCTACCCTGTTGTTTTCAAATGTGTTACCATTTGCCTCTCATCTGTGAGATAGTGATTTGTGCTGAATGTTAACCATCACAGTTCAAGAAAACAAGCTGCCCCTTTCCTGCGAGTGCAAGTCTTACAGAACAAGATAAACACGAATTAAATATCTGACAGCAATTCCTGTGTGCACACAGACTCATGGTGTGATTCTAGGCAGAAAACGATATTTGATTGGCAATTTCAAAGCACATTTACTACTGTGGTAGAGCAAGTGATAATTACTGTAACAGCCTGACACATTTTGCTTATAGTTTAGAGAGGCAGAAAAGAGCACATGTCCTAACAGCTACTTGAGACCATGAGCATGTGGAACCTGGGTGAGTGATTAGACTAGAGCAAAGGAAATGAGCCTTAGTGATGTTGAATGTGCTAGCGTTACACACTGCTATCAGAAATACCACACAGTGCTGAATAGTAAGCATGGGAATGCAGGAGAAGCAGCTACCTGTGTGCTAAGAGTGTGTTTCTGGAGACTGTGTATTGTCAGGTGCAAGAGAGATCTGCATGGACGCTTGCACAACTGCATGAAGACTGCAGAGATGTATGTAAGATCAACTGTGGTAAGGATTAATTGGAGTTTTGAACATGTAGGAACTACCTTACCCATTGCAGGAGTGGAAGGAAAATCTACCCTGCTGTTTTCAAATGTGTTACCATTTGCCTCTCATCTGTGAGATAGTGATTTGTGCTGAATGCTAACCATCACAGTTCAAGAAAACAAGCTGCCCCTTGCCTACGAGTGCAAGTCTTACAGAACAAGAGCAACACGAATTAAATCTCTGACAACAATTCCTGTGTGCACACAGACTCATGGTGTGATTCTAGGCAGAAAACGATATTTGATTGGCAATTTTAAAGCACATTTACCACTGTGGTAGAGCAAGTGATAATTACTGTAACAGCCTGATACATTTTCCTTATAGTTTAGAGAGGCAGAAAAGAGCACATGTCCTAACAGCTACTTGAGACCATGAGCATGTGGAACCTGGGTGAGTGATTAGACTAGAGCAAAGGAAATGAGCCTTGGTGATGTTGAATGTGTTAGCGTTACACACTGCTATCTGAAATACCACACAGTGCTGAATAGTAAGCATGGGAATGCAGGAGAAGCAGCTGCCTGTGTGCTAAGAGTGTGTTTCTGGAGACTGTGTATTGTCAGGTGCAAGAGAGATCTGCATGGACGCTTACACAACTGCATGAAGACTGCAGAGATGTATGTAAGATCACCTGTGGTAAGGGTTAATTGGAGTTTTGAACATGTAGGAACTACCTCACCCATTGCAGGAGTGGAAGGAAAATCTACCCTGTTGTCAAATGTGTTACCATTTGCCTCTCATCTGTGAGATAGTGATTTGTGCTGAATGCTAACCATCACAGTTCAAGAAAACAAGCTGCCCCTTTCCTACGAGTGCAAGTCTTACAGAACAAGAGCAACACAAATTAAATCTCTGACAACAATTCCTGTGTGCAAACAGACTCATGGTGTGATTCTCGGCAGAAAACGATATTTGATTGGCAATTTCAAAGCACATTTACTACTGTGGTAGAGCAAGTGATAATTACTGTAACAGCCTGACACATTTTCCTTATAGTTTAGAGAGGCAGAAAAGAGCACATGTCCTAACAGCTACTTGAGACCATGAGCATGTGGAACCTGGGTGAGTGATTAGACTAGAGCAAAGGAAATGAGCCTTGGTGATGTTGAATGTGTTAGCGTTACACACTGCTATCTGAAATACCACACAGTGCTGAATAGTAAGCATGGGAATGCAGGAGAAGCAGCTGCCTGTGTGCTAAGAGTGTGTTTCTGGAGACTGTGTATTGTCAGGTGCAAGAGAGATCTGCATGGACGCTTACACAACTGCATGAAGACTGCAGAGATGTATGTAAGATCACCTGTGGTAAGGGTTAATTGGAGTTTTGAAAATGTAGGAACTACCTCACCCATTGCAGGATTGGAAGGAAAATCTACCCTGTTGTTTTCAAATGTGTTACCATTTGCCTCTCATCTGTGAGATAGTGATTTGTGCTGAATGTTAACCATCACAGTTCAAGAAAACAAGCTGCCCCTTTCCTGCGAGTGCAAGTCTTACAGAACAAGAGCAACACGAATTAAATATCTGACAGCAATTCCTGTGTGCACACAGACTCATGGTGTGATTCTAGGCAGAAAACAATATTTGATTGGCAATTTCAAAGCACATTTACTACTGTGGTAGAGCAAGTGATAATTACTGTAACAGCCTGACACATTTTGCTTATAGTTTAGAGAGGCAGAAAAGAGCACATGTCCTAACAGCTACTTGAGACCATGAGCATGTGGAACCTGGGTGAGTGATTAGACTAGAGAAAAGGAAATGAGCCTTAGTGATGTTGAATGTGCTAGCGTTACACACTGCTATCTGAAATACCACACAGTGCTGAATAGTAAGCATGGGAATGCAGGAGAAGCAGCTGCCTGTGTGCTAAGAGTGTGTTTCTGGAGACTGTGTAATGTCAGGTGCAAGAGAGATCTGCATGGACGCTTGCACAACTGCATGAAGACTGCAGAGATGTATGTAAGATCACCTGTGTTAAGGGTTAATTGGAGTTTTGAACATGTAGGAACTACCTCACCCATTGCAGGAGTGGAAGGAAAATCTACCCTGTTGTTTTCAAATGTGTTACCATTTGCCTCTCATCTGTGAGATAGTGATTTGTGTTGAATGCTAACCATCACAGTTCAAGAAAACAAGCTGCCCCTTTCCTACGAGTGCAAGTCTTACAGAACAAGAGCAACACAAATTAAATCTCTGACAACAATTCCTGTGTGCACACAGACTCATGGTGTGATTCTAGGCAGAAAACGATATTTGATTGGCAATTTCAAAGCACATTTACCACTTTGGTAGAGCAAGTGATAATCACTGTAACAGCCTGACACATTTTCCTTATAGTTTAGAGAGGCAGAAAAGAGCAAATGTCCTAACAGCTACATGGGACCATGAGCATGTGGAACCTGGGTGAGTGATTAGACTAGAGCAAAGGAAATGAGCCTTGGTGATGTTGAATGTGTTAGCGTTACACACTGCTATCTGAAATACCACACAGTGCTGAATAGTAAGCATGGGAATGCAGGTGAAGCAGCTGCCTGTGTGCTAAGAGTGTGTTTCTGGAGACTGTGTATTGTCAGGTGCAAGAGAGATCTGCATGGACGCTTACACAACTGCATGAAGACTGCAGAGATGTATGTAAGATCACCAGTGGTAAGGGTTAATTGGAGTTTTGAACATGTAGGAACTACCTCACCCATTGCAGGAGTGAAAGGAAATTCTACACTGTTGTTTTCAAATGTGTTACCATTTGCCTCTCATCTGTGAGATAGTGATTTGTGCTGAATGCTAACCATCACAGTTCAAGAAAACAAGCTGACCCTTTCCTACGAGTGCAAGTCTTACAGAACAAGAGCAACACGAATTAAATCTCTGACAGCAATTCCTGTGTGCACACAGACTCATGGTGTGATTCTAGGCAGAAAACGATATTTGATTGGCAATTTCAAAGCACATTTACTACTGTGGTAGAGCAAGTGATAATTACTGTAACAGCCTGACACATTTTGCTTATAGTTTAGAGAGGCAGAAAAGAGCACATGTCCTAACAGCTACTTGAGACCATGAGCATGTGGAACCTGGGTGAGTGATTAGCCTAGAGCAAAGGAAATGAGCCTTGGTGATGTTGAATGTGTTAGCGTTACACACTGCTATCAGAAATACCACACAGTGCTGAATAGTAAGCATGGGAATGCAGGAGAAGCAGCTGCCTGTGTGCTAAGAGTGTGTTTCTGGAGACTGTGTATTGTCAGGTGCAAGAGAGATCTGCATGGACGCTTGCACAACTGCATGAAGACTGCAGAGATGTATGTAAGATCACCTGTGGTAAGGATTAATTGGAGTTTTGAACATGTAGGAACTACCTTACCCATTGCAGGAGTGGAAGGAAAATCTACCCTGCTGTTTTCAAATGTGTTACCATTTGCCTCTCATCTGAAATAGTGATTTGTGCTGAATGCTAACCATCACAGTTCAAGAAAACAAGCTGCCCCTTTCCTACGAGTGCAAGTCTTACAGAACAAGAGCAACACAAATTAAATCTCTGACAACAATTCCTGTGTGCACACAGACTCATGGTGTGATTCTCGGCAGAAAACGATATTTGATTGGCAATTTCAAAGCACATTTACTACTGTGGTAGAGCAAGTGATAATTACTGTAACAGCCTGACACATTTTCCTTATAGAGAGGCAGAAAAGAGCACATGTCCTAACAGCTACTTGAGACCATGAGCATGTGGAACCTGGGTGAGTGATTAGACAAGAGCAAAGGAAATGAGCCTTGGTGATGTTGAATGTGTTAGCATTGCACACTTCTATCTGAAATACCACACAGTGCTGAATAGTAAGTATGGGAATGCAGGAGAAGCAGCTGTCTGTGTGCTAAGAGTGTGTTTCTGGAGACTGTGTATTGACAGGTGCAAGAGAGATCTGCATGGACCTTGCACAACTCCATGAAGACTGCAGAGATGTATGTAAGATCACCTGTGGTAAGGGTTAATTGGAGTTTTGAAAATGTAGGAACTACCTCACCCATTGCAGGAGTGGAAGGAAAATCTACCCTGTTGTTTTCAAATGTGTTACCATTTGCCTCTCATCTGTGAGATAGTGATTTGTGCTGAATGCTAACCATCACAGTTCAAGAAAACAAGCTGCCCCTTTCCTACGAGTGCAAGTCTTACAGAACAAGAGCAACACAAATTAAATCTCTGACAACAATTCCTGTGTGCACACAAACTCATGGTGTGATTCTAGGCAGAAAACGATATTTGATTGGCAATTTCAAAGCACATTTACTACTGTGGTAGAGCAAGTGATAATTACTGTAACAGCCTGACACATTTTCCTTATAGTTTAGAGAGGCAGAAAAGAGCACATGTCCTAACAGCTACTGGGTGAGTGATTAGACTAGAGCAAAGGAAATGAGCCTTGGTGATGTTGAACGTGTTAGCGTTACACACTGCTATCTGAAATACCACACAGTGCTGAATAGTAAGCATGGGAATGCAGGAGAAGCAGCTGCCTGTGTGCTAAGAGTGTGTTTCTGGAGACTGTGTATTGTCAGGTGCAAGAGAGATCTGCATGGACGCTTACACAACTGCATGAAGACTGCAGAGATGTATGTAAGATCAGCAGTGGTAAGGGTTAATTGGAGTTTTGAACATGTAGGAACTACCTCACCCATTGCAGGAGTGGAAGGAAATTCTACACTGTTGTTTTCAAATGTGTTACCATTTGCCTCTCATCTGTGAGATAGTGATTTGTGCTGAATGCTAACCATCACAGTTCAAGAAAACAAGCTGACCCTTTCCTACGAGTGCAAGTCTTACAGAACAAGAGCAACACGAATTAAATCTCTGACAGCAATTCCTGTGTGCACACAGACTCATGGTGTGATTCTAGGCAGAAAACGATATTTGATTGGCAATTTCAAAGCACATTAACTACTGTGGTAGAGCAAGTGATAATTACTGTAACAGCCTGACACATTTTGCTTATAGTTTAGAGAGGCAGAAAAGAGCACATGTCCTAACAGCTACTTGAGACCATGAGCATGTGGAACCTGGGTGAGTGATTAGCCTAGAGCAAAGGAAATGAGCCTTGGTGATGTTGAATGTGTTAGCGTTACACACTGCTATCAGAAATACCACACAGTGCTGAATAGTAAGCATGGGAATGCAGGAGAAGCAGCTGCCTGTGTGCTAAGAGTGTGTTTCTGGAGACTGTGTATTGTCAGGTGCAAGAGAGATCTGCATGGACGCTTGCACAACTGCATGAAGACTGCAGAGATGTATGTAAGATCACCTGTGGTAAGGATTAATTGGAGTTTTGAACATGTAGGAACTACCTTACCCATTGCAGGAGTGGAAGTAAAATCTACCCTGCTGTTTTCAAATGAGTTACCATTTGCCTCTCATCTGTGAGATAGTGATTTGTGCTGAATGCTAACCATCACAGTTCAAGAAAACAAGCTGCCCCTTTCCTACGAGTGCAAGTCTTACAGAACAAGAGCAACACAAATTAAATCTCTGACAACAATTCCTGTGTGCACACAGACTCATGGTGTGATTCTCGGCAGAAAACGATATTTGATTGGCAATTTCAAACCACATTTACTACTGTGGTAGAGCAAGTGATAATTACTGTAACAGCCTGACACATTTTCCTTATAGTTTAGAGAGGCAGAAGAGAGCACATGTCCTAACAGCTACTTGAGACCATGAGCATGTGGAACCTGGGTGAGTGATTAGACAAGAGCAAAGGAAATGAGCCTTGGTGATGTTGAATGTGTTAGCATTGCACACTTCTATCTGAAATACCACACAGTGCTGAATAGTAAGTATGGGAATGCAGGAGAAGCAGCTGTCTGTGTGCTAAGAGTGTGTTTCTGGAGACTGTGTATTGTCAGGTGCAAGAGAGATCTGCATGGACGCTTGCACAACTGCATGAAGACTGCAGAGATGTATGTAAGATCACCTGTGGTAAGGGTTAATTGGAGTTTTGAAAATGTAGGAACTACCTCACCCATTGCAGGAGTGGAAGGAAAATCTACCCTGTTGTTTTCAAATGTGTTACCATTTGCCTCTCATCTGTGAGATAGTGATTTGTGCTGAATGCTAACCATCACAGTTCAAGAAAATAAGCTGCCCCTTTCCTACGAGTGCAAGTCTTACAGAACAAGAGCAACACAAATTAAATCTCTGACAACAATTCCTGTGTGCACACAGACTCATGGTGTGATTCTAGGCAGAAAACGATATTTGATTGGCAATTTCAAAGCACATTTACTACTGTGGTAGAGCAAGTGATAATTACTGTAACAGCCTGACACATTTTCCTTATAGTTTAGAGAGGCAGAAAAGAGCACATGTCCTAACAGCTACTGGGTGAGTGATTAGACTAGAGCAAAGGAAATGAGCCTTGGTGATGTTGAACGTGTTAGCGTTACACACTGCTATCTGAAATACCACACAGTGCTGAATAGTAAGCATGGGAATGCAGGAGAAGCAGCTGCCTGTGTGCTAAGAGTGTGTTTCTGGAGACTGTGTATTGTCAGGTGCAAGAGAGATCTGCATGGACGCTTACAAAACTGCATGAAGACTGCAGAGATGTATGTAAGATCACCTGTGGTAAGGGTTAATTGGAGTTTTGAACATGTAGGAACTACCTCACCCATTGCAGGAGTGGAAGGAAAATCTACCCTGTTGTTTTCAAATGTGTTACCATTTGCCTCTCATCTGTGAGATAGTGATTTGTGCTGAATGTTAACCATCACAGTTCAAGAAAACAAGCTGCCCCTTTCCTGCGAGTGCAAGTCTTACAGAACAAGAGCAACACAATTTAAATATCTGACAGCAATTCCTGTGTGCACACAGACTCATGGTGTGATTCTAGGCAGAAAACAATATTTGATTGGCAATTTCAAAGCACATTTACTACTGTGGTAGAGCAAGTTGTAATTACTGTAACAGCCTGACACATTTTCCTTATAGTTTAGAGAGGCAGAAAAGAGCACATGTCCTAACAGCTACTTGAGACCATGAGCATGTGGAACCTGGGTGAGTGATTAGACTAGAGCAAAGGAAATGAGCCTTGGTGATGTTGAATGTGTTAGCGTTACACACTGCTATCTGAAATACCACACAGTGCTGAATAGTAAGCATGGGAATGCAGGAGAAGCAGCTGCCTGTGTGCTAAGAGTGTGTTTCTGGAGACTGTGTATTGTCAGGTGCAAGAGAGATCTGCATGGACGCTTACACAACTGCATGAAGACTGCAGAGATGTATGTAAGATCACCTGTGGTAAGGGTTAATTGGAGTTTTGAACATGTAGGAACTACCTCACCCATTGCAGGAGTGGAAGGAAAATCTACCCTGTTGTCAAATGTGTTAGCATTTGCCTCTCATCTGTGAGATAGTGATTTGTGCTGAATGTTAACCATCACAGTTCAAGAAAACAAGCTGCCCCTTTCCTGCGAGTGCAAGTCTTACAGAACAAGAGCAACACAAATTAAATCTCTGACAGCAATTCCTGTGTGCACACAGACTCATGGTGTGATTCTAGGCAGAAAACAATATTTGATTGGCAATTTTAAAGCACATTTACCACTGTGGTAGAGCAAGTGATAATTACTGTAACAGCCTGATACATTTTCCTTATAGTTTAGAGAGGCAGAAAAGAGCACATGTCCTAACAGCTACTTGAGACCATGAGCATGTGGAACCTGGGTGAGTGATTAGACTAGAGCAAAGGAAATGAGCCTTGGTGATGTTGAATGTGTTAGCGTTACACACTGCTATCTGAAATACCACACAGTGCTGAATAGTAAGCATGGGAATGCAGGAGAAGCAGCTGCCTGTGTGCTAAGAGTGTGTTTCTGGAGACTGTGTATTGTCAGGTGCAAGAGAGATCTGCATGGACGCTTACACAACTGCATGAAGACTGCAGAGATGTATGTAAGATCACCAGTGGTAAGAGTTAATTGGAGTTTTGAACATGTAGGAACTACCTCACCCATTGCAGGAGTGGAAGGAAAATCTACACTGTTGTTTTCAAATGTGTTACCATTTGCCTCTCATCTGTGAGATAGTGATTTGTGCTGAATGCTAACCATCACAGTTCAAGAAAACAAGCTGCCCCTTTCCTACGAGTGCAAGTCTTACAGAACAAGAGCAACACGAATTAAATCTCTGACAGCAATTCCTGTGTGCACACAGACTCATGGTGTGATTCTAGGCAGAAAACGATATTTGATTGGCAATTTCAAAGCACATTTACTACTGTGGTAGAGCAAGTGATAATTACTGTAACAGCCTGACACATTTTGCTTATAGTTTAGAGAGGCAGAAAAGAGCACATGTCCTAACAGCTACTTGAGACCATGAGCATGTGGAACCTGGGTGAGTGATTAGCCTAGAGCAAAGGAAATGAGCCTTGGTGATGTTGAATGTGTTAGCGTTACACACTGCTATCTGAAATACCACACAGTGCTGAATAGTAAGCATGGGAATGCAGGAGAAGCAGCTGCCTGTGTGCTAAGAGTGTGTTTCTGGAGACTGTGTATTGTCAGGTGCAAGAGAGATCTGCATGGACGCTTACACAACTGCATGAAGACTGCAGAGATGTATGTAAGATCACCTGTGGTAAGGGTTAATTGCAGTTTTGAACATGTAGGAACTACCTCACCCATTGCAGGAGTGGAAGGAAAATCTACCCTGTTGTCAAATGTGTTACCATTTGCCTCTCATCTGTGAGATAGTGATTTGTGCTGAATGCTAACCATCACAGTTCAAGAAAACAAGCTGCCCCTTTCCTACGAGTGCAAGTCTTACAGAACAAGAGCAACACAAATTAAATCTCTGACAACAATTCCTGTGTGCACACAGACTCATGGTGTGATTCTCGGCAGAAAACGATATTTGATTGGCAATTTCAAAGCACATTTACTACTGTGGTAGAGCAAGTGATAATTACTGTAACAGCCTGACACATTTTCCTTATAGTTTAGAGAGGCAGAAAAGAGCACATGTCCTAACAGCTACTTGAGACCATGAGCATGTGGAACCTGGGTGAGTGATTAGACTAGAGCAAAGGAAATGAGCCTTGGTGATGTTGAATGTGTTAGCGTTACACACTGCTATCTGAAATACCACACAGTGCTGAATAGTAAGCATGGGAATGCAGGAGAAGCAGCTGCCTGTGTGCTAAGAGTGTGTTTCTGGAGACTGTGTATTGTCAGGTGCAAGAGAGATCTGCATGGACGCTTACACAACTGCATGAAGACTGCAGAGATGTATGTAAGATCACCTGTGGTAAGGGTTAATTGGAGTTTTGAACATGTAGGAACTACCTCACCCATTGCAGGAGTGGAAGGAAAATCTACCCTGTTGTTTTCAAATGTGTTACCATTTGCCTCTCATCTGTGAGATAGTGATTTGTGCTGAATGTTAACCATCACAGTTCAAGAAAACAAGCTGCCCCTTTCCTGCGAGTGCAAGTCTTACAGAACAAGAGCAACACACATTAAATATCTGACAGCAATTCCTGTGTGCACACAGACTCATGGTGTGATTCTAGGCAGAAAACAATATTTGATTGGCAATTTCAAAGCACATTTACTACTGTGGTAGAGCAAGTTGTAATTACTGTAACAGCCTGACACATTTTGCTTATAGTTTAGAGAGGCAGAAAAGAGCACATGTCCTAACAGCTACTTGAGACCATGAGCATGTGGAACCTGGGTGAGTGATTAGACTAGAGCAAAGGAAATGAGCCATAGTGATAGTGAATGTGCTAGCGTTACACACTGCTATCTGAAATTCCACACAGTGCTGAATAGTAAGCATGGGAATGCAGGAGAAGCAGCTGCCTGTGTGCTAAGAGTGTGTTTCTGGAGACTGTGTAATGTCAGGTGCAAGAGAGATCTGCATAGACGCTTGCACAACTGCATGAAGACTGCAGAGATGTTTGTAAGATCACCTGTGGTAAGGGTTAATTGGAGTTTTGAACATGTAGGAACTACCTCACCCATTGCAGGAGTGGAAGGAAAATCTACCCTGTTGTTTTCAAATGTGTTACCATTTGCCTCTCATCTGTGAGATAGTGATTTGTGCTGAATGCTAACCATCACAGTTCAAGAAAACAAGCTGCCCCTTTCCTACGAGTGCAAGTCTTACAGAACAAGAGCAACACAAATTAAATCTCTGACAACAATTCCTGTGTGCACACAGACTCATGGTGTGATTCTAGGCAGAAAACGATATTTGATTGGCAATTTCAAAGCACATTTACCACTTTGGTAGAGCAAGTGATAATTATTGTAACAGCCTGACACATTTTCCTTATAGTTTAGAGAGGCAGAAAAGAGCACATGTCCTAACAGCTACATGAGACCATGAGCATGTGGAACCTGGGTGAGTGATTAGACTAGAGCAAAGGAAATGAGCCTTGGTGATGTTGAATGTGTTAGCGTTACACACTGCTATCTGAAATACCACACAGTGCTGAATAGTAAGCATGGGAATGCAGGAGAAGCAGCTGCCTGTGTGCTAAGAGTGTGTTTCTGGAGACTGTGTATTGTCAGGTGCAAGAGAGATCTGCATGGACGCTTACACAACTGCATGAAGACTGCAGAGATGTATGTAAGATCACCAGTGGTAAGGGTTAATTGGAGTTTTGAACATGTAGGAACTACCTCACCCATTGCAGGAGTGGAAGGAAAATCTACACTGTTGTTTTCAAATGTGTTACCATTTGCCTCTCATCTGTGAGATAGTGATTTGTGCTGAATGCTAACCATCACAGTTCAAGAAAACAAGCTGCCCCTTTCCTGCGAGTGCAAGTCTTACAGAACAAGATCAACATGAATTAAATATCTGACAGCAATTCCTGTGTGCACACAGACTCATGGTGTGATTCTAGGCAGAAAACGATATTTGATTGGCAATTTCAAAGCACATTTACTACTGTGGTAGAGCAAGTGATAATTACTGTAACAGCCTGACACATTTTGCTTATAGTTTAGAGAGGCAGAAAAGAGCACATGTCCTAACAGCTACTTGAGACCATGAGCATGTGGAACCTGGGTGAGTGATTAGACTAGAGCAAAGGAAATGAGCCTTAGTGATGTTGAATGTGCTAGCGTTACACACTGCTATCAGAAATACCACACAGTGCTGAATAGTAAGCATGGGAATGCAGGAGAAGCAGCTGCCTGTGTGCTAAGAGTGTGTTTCTGGAGACTGTGTATTGTCAGGTGCAAGAGAGATCTGCATGGACGCTTGCACAACTGCATGAAGACTGCAGAGATGTATGTAAGATCAACTGTGGTAAGGATTAATTGGAGTTTTGAACATGTAGGAACTACCTTACCCATTGCAGGAGTGGAAGGAAAATCTACCCTGCTGTTTTCAAATGTGTTACCATTTGCCTCTCATCTGTGAGATGGTGATTTGTGCTGAATGCTAACCATCACAGTTCAAGAAAACAAGCTGACCCTTGCCTACGAGTGCAAGTCTTACAGAACAAGAGCAACAAGAATTAAATCTCTGACAACAATTCCTGTGTGCACACAGACTCATGGTGTGATTCTAGGCAGAAAACGATATTTGATTGGCAATTTTAAAGCACATTTACCACTGTGGTAGAGCAAGTGATAATTACTGTAACAGCCTGATACATTTTCCTTATAGTTTAGAGAGGCAGAAAAGAGCACATGTCCTAACAGCTACTTGAGACCATGAGCATGTGGAACCTGGGTGAGTGATTAGACTAGAGCAAAGGAAATGAGCCTTGGTGATGTTGAATGTGTTAGCGTTACACACTGCTATCTGAAATACCACACAGTGCTGAATAGTAAGCATGGGAATGCCGGAGAAGCAGCTGCCTGTGTGCTAAGAGTGTGTTTCTGGAGACTGTGTATTGTCAGGTGCAAGAGAGATCTGCATGGACGCTTACACAACTGCATGAAGACTGCAGAGATGTATGTAAGATCACCTGTGGTAAGGGTTAATTGGAGTTTTGAACATGTAGGAACTACCTAACCCATTGTAGGAGTGGAAGGAAAATCTACCCTGTTGTCAAATGTGTTACCATTTGCCTCTCATCTGTGAGATAGTGATTTGTGCTGAATGCTAACCATCACAGTTCAAGAAAACAAGCTGCCCCTTTCCTACGAGTGCAAGTCTTACAGAACAAGAGCAACAAAAATTAAATCTCTGACAACAATTCCTGTGTGCACACAGACTCATGGTGTGATTCTCGGCAGAAAACGATATTTGATTGGCAATTTCAAAGCACATTTACTACTGTGGTAGAGCAAGTGATAATTACTGTAACAGCCTGACACATTTTCCTTATAGTTTAGAGAGGCAGAAAAGAGCACATGTCCTAACAGCTACTTGAGACCATGAGCATGTGGAACCTGGGTGAGTGATTAGACTAGAGCAAAGGAAATGAGCCTTGGTGATGTTGAATGTGTTAGCGTTACACACTGCTATCTGAAATACCACACAGTGCTGAATAGTAAGCATGGGAATGGAGGAGAAGCAGCTGCCTGTGTGCTAAGCGTGTGTTTCTGGAGACTGTGTATTGTCAGGTGCAAGAGAGATCTGCATGGACGCTTACACAACTGCATGAAGACTGCAGAGATGTATGTAAGATCACCAGTGGTAAGGGTTAATTGGAGTTTTGAACATGTAGGAACTACCTCACCCATTGCAGGAGTGGAAGGAAAATCTACACTGTTGTTTTCAAATGTGTTACCATTTGCCTCTCATCTGTGAGATAGTGATTTGTGCTGAATGCTAACCATCACAGTTCAAGAAAACAAGCTGCCCCTTTCCTGCGAGTGCAAGTCTTACAGAACAAGATCAACATGAATTAAATATCTGACAGCAATTCCTGTGTGCACACAGACTCATGGTGTGATTCTAGGCAGAAAACGATATTTGATTGGCAATTTCAAAGCACATTTACTACTGTGGTAGAGCAAGTGATAATTACTGTAACAGCCTGACACATTTTGCTTATAGTTTAGAGAGGCAGAAAAGAGCACATGTCCTAACAGCTACTTGAGACCATGAGCATGTGGAACCTGGGTGAGTGATTAGACTAGAGCAAAGGAAATGAGCCTTAGTGATGTTGAATGTGCTAGCGTTACACACTGCTATCAGAAATACCACACAGTGCTGAATAGTAAGCATGGGAATGCAGGAGAAGCAGCTGCCTGTGTGCTAAGAGTGTGTTTCTGGAGACTGTGTATTGTCAGGTGCAAGAGAGATCTGCATGGACGCTTGCACAACTGCATGAAGACTGCAGAGATGTATGTAAGATCAACTGTGGTAAGGATTAATTGGAGTTTTGAACATGTAGGAACTACCTTACCCATTGCAGGAGTGGAAGGAAAATCTACCCTGCTGTTTTCAAATGTGTTACCATTTGCCTCTCATCTGTGAGATGGTGATTTGTGCTGAATGCTAACCATCACAGTTCAAGAAAACAAGCTGCCCCTTGCCTACGAGTGCAAGTCTTACAGAACAAGAGCAACACGAATTAAATCTCTGACAACAATTCCTGTGTGCACACAGACTCATGGTGTGATTCTAGGCAGAAAACAATATTTGATTGGCAATTTCAAAGCACATTTACTACTGTGGTAGAGCAAGTGATAATTACTGTAACAGCCTGACACATTTTGCTTATAGTTTAGAGAGGCAGAAAAGAGCACATGTCCTAACAGCTACTTGAGACCATGAGCATGTGGAACCTGGGTGAGTGATTAGACTAGCGCAAAGGAAATGAGCCTTAGTGATGTTGAATGTGCTAGCGTTACACACTGCTATCTGAAATACCACACAGTGCTGAATAGTAAGCATGGGAATGCAGGAGAAGCAGCTGCCTGTGTGCTAAGAGTGTGTTTCTGGAGACTGTGTAATGTCAGGTGCAAGAGAGATCTGCATGGACGCTTGCACAACTGCATGAAGACTGCAGAGATGTATGTAAGATCACCTGTGGTAAGGGTTAATTGGAGTTTTGAACATGTAGGAACTACCTCACCCATTGCAGGAGTGGAAGGAAAATCTACCCTGTTGTTTTCAAATGTGTTACCATTTGCCTCTCATCTGTGAGATAGTGATTTGTGTTGAATGCTAACCATCACAGTTCAAGAAATCAAGCTGCCCCTTTCCTACGAGTGCAAGTCTTACAGAACAACAGCAACACAAATTAAATCTCTGACAACAATTCCTGTGTGCGCACAGACTCATGGTGTGATTCTAGGCAGAAAACGATATTTGATTGGCAATTTCAAAGCACATTTACCACTTTGGTAGAGCAAGTGATAATCACTGTAACAGCCTGACACATTTTCCTTATAGTTTAGAGAGGCAGAAAAGAGCACATGTCCTAACAGCTACATGAGACCATGAGCATGTTGAACCTGGGTGAGTGATTAGACTAGAGCAAAGGAAATGAGCCTTGGTGATGTTGAATGTGTTAGCGTTACACACTGCTATCTGAAATACCACACAGTGCTCAATAGTAAGCATGGGAATGCAGGAGAAGCAGCTGCCTGTGTGCTAAGAGTGTGTTTCTGGAGACTGTGTATTGTCAGGTGCAAGAGAGATCTGCATGGACGCTTACACAACTGCATGAAGACTGCAGAGATGTATGTAAGATCACCTGTGGTAAGGGTTAATTGGAGTTTTGAACATGTAGGAACTACCTCACCCATTGCAGGAGTGGAAGGAAAATCTACCCTGTTGTTTTCAAATGTGTTACCATTTGCCTCTCATCTGTGAGATAGTGATTTGTGCTGAATGTTAACCATCACAGTTCAAGAAAACAAGCTGCCCCTTTCCTGCGAGTGCAAGTCTTACAGAACAAGAGCAACACAATTTAAATATCTGACAGCAATTCGTGTGTGCACACAGACTCATGGTGTGATTCTAGGCAGAAAACAATATTTGATTGGCAATTTCAAAGCACATTTACTACTGTGGTAGAGCAAGTTGTAATTACTGTAACAGCCTGACACATTTTGCTTATAGTTTAGAGAGGCAGAAAAAAACACATGTCCTAACAGCTACTTGAGACCATGAGCATGTGGAACCTGGGTGAGTGATTAGACTAGAGCAAAGGAAATGAGCCTTAGTGATGTTGAATGTGCTAGCGTTACACACTGCTATCTGAAATACCACACAGTGCTGAATAGTAAGCATGGGAATGCAGGAGAAGCAGCTGCCTATGTGCTAAGAGTGTGTTTCTGGAGACTGTGTAATGTCAGGTGCAAGAGAGATCTGCATGGACGCTTGCACAACTGCATGAAGACTGCAGAGATGTTTGTAAGATCACCTGTGGTAAGGGTTAATTGGAGTTTTGAACATGTAGGAACTACCTCACCCATTGCAGGAGTGGAAGGAAAATCTACCCTGTTGTTTTCAAATGTGTTACCATTTGCCTCTCATCTGTGAGATAGTGATTTGTGCTGAATGCTAACCATCACAGTTCAAGAAAACAAGCTGCCCCTTTCCTACGAGTGCAAGTCTTACAGAACAAGAGCAACACAAATTAAATCTCTGACAACAATTCCTGTGTGCACACAGACTCATGGTGTGATTCTAGGCAGAAAACGATATTTGATTGGCAATTTCAAAGCACATTTACCACTTTGGTAGAGCAAGTGATAATTACTGTAACAGCCTGACACATTTTCCTTATAGTTTAGAGAGGCAGAAAAGAGCACATGTCCTAACAGCTACATGAGACCATGAGCATGTGGAACCTGGGTGAGTGATTAGACTAGAGCAAAGGAAATGAGCCTTGGTGATGTTGAATGTGTTAGCGTTACACACTGCTATCTGAAATACCACACAGTGCTGAATAGTAAGCATGGGAATGCAGGAGAAGCAGCTGCCTGTGTGCTAAGAGTGGTTTTCTGGAGACTGTGTATTGTCAGGTGCAAGAGAGATCTGCATGGACGCTTACACAACTGCATGAAGACTGCAGAGATGTATGTAAGATCACCAGTGGTAAGGGTTAATTGGAGTTTTGAACATGTAGGAACTACCTCACCCATTGCAGGAGTGGAAGGAAAATCTACACTGTTGTTTTCAAATGTGTTACCATTTGCCTCTCATCTGTGAGATAGTGATTTGTGCTGAATGCTAACCATCACAGTTCAAGAAAACAAGCTGCCCCTTTCCTACGAGTGCAAGTCTTACAGAACAAGAGCAACACGAATTAAATCTCTGACAGCAATTCCTGTGTGCACACAGACTCATGGTGTGATTCTAGGCAGAAAACGATATTTGATTGGCAATTTCAAAGCACATTTACTACTGTGGTAGAGCAAGTGATAATTACTGTAACAGCCTGACACATTTTGCTTATAGTTTAGAGAGGCAGAAAAGAGCACATGTCCTAACAGCTACTTGAGACCATGAGCATGTGGAACCTGGGTGAGTGATTAGCCTAGAGCAAAGGAAATGAGCCTTGGTGATGTTGAATGTGTTAGCGTTACACACTGCTATCTGAAATACCACACAGTGCTGAATAGTAAGCATGGGAATGCAGGAGAAGCAGCTGCCTGTGTGCTAAGAGTGTGTTTCTGGAGACTGTGTATTGTCAGGTGCAAGAGAGATCTGCATGGACGCTTACACAACTGCATGAAGACAGCAGAGATGTATGTAAGATCACCTGTGGTAAGGGTTAATTGGAGTTTTGAACATGTAGGAACTACCTCACCCATTGCAGGAGTGGAAGGAAAATCTACCCTGTTGTTTTCAAATGTGTTACCATTTGCCTCTCATCTGTGAGATAGTGATTTGTGCTGAATGCTAACCATCACAGTTCAAGAAAACAAGCTGCCCCTTTCCTACGAGTGCAAGTCTTACAGAACAAGAGCAACACAAATTAAATCTCTGACAACAATTCCTGTGTGCACACAGACTCATGGTGTGATTCTCGGCAGAAAACGATATTTGATTGGCAATTTCAAAGCACATTTACTACTGTGGTAGAGCAAGTGATAATTACTGTAACAGCCTGACACATTTTCCTTATAGTTTAGAGAGGCAGAAAAGAGCACATGTCCTAACAGCTACTTGAGACCATGAGCATGTGGAACCTGGGTGAGTGATTAGACTAGAGCAAAGGAAATGAGCCCTGGTGATGTTGAATGTGTTAGCGTTACACACTGCTATCTGAAATACCACACAGTGCTGAATAGTAAGCATGGGAATGCAGGAGAAGCAGCTGCCTGTGTGCTAAGAGTGTGTTTCTGGAGACTGTGTATTGTCAGGTGCAAGAGAGATCTGCATGGACGCTTACACAACTGCATGAAGACTGCAGAGATGTATGTAAGATCACCTGTGGTAAGGGTTAATTGGAGTTTTGAACATGTAGGAACTACCTCACCCATTGCAGGAGTGGAAGGAAAATCTACCCTGTTGTTTTCAAATGTGTTACCATTTGCCTCTCATCTGTGAGATAGTGATTTGTGCTGAATGTTAACCATCACAGTTCAAGAAAACAAGCTGCCCGTTTCCTGCGAGTGCAAGTCTTACAGAACAAGAGCAACACAAATTAAATATCTGACAGCAATTCCTGTGTGCACACAGACTCATGGTGTGATTCTAGGCAGAAAACAATATTTGATTGGCAATTTCAAAGCACATTTACTACTGTGGTAGAGCAAGTTGTAATTACTGTAACAGCCTGACACATTTTGCTTATAGTTTAGAGAGGCAGAAAAGAGCACATGTCCTAACAGCTACTTGAGACCATGAGCATGTGGAACCTGGGTGAGTGATTAGAATAGAGCAAAGGAAATGAGCCTTAGTGATGTTGAATGTGCTAGCGTTACACACTGCTATCTGAAATACCACACAGTGCTGAATAGTAAGCATGGGAATGCAGGAGAAGCAGCTGCCTGTGTGCTAAGAGTGTGTTTCTGGAGACTGTGTAATGTCAGGTGCAAGAGAGATCTGCATGGACGCTTGCACAACTGCATGAAGACTGCAAAGATGTTTGTAAGATCACCTGTGGTAAGGGTTAATTGGAGTTTTGAACATGTAGGAACTACCTCACCCATTGCAGGAGTGGAAGGAAAATCTACCCTGTTGCTTTCAAATGTGTTACCATTTCGTCTCATCTGTGAGATAGTGATTTGTGCTGAATGCTAACCATCACAGTTCAAGAAAACAAGCTGCCCCTTTCCTACGAGTGCAAGTCTTACAGAACAAGAGCAACACAAATTAAATCTCTGACAACAATTCCTGTGTGCACACAGACTCATGGTGTGATTCTAGGCAGAAAACGATATTTGATTGGCAATTTCAAAGCACATTTACCACTTTGGTAGAGCAAGTGATAATTACTGTAACAGCCTGACACATTTTCCTTATAGTTTAGAGAGGCAGAAAAGAGCACATGTCCTAACAGCTACATGAGACCATGAGCATTTGGAACCTGGGTAAGTGATTAGACTAGAGCAAAGGAAATGAGCCATGGTGATGTTGAATGTGTTAGCGTTACACACTGCTATCTGAAATACCACACAGTGCTGAATAGCAAGCATGGGAATGCAGGAGAAGCAGTTGCATGTGTGCTAAGAGTGTGTTTCTGGAGACTGTGTATTGTCAGGTGCAAGAGAGATCTGCATGGACGCTTACACAACTGCATGAAGACTGCAGAGATGTATGTAAGATCACCAGTGGTAAGGGTTATTGGAGTTTTGAACATGTAGGAACTACCTCACCCATTGCAGGAGTGGAAGGAAAATCTACACTGTTGTTTTCAAATGTGTTACCATTTGCCTCTCATCTGTGAGATAGTGATTTGTGCTGAATGTTAACCATCACAGTTCAAGAAAACAAGCTGCCCCTTTCCTACGAGTGCAAGTCTTACAGAACAAGAGCAACACAAATTAAATCTCTGACAACAATTCCTGTGTGCACACAGACTCATGGTGTGATTCTAGGCGGAAAACGATATTTGATTGGCAATTTCAAAGCACATTTACTACTGTGGTAGAGCAAGTGATAATTACTGTAACAGCCTGACACATTTTCCTTATAGTTTAGAGAGGCAGAAAAGAGCACATGTCCTAACAGCTACTTGAGACCATGAGCATGTGGAACCTGGGTGAGTGATTAGCCTAGAGCAAAGGAAATGAGCCTTGGTGATGTTGAATGTGTTAGCGTTACACACTGCTATCTGAAATACCACACAGTGCTGAATAGTAAGTATGGGAATGCAGGAGAAGCAGCTGCCTGTGTGCTAAGAGTGTGTTTCTGGAGACTGTGTATTGTCAGGTGCAAGAGAGATCTGTTTGGACGCTTGCACAACTGCATGAAGACTGCAGAGATGCATGTAAGATCACCTGTGGTAAGGATTAATTCGAGTTTTGAACATGTAGGAACTACATCACCCATTGCAGGAGTGGAAGGAAAATCTACCCTGCTGCTTTCAAATGTGTTACCATTTGCCTCTCATCTGTGAGATAGTGATTTCTGCTGAATGCTAACTATCACAGTTCAAGAAAACAAGCTGCCCCTTTCCTACGAGTGCAAGTCTTACAGAACAAGAGCAACACAAATTAAATCTCTGACAACAATTCCTGTGTGCACACAGACTCATGGTGTGATTCTAGGCGGAAAACGATATTTGATTGGCAATTTCAAAGCACATTTACTACTGTGGTAGAGCAAGTGATAATTACTGTAACAGCCTGACACATTTTCCTTATAGTTTAGAGAGGCAGAAAAGAGCACATGTCCTAACAGCTACTTGAGACCATGAGCATGTGGAACCTGGGTGAGTGATTAGAATAGAGCAAAGGAAATGAGGCTTGGGGATGTTGAATGTGTTAGCGTTACACACTGCTATCTGAAATACCACACAGTGCTGAATAGTAAGCATGGGAATGCAGGAGAAGCAGCTGCCTGTGTGCTAAGAGTGTGTTTCTGGAGACTGTGTATTGTCAGGTGCAAGAGAGATCTGCATGGACGCTTACACAACTGCATGAAGACTGCAGAGATGTATGTAATATCACCTGTGGTAAGGGTTAATTGGAGTTTTGAACATGTAGGAACTACCTCACCCATTGCAGGAGTGGAAGGAAAATCTACCCTGTTGTTTTCAAATGTGTTACCATTTGCCTCTCATCTGTGAGATAGTGATTTGTGCTGAATGCTAACCATCACAGTTCAAGAAAGCAAGCTGCCCCTTTCCTACGAGTGCAAGTCTTACAGAACAAGAGCAACACAAATTAAATCTCTGACAACAATTCCTGTGTGCACACAGACTCATGGTGTGATTCTAGGCGGAAAACGATATTTGATTGGCAATTTCAAAGCACATTTACTACTGTGGTAGAGCAAGTGATAATTACTGTAACAGCCTGACACATTTTGCTTATAGTTTAGAGAGGCAGAAAAGAGCACATGTCCTAACAGCTACTTGAGACCATGAGCATGTGGAACCTGGGTGAGTGATTAGACAAGAGCAAAGGAAATGAGCCTTGGTGATGTTGAATGTGTTAGCATTGCACACTTCTATCTGAAATACCACACAGTGCTGAATAGTAAGTATGGGAATGCAGGAGAAACAGCTGTCTGTGTGCTAAGAGTGTGTTTCTGGAGACTGTGTATTGTCAGGTGCAAGAGAGATCTGCATGGACGCTTGCACAACTGCATGAAGACTGCAGAGATGTATGTAAGATCACCTATGGTAAGGGTTAATTGGAGTTTTGAACATGTAGGAACTACCTCACCCATTGCAGGAGTGGAAGGAAAATGTACCCTGTTGTTTTCAAATGTGTTACCATTTGCCTCTCATCTGTGAGATAGTGATTTGTGCTGAATGCTAACCATCACAGTTCAAGAAAACAAGCTGCCCCTTTCCTACGAGTGCAAGTCTTACAGAACAAGAGCAACACAAATTAAATCTCTGACAGCAATTCCTGTGTGCACACAGACTCATGGTGTGATTCTAGGCAGAAAACGATATTTGATTGGCAATTTCAAAGCACATTTACTACTGTGGTAGAGCAAGTGATAATTACTGTAACAGCCTGACACATTTTCCTTATAGTTTAGAGAGGCAGAAAAGAGCACATGTCCTAACAGCTACTTGAGACCATGAGCATGTGGAACCTGGGTGAGTGATTAGCCTAGAGCAAAGGAAATGAGCCTTGGTGATGTTGAATGTGTTAGCGTTACACACTGCTATCAGAAATACCACACAGTGCTGAATAGTAAGTATGGGAATGGAGGAGAAGCAGCTGCCTGTGTGCTAAGAGTGTGTTTCTGGAGACTGTGTATTGTCAGGTGCAAGAGAGATCTGCATGGACGCTTGCACAACTGCATGAAGACTGCAGAGATGTATGTAAGATCACCTGTGGTAAGGATTAATTGGAGTTTTGAACATGTAGGAACTACCTTACCCATTGCAGGAGTGGAAGGAAAATCTACCCTGCTGTTTTCAAATGTGTTACCATTTGCCTCTCATCTGTGAGATAGTGATTTGTGCTGAATGCTAACCATCACAGTTCAAGAAAACAAGCTGCCCCTTGCCTACGAGTGCAAGTCTTACAGAACAAGAGCAACACAAATTAAATCTCTGACAACAATTCCTGTGTGCACACAGACTCATGGTGTGATTCTAGGCAGAAAACGATATTTGATTGGCAATTTCAAAGCACATTTACCACTTTGGTAGAGCAAGTGATAATTACTGTAACAGCCTGACACATTTTCCTTATAGTTTAGAGAGGCAGAAAAGAGCACATGTCCTAACAGCTACATGAGACCATGAGCATGTGGAACCTGGGTGAGTGATTAGACTAGAGCAAAGAAAATGAGCCTTGGTGATGTTGAATGTGTTAGCGTTACACACTGCTATCTGAAATACCACACAGTGCTGAATAGTAAGCATGGGAATGCAGGAGAAGCAGCTGCCTGTGTGCTAAGAGTGTGTTTCTGGAGACTGTGTATTGTCAGGTGCAAGAGAGATCTGCATGGACGCTTGCACAACTGCATGAAGACTGCAGAGATGTATGTAAGATCACCTGTGGTAAGGATTAATTGGAGTTTTGAACATGTAGGAACTACCTTACCCATTGCAGGAGTGGAAGGAAAATCTACCCTGCTGTTTTCAAATGTGTTACCATTTGCCTCTCATCTGTGAGATAGTGATTTGTGCTGAATGCTAACCATCACAGTTCAAGAAAACAAGCTGCCCCTTGCCTACGAGTGCAAGTCTTACAGAACAAGAGCAACACAAATTAAATCTCTGACAACAATTCCTGTGTGCACACAGACTCATGGTGTGATTCTAGGCAGAAAACGATATTTGATTGGCAATTTTAAAGCACAGTTACCACTGTGGTAGAGCAAGTGATAATTACTGTAACAGCCTGACACATTTTTCTTATAGTTTAGAGAGGCAGAAAAGAGCACATGTCCTAACAGCTACTTGAGACCATGAGCATGTGGAACCTGGGTGAGTGATTAGACTAGAGCAAAGGAAATGAGCCTTGGTGATGTTGAATGTGTTAGCGTTACACACTGCTATCTGAAATACCACACAGTGCTGAATAGTAAGCATGGGAATGCAGGAGAAGCAGCTGCCTGTGTGCTAAGAGTGTGTTTCTGGAAACTGTGTATTGTCAGGTGCAAGAGAGATCTGTTTGGACGCTTGCACAACTGCATGAAGACTGCAGAGATGTATGTAAGATCACCTGTGGTAAGGATTAATTAGAGTTTTGAACATGTAGGAACTACCTCACCCATTGCAGGAGTGGAAGGAAAATCTACCCTGCTGCTTTCAAATGTGTTACCATTTGCCTCTCATCTGTGAGATAGTGATTTTTGCTGAATGCTAACCATCACAGTTCAAGAAAACAAGCTGCCCCTTTCCTACGAGTGCAAGTCTTACAGAACAAGAGCAACACAAATTAAATCTCTGACAACAATTCCTGTGTGCACACAGACTCATGGTGTGATTCTAGGCGGAAAACGATATTTGATTGGCAATTTCAAAGCACATTTACTACTGTGGTAGAGCAAGTGATAATTACTGTAACAGCCTGACACATTTTCCTTATAGTTTAGAGAGGCAGAAAAGAGCACATGTCCTAACAGCTACTTGAGACCATGAGCATGTGGAACCTGGGTGAGTGATTAGAATAGAGCAAAGGAAATGAGGCTTGGGGATGTTGAATGTGTTAGCGTTACACACTGCTATCTGAAATACCACACAGTGCTGAATAGTAAGCATGGGAATGCAGGAGAAGCAGCTGCCTGTGTGCTAAGAGTGTGTTTCTGGAGACTGTGTATTGTCAGGTGCAAAAGAGATCTGCATGGACGCTTGCACAACTGCATGAAGACTGCAGAGATGTATGTAAGATCACCTATGGTAAGGGTTAATTGGAGTTTTGAACATGTAGGAACTACCTCACCCATTGCAGGAGTGGAAGGAAAATGTACCCTGTTGTTTTCAAATGTGTTACCATTTGCCTCTCATCTGTGAGATAGTGATTTGTGCTGAATGCTAACCATCACAGTTCAAGAAAACAAGCTGCCCCTTTCCTACGAGTGCAAGTCTTACAGAACAAGAGCAACACAAATTAAATCTCTGACAGCAATTCCTGTGTGCACACAGACTCATGGTGTGATTCTAGGCAGAAAACGATATTTGATTGGCAATTTCAAAGCACATTTACTACTATGGTAGAGCAAGTGATAATTACTGTAACAGCCTGACACATTTTGCTTATAGTTTAGAGAGGCAGAAAATAGCACATGTCCTAACAGCTACTTGAGACCATGAGCATGTGGAACCTGGGTGAGTGATTAGCCTAGAGCAAAGGAAATGAGCCTTGGTGATGTTGAATGTGTTAGCGTTACACACTGCTATCAGAAATACCACACAGTGCTGAATAGTAAGCATGGGAATGGAGGAGAAGCAGCTGCCTGTGTGCTAAGAGTGTGTTTCTGGAGACTGTGTATTGTCAGGTGCAAGAGAGATCTGCATGGACGCTTGCACAACTGCATGAAGACTGCAGAGATGTATGTAAGATCACCTGTGGTAAGGATTAATTGGAGTTTTGAACATGTAGGAACTACCTTACCCATTGCAGGAGTGGAAGGAAAATCTACCCTGCTGTTTTCAAATGTGTTACCATTTGCCTCTCATCTGTGAGATAGTGATTTGTGCTGAATGCTAACCATCACAGTTCAAGAAAACAAGATGCCCCTTGCCTACGAGTGCAAGTCTTACAGAACAAGAGCAACACAAATTAAATCTCTGACAACAATTCCTGTGTGCACACAGACTCATGGTGTGATTCTAGGCAGAAAACGATATTTGATTGGCAATTTCAAAGCACATTTACCACTTTGGTAGAGCAAGTGATAATTACTGTAACAGCCTGACACATTTTCCTTATAGTTTAGAGAGGCAGAAAAGAGCACATGTCCTAACAGCTACATGAGACCATGAGCATGTGGAACCTGGGTGAGTGATTAGACTAGAGCAAAGAAAATGAGCCTTGGTGATGTTGAATGTGTTAGCGTTACACACTGCTATCTGAAATACCACACAGTGCTGAATAGTAAGCATGGGAATGCAGGAGAAGCAGCTGCCTGTGTGCTAAGAGTGTGTTTCTGGAGACTGTGTATTGTCAGGTGCAAGAGAGATCTGCATGGAGGCTTGCACAACTGCATGAAGACTGCAGAGATGTATGTAAGATCACCTGTGGTAAGGATTAATTGGAGTTTTGAACATGTAGGAACTACCTTACCCATTGCAGGAGTGGAAGGAAAATCTACCCTGCTGTTTTCAAATGTGTTACCATTTGCCTCTCATCTGTGAGATAGCGATTTGTGCTGAATGCTAACCATCACAGTTCAAGAAAACAAGCTGCCCCTTGCCTACGAGTGCAAGTCTTACAGAACAAGAGCAACACGAATTAAATCTCTGACAACAATTCCTGTGTGCACACAGACTCATGGTGTGATTCTAGGCAGAAAACGATATTTGATTGGCAATTTTAAAGCACATTTACCACTGTGGTAGAGCAAGTGATAATTACTGTAACAGCCTGACACATTTTCCTTATAGTTTAGAGAGGCAGAAAAGAGCACATGTCCTAACAGCTACTTGAGACCATGAGCATGTGGAACCTGGGTGAGTGATTAGACTAGAGCAAAGGAAATGAGCCTTGGTGATGTTGAATGTGTTAGCATTACACACTGCTATCTGAAATACCACACAGTGCTGAATAGTAAGCATGGGAATGCAGGAGAAGCAGCTGCCTGTGTGCTAAGAGTGTGTTTCTGGAAACTGTGTATTGTCAGGTGCAAGAGAGATCTGTTTGGACGCTTGCACAACTGCATGAAGACTGCAGAGATGTATGTAAGATCACCTGTGGTAAGGATTAATTAGA
The DNA here is from genome assembly GCF_964204655.1 of Triturus cristatus. Taxonomy (NCBI): domain Eukaryota; kingdom Metazoa; phylum Chordata; class Amphibia; order Caudata; family Salamandridae; genus Triturus; species Triturus cristatus. Next base: position 296,088,948 of record NC_140579.1, read on the forward strand.
GTTTTGAACATGTAGGAACTACCTCACCAATTGCAGGAGTGGAAGGAAAATCTACCCTGCTGCTTTCAAATGTGTTACCATTTGCCTCTCATCTGTGAGATAGTGATTTTTGCTGAATGCTAACCATCACAGTTCAAGAAAACAAGCTGCCCCTTTCCTACGAGTGCTAGTCTTACAGAACAAGAGCAACACAAATTAAATCTTTGACAACAATTCCTGTGTGCACACAGACTCATGGTGTGATTCTAGGCGGAAAACGATATTTGATTGGCAATTTCAAAGCACATTTACTACTGTGGTAGAGCAAGTGATAATTACTGTAACAGCCTGACACATTTTCCTTATAGTTTAGAGAGGCAGAAAAGAGCACATGTCCTAACAGCTACTTGAGACCATGAGCATGTGGAACCTGGGTGAGTGATTAGAATAGAGCAAAGGAAATGAGGCTTGGGGATGTTGAATGTGTTAGCGTTACACACTGCTATCTGAAATACCACACAGTGCTGAATAGTAAGCATGGGAATGCAGGAGAAGCAGCTGCCTGTGTGCTAAGAGTGTGTTTCTGGAGACTGTGTATTGTCAGGTGCAAGAGAGATCTGCATGGACGCTTACACAACTGCATGAAGACTGCAGAGATGTATGTAAGATCACCTGTGGTAAGGGTTAATTGGAGTTTTGAACATGTAGGAACTACCTCACCCATTGCAGGAGTGGAAGGAAAATCTACCCTGTTGTTTTCAAATGTGTTACCATTTGCCTCTCATCTGTGAGATAGTGATTTGTGCTGAATGCTAACCATCACAGTTCAAGAAAGCAAGCTGCCCCTTTCCTACGAGTGCAAGTCTTACAGAACAAGAGCAACACAAATTAAATCTCTGACAACAATTCCTGTGTGCACACAGACTCATGGTGTGATTCTAGGCGGAAAACGATATTTGATTGGCAATTTCAAAGCACATTTACTACTGTGGTAGAGCAAGTGATAATTACTGTAACAGCCTGACACATTTTGCTTATAGTTTAGAGAGGCAGAAAAGAGCACATGTCCTAACAGCTACTTGAGACCATGAGCATGTGGAACCTGGGTGAGTGATTAGACAAGAGCAAAGGAAATGAGCCTTGGTGATGTTGAATGTGTTAGCATTGCACACTTCTATCTGAAATACCACACAGTGCTGAATAGTAAGTATGGGAATGCAGGAGAAGCAGCTGTCTGTGTGCTAAGAGTGTGTTTCTGGAGACTGTGTATTGTCAGGTGCAAGAGAGATCTGCATGGACGCTTGCACAACTGCATGAAGACTGCAGAGATGTATGTAAGATCACCTGTGGTAAGGGTTAATTGGAGTTTTGAACATGTAGGAACTACCTCACCCATTGCAGGAGTGGAAGGAAAATCTACCCTGTTGTTTTCAAATGTGTTACCATTTGCCTCTCATCTGTGAGATAGTGATTTGTGCTGAATGCTAACCATCACAGTTCAAGAAAGCAAGCTGCCCCTTTCCTACGAGTGCAAGTCTTACAGAACAAGAGCAACACAAATTAAATCTCTGACAACAATTCCTGTGTGCACACAGACTCATGGTGTGATTCTAGGCGGAAAACGATATTTGATTGGCAATTTCAAAGCACATTTACTACTGTGGTAGAGCAAGTGATAATTACTGTAACAGCCTGACACATTTTGCTTATAGTTTAGAGAGGCAGAAAAGAGCACATGTCCTAACAGCTACTTGAGACCATGAGCATGTGGAACCTGGGTGAGTGATTAGACAAGAGCAAAGGAAATGAGCCTTGGTGATGTTGAATGTGTTAGCATTGCACACTTCTATCTGAAATACCACACAGTGCTGAATAGTAAGTATGGGAATGCAGGAGAAGCAGCTGTCTGTGTGCTAAGAGTGTGTTTCTGGAGACTGTGTATTGTCAGGTGCAAGAGAGATCTGCATGGACGCTTGCACAACTGCATGAAGACTGCAGAGATGTATGTAAGATCACCTATGGTAAGGGTTAATTGGAGTTTTGAACATGTAGGAACTACCTCACCCATTGCAGGAGTGGAAGGAAAATGTACCCTGTTGTTTTCAAATGTGTTACCATTTGCCTCTCATCTGTGAGATAGTGATTTGTGCTGAATGCTAACCATCACAGTTCAAGAAAACAAGCTGCCCCTTTCCTACGAGTGCAAGTCTTACAGAACAAGAGCAACACAAATTAAATCTCTGACAGCAATTCCTGTGTGCACACAGACTCATGGTGTGATTCTAGGCAGAAAACGATATTTGATTGGCAATTTCAAAGCACATTTACTACTGTGGTAGAGCAAGTGATAATTACTGTAACAGCCTAACACATTTTGCTTATAGTTTAGAGAGGCAGAAAAGAGCACATGTCCTAACAGCTACTTGAGACCATGAGCATGTGGAACCTGGGTGAGTGATTAGCCTAGAGCAAAGGAAATGAGCCTTGGTGATGTTGAATGTGTTAGTGTTACACACTGCTATCTGAAATACCACACAATTCTGAATAGTAAGCATGGGAATGCAGGAGAAGCAGCTGCCTGTGTGCTAAGAGTGTGTTTCTTGAGACTGTGTATTGTCAGGTGCAAGAGAGATCTGCATGGACGCTTGCACAACTGCATGAAGACTGCAGAGATGTATGTAAGATCACCTGTGGTAAGGGTTAATTGGAGTTTTGAACATGTAGGAACTACCTCACCCATTGCAGGAGTGGAAGGAAAATCTACCCTGCTGCTTTCAAATGTGTTACCATTTGCCTCTCATCTGTGAGATAGTGATTTGTGCTGAATGCTAACTATCACAGTTCAAGAAAACAAGCTGCCCCTTTCCTACGAGTGCAAGTCTTACAGAACAAGAGCAACACGAATTAAATCTCTGACAACAATTCCTGTGTGCACACAGACTCATGGTGTGATTCTAGGCAGAAAACAATATTTGATTGGCAATTTCAAAGCACATTTACTACTGTGGTAGAGCAAGTGATAATTACTGTAACAGCCTGACACATTTTGCTTATAGTTTAGAGAGGCAGAAAAGAGCACATGTCCTAACAGCTACTTGAGACCATGAGCATGTGGAACCTGGGTGAGTGATTAGACTAGAGCAAAGGAAATGAGCCTTGGGGATGTTGAATGTGCTAGCGTTCCACACTGCTATCAGAAATACCACACAGTGCTGAATAGTAAGCATGGGAATGGAGGAGAAGCAGCTGCCTGTGTGCTAAGAGTGTGTTTCTGGAGATTGTGTATTGTCAGGTGCAAGAGAGATCTGCATGGACGCTTGCACAACTGCATGAAGACTGCAGAGATGTATGTAAGATCACCTGTGGTAAGGATTAATTGGAGTTTTGAACATGTAGGAACTACCTTACCCATTGCAGGAGTGGAAGGAAAATCTACCCTGCTGTTTTCAAATGTGTTACCATTTGCCTCTCATCTGTGAGATAGTGATTTGTGCTGAATGCTAACCATCACAGCTCAAGAAAACAAGCTGCCCCTTGCCTACGAGTGCAAGTCTTACAGAACAAGAGCAACACAAATTAAATCTCGGACAACAATTCCTGTGTGCACACAGACTCATGGTGTGATTCTAGGCAGAAAACGATATTTGATTGGCAATTTCAAAGCACATTTACCACTTTGGTAGAGCAAGTGATAATTACTGTAACAGCCTGACACATTTTCCTTATAGTTTAGAGAGGCAGAAAAGAGCACATGTCCTAACAGCTACATGAGACCATGAGCATGTGGAACCTGGGTGAGTGATTAGACTAGAGCAAAGAAAATGAGCCTTGGTGATGTTGAATGTGTTAGCGTTACACACTGCTATCTGAAATACCACACAGTGCTGAATAGTAAGCATGGGAATGCAGGAGAAGCAGCTGCCTGTGTGCTAAGAGTGTGTTTCTGGAGACTGTGTATTGTCAGGTGCAAGAGAGATCTGCATGGACGCTTGCACAACTGCATGAAGACTGCAGAGATGTATGTAAGATCACCTGTGGTAAGGATTAATTGGAGTTTTGAACATGTAGGAACTACCTTACCCATTGCAGGAGTGGAAGGAAAATCTACCCTGCTGTTTTCAAATGTGTTACCATTTGCCTCTCATCTGTGAGATAGTGATTTGTGCTGAATGCTTACCATCACAGTTCAAGAAAACAAGCTGCCCCTTTCCTACGAGTGCAAGTCTTACAGAACAAGAGCAACACAAATTAAATCTCTGACAACAATTCCTGTGTGCACACAGACTCATGGTGTGATTCTCGGCAGAAAACGATATTTGATTGGCAATTTCAAAGCACATTTACTACTGTGGTAGAGCAAGTGATAATTACTGTAACAGCCTGACACATTTTCCTTATAGTTTAGAGAGGCAGAAAAGAGCACATATCCTAACAGCTACTTGAGACCATGAGCATGTAGAACCTGGGTGAGTGATTAGACTAGAGCAAAGGAAATGAGCCTTGGTGATGTTGAATGTGTTAGCGTTACACACTGCTATCTGAAATACCACATAGTGCTGAATAGTAAGCATGGGAATGCAGGAGAAGCAGCTGCCTGTGTGCTAAGAGTGTGTTTCTGGAGACTGTGTATTGTCAGGTGCAAGAGAGATCTGCATGGACGCTTACACAACTGCATGAAGACTGCAGAGATGTATGTAAGATCACCTGTGGTAAGGGTTAATTGGAGTTTTGAACATGTAGGAACTACCTCACCCATTTCAGGAGTGGAAGGAAAATCTACCCTGTTGTTGTCAAATGTGTTACCATTTGCCTCTCATCTGTGAGATAGTGATTTGTGCTGAATGTTAACCATCACAGTTCAAGAAAACAAGCTGCCCCTTTCCTGCGAGTGCAAGTCTTACAGAACAAGAGCAACACAAATTAAATATCTGACAGCAATTCCTGTGCGCACACAGACTCATGGTGTGATTCTAGGCAGAAAACAATATTTGATTGGCAATTTCAAAGCACATTTACTACTGTGGTAGAGCAAGTTGTAATTACTGTAACAGCCTGACACATTTTGCTTATAGTTTAGAGAGGCAGAAAAGAGCACATGTCCTAACAGCTACTTGAGACCATGAGCATGTGGAACCTGGGTGAGTGATTAGACTAGAGCAAAGGAAATGAGCCTTAGTGATGTTGAATGTGCTAGCGTTACACACTGCTATCTGAAATACCACACAGTGCTGAATAGTAAGTATGGGAATGCAGGAGAAGCAGCTGTCTGTGTGCTAAGAGTGTGTTTCTGGAGACTGTGTATTGTCAGGTGCAAGAGAGATCTGCATGGACGCTTGCACAACTGCATGAAGACTGCAGAGATGTATGTAAGATCACCTATGGTAAGGGTTAATTGGAGTTTTGGACATGTAGGAACTACCTCACCCATTGCAGGAGTGGAAGGAAAATGTACCCTGTTGTTTTCAAATGTGTTATCATTTGCCTCTCATCTGTGAGATAGTGATTTGTGCTGAATACTAACCATCACAGTTCAAGAAAACAAGCTGCCCCTTTCCTACGAGTGCAAGTCTTACAGAACAAGAGCAACACAAATTAAATCTCTGACAACAATTCCTGTGTGCACACAGACTCATGGTGTGATTCTAGGCAGAAAACGATATTTGATTGGCAATTTCAAAGCACATTTACTACTGTGGTAGAGCAAGTGATAATTACTGTAACAGCCTGACACATTTTCCTTATAGTTTAGAGAGGCAGAAAAGAGCACATGTCCTAACAGCTACTTGAGACCATGAGCATGTGGAACCTGGGTGAGTGATAAGACTAGAGCAAAGGAAATGAGCCTTGGTGATGTTGAATGTGTTAGCGTTACACACTGCTATCTGAAATTCCTCACAGTGCTGAATAGTAAGCATGGGAATGCAGGAGAAGCAGCTGCCTGTGTGCTAAGAGTGTGTTTCTGGAGACTGTGTATTGTCAGGTGCAAGAGAGATCTGCATGGACGCTTGCACAACTGCATGAAGACTGCAGAGATGTATGTAAGATCACCTGTGGTAAGGGTTAATTGGAGTTTTGAACATGTAGGAACTACCTCACCCATTGCAGGAGTGGAAGGAAAATCTACCCTGCTGCTTTCAAATGTGTTACCATTTGCCTCTCATCTGTGAGATAGTGATTTGTGCTGAATGCTAACCATCACAGTTCAAGAAAACAAGCTGCCCCTTTCCTACGAGTGCAAGTCTTACAGAACAAGAGCAACACGAATTAAATCTCTGACAACAATTCCTGTGTGCACACAGACTCATGGTGTGATTCTAGGCAGAAAACAATATTTGATTGGCAATTTCAAAGCACATTTACTACTGTGGTAGAGCAAGTGATAATTACTGTAACAGCCTGACACATTTTGCTTATAGTTTAGAGAGGCAGAAAAGAGCACATGTCCTAACAGCTACTTGAGACCATGAGCATGTGGAACCTGGGTGAGTGATTAGACTAGAGCAAAGGAAATGAGCCTTGGGGATGTTGAATGTGCTAGCGTTACACACTGCTATCAGAAATACCACACAGTGCTGAATAGTAAGCATGGGAATGGAGGAGAAGCAGCTGCCTGTGTGCTAAGAGTGTGTTTCTGGAGACTGTGTATTGTCAGGTGCAAGAGAGATCTGCATGGACGCTTGCACAACTGCATGAAGACTGCAGAGATGTATGTAAGATCACCTGTGGTAAGGATTAATTGGAGTTTTGAACATGTAGGAACTACCTTACCCATTGCAGGAGTGGAAGGAAAATCTACCCTGCTGTTTTCAAATGTGTTACCATTTGCCTCTCATCTGTGAGATAGTGATTTGTGCTGAATGCTAACCATCACAGTTCAAGAAAACAAGCTGCCCCTTGCCTACGAGTGCAAGTCTTACAGAACAAGAGCAACACAAATTAAATCTCGGACAACAATTCCTGTGTGCACACAGACTCATGGTGTGATTCTAGGCAGAAAACGATATTTGATTGGCAATTTCAAAGCACATTTACCACTTTGGTAGAGCAAGTGATAATTACTGTAACAGCCTGACACATTTTCCTTATAGTTTAGAGAGGCAGAAAAGAGCACATGTCCTAACAGCTACATGAGACCATGAGCATGTGGAACCTGGGTGAGTGATTAGACTAGAGCAAAGAAAATGAGCCTTGGTGATGTTGAATGTGTTAGCGTTACACACTGCTATCTGAAATACCACACAGTGCTGAATAGTAAGCATGGGAATGCAGGAGAAGCAGCTGCCTGTGTGCTAAGAGTGTGTTTCAGGAGACTGTGTATTGTCAGGTGCAAGAGAGATCTGCATGGACGCTTGCACAACTGCATGAAGACTGCAGAGATGTATGTAAGATCACCTGTGGTAAGGATTAATTGGAGTTTTGAACATGTAGGAACTACCTTACCCATTGCAGGAGTGGAAGGAAAATCTACCCTGCTGTTTTCAAATGTGTTACCATTTGCCTCTCATCTGTGAGATAGTGATTTGTGCTGAATGCTAACCATCACAGTTCAAGAAAACAAGCTGCCCCTTGCCTACGAGTGCAAGTCTTACAGAACAAGAGCAACACAAATTAAATCTCTGACAACAATTCCTGTGTGCACACAGACTCATGGTGTGATTCTAGGCAGAAAACGATATTTGATTGGCAATTTTAAAGCACATTTACCACTGTGGTAGAGCAAGTGATAATTACTGTAACAGCCTGACACATTTTCCTTATAGTTTAGAGAGGCAGAAAAGAGCACATGTCCTAACAGCTACTTGAGACCATGAGCATGTGGAACCTGGGTGAGTGATTAGACTAGAGCAAAGGAAATGAGCCTTGGTGATGTTGAATGTGTTAGCGTTACACACTGCTATCTGAAATACCACACAGTGCTGAATAGTAAGCATGGGAATGCAGGAGAAGCAGCTGCCTGTGTGCTAAGAGTGTGTTTCTGGAAACTGTGTATTGTCAGGTGCAAGAGAGATCTGCATGGGCGCTTACACAACTGCATGAAGACTGCAGAGATGTATGTAAGATCACCTGTGGTAAGGGTTAATTGGAGTTTTGAACATGTAGGAACTACCTCACCCATTGCAGGAGTGGAAGGAAAATCTACACTGTTGTTTTCAAATGTGTTACCATTTGCCTCTCATCTGTGAGATAGTGATTTGTGCTGAATGCTAACCATCACAGTTCAAGAAAACAAGCTGCCCCTTTCCTACGAGTGCAAGTCTTACAGAACAAGAGCAACACAAATTAAATCTCTGACAACAATTCCTGTGCGCACACAGACTCATGGTGTGATTCTAGGCAGAAAACAATATTTGATTGGCAATTTCAAAGCACATTTACTACTGTGGTAGAGCAAGTTGTAATTACTGTAACAGCCTGACACATTTTGCTTATAGTTTAGAGAGGCAGAAAAGAGCACATGTCCTAACAGCTACTTGAGACCATGAGCATGTGGAACCTGGGTGAGTGATTAGACTAGAGCAAAGGAAATGAGCCTTAGTGATGTTGAATGTGCTAGCGTTACACACTGCTATCTGAAATACCACACAATGCTGAATAGTAAGTATGGGAATGCAGGAGAAGCAGCTGTCTGTGTGCTAAGAGTGTGTTTCTGGAGACTGTGTATTGTCAGGTGCAAGAGAGATCTGCATGGACGCTTGCACAACTGCATGAAGACTGCAGAGATGTATGTAAGATCACCTGTGGTAAGGATTAATTGGAGTTTTGAACATGTAGGAACTACCTCACCCATTGCAGGAGTGGAAGGAAAATCTACCCTGTTGTTTTCAAATGTGTTACCATTTGCCTCTCATCTGTGAGATAGTGATTTGTGCTGAATGCTAACCATCACAGTTCAAGAAAGCAAGCTGCCCCTTTCCTACGAGTGCAAGTCTTACAGAACAAGAGCAACACAAATTAAATCTCTGACAACAATTCCTGTGTGCACACAGACTCATGGTGTGATTCTAGGCGGAAAACGATATTTGATTGGCAATTTCAAAGCACATTTACTACTGTGGTAGAGCAAGTGATAATTACTGTAACAGCCTGACACATTTTGCTTATAGTTTAGAGAGGCAGAAAAGAGCACATGTCCTAACAGCTACTTGAGACCATGAGCATGTGGAACCTGGGTGAGTGATTAGACAAGAGCAAAGGAAATGAGCCTTGGTGATGTTGAATGTGTTAGCATTGCACACTTCTATCTGAAATACCACACAGTGCTGAATAGTAAGTATGGGAATGCAGGAGAAGCAGCTGTCTGTGTGCTAAGAGTGTGTTTCTCGAGACTGTGTATTGTCAGGTGCAAGAGAGATCTGCATGGACGCTTGCACAACTGCATGAAGACTGCAGAGATGTATGTAAGATCACCTATGGTAAGGGTTAATTGGAGTTTTGAACATGTAGGAACTACCTCACCCATTGCAGGAGTGGAAGGAAAATGTACCCTGTTGTTTTCAAATGTGTTACCATTTGCCTCTCATCTGTGAGATAGTGATTTGTGCTGAATACTAACCATCACAGTTCAAGAAAACAAGCTGCCCCTTTCCTACGAGTGCAAGTCTTACAGAACAAGAGCAACACAAATTAAATCTCTGACAACAATTCCTGTGTGCACACAGACTCATGGTGTGATTCTAGGCAGAAAACGATATTTGATTGGCAATTTCAAAGCACATTTACTACTGTGGTAGAGCAAGTGATAATTACTGTAACAGCCTGACACATTTTCCTTATAGTTTAGAGAGGCAGAAAAGAGCACATGTCCTAACAGCTACTTGAGACCATGAGCATGTGGAACCTGGGTGAGTGATTAGACTAGAGCAAAGGAAATGAGCCTTGGTGATGTTGAATGTGTTAGCGTTACACACTGCTATCTGAAATTCCTCACAGTGCTGAATAGTAAGCATGGGAATGCAGGAGAAGCAGCTGCCTGTGTGCTAAGAGTGTGTTTCTGGAGACTGTGTATTGTCAGGTGCAAGAGAGATCTGCATGGACGCTTGCACAACTGCATGAAGACTGCAGAGATGTATGTAAGATCACCTGTGGTAAGGATTAATTGGAGTTTTGAACATGTAGGAACTACCTCACCCATTGCAGGAGTGGAAGGAAAATCTACCCTGCTGTTTTCAAATGTGTTACCATTTGCCTCTCATCTGTGAGATAGTGATTTGTGCTGTATGCTAACCATCACAGTTCAAGAAAACAAGCTGCCCCTTTCCTACGAGTGCAAGTCTTACAGAACAAGAGCAACACGAATTAAATCTCTGACAACAATTCCTGTGTGCACACAGACTCATGGTGTGATTCTAGGCAGAAAACGATATTTGATTGGCAATTTCAAAGCACATTTACTACTGTGGTAGAGCAAGTGATAATTACTGTAACAGCCTCACACATTTTCCTTATAGTTTAGAGAGGCAGAAAAGAGCACATGTCCTAACAGCTACTTGAGACCATGAGCATGTGGAACCTGGGTGAGTGATTAGACTAGAGCAAAGGAAATGAGCCTTGGTGATGTTGAATGTGTTAGCGTTACACACTGCTATCTGAAATTCCTCACAGTGCTGAATAGTAAGCATGGGAATGCAGGAGAATCAGCTGCCTGTGTGCTAAGAGTGTGTTTCTGGAGACTGTGTATTGTCAGGTGCAAGAGAGATCTGCATGGACGCTTGCACAACTGCATGAAGACTGCAGAGATGTATGTAAGATCACCTGTGGTAAGGATTAATTGGAGTTTTGAACATGTAGGAACTACCTCACCCATTGCAGGAGTGGAAGGAAAATCTACCCTGCTGTTTTCAAATGTGTTACCATTTGCCTCTCATCTGTGAGATAGTGATTTGTGCTGTATGCTAACCATCACAGTTTAAGAAAACAAGCTGCCCCTTTCCTACGAGTGCAAGTCTTACAGAACAAGAGCAACACAAATTAAATCTCTGACAACAATTCCTGTGTGCACACAGACTCATGGTGTGATTCTAGGCAGAAAACGATATTTGATTGGCAATTTCAAAGCACATTTACTAGTGTGGTAGAGCAAGTGATAATTACTGTAACAGCCTGACACATTTTCCTTATAGTTTAGAGAGGCAGAAAAGAGCACATGTCCTAACAGCTAATTGAGACCATGAGCATGTGGAACCTGGGTGAGTGATTAGACAAGAGCAAAGGAAATGAGCCTTGGTGATGTTGAATGTGTTAGCATTGCACACTTCTATCTGAAATACCACACAGTGCTGAATAGTAAGCATTGGAATGCAGGAGAAGCAGCTGCCTGTGTGCTAAGAGTGTGTTTCTGGAGACTGTGTATTGTCAGGTGCAAGAGAGATCTGCATGGACGCTTGCACAACTGCATGAAGACTGCAGAGATGTATGTAAGATCACCTGTGGTAAGGATTAATTGGAGTTTTGAACATGTAGGAACTACCTCACCCATTGCAGGAGTGGAAGGAAAATCTACCCTGCTGTTTTTAAATGTGTTACCATTTGCCTCTCATCTGTGAGATAGTGATTTGTGCTGAATGCTAACCATCACAGTTCAAGAAAACAAGCTGCCCCTTTCCTACGAGTGCAAGTCTTACAGAACAAGAGCAACACGAATTAAATCTCTGACAACAATTCCTGTGTGCACACAGACTCATGGTGTGATTCTAGGCAGAAAACAATATTTGATTGGCAATTTCAAAGCACATTTACTACTGTGGTAGAGCAAGTGATAATTACTGTAACAGCCTGACACATTTTCCTTATAGTTTAGAGAGGCAGAAAAGAGCACATGTCCTAACAGCTACTTGAGACCATGAGCATGTGGAACCTGGGTGAGTGATTAGAATAGAGCAAAGGAAATGAGGCTTGGGGATGTTGAATGTGTTAGCGTTACACACTGCTATCTGAAATACCACACAGTGCTGAATAGTAAGCATGGGAATGCAGGAGAAGCAGCTGCCTGTGTGCTAAGAGTGTGTTTCTGGAGACTGTGTATTGTCAGGTGCAAGAGAGATCTGCATGGACGCTTACACAACTGCATGAAGACTGCAGAGATGTATGTAAGATCACCTGTGGTAAGGGTTAATTGGAGTTTTGAACATGTAGGAACTACCTCACCCATTGCAGGAGTGGAATGAAAATCTACCCTGTTGTTTTCAAATGTTTTACCATTTGCCTCTCATCTGTGAGATAGTGATTTGTGCTGAATGCTAACCATCACAGTTCAAGAAAGCAAGCTGCCCCTTTCCTACGAGTGCAAGTCTTACAGAACAAGAGCAACACAAATTAAATCTCTGACAACAATTCCTGTGTGCACACAGACTCATGGTGTGATTCTAGGCGGAAAACGATATTTGATTGGCAATTTCAAAGCACATTTACTACTGTGGTAGAGCAAGTGATAATTACTGTAACAGCCTGACACATTTTGCTTATAGTTTAGAGAGGCAGAAAAGAGCACATGTCCTAACAGCTACTTGAGACCATGAGCATGTGGAACCTGGGTGAGTGATTAGACAAGAGCAAAGGAAATGAGCCTTGGTGATGTTGAATGTGTTAGCATTGCACACTTCTATCTGAAATACCACACAGTGCTGAATAGTAAGTATGGGAATGCAGGAGAAGCAGCTGTCTGTGTGCTAAGAGTGTGTTTCTGGAGACTGTGTATTGTCAGGTGCAAGAGAGATCTGCATGGACGCTTGCACAACTGCATGAAGACTGCAGAGATGTATGTAAGATCACCTATGGTAAGGGTTAATTGGAGTTTTGAACATGTAGGAACTACCTCACCCATTGCAGGAGTGGAAGGAAAATGTACCCTGTTGTTTTCAAATGTGTTACCATTTGCCTCTCATCTGTGAGATAGTGATTTGTGCTGAATACTAACCATCACAGTTCAAGAAAACAAGCTGCCCCTTTCCTACGAGTGCAAGTCTTACAGAACAAGAGCAACACAAATTAAATCTCTGACAACAATTCCTGTGTGCACACAGACTCATGGTGTGATTCTAGGCAGAAAACGATATTTGATTGGCAATTTCAAAGCACAGTTACTACTGTGGTAGAGCAAGTGATAATTACTGTAACAGCCTGACACATTTTCCTTATAGTTTAGAGAGGCAGAAAAGAGCACATGTCCTAACAGCTACTTGAGACCATGAGCATGTGGAACCTGGGTGAGTGATTAGACTTGAGCAAAGGAAATGAGCCTTGGTGATGTTGAATGTGTTAGCGTTACACACTGCTATCTGAAATTCCTCACAGTGCTGAATAGTAAGCATGGGAATGCAGGAGAAGCAGCTGCCTGTGTGCTAAGAGTGTGTTTCTGGAGACTGTGTATTGTCAGGTGCAAGAGAGATCTGCATGGACGCTTGCACAACTGCATGAAGACTGCAGAGATATATGTAAGATCACCTGTGGTAAGGATTAATTGGAGTTTTGAACATGTAGGAACTACCTCACCCATTGCAGGAGTGGAAGGAAAATCTACCCTGCTGTTTTCAAATGTGTTACCATTTGCCTCTCATCTGTGAGATAGTGATTTGTGCTGTATGCTAACCATCACAGTTCAAGAAAACAAGCTGCCCCTTTCCTACGAGTGCAAGTCTTACAGAACAAGAGCAACACGAATTAAATCTCTGACAACAATTCCTGTGTGCACACAGACTCATGGTGTGATTCTAGGCAGAAAACGATATTTGATTGGCAATTTCAAAGCACATTTACTACTGTGGTAGAGCAAGTGATAATTACTGTAACAGCCTGACACATTTTCCTTATAGTTTAGAGAGGCAGAAAAGAGCACATGTCCTAACAGCTACTTGAGACCATGAGCATGTGGAACCTGGGTGAGTGATTAGACTAGAGCAAAGGAAATGAGCCTTGGTGATGTTGAATGTGTTAGCGTTACACACTGCTATCTGAAATTCCTCACAGTGCTGAATAGTAAGCATGGGAATGCAGGAGAATCAGCTGCCTGTGTGCTAAGAGTGTGTTTCTGGAGACTGTGTATTGTCAGGTGCAAGAGAGATCTGCATGGACGCTTGCACAACTGCATGAAGACTGCAGAGATGTATGTAAGATCACCTGTGGTAAGGATTAATTGGAGTTTTGAACATGTAGGAACTACCTCACCCATTGCAGGAGTGGAAGGAAAATCTATCCTGCTGTTTTCAAATGTGTTACCATTTGCCTCTCATCTGTGAGATAGTGATTTGTGCTGTATGCTAACCATCACAGTTCAAGAAAACAAGCTACCCCTTTCCTACGAGTGCAAGTCTTACAGAACAAGAGCAACACAAATTAAATCTCTGACAACAATTCCTGTGTGCACACAGACTCATGGTGTGATTCTAGGCAGAAAACGATATTTGATTGGCAATTTCAAAGCACATTTACTAGTGTGGTAGAGCAAGTGATAATTACTGTAACAGCCTGACACATTTTCCTTATAGTTTAGAGAGGCAGAAAAGAGCACATGTCCTAACAGCTACTTGAGACCATGAGCATGTGGAACCTGGATGAGTGATTAGACTAGAGCAAAGGAAATGAGCCTTGGTGATGTTGAATGTGTTAGCGTTACACACTACCATCTGAAATACCACACAGTGCTGAATAGTAAGCATGGGAATGCAGGAGAAGCAGCTGCCTGTGTGCTAAGAGTGTGTTTCTGGAGACTGTGTATTGTCAGGTGCAAGAGAGATCTGCATGGACGCTTGAACAACTGCATGAAGACTGCAGAGATGTATGTAAGATCACCTGTGGTAAGGATTAATTGGAGTTTTGAACATGTAGGAACTACCTCACCCATTGCAGGAGTGGAAGGAAAATCTACCCTGCTGTTTTTAAATGTGTTACCATTTGCCTCTCATCTGTGAGATAGTGATTTGTGCTGAATGCTAACCATCACAGTTCAAGAAAACAAGCTGCCCCTTTCCTACGAGTGCAAGTCTTACAGAACAAGAGCAACACAAATTAAATCTCTGACAACAATTTCTGTGTGCACACAGACTCATGGTGTGATTCTAGGCAGAAAACGATATTTGATTGGCAATTTCAAAGCACATTTACTACTGTGGTAGAGCAAGTGATAACTACTGTAACAGCCTGACACATTTTCCTTATAGTTTAGAGAGGCAGAAAAGAGCACATGTCCTAACAGCTACTTGAGACCATGAGCATGTGGAACCTGGGTGAGTGATTAGACTAGAGCAAAGGAAATGAGCCTTGGTGATGTTGAATGTGTTAGCGTTACACACTGCCATCTGAAATAACACACAGTGCTGAATAGTAAGCATGGGAATGCAGGAGAAGCAGCTGCCTGTGTGCTAAGAGTGTGTTTCTGGAGACTGTGTATTGTCAGGTGCAAGAGAGATCTGCATGGACGCTTACACAACTGCATGAAGACTGCAGAGATGTATGTAAGATCACCTATGGTAAGGGTTAATTGGAGTTTTGAACATGTAGGAACTACCTCACCCATTGCAGGAGTGGAAGGAAAATCTACCCTGTTGTTTTCAAATGTGTTACCATTTGCCTCTCATCTGTGAGATAGTGATTTGTGCTGAATGCTAACCATCACAGTTCAAGAAAGCAAGCTGCCCCTTTCCTACGAGTGCAAGTCTTACAGAACAAGAGCAACACAAATTAAATCTCTGACAACAATTCCTGTGTGCACACAGACTCATGGTGTGATTCTAGGCGGAAAACGATATTTGATTGGCAATTTCAAAGCACATTTACTACTGTGGTAGAGCAAGTGATAATTACTGTAACAGCCTGACACATTTTGCTTATAGTTTAGAGAGGCAGAAAAGAGCACATGTCCTAACAGCTACTTGAGACCATGAGCATGTGGAACCTGGGTCAGTGATTAGACAAGAGCAAAGGAAATGAGCCTTGGTGATGTTGAATGTGTTAGCATTGCACACTTCTATCTGAAATACCACACAGTGCTGAATAGTAAGTATGGGAATGCAGGAGAAGCAGCTGTCTGTGTGCTAAGAGTGTGTTTCTGGAGACTGTGTATTGTCAGGTGCAAGAGAGATCTGCATGGACGCTTGCACAACTGCATGAAGACTGCAGAGATGTATGTAAGATCACCTATGGTAAGGGTTAATTTGAGTTTTGAACATGTAGGAACTACCTCACCCATTGCAGGAGTGGAAGGAAAATGTACCCTGTTGTTTTCAAATGTGTTACCATTTGCCTCTCATCTGTGAGATAGTGATTTGTGCTGAATACTAACCATCACAGTTCAAGAAAACAAGCTGCCCCTTTCCTACGAGTGCAAGTCTTACAGAACAAGAGCAACACAAATTAAATCTCTGACAACAATTCCTGTGTGCACACAGACTCATGGTGTGATTCTAGGCAGAAAACGATATTTGATTGGCAATTTCAAAGCACATTTACTACTGTGGTAGAGCAAGTGATAATTACTGTAACAGCCTGACACATTTTCCTTATAGTTTAGAGAGGCAGAAAAGAGCACATGTCCTAACAGCTACTTGAGACCATGAGCATGTGGAACCTGGGTGAGTGATTAGACTAGAGCAAAGGAAATGAGCCTTGGTGATGTTGAATGTGTTAGCGTTACACACTGCTATCTGAAATTCCTCACAGTGCTGAATAGTAAGCATGGGAATGCAGGAGAAGCAGCTGCCTGTGTGCTAAGAGTGTGTTTCTGGAGACTGTGTATTGTCAGGTGCAAGAGAGATCTGCATGGACGCTTGCACAACTGCATGAAGACTGCAGAGATGTATGTAAGATCACCTGTGGTAAGGATTAATTGGAGTTTTGAACATGTAGGAACTACCTCACCCATTGCAGGAGTGGAAGGAAAATCTACCCTGCTGTTTTCAAATGTGTTACCATTTGCCTCTCATCTGGGAGATAGTGATTTGTGCTGTATGCTAACCATCACAGTTCAAGAAAACAAGCTGCCCCTTTCCTACGAGTGCAAGTCTTACAGAACAAGAGCAACACGAATTAAATCTCTGACAACAATTCCTGTGTGCACACAGACTCATGGTGTGATTCTAGGCAGAAAACGATATTTGATTGGCAATTTCAAAGCACATTAACTACTGTGGTAGAGCAAGTGATAATTACTGTAACAGCCTGACACATTTTCCTTATAGTTTAGAGAGGCAGAAAAGAGCACATGTCCTAACAGCTACTGGGTGAGTGATTAGACTAGAGCAAAGGAAATGAGCCTTGGTGATGTTGAATGTGTTAGCGTTACACACTGCCATCTGAAATACCACACAGTGCTGAATAGTAAGCATGGGAATGCAGGAGAAGCAGCTGCCTGTGTGCTAAGAGTGTGTTTCTGGAGACTGTGTATTGTCAGGTGCAAGAGAGATCTGCATGGACGCTTACACAACTGCATGAAGACTGCAGAGATGTATGTAAGATCACCTCTGGTAAGGGTCAATTGGAGTTTTGAACATGTAGGAACTACCTCACCCATTGCAGGAGTGGAAGGAAAATCTACCCTGTTGTTTTCAAATGTGTTACCATTTGCCTCTCATCTGTGAGATAGTGATTTGTGCTGAATGCTAACCATCACAGTTCAAGAAAACAAGCTGCCCCTTTCCTACGAGTGCAAGTCTTACAGAACAAGAGCAACACAAATTAAATCTCTGACAACAATTTCTGTGTGCACACAGACTCATGGTGTGATTCTAGGCAGAAAACGATATTTGATTGGCAATTTCAAAGCACATTTACTACTGTGGTAGAGCAAGTGATAACTACTGTAACAGCCTGACACATTTTCCTTATAGTTTAGAGAGGCAGAAAAGAGCACATGTCCTAACAGCTACTTGAGACCATGAGCATGTGGAACCTGGGTGAGTGATTAGACTAGAGCAAAGGAAATGAGCCTTGGTGATGTTGAATGTGTTAGCGTTACACACTGCCATCTGAAATAACACACAGTGCTGAATAGTAAGCATGGGAATGCAGGAGAAGCAGCTGCCTGTGTGCTAAGAGTGTGTTTCTGGAGACTGTGTATTGTCAGGTGCAAGAGAGATCTGCATGGACGCTTACACAACTGCATGAAGACTGCAGAGATGTATGTAAGATCACCTATGGTAAGGGTTAATTGGAGTTTTGAACATGTAGGAACTACCTCACCCATTGCAGGAGTGGAAGGAAAATCTACCCTGTTGTTTTCAAATGTGTTACCATTTGCCTCTCATCTGTGAGATAGTGATTTGTGCTGAATGCTAACCATCACAGTTCAAGAAAGCAAGCTGCCCCTTTCCTACGAGTGCAAGTCTTACAGAACAAGAGCAACACAAATTAAATCTCTGACAACAATTCCTGTGTGCACACAGACTCATGGTGTGATTCTAGGCGGAAAACGATATTTGATTGGCAATTTCAAAGCACATTTACTACTGTGGTAGAGCAAGTGATAATTACTGTAACAGCCTGACACATTTTGCTTATAGTTTAGAGAGGCAGAAAAGAGCACATGTCCTAACAGCTACTTGAGACCATGAGCATGTGGAACCTGGGTCAGTGATTAGACAAGAGCAAAGGAAATGAGCCTTGGTGATGTTGAATGTGTTAGCATTGCACACGTCTATCTGAAATACCACACAGTGCTGAATAGTAAGTATGGGAATGCAGGAGAAGCAGCTGCCTGTGTGCTAAGAGTTTTTTTCTGGAGACTGTGTATTGTCAGGTGCAAGAGAGATCTGCATGGACGCTTACACAACTGCATGAAGACTGCAGAGATGTATGTAAGATCACCTGTGGTAAGGGTTAATTGGAGTTTTGAACATGTAGGAACTACCTCACCCATTGCAGGAGTGGAAGGAAAATCTACCCTGCTGTTTTCAAATGTGTTACCATTTGCCTCTCATCTGTGAGATAGTGATTTGTGCTGAATGCTAACCATCACAGTTCAAGAAAACAAGCTGCCCCTTTCCTACGAGTGCAAATCTTACAGAACAAGAGCAGCACGAATTAAATATCTGACAGCAATTCCTGTGTGAACACAGACTCTTGGTGTGATTCTAGGCAGAAAACGATATTTGATTGGCAATTTCAAAGCACATTTACTACTGTGGTAGAGCAAGTGATAATTACTGTAACAACCTGACACATTTTGCTTATAGTTTAGAGAGGCAGAAAAGAGCACATGTCCTAACAGCTACTTGAGACCATGAGCATGTGGAACCTGGGTGAGTGATTAGACTAGAGCAAAGGAAATGAGCCTTGGTGATGTTGAATGTGTTAGCGTTACACACTGCCATCTGAAATACCACACAGTGCTGAATAGTAAGCATGGGAATGCAGGAGAAGCAGCTGTCTGTGTGCTAAGAGTGTGTTTCTGGAGACTGTGTATTGTCAGGTGCAAGAGAGATCTGCATGGACGCTTACACAACTGCATGAAGACTGCAGAGATGTATGTAAGATCACCTGCGGTAAGGGTTAATTGGAGTTTTTAACATGTAGGAACTACCTCACCCATTGCAGGAGTGGAAGGAAAATCTACCCTGTTGTTTTCAAATGTGTTACCATTTGCCTCTCATCTGTGAGATAGTGATTTGTGCTGAATGCTAACCATCACAGTTCAAGAAAACAAGCTGCCCCTTTCCTACGAGTGCAAGTCTTACAGAACAAGAGCAACACAAATTAAATCTCTGACAACAATTCCTGTGTGCACACAGACTCATGGTGTGATTCTAGGCAGAAAACGATATTTGATTGGCAATTGCAAAGCACATTTACTACTGTGGTAGAGCAAGTGATAATTACTGGATCAGCCTGACACATTTTCCTTATAGTTTAGAAAGGCAGAAAAGAGCACATGTCCTAACAGCTACTTGAGACCATGAGCATGTGGAACCTGGGTGAGTGATTAGACTAGAGCAAAGGAAATGAGCCTTGGTGATGTTGAATGTGTTAGCGTTACACACTGCTATCTGAAATACCACACAGTGTTGAATAGTAAGCATGGGAATGCAGGAGAAGCAGCTGCCTGTGTGCTAAGAGTGTGTTTCTGGAGACTGTGTATTGTCAGGTGCAAGAGAGATCTCCATGGACGCTTACACAACTGCATGAAGACTGCAGAGATGTATGTAAGATCACCTATGGTAAGGGTTAATTTGAGTTTTGAACATGTAGGAACTACCTCACCCATTGCAGGAGTGGAAGGAAAATGTACCCTGTTGTTTTCAAATGTGTTACCATTTGCTTCTCATCTGTGAGATAGTGATTTGTGCTGAATACTAACCATCACAGTTCAAGAAAACAAGCTGCCCCTTTCCTACGAGTGCAAGTCTTACAGAACAAGAGCAACACAAATTAAATCTCTGACAACAATTCCTGTGTGCACACAGACTCATGGTGTGATTCTAGGCAGAAAACGATATTTGATTGGCAATTTCAAAGCACATTTACTACTGTGGTAGAGCAAGTGATAATTACTGTAACAGCCTGACACATTTTCCTTATAGTTTAGAGAGGCAGAAAAGAGCACATGTCCTAACAGCTACTTGAGACCATGAGCATGTGGAACCTGGGTGAGTGATTAGACTAGAGCAAAGGAAATGAGCCTTGGTGATGTTGAATGTGTTAGCGTTACACACTGCTATCTGAAATTCCTCACAGTGCTGAATAGTAAGCATGGGAATGCAGGAGAAGCAGCTGCCTGTGTGCTAAGAGTGTGTTTCTGGAGACTGTGTATTGTCAGGTGCAAGAGAGATCTGCATGGACGCTTGCACAACTGCATGAAGACTGCAGAGATGTATGTAAGATCACCTGTGGTAAGGATTAATTGGAGTTTTGAACATGTAGGAACTACCTCACCCATTGCAGGAGTGGAAGGAAAATCTACCCTGCTGTTTTCAAATGTGTTACCATTTGCCTCTCATCTGTGAGATAGTGATTTGTGCTGTATGCTAACCATCACAGTTCAAGAAAACAAGCTGCCCCTTTCCTACGAGTGCAAGTCTTACAGAACAAGAGCAACACGAATTAAATCTCTGACAACAATTCCTGTGTGCACACAGACTCATGGTGTGATTCTAGGCAGAAAACGATATTTGATTGGCAATTTCAAAGCACATTAACTACTGTGGTAGAGCAAGTGATAATTACTGTAACAGCCTGACACATTTTCCTTATAGTTTAGAGAGGCAGAAAAGAGCACATGTCCTAACAGCTACTGGGTGAGTGATTAGACTAGAGCAAAGGAAATGAGCCTTGGTGATGTTGAATGTGTTAGCGTTACACACTGCCATCTGAAATACCACACAGTGCTGAATAGTAAGCATGGGAATGCAGGAGAAGCAGCTGCCTGTGTGCTAAGAGTGTGTTTCTGGAGACTGTGTATTGTCAGGTGCAAGAGAGATCTGCATGGACGCTTGAACAACTGCATGAAGACTGCAGAGATGTATGTAAGATCACCTGTGGTAAGGATTAATTGGAGTTTTGAACATGTAGGAACTACCTCACCCATTGCAGGAGTGGAAGGAAAATCTACCCTGCTGTTTTTAAATGTGTTACCATTTGCCTCTCATCTGTGAGATAGTGATTTGTGCTGAATGCTAACCATCACAGTTCAAGGAAACAAGCTGCCCCTTTCCTACGAGTGCAAGTCTTACAGAACAAGAGCAACACAAATTAAATCTCTGACAACAATTTCTGTGTGCACACAGACTCATGGTGTGATTCTAGGCAGAAAACGATATTTGATTGGCAATTTCAAAGCACATTTACTACTGTGGTAGAGCAAGTGATAACTACTGTAACAGCCTGACACATTTTCCTTATAGTTTAGAGAGGCAGAAAAGAGCACATGTCCTAACAGCTACTTGAGACCATGAGCATGTGGAACCTGGGTGAGTGATTAGACTAGAGCAAAGGAAATGAGCCTTGGTGATGTTGAATGTGTTAGCGTTACACACTGCCATCTGAAATAACACACAGTGCTGAATAGTAAGCATGGGAATGCAGGAGAAGCAGCTGCCTGTGTGCTAAGAGTGTGTTTCTGGAGACTGTGTATTGTCAGGTGCAAGAGAGATCTGCATGGACGCTTACACAACTGCATGAAGACTGCAGAGATGTATGTAAGATCACCTATGGTAAGGGTTAATTGGAGTTTTGAACATGTAGGAACTACCTCACCCATTGCAGGAGTGGAAGGAAAATCTACCCTGTTGTTTTCAAATGTGTTACCATTTGCCTCTCATCTGTGAGATAGTGATTTGTGCTGAATGCTAACCATCACAGTTCAAGAAAGCAAGCTGCCCCTTTCCTACGAGTGCAAGTCTTACAGAACAAGAGCAACACAAATTAAATCTCTGACAACAATTCCTGTGTGCACACAGACTCATGGTGTGATTCTAGGCGGAAAACGATATTTGATTGGCAATTGCAAAGCACATTTACTACTGTGGTAGAGCAAGTGATAATTACTGGATCAGCCTGACACATTTTCCTTATAGTTTAGAAAGGCAGAAAAGAGCACATGTCCTAACAGCTACTTGAGACCATGAGCATGTGGAACCTGGGTGAGTGATTAGACTAGAGCAAAGGAAATGAGCCTTGGTGATGTTGAATGTGTTAGCGTTACACACTGCTATCTGAAATACCACACAGTGTTGAATAGTAAGCATGGGAATGCAGGAGAAGCAGCTGCCTGTGTGCTAAGAGTGTGTTTCTGGAGACTGTGTATTGTCAGGTGCAAGAGAGATCTCCATGGACGCTTACACAACTGCATGAAGACTGCAGAGATGTATGTAAGATCACCTATGGTAAGGGTTAATTTGAGTTTTGAACATGTAGGAACTACCTCACCCATTGCAGGAGTGGAAGGAAAATGTACCCTGTTGTTTTCAAATGTGTTACCATTTGCTTCTCATCTGTGAGATAGTGATTTGTGCTGAATACTAACCATCACAGTTCAAGAAAACAAGCTGCCCCTTTCCTACGAGTGCAAGTCTTACAGAACAAGAGCAACACAAATTAAATCTCTGACAACAATTCCTGTGTGCACACAGACTCATGGTGTGATTCTAGGCAGAAAACGATATTTGATTGGCAATTTCAAAGCACATTTACTACTGTGGTAGAGCAAGTGATAATTACTGTAACAGCCTGACACATTTTCCTTATAGTTTAGAGAGGCAGAAAAGAGCACATGTCCTAACAGCTACTTGAGACCATGAGCATGTGGAACCTGGGTGAGTGATTAGACTAGAGCAAAGGAAATGAGCCTTGGTGATGTTGAATGTGTTAGCGTTACACACTGCTATCTGAAATTCCTCACAGTGCTGAATAGTAAGCATGGGAATGCAGGAGAAGCAGCTGCCTGTGTGCTAAGAGTGTGTTTCTGGAGACTGTGTATTGTCAGGTGCAAGAGAGATCTGCATGGACGCTTGCACAACTGCATGAAGACTGCAGAGATGTATGTAAGATCACCTGTGGTAAGGATTAATTGGAGTTTTGAACATGTAGGAACTACCTCACCCATTGCAGGAGTGGAAGGAAAATCTACCCTGCTGTTTTCAAATGTGTTACCATTTGCCTCTCATCTGTGAGATAGTGATTTGTGCTGTATGCTAACCATCACAGTTCAAGAAAACAAGCTGCCCCTTTCCTACGAGTGCAAGTCTTACAGAACAAGAGCAACACGAATTAAATCTCTGACAACAATTCCTGTGTGCACACAGACTCATGGTGTGATTCTAGGCAGAAAACGATATTTGATTGGCAATTTCAAAGCACATTAACTACTGTGGTAGAGCAAGTGATAATTACTGTAACAGCCTGACACATTTTCCTTATAGTTTAGAGAGGCAGAAAAGAGCACATGTCCTAACAGCTACTGGGTGAGTGATTAGACTAGAGCAAAGGAAATGAGCCTTGGTGATGTTGAATGTGTTAGCGTTACACACTGCCATCTGAAATACCACACAGTGCTGAATAGTAAGCATGGGAATGCAGGAGAAGCAGCTGCCTGTGTGCTAAGAGTGTGTTTCTGGAGACTGTGTATTGTCAGGTGCAAGAGAGATCTGCATGGACGCTTGAACAACTGCATGAAGACTGCAGAGATGTATGTAAGATCACCTGTGGTAAGGATTAATTGGAGTTTTGAACATGTAGGAACTACCTCACCCATTGCAGGAGTGGAAGGAAAATCTACCCTGCTGTTTTTAAATGTGTTACCATTTGCCTCTCATCTGTGAGATAGTGATTTGTGCTGAATGCTAACCATCACAGTTCAAGAAAACAAGCTGCCCCTTTCCTACGAGTGCAAGTCTTACAGAACAAGAGCAACACAAATTAAATCTCTGACAACAATTTCTGTGTGCACACAGACTCATGGTGTGATTCTAGGCAGAAAACGATATTTGATTGGCAATTTCAAAGCACATTTACTACTGTGGTAGAGCAAGTGATAACTACTGTAACAGCCTGACACATTTTCCTTATAGTTTAGAGAGGCAGAAAAGAGCACATGTCCTAACAGCTACTTGAGACCATGAGCATGTGGAACCTGGGTGAGTGATTAGACTAGAGCAAAGGAAATGAGCCTTGGTGATGTTGAATGTGTTAGCGTTACACACTGCCATCTGAAATAACACACAGTGCTGAATAGTAAGCATGGGAATGCAGGAGAAGCAGCTGCCTGTGTGCTAAGAGTGTGTTTCTGGAGACTGTGTATTGTCAGGTGCAAGAGAGATCTGCATGGACGCTTACACAACTGCATGAAGACTGCAGAGATGTATGTAAGATCACCTATGGTAAGGGTTAATTGGAGTTTTGAACATGTAGGAACTACCTCACCCATTGCAGGAGTGGAAGGAAAATCTACCCTGTTGTTTTCAAATGTGTTACCATTTGCCTCTCATCTGTGAGATAGTGATTTGTGCTGAATGCTAACCATCACAGTTCAAGAAAGCAAGCTGCCCCTTTCCTACGAGTGCAAGTCTTACAGAACAAGAGCAACACAAATTAAATCTCTGACAACAATTCCTGTGTGCACACAGACTCATGGTGTGATTCTAGGCGGAAAACGATATTTGATTGGCAATTTCAAAGCACATTTACTACTGTGGTAGAGCAAGTGATAATTACTGTAACAGCCTGACACATTTTGCTTATAGTTTAGAGAGGCAGAAAAGAGCACATGTCCTAACAGCTACTTGAGACCATGAGCATGTGGAACCTGGGTCAGTGATTAGACAAGAGCAAAGGAAATGAGCCTTGGTGATGTTGAATGTGTTAGCATTGCACACGTCTATCTGAAATACCACACAGTGCTGAATAGTAAGTATGGGAATGCAGGAGAAGCAGCTGTCTGTGTGCTAAGAGTGTGTTTCTGGAGACTGTGTATTGTCAGGTGCAAGAGAGATCTGCATGGACGCTTGCACAACTGCATGAAGACTGCAGAGATGTATGTAAGATCACCTATGGTAAGGGTTAATTTGAGTTTTGAACATGTAGGAACTACCTCACCCATTGCAGGAGTGGAAGGAAAATGTACCCTGTTGTTTTCAAATGTGTTACCATTTGCCTCTCATCTGTGAGATAGTGATTTGTGCTGAATACTAACCATCACAGTTCAAGAAAACAAGCTGCCCCTTTCCTACGAGTGCAAGTCTTACAGAACAAGAGCAACACAAATTAAATCTCTGACAACAATTCCTGTGTGCACACAGACTCATGGTGTGATTCTAGGCAGAAAACGATATTTGATTGGCAATTTCAAAGCACATTTACTACTGTGGTAGAGCAAGTGATAATTACTGTAACAGCCTGACACATTTTCCTTATAGTTTAGAGAGGCAGAAAAGAGCACATGTCCTAACAGCTACTTGAGACCATGAGCATGTGGAACCTGGGTGAGTGATTAGACTAGAGCAAAGGAAATGAGCCTTGGTGATGTTGAATGTGTTAGCGTTACACACTGCTATCTGAAATTCCTCACAGTGCTGAATAGTAAGCATGGGAATGCAGGAGAAGCAGCTGCCTGTGTGCTAAGAGTGTGTTTCTGGAGACTGTGTATTGTCAGGTGCAAGAGAGATCTGCATGGACGCTTGCACAACTGCATGAAGACTGCAGAGATGTATGTAAGATCACCTGTGGTAAGGATTAATTGGAGTTTTGAACATGTAGGAACTACCTCACCCATTGCAGGAGTGGAAGGAAAATCTACCCTGCTGTTTTCAAATGTGTTACCATTTGCCTCTCATCTGTGAGATAGTGATTTGTGCTGTATGCTAACCATCACAGTTCAAGAAAACAAGCTGCCCCTTTCCTACGAGTGCAAGTCTTACAGAACAAGAGCAACACAAATTAAATCTCTGACAACAATTCCTGTGTGCACACAGACTCATGGTGTGATTCTAGGCAGAAAACGATATTTGATTGGCAATTTCAAAGCACATTTACTACTGTGGTAGAGCAAGTGATAATTACTGTAACAGCCTGACACATTTTCCTTATAGTTTAGAGAGGCAGAAAAGAGCACATGTCCTAACAGCTACTGGGTGAGTGATTAGACTAGAGCAAAGGAAATGAGCCTTGGTGATGTTGAATGTGTTAGCGTTACACACTGCCATCTGAAATACCACACAGTGTTGAATAGTAAGCATGGGAATGCAGGAGAAGCAGCTGCCTGTGTGCTAAGAGTTTTTTTCTGGAGACTGTGTATTGTCAGGTGCAAGAGAGATCTGCATGGACGCTTACACAACTGCATGAAGACTGCAGAGATGTATGTAAGATCACCTGTGGTAAGGGTTAATTGGAGTTTTGAACATGTAGGAACTACCTCACCCATTGCAGGAGTGGAAGGAAAATCTACCCTGCTGTTTTCAAATGTGTTACCATTTGCCTCTCATCTGTGAGATAGTGATTTGTGCTGAATGCTAACCATCACAGTTCAAGAAAACAAGCTGCCCCTTTCCTACGAGTGCAAATCTTACAGAACAAGAGCAGCACGAATTAAATATCTGACAGCAATTCCTGTGTGCACACAGACTCTTGGTGTGATTCTAGGCAGAAAACGATATTTGATTGGCAATTTCAAAGCACATTTACTACTGTGGTAGAGCAAGTGATAATTACTGTAACAGCCTGACACATTTTGCTTATAGTTTAGAGAGGCAGAAAAGAGCACATGTCCTAACAGCTACTTGAGACCATGAGCATGTGGAACCTGGGTGAGTGATTAGACTAGAGCAAAGGAAATGAGCCTTGGTGATGTTGAATGTGTTAGCGTTACACACTGCCATCTGAAATACCACACAGTGCTGAATAGTAAGCATGGGAATGCAGGAGAAGCAGCTGTCTGTGTGCTAAGAGTGTGTTTCTGGAGACTGTGTATTGTCAGGTGCAAGAGAGATCTGCATGGACGCTTACACAACTGCATGAAGACTGCAGAGATGTATGTAAGATCACCTGCGGTAAGGGTTAATTGGAGTTTTTAACATGTAGGAACTACCTCACCCATTGCAGGAGTGGAAGGAAAATCTACCCTGTTGTTTTCAAATGTGTTACCATTTGCCTCTCATCTGTGAGATAGTGATTTGTGCTGAATGCTAACCATCACAGTTCAAGAAAACAAGCTGCCCCTTTCCTACGAGTGCAAGTCTTACAGAACAAGAGCAACACAAATTAAATCTCTGACAACAATTCCTGTGTGCACACAGACTCATGGTGTGATTCTAGGCAGAAAACGATATTTGATTGGCAATTGCAAAGCACATTTACTACTGTGGTAGAGCAAGTGATAATTACTGGATCAGCCTGACACATTTTCCTTATAGTTTAGAAAGGCAGAAAAGAGCACATGTCCTAACAGCTACTTGAGACCATGAGCATGTGGAACCTGGGTGAGTGATTAGACTAGAGCAAAGGAAATGAGCCTTGGTGATGTTGAATGTGTTAGCGTTACACACTGCTATCTGAAATACCACACAGTGTTGAATAGTAAGCATGGGAATGCAGGAGAAGCAGCTGCCTGTGTGCTAAGAGTGTGTTTCTGGAGACTGTGTATTGTCAGGTGCAAGAGAGATCTCCATGGACGCTTACACAACTGCATGAAGACTGCAGAGATGCATGTAAGATCACCTGTGGTAAGGGTTAATTGGAGTTTTGAACATGTAGGAACTACCTCACCCATTGCAGGAGTGGAAGGAGAATCTACCCTGTTGTTTTCAAATGTGTTTCCATTTGCCTCTCATCTGTGAGATAGTGATTTGTGCTGAATGCTAACCATCACAGTTCAAGAAAGCAAGCTGCCCCTTTCCTACGAGTGCAAGTCTTACAGAACAAGAGCAACACAAATTAAATCTCTGACAACAATTCCTGTGTGCACACAGACTCATGGTGTGATTCTAGGCGGAAAACGATATTTGATTGGCAATTTCAAAGCACATTTACTACTGTGGTAGAGCAAGTGATAATTACTGTAACAGCCTGACATATTTTCCTTATAGTTTAGAGAGGCAGAAAAGAGCACATGTCCTAACAGCTACTTGAGACCATGAGCATGTGGAACCTGGGTGAGTGATTAGACTAGAGCAAAGGAAATGAGCCTTGGTGATGTTGAATGTGTTAGCGTTACACACTGCTATCTGAAATACCTCACAGTGCTGAATAGTAAGCATGGGAACGCAGGAGAAGCAGCTGCCAGTGTGCTAAGAGTGTGTTTCTGGAGACTGTGTATTGTCAGGTGCAAGAGAGATCTGCATGGACGCTTACACAACTGCATGAAGACTGCAGAGATGTATGTAAGATCACCTGTGGTAAGGATTAATTGGAGTTTTGAACATGTAGGAACTACCTCACCCATTGCAGGAGTGGAAGGAAAATCTACCCTGCTGTTTTCAAAAGTGTTACCATTTGCCTCTCATCTGTGAGATAGTGATTTGTGCTGAATGCTAACCATCACAGTTCAAGAAAACAAGCTGCCCCTTTCCTACGAGTGCAAGTCTTACAGAACAAGAGCAACACAAATTAAATCTCTGACAAAAATTCCTGTGTGCACACAGACTCATGGTGTGATTCTAGGCAGAAAACAATATTTCATTGGCAATTTCAAAGCACATTTACTACTGTGGTAGAGCAAGTGATAATTACTGTAACAGCCTGACACATTTTCCTTATAGTTTAGAGAGGCAGAAAAGAGCACATGTCCTAACAGCTACTTGAGACCATGAGCATGTGGAACCTGGGTGAGTGATTAGACTAGAGCAAAGGAAATGAGCCTTGGTGATGTTGAATGTGTTAGCGTTACACACTGCTATCTGAAATACCTCACAGTGCTGAATAGTAAGCATGGGAATGCAGGAGAAGCAGCTGCCTGTGTGCTAAGAGTGTGTTTCTGGAGACTGTGTATTGTCAGGTGCAAGAGAGATCTGCATGGACGCTTGCACAACTGCATGAAGACTGCAGAGATGTATGTAAGATCACCTGTGGTAAGGATTAATTGGAGTTTTGAACATGTAGGAACTACCTCACCCATTGCAGGAGTGGAAGGAAAATCTACCCTGCTGTTTTCAAATGTGTTACCATTTGCCTCTCATCTGTGAGATAGTGATTTGTGTTGAATGCTAAACATCACAGTTCAAGAAAACAAGCTGCCCCTTTCCTACGAATGCAAGTCTTACAGAACAAGAGCAACACAAATTAAATCTCTGACAACAATTCCTGTGTGCACACAGACTCATGGTGTGATTCTAGGCAGAAAACGATATTTGATTGTCAATTTCAAAGCACATTTACTACTGTGGTAGAGCAAGTGATAATTACTGTAACAGCCTGACACATTTTCCTTATAGTTTAGAGAGGCAGAAAAGAGCACATGTCCTAACAGCTACTGGGTGAGTGATTAGACTAGAGCAAAGGAAATGAGCCTTGGTGATGTTGAATGTGTTAGCGTTACACACTGCCATCTGAAATACCACACAGTGCTGAATAGTAAGCATGGGAATGCAGGAGAAGCAGCTGCCTGTGTGCTAAGAGTGTGTTTCTGCAGACTGTGTATTGTCAGGTGCAAGAGAGATCTGCATGGACGCTTACACAACTGCATGAAGATTGCAGAGATGTATGTAAGATCACCTGTGGTAAGGGTTAATTGGAGTTTTGAACATGTAGGAACTACCTCACCCATTGCAGGAGTGGATGGAAAATCTACCCTGCTGTTTTCAAATGTGTTACCATTTGCCTCTCATCTGTGAGATAGTGATTTGTGCTGAATGCTAACCATCACAGTTCAAGAAAACAAGCTGCCCCTTTCCTATGAGTGCAAGTCTTACAGAACAAGAGCAACACAAATTAAATCTCTGACAACAATTCCTGTGTGCACACAGACTCATGGTGTGATTCTAGGCAGAAAACAATATTTGATTGGCAATTTCAAAGCACATTTACTACTGTGGTAGAGCAAGTGATAATTACTGTAATAGCCTGACACATTTTCCTTATAGTTTAGAGAGGCAGAAAAGAGCACATGTCCTAACAGCTACTTGAGACCATGAGCATGTGGAACCTGGGTGAGTGATTAGACTAGAGCAAAGGAAATGAGCCTTGGTGATGTTGAATGTGTTAGCGTTACACACTGCTATCTGAAATACCACACAGTGTTGAATAGTAAGCATGGGAATGCAGGAGACGCAGCTGCCTGTGTGCTAAGAGTGTGTTTCTGGAGACTGTGTATTGTCAGGTGCAAGAGAGATCTCCATGGACGCTTACACAACTGCATGAAGACTGCAGAGATGCATGTAAGATCACCTGTGGTAAGGGTTAATTGGAGTTTTGAACATGTAGGAACTACCTCACCCATTGCAGGAGTGGAAGGAGAATCTACCCTGTTGTTTTCAAATGTGTTACCATTTGCCTCTCATCTGTGAGATAGTGATTTGTGCTGAATGCTAACCATCACAGTTCAAGAAAGCAAGCTGCCCCTTTCCTACGAGTGCAAGTCTTACAGAACAAGAGCAACACAAATTAAATCTCTGACAACAATTCCTGTGTGCACACAGACTCATGGTGTGATTCTAGGCGGAAAACGATATTTGATTGGCAATTTCAAAGCACATTTACTACTGTGGTAGAGCAAGTGATAATTACTGTAACAGCCTGACACATTTTGCTTATAGTTTAGAGAGGCAGAAAAGAGCACATGTCCTAACAGCTACTTGAGACCATGAGCATGTGGAACCTGGGTGAGTGATTAGACAAGAGCAAAGGAAATGAGCCTTGGTGATGTTGAATGTGTTACCATTGCACACTTCTATCTGAAATACCACACAGTGCTGAATAGTAAGTATGGGAATGCAGGAGAAGCAGCTGTCTGTGTGCTAAGAGTGTGTTTCTGGAGACTGTGTATTGTCAGGTGCAAGAGAGATCTGCATGGACGCTTGCACAACTGCATGAAGACTGCAGAGATGTATGTAAGCTCACCTGTGGTAAGGGTTAATTGGAGTTTTGAACATGTAGGAACTACCTCACCCATTGCAGGAGTGGAAGGAAAATGTACCCTGTTGTTTTCAAATGTGTTACCATTTGCCTCTCATCTGTGAGATAGTGATTTGTGCTGAATGCTAACCATCACAGTTCAAGAAAACAAGCTGCCCCTTTCCTACGAGTGCAAGTCTTACAGAACAAGAGCAACACAAATTAAATCTCTGACAACAATTCCTGTGTGCACACAGACTCATGGTGTGATTCTAGGCAGAAAACGATATTTGATTGGCAATTTCAAAGCACATTTACTACTGTGGTAGAGCAAGTGATAATTACTGTAACAGCCTGACACATTTTGCTTATAGTTTAGAGAGGCAGAAAAGAGCACATGTCCTAACAGCTACTTGAGACCATGAGCATGTGGAACCTGGGTGAGTGATTAGACAAGAGCAAAGGAAATGAGCCTTGGTGATGTTGAATTTGTTAGCATTGCACACTTCTATCTGAAATACCACACAGTGCTGAATAGTAAGTATGGGAATGCAGGAGAAGCAGCTGTCTGTGTGCTAAGAGTGTGTTTCTGGAGACTGTGTATTGTCAGGTGCAAGAGAGATCTGCATGGACGCTTGCACAACTGCATGAAGACTGCAGAGATGTATGTAAGATCACCTGTGGTAAGGGTTAATTGGAGTTTTGAACATGTAGGAACTACCTCACCCATTGCAGGAGTGGAAGGAAAATGTACCCTGTTGTTTTCAAATGTGTTACCATTTGCCTCTCATCTGTGAGATAGTGATTTGTGCTGAATTCTAACCATCACAGTTCAAGAAAACAAGCTGCCCCTTTCCTACGAGTGCACGTCTTACAGAACAAGAGCAACACAAATTAAATCGCTGACAACAATTCCTGTGTGCACACAGACTCATGGTGTGATTCTAGGCAGAAAACGATATTTGATTGGCAATTGCAAAGCACATTTACTACTGTGGTAGAGCAAGTGATAATTACTGTAACAGCCTGACATATTTTCCTTATAGTTTAGAGAGGAAGAAAAGAGCACATGTCCTAACAGCTACTTGAGACCATGAGCATGTGGAACCTGGGTGAGTGATTAGACTAGAGCAAAGGAAATGAGCCTTGGTGATGTTGAATGTGTTAGCGTTACACACTGCTATCTGAAATACCTCACAGTGCTGAATAGTAAGCATGGGAACGCAGGAGAAGCAGCTGCCAGTGTGCTAAGAGTGTGTTTCTGGAGACTGTGTATTGTCAGGTGCAAGAGAGATCTGCATGGACGCTTGCACAACTGCATGAAGACTGCAGAGATGTATGTAAGATCACCTGTGGTAAGGATTAATTGGAGTTTTGAACATGTAGGAACTACCTCACCCATTGCAGGAGTGGAAGGAAAATCTACCCTGCTGTTTTCAAATGTGTTACCATTTGCCTCTCATCTGTGAGATAGTGATTTGTGCTGAATGCTAACCATCACAGTTCAAGAAAACAAGCTGCCCCTTTCCTACGAGTGCAAGTCTTACAGAACAAGAGCAACACAAATTAAATCTCTGACAACAATTCGTGTGTGCACACAGACTCATGGTGTGATTCTAGGCAGAAAACAATATTTCATTGGCAATTTCAAAGCACATTTACTACTGTGGTAGAGCAAGTGATAATTACTGTAACAGCCTGACACATTTTCCTTATAGTTTAGAGAGGCAGAAAAGAGCACATGTCCTAACAGCTACTTGAGACCATGAGCATGTGGAACCTGGGTGAGTGATTAGACTAGAGCAAAGGAAATGAGCCTTGGTGATGTTGAATGTGTTAGCGTTACACACTGCTATCTGAAATACCTCACAGTGCTGAATAGTAAGCATGGGAATGCAGGAGAAGCAGCTGCCTGTGTGCTAAGAGTGTTTTTCTGGAGACTGTGTATTTTCAGGTGCAAGAGAGATCTGCATGGACGCTTGCACAACTGCATGAAGACTGCAGAGATGTATGTAAGATCACCTGTGGTAAGGATTAATTGGAGTTTTGAACATGTAGGAACTACCTCACCCATTGCAGGAGTGGAAGGAAAATCTACCCTGCTGTTTTCAAATGTGTTACCATTTGCCTCTCATCTGTGAGATAGTGATTTGTGTTGAATGCTAAACATCACAGTTCAAGAAAACAAGCTGCCCCTTTCCTACGAATGCAAGTCTTACAGAACAAGAGCAACACAAATTAAATCTCTGACAACAATTCCTGTGTGCACACAGACTCATGGTGTGATTCTAGGCAGAAAACGATATTTGATTGGCAATTTCAAAGCACATTTACTACTGTGGTAGAGCAAGTGATAATTACTGTAACAGCCTGACACATTTTCCTTATAGTTTAGAGAGGCAGAAAAGAGCACATGTCCTAACAGCTACTGGGTGAGTGATTAGACTAGAGCAAAGGAAATGAGCCTTGGTGATGTTGAATGTGTTAGCGTTACACACTGCCATCTGAAATACCACACAGTGCTGAATAGTAAGCATGGGAATGCAGGAGAAGCAGCTGCCTGTGTGCTAAGAGTGTGTTTCTGCAGACTGTGTATTGTCAGGTGCAAGAGAGATCTGCATGGACGCTTACACAACTGCATGAAGATTGCAGAGATGTATGTAAGATCACCTGTGGTAAGGGTTAATTGGAGTTTTGAACATGTAGGAACTACCTCACCCATTGCAGGAGTGGATGGAAAATCTACCCTGCTGTTTTCAAATGTGTTACCATTTGCCTCTCATCTGTGAAATAGTGATTTGTGCTGAATGCTAACCATCACAGTTCAAGAAAACAAGCTGCCCCTTTCCTATGAGTGCAAGTCTTACAGAACAAGAGCAACACAAATTAAATCTCTGACAACAATTCCTGTGTGCACACAGACTCATGGTGTGATTCTAGGCAGAAAACAATATTTGATTGGCAATTTCAAAGCACATTTACTACTGTGGTAGAGCAAGTGATAAATACTGTAATAGCCTGACACATTTTCCTTATAGTTTAGAGAGGCAGAAAAGAGCACATGTCCTAACAGCTACTTGAGACCATGAGCATGTGGAACCTGGGTGAGTGATTAGACTAGAGCAAAGGAAATGAGCCTTGGTGATGTTGAATGTGTTAGCGTTACACACTGCTATCTGAAATACCACACAGTGTTGAATAGTAAGCATGGGAATGCAGGAGACGCAGCTGCCTGTGTGCTAAGAGTGTGTTTCTGGAGACTGTGTATTGTCAGGTGCAAGAGAGATCTCCATGGACGCTTACACAACTGCATGAAGACTGCAGAGATGCATGTAAGATCACCTGTGGTAAGGGTTAATTGGAGTTTTGAACATGTAGGAACTACCTCACCCATTGCAGGAGTGGAAGGAGAATCTACCCTGTTGTTTTCAAATGTGTTACCATTTGCCTCTCATCTGTGAGATAGTGATTTGTGCTGAATGCTAACCATCACAGTTCAAGAAAGCAAGCTGCCCCTTTCCTACGAGTGCAAGTCTTACAGAACAAGAGCAACACAAATTAAATCTCTGACAACAATTCCTGTGTGCACACAGACTCATGGTGTGATTCTAGGCGGAAAACGATATTTGATTGGCAATTTCAAAGCACATTTACTACTGTGGTAGAGCAAGTGATAATTACTGTAACAGCCTGACACATTTTGCTTATAGTTTAGAGAGGCAGAAAAGAGCACATGTCCTAACAGCTACTTGAGACCATGAGCATGTGGAACCTGGGTGAGTGATTAGACAAGAGCAAAGGAAATGAGCCTTGGTGATGTTGAATTTGTTAGCATTGCACACTTCTATCTGAAATACCACACAGTGCTGAATAGTAAGTATGGGAATGCAGGAGAAGCAGCTGTCTGTGTGCTAAGAGTGTGTTTCTGGAGACTGTGTATTGTCAGGTGCAAGAGAGATCTGCATGGACGCTTGCACAACTGCATGAAGACTGCAGAGATGTATGTAAGATCACCTGTGGTAAGGGTTAATTGGAGTTTTGAACATGTAGGAACTACCTCACCCATTGCAGGAGTGGAAGGAAAATGTACCCTGTTGTTTTCAAATGTGTTACCATTTGCCTCTCATCTGTGAGATAGTGATTTGTGCTGAATTCTAACCATCACAGTTCAAGAAAACAAGCTGCCCCTTTCCTACGAGTGCACGTCTTACAGAACAAGAGCAACACAAATTAAATCTCTGACAACAATTCCTGTGTGCACACAGACTCATGGTGTGATTCTAGGCAGAAAACGATATTTGATTGGCAATTGCAAAGCACATTTACTACTGTGGTAGAGCAAGTGATAATTACTGTAACAGCCTGACATATTTTCCTTATAGTTTAGAGAGGCAGAAAAGAGCACATGTCCTAACAGCTACTTGAGACCATGAGCATGTGGAACCTGGGTGAGTGATTAGACTAGAGCAAAGGAAATGAGCCTTGGTGATGTTGAATGTGTTAGCGTTACACACTGCTATCTGAAATACCTCACAGTAATGAATAGTAAGCATGGGAACGCAGGAGAAGCAGCTGCCAGTGTGCTAAGAGTGTGTTTCTGGAGACTGTGTATTGTCAGGTGCAAGAGAGATCTGCATGGACGCTTGCACAACTGCATGAAGACTGCAGAGATGTATGTAAGATCACCTGTGGTAAGGATTAATTGGGGTTTTGAACATGTAGGAACTACCTCACCCATTGCAGGAGTGGAAGGAAAATCTACCATGCTGTTTTCAAATGTGTTACCATTTGCCTCTCATCTGTGAGATAGTGATTTGTGCTGAATGCTAACCATCACAGTTCAAGAAAACAAGCTGCCCCTTTCCTACGAGTGCAAGTCTTACAGAACAAGAGCAACACAAATTAAATCTCTGACAACAATTCGTGTGTGCACACAGACTCATGGTGTGATTCTAGGCAGAAAACAATATTTCATTGGCAATTTCAAAGCACATTTACTACTGTGGTAGAGCAAGTGATAATTACTGTAACAGCCTGACACATTTTCCTTATAGTTTAGAGAGGCAGAAAAGAGCACATGTCCTAACAGCTACTTGAGACCATGAGCATGTGGAACCTGGGTGAGTGATTAGACTAGAGCAAAGGAAATGAGCCTTGGTGATGTTGAATGTGTTAGCGTTACACACTGCTATCTGAAATACCTCACAGTGCTGAATAGTAAGCATGGGAATGCAGGAGAAGCAGCTGCCTGTGTGCTAAGAGTGTGTTTCTGGAGACTGTGTATTGTCAGGTGCAAGAGAGATCTGCATGGACGCTTGCACAACTGCATGAAGACTGCAGAGATGTATGTAAGATCACCTGTGGTAAGGATTAATTGGAGTTTTGAACATGTAGGAACTACCTCACCCATTGCAGGAGTGGAAGGAAAATCTACCCTGCTGTTTTCAAATGTGTTACCATTTGCCTCTCATCTGTGAGATAGTGATTTGTGTTGAATGCTAACCATCACAGTTCAAGAAAACAAGCTGCCCCTTTCCTACGAATGCAAGTCTTACAGAACAAGAGCAACACAAATTAAATCTCTGACAACAATTCCTGTGTGCACACAGACTCATGGTGTGATTCTAGGCAGAAAACGATATTTGATTGGCAATTTGAAAGCACATTTACTACTGTGGTAGAGCAAGTGATAATTACTGTAACAGCCTGACACATTTTCCTTATAGTTTAGAGAGGCAGAAAAGAGCACATGTCCTAACAGCTACTGGGTGAGTGATTAGACTAGAGCAAAGGAAATGAGCCTTGGTGATGTTGAATGTGTTAGCGTTACACACTGCCATCTGAAATACCACACAGTGCTGAATAGTAAGCATGGGAATGCAGGAGAAGCAGCTGCCTGTGTGCTAAGAGTGTGTTTCTGCAGACTGTGTATTGTCAGGTGCAAGAGAGATCTGCATGGACGCTTGCACAACTGCATGAAGACTGCAGAGATGTATGTAAGATCACCTGTGGTAAGGATTAATTGGAGTTTTGAACATATAGGAACTACCTCACCCATTGCAGGAGTGGAAGGAAAATCTACCCTGCTGTTTTCAAATGTTTTACCATTTGCCTCTCATCTGTGAGATAGTGATTTGTGCTGATCGCTAACCGTCACAGTTCAAGAAATCAAGCTGCCCCTTTCCTACGAGTGCAAGTCTTACAGAACAAGAGCAACACGAATTAAATCTCTGACAACAATTCCCGTGTGCACACAGACTCATGGTGTGATTCTCGGCAGAAAACGATATTTGATTGGCAATTTCAAAGCACATTTACTACTATGGTAGAGCAAGTGATAATTACTGTCACAGCCTGACACATTTTCCTTATAGTTTAGAGAGGCAGAAAAGAGCACATGTCCTAGCAGCTACTTGAGACCATGAGCATGTGGAACCTGGGTGAGTGATTAGACTTGAGCAAAGGAAATGAGCCTTGGTGATGTTGAATGTGTTAGCGTTACACACTGCTATCTGAAATACCACACAGTGCTGAATAGTAAGCATGGGAATGCAGGAGAAGCAGCTGCCTGTTTGCTAAGAGTGTGTTTCTGGAGACTGTGTATTGTCAGGTGCAAGAGAGATCTGCATGGACGCTTGCACAACTGCATGAAGACTGCAGAGATGTATGTAAGATCACCTGTGGTAAGGGTTAGTTGGAGTTTTGAACATGTTGGAACTACCTCACCCATTGCAGGAGTGGAAGGAAAATCTACCCTGTTGTTTTCAAATGTGTTACCATTTGCCTCTCATCTGTGAGATAGCGATTTGTGCTGAATGTTAACCATCACCGTTCAAGAAAACAAGCTGCCCCTTTCCTGCGAGTGCAAGTCTTACAGAACAAGATCAACACGAATTAAATATCTGACAACAATTCCTGTGTGCACACAGACTCTTGGTGTGATTCTAGGCAGAAAACAATATTTGATTGGCAATTTCAAAGCACATTTACTACTGCGGTAGAGCAAGTGATAATTACTGTAACAGCCTGACACATTTTGCTTATAGTTTAGTTAGGCAGAAAAGAGCACATGTCCTAACAGCTACTTGAGAC
This sequence comes from Triturus cristatus, assembly GCF_964204655.1. Classification (NCBI taxonomy): domain Eukaryota; kingdom Metazoa; phylum Chordata; class Amphibia; order Caudata; family Salamandridae; genus Triturus; species Triturus cristatus. Next base: position 296,127,477 of record NC_140579.1, read on the forward strand.
CCTGAGCATGTGGAACCTGGGTGAGTGATTAGACTAGAGCAAAGGAAATGAGCCATAGTGATGTTACATGTGCTAGCGTTACACACTGCTATCAGAAATACCACACAGTGCTGAATAGTAAGCATGGGAATGCAGGAGAAGCAGCTGCCTGTGTGCTAAGAGTGTGTTTCTAGAGACTGTGTATTGTCAGGTGCAAGAGAGATCTGCATGGACGCTTACACAACTGCATGAAGACTGCAGAGATGTATGTAAGATCACCTGTGGTAAGGGTTAATTGGAGTTTTGAACATGTAGGAACTACCTCACCCATTGCAAGAGTGGAACGAAAATCTACCCTGTTGTTTTCAAATGTGTTACCATTTGCCTCTCATCTGTGAGATAGTGATTTGTGCTGATCGCTAACCATCACAGTTCAAGAAAACAAGCTGCCCCTTTCCTACGAGTGCAAGGCTTACAGAACAAGAGCAACACGAATTAAATCTCTGACAACAATTCCCGTGTGCACACAGACTCATGGTGTGATTCTCGGCAGAAAATGATATTTGATTGGCAATTTCAAACAACATTTACTACTATGGTAGAGCAAGTGATAATTACTGTAACAGCCTGACACATTTTGCTTATAGTTTAGTTAGGCAGAAAAGAGCACATGTCCTAACAGCTACTTGAGACCCTGAGCATGTGGAACCTGGGTGAGTGATTAGACTAGAGCAAAGGAAATGAGCCATAGTTATGTTGAATGTGCTAGCGTTACACACTGCTATCAGAAATACCACACAGTGCTGAATAGTAAGCATGGGAATGCAGGAGAAGCAGCTGCCTGTGTGCTAAGAGTGTGTTTCTAGAGACTGTGTATTGTCAGGTGCAAGAGAGATCTGCATGGACGCTTACACAACTGCATGAAGACTGCAGAGATGTATGTAAGATTACCTGTGGTAATTACTGACAACAATTCCTGTGTGCACACAGACTCTTGGTGTGATTCTAGGCAGAAAACGATATTTGATTGGCAATTTCAAAGCACATTTACTACTGTGGTAGAGCAAGTGATAATTACTGTAACAGCCTGACACATTTTCCTTATAGTTTAGAGAGGCAGAAAAGAGCACATGTCCTAGCAGCTACTTGAGACCATGAGCATGTGGAACCTGGGTGAGTGATTAGACTTGAGCAAAGGAAATGAGCCTTGGTGATGTTGAATGTGTTAGTGTTACACACTGCTATCAGAAATACCACACAGTGCTGAATAGTAAGCATGGGAATGCAGGAGAAGCAGCTGCCTGTGTGCTAAGAGTGTGTTTCTAGAGACTGTGTATTGTCAGGTGCAAGAGAGATCTGCATGGACGCTTACACAACTGCATGAAGACTGCAGAGATGTATGTAAGATCACCTGTGGTAAGGGTTAATTGGAGTTTTGAACATGTAGGAACTACCTCACCCATTGCAAGAGTGGAAGGAAAATCTACCCTGTTGTTTTCAAATGTGTTACCATTTGCCTCTCATCTGTGAGATAGTGATTTGTGCTGATCGCTAACCATCACAGTTCAAGAAAACAAGCTGCCCCTTTCCTACGAGTGCAAGGCTTACAGAACAAGAGCAACACGAATTAAATCTCTGACAACAATTCCCGTGTGCACACAGACTCATGGTGTGATTCTCGGCAGAATATGATATTTGATTGGCAATTTCAAACAACATTTACTACTATGGTAGAGCAAGTGATAATTACTGTAACAGCCTGACACATTTTGCTTATAGTTTAGTTAGGCAGAAAAGAGCACATGTCCTAACAGCTACGTGAGACCCTGAGCATGTGGAACCTGGGTGAGTGATTAGACTAGAGCAAAGGAAATGAGCCATAGTGATGTTGAATGTGCTAGCGTTACACACTGCTATCAGAAATACCACACAGTGCTGAATAGTAAGCATGGGAATGCAGGAGAAGCAGCTGCCTGTGTGCTAAGAGTGTGTTTCTAGAGACTGTGTATTGTCAGGTGCAAGAGAGATCTGCATGGACGCTTACACAACTGCATGAAGACTGCAGAGATGTATGTAAGATCACCTGTGGTAAGGGTTAATTGGAGTTTTGAACATGTAGGAACTACCTCACCCATTGCAAGAGTGGAAGGAAAACCTACGCTGTTGTTTTCAAATGTGTTACCATTTGCCTCTCATCTGTGAGATAGTGATTTGTGCTGATCGCTAACCATCACAGTTCAAGAAAACAAGCTGCCCCTTTCCTACGAGTGCAAGGCTTACAGAACAAGAGCAACACGAATTAAATCTCTGACAACAATTCCCGTGTGCACACAGACTCATGGTGTGATTCTCGGCAGAAAATGATATTTGATTGGCAATTTCAAACAACATTTACTACTATGGTAGAGCAAGTGATAATTACTGTAACAGCCTGACACATTTTGCTTATAGTTTAGTTAGGCAGAAAAGAGCACATGTCCTAACAGCTACTTGAGACCCTGAGCATGTGGAACCTGGGTGAGTGATTAGACTAGAGCAAAGGAAATGAGCCATAGTGATGTTGAATGTGCTAGCGTTACACACTGCTATCAGAAATACCACACAGTGCTGAATAGTAAGCATGGGAATGCAGGAGAAGCAGCTGCCTGTGTGCTAAGAGTGTGTTTCTAGAGACTGTGTATTTTCAGGTGCAAGAGAGATCTGCATGGACGCTTACACAACTGCATGAAGACTGCAGAGATGTATGTAAGATTACCTGTGGTAATTACTGACAACAATTCCTGTGTGCACACAGACTCTTGGTGTGATTCTAGGCAGAAAACGATATTTGATTGGCAATTTCAAAGCACATTTACTACTGTGGTAGAGCAAGTGATAATTACTGTAACAGCCTGACACATTTTCCTTATAGCTTAGAGAGGCAGAAAAGAGCACATGTCCTAACAGCTACTTGAGACCATGAGCATGTGGAACCTGGGTGAGTGATTAGACTAGAGCAAAGGAAATGAGCCTTGGTGATGTTGAATGTGTTAGCGTTACACACTGCTATCTGAAATACCACACAGTGCTGAATAGTAAGCATGGGAATGCAGGAGACCCAGCTGCCTGTGTGCTAAGAGTGTGTTTCTGGAGACTGTGTATTGTCAGGTGCAAGAGAGATCTGCATGGACGCTTGCACAACTGCATGAAGACTGCAGAGATGTATGTAAGATCACCTGTGGTAAGGGTTAATTGGAGTTTTGAACATGTAGGAACTACCTCACCCATTGCAAGAGTGGAAGGAAAATTCACCCTGTTGTTTTCAAATGTGTTACCATTTGCCTCTCATCTGTGAGATAGTAATTTGTGCTGAATGCTAACCATCACAGTTCAAGAAAACAAGCTGCCCCTTTCCTATGAGTGCAAGTCTTACAGAACAAGAGCAACACGAATTAAATCTCTGCCAACAATTCCTGTGTGCACACAGACTCATGGTGTGATACTCGGCAGAAAACAATATTTCATTGGCAATTTCAAAGCACATTTACTACTATGGTAGAGCAAGTGATAATTACTGTAACAGCCTGACACATTTCACTTATAGTTTAGATAGGCAGAAAAGAGCACTTGTCCTAACAGCTACTTGAGACCATGAGCATGTGGAACCTGGGTGAGTGATTAGACTAGAGCAAAGGAAATGAGCCTTGGTGATTTTGAATGTGTTAGCTTTACACACTGCTATCTGAAATACCACACAGTGCTGAATAGTAAGCATTGGAATGCAGGAGAAGCAGCTGCCTGTGTGCTAAGAGTGTGTTTCTGGAGACTGTGTATTGTCAGGTGCAAGAGAGATCTGCATGGACGCTTGCACAACTGCATGAAGACTGCAGAGATGTATGTAAGATCACCTGTGGTAAGGGTTAATTGGAGTTTTGAACATGTAGGAACTACCTCACCCATTGCAGGAGTGGAAGGAAAATCTACCCTGTTGTTTTCAAATGTGTTACCATTTGCCTATCATCTGTGAGATAGTGATTTGTGCTGAATGTTAACCATCACAGTTCAAGAAAACAAGCTGCCCCTTTCCTGCGAGTGCAAGTCTTACAGAACAAGATCAACACAAATTAAATATCTGACAGCAATTCCTGTGTGCACACAGACTCATGGTGTGATTCTAGGCAGAAAACGATATTTGATTGGCAATTTCAAAGCACATTTACTACTGTGGTAGAGCAAGTGATAATTACTGTAACAGCCTGACACATTTTGCTTATAGTTTAGAGAGGCAGAAAAGAGCACATGTCCTAACAGCTACTTGAGACCATGAGCATGTGGAACCTGGGTGAGTGATTAGACTAGAGCAAAGGAAATGAGCCTTAGTGATGTTGAATGTGCTAGCGTTACACACTGCTATCAGAAATACCACACAGTGCTGAATAGTAAGCATGGGAATGCAGGAGAAGCAGCTGCCTGTGTGCTAAGAGTGTGTTTCTGGAGACTGTGTATTGTCAGGTGCAAGAGAGATCTGCATGGACGCTTGCACAACTGCATGAAGACTGCAGAGATGTATGTAAGATCACCTGTGGTAAGGATTAATTGGAGTTTTGAACATGTAGGAACTACCTTACCCATTGCAGGAGTGGAAGGAAAATCTACCCTGTTGTTTTCAAATGTGTTACCATTTGCCTCTCATCTGTGAGATAGCGATTTGTGCTGAATGCTAACCATCACAGTTCAAGAAAACAAGCTGCCCCTTGCCTACGAGTGCAAGTCTTACAGAACAAGAGCAACACAAATTAAATCTCTGACAACAATTCCTGTGTGCACACAGACTCATGGTGTGATTCTAGGCAGAAAACGATATTTGATTGGCAATTTTAAAGCACATTTACCACTGTGGTAGAGCAAGTGATAATTACTGTAACAGCCTGACACATTTTCCTTATAGTTTAGAGAGGCAGAAAAGAGCACATGTCCTAACAGCTACTTGAGACCATGAGGAACCTGGGTGAGTGATTAGACTAGAGCAAAGGAAATGAGCCTTGGTGATGTTGAATGTGTTAGCGTTACACACTGCTATCTGAAATACCACACAGTGCTAAATAGTAAGCATGGGAATGCAGGAGAAGCAGCTGCCTGTGTGCTAAGAGTGTGTTTCTGGAGACTGTGTATTGTCAGGTGCAAGAGAGATCTGCATGGACGCTTACACAACTGCATGAAGACTGCAGAGATGTATGTAAGATCACCTGTGGTAAGGGTTAATTGGAGTTTTGAACATGTAGAAACTACCTCACCCATTGCAGGAGTGGAAGGAAAATCTACCCTGTTGTCAAATGTGTTACCATTTGCCTCTCATCTGTGAGACAGTGATTTATGCTGAATGCTAACCATCACAGTTCAAGAAAACAAGCTGCCCCTTTCCTGCGAGTGCAAGTCTCACAGAACAAGAGCAACACGAATTAAATATCTGACAGCAATTCCTGTGTGCACACAGACTCATGGTGTGATTCTAGGCAGAAAACAATATTTGATTGGCAATTTCAAAGCACATTTACTACTGTGGTAGAGCAAGTGATAATTACTGTAACAGCCTGACACATTTTGCTTATAGTTTAGAGAGGCAGAAAAGAGCACATGTCCTAACAGCTACTTGAGACCATGAGCATGTGGAACCTGGGTGAGTGATTAGACTAGAGCAAAGGAAATGAGCCTTGGTGATGTTGAATGTGTTAGCGTTACACACTGCTATCTGAAATACCACACAGTGCTGAATAGTAAGCATGGGAATGCAGGAGAAGCAGATGCCTGTGTGCTAAGAGTGTGTTTCTGGAGACTGTGTATTGTCAGGTGCAAGAGAGATCTGCATGGACGCTTGCACAACTGCATGAAGACTGCAGAGATGTATGTAAGATCACCTGTGGTAAGGATTAATTGGAGTTTTGAACATGTAGGAACTACCTTACCCATTGCAGGAGTGGAAGGAAAATCTACCCTGCTGGTTTCAAATGTGTTACCATTTGCCTCTCATCTGTGAGATAGTGATTTGTGCTGAATGCTAACCATCACAGTTAAAAAAAAAACAAGCTGCCCCTTGCCTACGAGTGCAAGTCTTACAGAACAAGACCAACACGAATTAAATCTCTGACAACAATTCCTGTGTGCACACACACTCATGGTGTGATTCTAGGCAGAAAACGATATTTGATTGGCAATTTTAAATCACATTTACCACTGTGGTAGAGCAAGTGATAATTCGTGTAACAGCCTGACACATTTTCCTTATAGTTTAGAGTGGCAGAAAAGAGCACATGTCCTAACAGCTACTTGAGACCATGAGCATGTGGAACCTGGGTGAGTGATTAGACTAGAGCAAAGGAAATGAGCCTTGGTGATGTTGAATGTGTTAGCGTTACACACTGCTATCTGAAATACCACACAGTGCTGAATAGTAAGCATGGGAATGCAGGAGAAGCAGCTGCCTGTGTGCTAAGAGTGTGTTTCTGGAGACTGTGTATTGTCAGGTGCAAGAGAGATCTGCATGGACGCTTATACAACTGCATGAAGACTGCAGAGATGTATGTAAGATCACCTGTGGTAAGGGTTAATTGGAGTTTTGAACATGTAGGAACTACCTCACCCATTGCAGGAGTGGAAGGAAAATCTACCCTGTTGTTTTCAAATGTGTTACCATTTGCCTCTCATCTGTGAGATAGTGATTTGTGCTGAATGTTAACCATCACAGTTCAAGAAAACAAGCTGCCCCTTTCCTGCGAGTGCAAGTCTTACAGAACAAGAGCAACACAAATTAAATATCTGACAGCAATTCCTGTGTGCACACAGACTCATGGTGTGATTCTAGGCAGAAAACAATATTTGATTGGCAATTTCAAAGCACATTTACTACTGTGGTAGAGCAAGTGATAATTACTGTAACAGCCTGACACATTTTGCTTATAGTTTAGAGAGGCAGAAAAGAGCACATGTCCTAACAGCTACTTGAGACCATGAGCATGTGGAACCTGGGTGAGTGATTAGACTAGAGGAAAGGAAATGAGCCTTAGTGATGTTGAATGTGCTAGCGTTACACACTGCTATCAGAAATACCACACAGTGCTGAATAGTAAGCATGGGAATGCAGGAGAAGCAGCTGCCTGTGTGCTAAGAGTGTGTTTCTGGAGACTGTGTATTGTCAGGTGCAAGAGAGATCTGCATGGACGCTTGCACAACTGCATGAAGACTGCAGAGATGTATGTAAGATCACCTGTGGTAAGGATTAATTGGAGTTTTGAACATGTAGGAACTACCTTACCCATTGCAGGAGTGGAAGGAAAATCTACCCTGCTGTTTTCAAATGTGTTACCATTTGCCTCTCATCTGTGAGATAGTGATTTGTGCTGAATGCTAACCATCACAGTTCAAGAAAACAAGCTGCCCCTTGCCTACGAGTGCAAGTCTTACAGAACAAGAGCAACACAAATTAAATCTCTGACAACAATTCCTGTGTGCACACAGACTCATGGTGTGATTCTAGGCAGAAAACGATATTTGATTGGCAATTTCAAAGCACATTTACTACTGTGGTAGAGCAAGTGATAATTACTGTAACAGCCTGACACATTTTGCTTATAGTTTAGAGAGGCAGAAAAGAGCACATGTCCTAACAGCTACTTGAGACCATGAGCATGTGGAACCTGGGTGAGTGATTAGACTAGAGCAAAGGAAATGAGCCTTAGTGATGTTGAATGTGCTAGCGTTACACACTGCTATCAGAAATACCACACAGTGCTGAATAGTAAGCATGGGAATGCAGGAGAAGCAGCTGCCTGTGTGCTAAGAGTGTGTTTCTGGAGACTGTGTATTGTCAGGTGCAAGAGAGATCTGCATGGACGCTTGCACAACTGCATGAAGACTGCAGAGATGTATGTAAGATCACCTGTGGTAAGGATTAATTGGAGTTTTGAACATGTAGGAACTACCTTACCCATTGCAGGAGTGGAAGGAAAATCTACCCTGCTGTTTTCAAATGTGTTACCATTTGCCTCTCATCTGTGAGATAGTGATTTGTGCTGAATGCTAACCATCACAGTTCAAGAAAACAAGCTGCCCCTTGCCTACGAGTGCAAGGCTTACAGAACAAGAGCAACACGAATTAAATCTCTGACAACAATTCCCGTGTGCACACAGACTCATGGTGTGATTCTCGGCAGAATATGATATTTGATTGGCAATTTCAAACAACATTTACTACTATGGTAGAGCAAGTGATAATTACTGTAACAGCCTGACACATTTTGCTTATAGTTTAGTTAGGCAGAAAAGAGCACATGTCCTAACAGCTACGTGAGACCCTGAGCATGTGGAACCTGGGTGAGTGATTAGACTAGAGCAAAGGAAATGAGCCATAGTGATGTTGAATGTGCTAGCGTTACACACTGCTATCAGAAATACCACACAGTGCTGAATAGTAAGCATGGGAATGCAGGAGAAGCAGCTGCCTGTGTGCTAAGAGTGTGTTTCTAGAGACTGTGTATTGTCAGGTGCAAGAGAGATCTGCATGGACGCTTACACAACTGCATGAAGACTGCAGAGATGTATGTAAGATCACCTGTGGTAAGGGTTAATTGGAGTTTTGAACATGTAGGAACTACCTCACCCATTGCAAGAGTGGAAGGAAAATCTACGCTGTTGTTTTCAAATGTGTTACCATTTGCCTCTCATCTGTGAGATAGTGATTTGTGCTGATCGCTAACCATCACAGTTCAAGAAAACAAGCTGCCCCTTTCCTACGAGTGCAAGGCTTACAGAACAAGAGCAACACGAATTAAATCTCTGACAACAATTCCCGTGTGCACACAGACTCATGGTGTGATTCTCGGCAGAAAATGATATTTGATTGGCAATTTCAAACAACATTTACTACTATGGTAGAGCAAGTGATAATTACTGTAACAGCCTGACACATTTTGCTTATAGTTTAGTTAGGCAGAAAAGAGCACATGTCCTAACAGCTACTTGAGACCCTGAGCATGTGGAACCTGGGTGAGTGATTAGACTAGAGCAAAGGAAATGAGCCATAGTGATGTTGAATGTGCTAGCGTTACACACTGCTATCAGAAATACCACACAGTGCTGAATAGTAAGCATGGGAATGCAGGAGAAGCAGCTGCCTGTGTGCTAAGAGTGTGTTTCTAGAGACTGTGTATTTTCAGGTGCAAGAGAGATCTGCATGGACGCTTACACAACTGCATGAAGACTGCAGAGATGTATGTAAGATTACCTGTGGTAATTACTGACAACAATTCCTGTGTGCACACAGACTCTTGGTGTGATTCTAGGCAGAAAACGATATTTGATTGGCAATTTCAAAGCACATTTACTACTGTGGTAGAGCAAGTGATAATTACTGTAACAGCCTGACACATTTTCCTTATAGCTTAGAGAGGCAGAAAAGAGCACATGTCCTAACAGCTACTTGAGACCATGAGCATGTGGAACCTGGGTGAGTGATTAGACTAGAGCAAAGGAAATGAGCCTTGGTGATGTTGAATGTGTTAGCGTTACACACTGCTATCTGAAATACCACACAGTGCTGAATAGTAAGCATGGGAATGCAGGAGACCCAGCTGCCTGTGTGCTAAGAGTGTGTTTCTGGAGACTGTGTATTGTCAGGTGCAAGAGAGATCTGCATGGACGCTTGCACAACTGCATGAAGACTGCAGAGATGTATGTAAGATCACCTGTGGTAAGGGTTAATTGGAGTTTTGAACATGTAGGAACTACCTCACCCATTGCAAGAGTGGAAGGAAAATTCACCCTGTTGTTTTCAAATGTGTTACCATTTGCCTCTCATCTGTGAGATAGTAATTTGTGCTGAATGCTAACCATCACAGTTCAAGAAAACAAGCTGCCCCTTTCCTATGAGTGCAAGTCTTACAGAACAAGAGCAACACGAATTAAATCTCTGCCAACAATTCCTGTGTGCACACAGACTCATGGTGTGATACTCGGCAGAAAACAATATTTCATTGGCAATTTCAAAGCACATTTACTACTATGGTAGAGCAAGTGATAATTACTGTAACAGCCTGACACATTTCACTTATAGTTTAGATAGGCAGAAAAGAGCACTTGTCCTAACAGCTACTTGAGACCATGAGCATGTGGAACCTGGGTGAGTGATTAGACTAGAGCAAAGGAAATGAGCCTTGGTGATTTTGAATGTGTTAGCTTTACACACTGCTATCTGAAATACCACACAGTGCTGAATAGTAAGCATTGGAATGCAGGAGAAGCAGCTGCCTGTGTGCTAAGAGTGTGTTTCTGGAGACTGTGTATTGTCAGGTGCAAGAGAGATCTGCATGGACGCTTGCACAACTGCATGAAGACTGCAGAGATGTATGTAAGATCACCTGTGGTAAGGGTTAATTGGAGTTTTGAACATGTAGGAACTACCTCACCCATTGCAGGAGTGGAAGGAAAATCTACCCTGTTGTTTTCAAATGTGTTACCATTTGCCTATCATCTGTGAGATAGTGATTTGTGCTGAATGTTAACCATCACAGTTCAAGAAAACAAGCTGCCCCTTTCCTGCGAGTGCAAGTCTTACAGAACAAGATCAACACAAATTAAATATCTGACAGCAATTCCTGTGTGCACACAGACTCATGGTGTGATTCTAGGCAGAAAACGATATTTGATTGGCAATTTCAAAGCACATTTACTACTGTGGTAGAGCAAGTGATAATTACTGTAACAGCCTGACACATTTTGCTTATAGTTTAGAGAGGCAGAAAAGAGCACATGTCCTAACAGCTACTTGAGACCATGAGCATGTGGAACCTGGGTGAGTGATTAGACTAGAGCAAAGGAAATGAGCCTTAGTGATGTTGAATGTGCTAGCGTTACACACTGCTATCAGAAATACCACACAGTGCTGAATAGTAAGCATGGGAATGCAGGAGAAGCAGCTGCCTGTGTGCTAAGAGTGTGTTTCTGGAGACTGTGTATTGTCAGGTGCAAGAGAGATCTGCATGGACGCTTGCACAACTGCATGAAGACTGCAGAGATGTATGTAAGATCACCTGTGGTAAGGATTAATTGGAGTTTTGAACATGTAGGAACTACCTTACCCATTGCAGGAGTGGAAGGAAAATCTACCCTGCTGTTTTCAAATGTGTTACCATTTGCCTCTCATCTGTGAGATAGTGATTTGTGCTGAATGCTAACCATCACAGTTCAAGAAAACAAGCTGCCCCTTGCCTACGAGTGCAAGTCTTACAGAACAAGAGCAACACAAATTAAATCTCTGACAACAATTCCTGTGTGCACACAGACTCATGGTGTGATTCTAGGCAGAAAACGATATTTGATTGGCAATTTTAAAGCACATTTACCACTGTGGTAGAGCAAGTGATAATTACTGTAACAGCCTGACACATTTTCCTTATAGTTTAGAGAGGCAGAAAAGAGCACATGTCCTAACAGCTACTTGAGACCATGAGGAACCTGGGTGAGTGATTAGACTAGAGCAAAGGAAATGAGCCTTGGTGATGTTGAATGTGTTAGCGTTACACACTGCTATCTGAAATACCACACAGTGCTAAATAGTAAGCATGGGAATGCAGGAGAAGCAGCTGCCTGTGTGCTAAGAGTGTGTTTCTGGAGACTGTGTATTGTCAGGTGCAAGAGAGATCTGCATGGACGCTTACACAACTGCATGAAGACTGCAGAGATGTATGTAAGATCACCTGTGGTAAGGGTTAATTGGAGTTTTGAACATGTAGAAACTACCTCACCCATTGCAGGAGTGGAAGGAAAATCTACCCTGTTGTCAAATGTGTTACCATTTGCCTCTCATCTGTGAGACAGTGATTTATGCTGAATGCTAACCATCACAGTTCAAGAAAACAAGCTGCCCCTTTCCTGCGAGTGCAAGTCTCACAGAACAAGAGCAACACGAATTAAATATCTGACAGCAATTCCTGTGTGCACACAGACTCATGGTGTGATTCTAGGCAGAAAACAATATTTGATTGGCAATTTCAAAGCACATTTACTACTGTGGTAGAGCAAGTGATAATTACTGTAACAGCCTGACACATTTTGCTTATAGTTTAGAGAGGCAGAAAAGAGCACATGTCCTAACAGCTACTTGAGACCATGAGCATGTGGAACCTGGGTGAGTGATTAGACTAGAGCAAAGGAAATGAGCCTTGGTGATGTTGAATGTGTTAGCGTTACACACTGCTATCTGAAATACCACACAGTGCTGAATAGTAAGCATGGGAATGCAGGAGAAGCAGATGCCTGTGTGCTAAGAGTGTGTTTCTGGAGACTGTGTATTGTCAGGTGCAAGAGAGATCTGCATGGACGCTTGCACAACTGCATGAAGACTGCAGAGATGTATGTAAGATCACCTGTGGTAAGGATTAATTGGAGTTTTGAACATGTAGGAACTACCTTACCCATTGCAGGAGTGGAAGGAAAATCTACCCTGCTGGTTTCAAATGTGTTACCATTTGCCTCTCATCTGTGAGATAGTGATTTGTGCTGAATGCTAACCATCACAGTTAAAATAAAAACAAGCTGCCCCTTGCCTACGAGTGCAAGTCTTACAGAACAAGACCAACACGAATTAAATCTCTGACAACAATTCCTGTGTGCACACACACTCATGGTGTGATTCTAGGCAGAAAACGATATTTGATTGGCAATTTTAAATCACATTTACCACTGTGGTAGAGCAAGTGATAATTCGTGTAACAGCCTGACACATTTTCCTTATAGTTTAGAGTGGCAGAAAAGAGCACATGTCCTAACAGCTACTTGAGACCATGAGCATGTGGAACCTGGGTGAGTGATTAGACTAGAGCAAAGGAAATGAGCCTTGGTGATGTTGAATGTGTTAGCGTTACACACTGCTATCTGAAATACCACACAGTGCTGAATAGTAAGCATGGGAATGCAGGAGAAGCAGCTGCCTGTGTGCTAAGAGTGTGTTTCTGGAGACTGTGTATTGTCAGGTGCAAGAGAGATCTGCATGGACGCTTATACAACTGCATGAAGACTGCAGAGATGTATGTAAGATCACCTGTGGTAAGGGTTAATTGGAGTTTTGAACATGTAGGAACTACCTCACCCATTGCAGGAGTGGAAGGAAAATCTACCCTGTTGTTTTCAAATGTGTTACCATTTGCCTCTCATCTGTGAGATAGTGATTTGTGCTGAATGTTAACCATCACAGTTCAAGAAAACAAGCTGCCCCTTTCCTGCGAGTGCAAGTCTTACAGAACAAGAGCAACACAAATTAAATATCTGACAGCAATTCCTGTGTGCACACAGACTCATGGTGTGATTCTAGGCAGAAAACAATATTTGATTGGCAATTTCAAAGCACATTTACTACTGTGGTAGAGCAAGTGATAATTACTGTAACAGCCTGACACATTTTGCTTATAGTTTAGAGAGGCAGAAAAGAGCACATGTCCTAACAGCTACTTGAGACCATGAGCATGTGGAACCTGGGTGAGTGATTAGACTAGAGGAAAGGAAATGAGCCTTAGTGATGTTGAATGTGCTAGCGTTACACACTGCTATCAGAAATACCACACAGTGCTGAATAGTAAGCATGGGAATGCAGGAGAAGCAGCTGCCTGTGTGCTAAGAGTGTGTTTCTGGAGACTGTGTATTGTCAGGTGCAAGAGAGATCTGCATGGACGCTTGCACAACTGCATGAAGACTGCAGAGATGTATGTAAGATCACCTGTGGTAAGGATTAATTGGAGTTTTGAACATGTAGGAACTACCTTACCCATTGCAGGAGTGGAAGGAAAATCTACCCTGCTGTTTTCAAATGTGTTACCATTTGCCTCTCATCTGTGAGATAGTGATTTGTGCTGAATGCTAACCATCACAGTTCAAGAAAACAAGCTGCCCCTTGCCTACGAGTGCAAGTCTTACAGAACAAGAGCAACACAAATTAAATCTCTGACAACAATTCCTGTGTGCACACAGACTCATGGTGTGATTCTAGGCAGAAAACGATATTTGATTGGCAATTTCAAAGCACATTTACTACTGTGGTAGAGCAAGTGATAATTACTGTAACAGCCTGACACATTTTGCTTATAGTTTAGAGAGGCAGAAAAGAGCACATGTCCTAACAGCTACTTGAGACCATGAGCATGTGGAACCTGGGTGAGTGATTAGACTAGAGCAAAGGAAATGAGCCTTAGTGATGTTGAATGTGCTAGCGTTACACACTGCTATCAGAAATACCACACAGTGCTGAATAGTAAGCATGGGAATGCAGGAGAAGCAGCTGCCTGTGTGCTAAGAGTGTGTTTCTGGAGACTGTGTATTGTCAGGTGCAAGAGAGATCTGCATGGACGCTTGCACAACTGCATGAAGACTGCAGAGATGTATGTAAGATCACCTGTGGTAAGGATTAATTGGAGTTTTGAACATGTAGGAACTACCTTACCCATTGCAGGAGTGGAAGGAAAATCTACCCTGCTGTTTTCAAATGTGTTACCATTTGCCTCTCATCTGTGAGATAGTGATTTGTGCTGAATGCTAACCATCACAGTTCAAGAAAACAAGCTGCCCCTTGCCTACGAGTGCAAGTCTTACAGAACAAGAGCAACACGAATTAAATCTCTGACAACAATTCCTGTGTGCACACAGACTCATGGTGTGATTCTAGGCAGAAAACGATATTTGATTGGCAATTTTAAAGCACATTTACCACTGTGGTAGAGCAAGTGATAATTACTGTAACAGCCTGACACATTTTCCTTATAGTTTAGAGAGGCAGAAAAGAGCACATGTCCTAACAGCTACTTGAGACCATGAGGAACCTGGGTGAGTGATTAGACTAGAGCAAAGGAAATGAGCCTTAGTGATGTTGAATGTGCTAGCGTTACACACTGCTATCTGAAATACCACACAGTGCTGAATAGTAAGCATTGGAATGCAGGAGAAGCAGCTGCCTGTGTGCTAAGAGTGTGTTTCTGGAGACTGTGTAATGTCAGGTGCAAGAGAGATCTGCATGGACGCTTGCACAACTGCATGAAGACTGCAGAGATGTATGTAAGATCACCTGTGGTAAGGGTTAATTGGAGTTTTGAACATGTAGGAACTACCTCACCCATTGCAGGAGTGGAAGGAAAATCTACCCTGTTGTTTTCAAACGTGTTACCATTTGCCACTCATCTGTGAGATAGTGATTTGTGCTGAATGCTAACCATCACAGTTCAAGAAAACAACCTGCCCCTTTCCTACGAGTGCAAGTCTTACAGAACAAGAGCAACACAAATTAAATCTCTGACAACAATTCCTGTGTGCACACAGACTCATGGTGTGATTCTAGGCAGAAAACGATATTTGATTGGCAATTTCAAAGCACATTTACCACTTTGGTAGAGCAAGTGATAATTACTGTAACAGCCTGACACATTTTCCTTATAGTTTAGAGAGGCAGAAAAGAGCACATGTCCTAACAGCTACATGAGACCATGAGCATGTGGAACCTGGGTGAGTGATTAGCCTAGAGCAAAGGAAAGAGCCTTGGTGATGTTGAATGTGTTAGCGTTACACACTGCTATCTGAAATACCACACAGTGCTGAATAGTAAGCATGGGAATGCAGGAGAAGCAGATGCCTGTGTGCTAAGAGTGTGTTTCTGGAGACTGTGTATTGTCAGGTGCAAGAGAGATCTGCATGGACGCTTGCACAACTGCATGAAGACTGCAGAGATGTATGTAAGATCACCTGTGGTAAGGATTAATTGGAGTTTTGAACATGTAGGAACTTCCTTACCCATTGCAGGAGTGGAAGGAAAATCTACCCTGCTGGTTTCAAATGTGTTACCATTTGCCTCTCATCTGTGAGATAGTGATTTGTGCTGAATGCTAACCATCACAGTTAAAAAAAAAACAAGCTGCCCCTTGCCTACGAGTGCAAGTCTAACAGAACAAGAGCAACACAAATTAAATCTCTGACAACAATTCCTGTGTGCACACACACTCATGGTGTGATTCTAGGCAGAAAACGATATTTGATTGGCAATTTTAAATCACATTTACCACTGTGGTAGAGCAAGTGATAATTAGTGTAACAGCCAGACACATTTTCCTTATAGTTTAGAGAGGCAGAAAAGAGCACATGTCCTAACAGCTACTTGAGACCATGAGCATGTGGAACCTGGGTGAGTGATTAGACTAGAGCAAAGGAAATGAGCCTTGGTGATGTTGAATGTGTTAGCGTTACACACTGCTATCTGAAATACCACACAGTGCTGAATAGTAAGCATGGGAATGCAGGAGAATCAGCTGCCTGTGTGCTAAGAGTGTGTTTCTGGAGACTGTGTACTGTCAGGTGCAAGAGAGATCTGCATGGACGCTTACACAACTGCATGAAGACTGCAGAGATGTATGTAAGATCACCTGTGGTAAGGGTTAATTGGAGTTTTGAACATGTAGGAACTACCTCACCCATTGCAGGAGTGGAAGGAAAATCTACCCTGTTGTTTTCAAATGTGTTACCATTTGCCTCTCATCTGTGAGATAGTGATTTGTGCTGAATGCTAACCATCACAGTTCAAGAAAACAAGCTGCCCCTTTCCTACGAGTGCAAGTCTTACAGAACAAGAGCAACACAAATTAAATCTCTGACAACAATTCCTGTGTGCACACAGACTCATGGTGTGATTCTCGGCAGAAAACGATATTTGATTGGCAATTTCAAAGCACATTTACTACTGTGGTAGAGCAAGTGATAATTACTGTAACAGCCTGACACATTTTCCTTATAGTTTAGAGAGGCAAAAAAGAGCACATGTCCTAACAGCTACTTGAGACCCTGAGCATGTGGAACCTGGGTGAGTGATTAGACTAGAGCAAAGGAAATGAGCCTTGGTGATGTTGAATGTGTTAGCGTTACACACTGCTATCTGAAATACCACACAGTGCTGAATAGTAAGCATGGGAATGCAGGAGAAGCAGCTGCCTGTGTGCTAAGAGTGTGTTTCTGGAGACTGTGTATTGTCAGGTGCAAGAGAGATCTGCATGGACGCTTACACAACTGCATGAAGACTGCAGAGATGTATGTAAGATCACCTGTGGTAAGGGTTAATTGGAGTTTTGAACATGTAGGAACTACCTCACTCATTGCAGGAGTGGAAGGAAAATCTACCCTGTTGTTTTCAAATGTGTTACCATTTGCCTCTCATCTGTGAGATAGTGATTTGTGCTGAATGTTAACCATCACAGTTCAAGAAAACAAGCTGCCCCTTTCCTGCGAGTGCAAGTCTTACAGAACAAGAGCAACACAATTTAAATATCTGACAGCAATTCCTGTGTGCACACAGACTCATGGTGTGATTCTAGGCAGAAAACAATATTTGATTGGCAATTTCAAAGCACATTTACTACTGTGGTAGAGCAAGTTGTAATTACTGTAACAGCCTGACACATTTTGCTTATAGTTTAGAGAGGCAGAAAAGAGCACATGTCCTAACAGCTACTTGAGACCATGAGCATGTGGAACCTGGGTGAGTGATTAGACTAGAGCAAAGGAAATGAGCCTTAGTGATGTTGAATGTGCTAGCGTTACACACTGCTATCTGAAATCCCACACAGTGCTGAATAGTAAGCATGGGAATGCAGGAGAAGCAGCTGCCTGTGTGCTAAGAGTGTGTTTCTGGAGACTGTGTAATGTCAGGTGCAAGAGAGATCTGCATGGACGCTTGCACAACTGCATGAAGACTGCAGAGATGTTTGTAAGATCACCTGTGGTAAGGGTTAATTAGAGTTTTGAACATGTAGGAACTACCTCACCCATTGCAGGAGTGAAAGGAAAATCTACCCTGTTGTTTTCAAATGTGTTACCATTTGCCTCTCATCTGTGAGATAGTGATTTGTGCTGAATGCTAACGATCACAGTTCAAGAAAACAAGCTGCCCCTTTCCTACGAGTGCAAGTCTTACAGAACAAGAGCAACACAAATTAAATCTCTGACAACAATTCCTGTGTGCACACAGACTCATGGTGTGATTCTAGGCAGAAAACGATATTTGATTGGCAATTTCAAAGCACATTTACCACTTTGGTAGAGCAAGTGATAATTACTGTAACAGCCTGACACATTTTCCTTATAGTTTAGAGAGGCAGAAAAGAGCACATGTCCTAAAAGCTACATGAGACCATGAGCATGTGGAACCTGGGTGAGTGATTAGACTAGAGCAAAGGAAATGAGCCTTGGTGATGTTGAATGTGTTAGCGTTACACACTGCTATCTGAAATACCACACAGTGCTGAATAGTAAGCATGGGAATGCAGGAGAAGCAGCTGCCTGTGTGCTAAGAGTGTGTTTCTGGAGACTGTGTATTGTCAGGTGCAAGAGAGATCTGCATGGACGCTTACACAACTGCATGAAGACTGCAGAGATGTATGTAAGATCACCAGTGGTAAGGGTTAATTGGAGTTTTGAACATGTAGGAACTACCTCACCCATTGCAGGAGTGGAAGGAAAATCTACACTGTTGTTTTCAAATGTGTTACCATTTGCCTCTCATCTGTGAGATAGTGATTTGTGCTGAATGCTAACCATCACAGTTCAAGAAAACAAGCTGCCCCTTTCCTACGAGTACAAGTCTTACAGAACAAGAGCAACACAAATTAAATCTCTGACAGCAATTCCTGTGTGCACACAGACTCATGGTGTGATTCTAGGCAGAAAACGATATTTGATTGGCAATTTCAAAGCACATTTACTACTGTGGTAGAGCAAGTGATAATTACTGTAACAGCCTGACACATTTTGCTTATAGTTTAGAGAGGCAGAAAAGAGCACATGTCCTAACAGCTACTTGAGACCATGAGCATGTGGAACCTGGGTGAGTGATTAGCCTAGAGCAAAGGAAATGAGCCTTGGTGATGTTGAATGTGTTAGCGTTACACACTGCTATCTGAAATACCACACAGTGCTGAATAGTAAGCATGGGAATGCAGGAGAAGCAGCTGCCTGTGTGCTAAGAGTGTGTTTCTGGAGACTGTGTATTGTCAGGTGCAAGAGAGATCTGCATGGACGCTTACACAACTGCATGAAGACTGCAGAGATGTATGTAAGATCACCTGTGGTAAGGGTTAATTGGAGTTTTGAACATGTAGGAACTACCTCACCCATTGCAGGAGTGGAAGGAAAATCTACCCTGTTGTTTTCAGATGTGTTACCATTTGCCTCTCATCTGTGAGATAGTGATTTGTGCTGAATGCTAACCATCACAGTTCAAGAAAACAAGCTGCCCCTTTCCTACGAGTGCAAGTCTTACAGAACAAGAGCAACACAAATTAAATCTCTGACAACAATTCCTGTGTGCACACAGACTCATGGTGTGATTCTCGGCAGAAAACGATATTTGATTGGCAATTTCAAAGCACATTTACTACTGTGGTAGAGCAAGTTGTAATTACTGTAACAGCCTGACACATTTTGCTTATAGTTTAGAGAGGCAGAAAAGAGCACATGTCCTAACAGCTACTTGAGACCATGAGCATGTGGAACCTGGGTGAGTGATTAGACTAGAGCAAAGGAAATGAGCCTTAGTGATGTTGAATGTGCTAGCGTTACACACTGCTATCTGAAATACCACACAGTGCTGAATAGTAAGCATGGGAATGCAGAAGAAGCAGCTGCCTGTGTGCTAAGAGTGTGTTTCTGGAGACTGTGTAATGTCAGGTGCAAGAGAGATCTGCATGGACGCTTGCACAACTGCATGAAGACTGCAGAGATGTTTGTAAGATCACCTGTGGTAAGGGTTAATTGGAGTTTTGAACATGTAGGAACTACCTCACCCATTTCAGGAGTGGAAGGAAAATCTACCCTGTTGTTTTCAAATGTGTTACCATTTGCCTCTCATCTGTGAGATAGTGATTTGTGCTGAATGCTAACCATCACAGTTCAAGAAAACAAGCTGCCCCTTTCCTACGAGTGCAAGTCTTACAGAACAAGAGCAACACAAATTAAATCTCTGACAACAATTCCTGTGTGCACACAGACTCATGGTGTGATTCTAGGCAGAAAACGATATTTGATTGGCAATTTCAAAGCACATTTACCACTTTGGTAGAGCAAGTGATAATTACTGTAACAGCCTGACACATTTTCCTTATAGTTTAGAGAGGCAGAAAAGAGCACATGTCCTAACAGCTACATGAGACCATGAGCATGTAGAACCTGGGTGAGTGATTAGACTAGAGCAAAGGAAATTAGCCTTGGTGATGTTGAATGTGTTAGCGTTACACACTGCTATCTGAAATACCACACAGTGTTGAATAGTAAGCATGGGAATGCAGGAGAAGCAGCTGCCTGTGTGCTAAGAGTGTGTTTCTGGAGACTGTGTATTGTCAGGTGCAAGAGAGATCTGCATGGACGCTTACACAACTGCATGAAGACTGCAGAGATGTATGTAAGATCACCAGTGGTAAGGGTTAATTGGAGTTTTGAACATGTAGGAACTACCTCACCCATTGCAGGAGTGGAAGGAAAATCTACACTGTTGTTTTCAAATGTGTTACCATTTGCCTCTCATCTGTGAGATAGTGATTTGTGCTGAATGCTAACCATCACAGTTCAAGAAAACAAGCTGCCCCTTTCCTACGAGTTCAAGTCTTACAGAACAAGAGCAACACGAATTAAATCTCTGACAGCAATTCCTGTGTGCACACAGACTCATGGTGTGATTCTAGGCAGAAAACGATATTTGATTGGCAATTTCACAGCACATTTACTACTGTGGTAGAGCAAGTGATAATTACTGTAACAGCCTGACACATTTTGCTTATAGTTTAGAGAGGCAGAAAAGAGCACATGTCCTAACAGCTACTTGAGACCATGAGCATGTGGAACCTGGGTGAGTGATTAGACTAGAGCAAAGGAAATGAGCCTTGGGGATGTTGAATGTGCTAGCGTTACACACTGCTATCAGAAATACCACACAGTGCTGAATAGTAAGCATGGGAATGCAGGAGAAGCAGCTGCCTGTGTGCTAAGAGTGTGTTTCTGGAGACTGTGTATTGTCAGGTGCAAGAGAGATCTGCATGGACGCTTGCACAACTGCATGAAGACTGCAGAGATGTATGTAAGATCACCTGTGGTAAGGGTTAATTGGAGTTTTGAACATGTAGGAACTACCTCACCCATTGCAGGAGTGGAAGGAAAATCTACCCTGTTGTTTTCAAATGTGTTACCATTTGCCTCTCATCTGTGAGATAGTGATTTGTGCTGAATGCTAACCATCACAGTTCAAGAAAACAACCTGCCCCTTTCCTACGAGTGCAAGTCTTACAGAACAAGAGCAACACAAATTAAATCTCTGACAACAATTCCTGTGTGCACACAGACTCATGGTGTGATTCTAGGCAGAAAACGATATTTGATTGGCAATTTCAAAGCACATTTACCACTTTGGTAGAGCAAGTGATAATTACTGTAACAGCCTGACACATTTTGCTTATAGTTTAGAGAGGCAGAAAAGAGCACATGTCCTAACAGCTACTTGAGACCATGAGCATGTGGAACCTGGGTGAGTGATTAGACTAGAGCAAAGGAAATGAGCCTTAGTGATGTTGAATGTGCTAGCGTTACACACTGCTATCTGAAATCCCACACAGTGCTGAATAGTAAGCATGGGAATGCAGGAGAAGCAGCTGCCTGTGTGCTAAGAGTGTGTTTCTGGAGACTGTGTAATGTCAGGTGCAAGAGAGATCTGCATGGACGCTTGCACAACTGCATGAAGACTGCAGAGATGTTTGTAAGATCACCTGTGGTAAGGGTTAATTAGAGTTTTGAACATGTAGGAACTACCTCACCCATTGCAGGAGTGGAAGGAAAATCTACCCTGTTGTTTTCAAATGTGTTACCATTTGCCTCTCATCTGTGAGATAGTGATTTGTGCTGAATGCTAACGATCACAGTTCAAGAAAACAAGCTGCCCCTTTCCTACGAGTGCAAGTCTTACAGAACAAGAGCAACACAAATTAAATCTCTGACAACAATTCCTGTGTGCACACAGACTCATGGTGTGATTCTAGGCAGAAAACGATATTTGATTGGCAATTTCAAAGCACATTTACCACTTTGGTAGAGCAAGTGATAATTACTGTAACAGCCTGACACATTTTCCTTATAGTTTAGAGAGGCAGAAAAGAGCACATGTCCTAAAAGCTACATGAGACCATGAGCATGTGGAACCTGGGTGAGTGATTAGACTAGAGCAAAGGAAATGAGCCTTGGTGATGTTGAATGTGTTAGCGTTACACACTGCTATCTGAAATACCACACAGTGCTGAATAGTAAGCATGGGAATGCAGGAGAAGCAGCTGCCTGTGTGCTAAGAGTGTGTTTCTGGAGACTGTGTATTGTCAGGTGCAAGAGAGATCTGCATGGACGCTTACACAACTGCATGAAGACTGCAGAGATGTATGTAAGATCACCAGTGGTAAGGGTTAATTGGAGTTTTGAACATGTAGGAACTACCTCACCCATTGCAGGAGTGGAAGGAAAATCTACACTGTTGTTTTCAAATGTGTTACCATTTGCCTCTCATCTGTGAGATAGTGATTTGTGCTGAATGCTAACCATCACAGTTCAAGAAAACAAGCTGCCCCTTTCCTACGAGTACAAGTCTTACAGAACAAGAGCAACACAAATTAAATCTCTGACAGCAATTCCTGTGTGCACACAGACTCATGGTGTGATTCTAGGCAGAAAACGATATTTGATTGGCAATTTCAAAGCACATTTACTACTGTGGTAGAGCAAGTGATAATTACTGTAACAGCCTGACACATTTTGCTTATAGTTTAGAGAGGCAGAAAAGAGCACATGTCCTAACAGCTACTTGAGACCATGAGCATGTGGAACCTGGGTGAGTGATTAGCCTAGAGCAAAGGAAATGAGCCTTGGTGATGTTGAATGTGTTAGCGTTACACACTGCTATCTGAAATACCACACAGTGCTGAATAGTAAGCATGGGAATGCAGGAGAAGCAGCTGCCTGTGTGCTAAGAGTGTGTTTCTGGAGACTGTGTATTGTCAGGTGCAAGAGAGATCTGCATGGACGCTTACACAACTGCATGAAGACTGCAGAGATGTATGTAAGATCACCTGTGGTAAGGGTTAATTGGAGTTTTGAACATGTAGGAACTACCTCACCCATTGCAGGAGTGGAAGGAAAATCTACCCTGTTGTTTTCAGATGTGTTACCATTTGCCTCTCATCTGTGAGATAGTGATTTGTGCTGAATGCTAACCATCACAGTTCAAGAAAACAAGCTGCCCCTTTCCTACGAGTGCAAGTCTTACAGAACAAGAGCAACACAAATTAAATCTCTGACAACAATTCCTGTGTGCACACAGACTCATGGTGTGATTCTCGGCAGAAAACGATATTTGATTGGCAATTTCAAAGCACATTTACTACTGTGGTAGAGCAAGTTGTAATTACTGTAACAGCCTGACACATTTTGCTTATAGTTTAGAGAGGCAGAAAAGAGCACATGTCCTAACAGCTACTTGAGACCATGAGCATGTGGAACCTGGGTGAGTGATTAGACTAGAGCAAAGGAAATGAGCCTTAGTGATGTTGAATGTGCTAGCGTTACACACTGCTATCTGAAATACCACACAGTGCTGAATAGTAAGCATGGGAATGCAGAAGAAGCAGCTGCCTGTGTGCTAAGAGTGTGTTTCTGGAGACTGTGTAATGTCAGGTGCAAGAGAGATCTGCATGGACGCTTGCACAACTGCATGAAGACTGCAGAGATGTTTGTAAGATCACCTGTGGTAAGGGTTAATTGGAGTTTTGAACATGTAGGAACTACCTCACCCATTTCAGGAGTGGAAGGAAAATCTACCCTGTTGTTTTCAAATGTGTTACCATTTGCCTCTCATCTGTGAGATAGTGATTTGTGCTGAATGCTAACCATCACAGTTCAAGAAAACAAGCTGCCCCTTTCCTACGAGTGCAAGTCTTACAGAACAAGAGCAACACAAATTAAATCTCTGACAACAATTCCTGTGTGCACACAGACTCATGGTGTGATTCTAGGCAGAAAACGATATTTGATTGGCAATTTCAAAGCACATTTACCACTTTGGTAGAGCAAGTGATAATTACTGTAACAGCCTGACACATTTTCCTTATAGTTTAGAGAGGCAGAAAAGAGCACATGTCCTAACAGCTACATGAGACCATGAGCATGTAGAACCTGGGTGAGTGATTAGACTAGAGCAAAGGAAATTAGCCTTGGTGATGTTGAATGTGTTAGCGTTACACACTGCTATCTGAAATACCACACAGTGTTGAATAGTAAGCATGGGAATGCAGGAGAAGCAGCTGCCTGTGTGCTAAGAGTGTGTTTCTGGAGACTGTGTATTGTCAGGTGCAAGAGAGATCTGCATGGACGCTTACACAACTGCATGAAGACTGCAGAGATGTATGTAAGATCACCAGTGGTAAGGGTTAATTGGAGTTTTGAACATGTAGGAACTACCTCACCCATTGCAGGAGTGGAAGGAAAATCTACACTGTTGTTTTCAAATGTGTTACCATTTGCCTCTCATCTGTGAGATAGTGATTTGTGCTGAATGCTAACCATCACAGTTCAAGAAAACAAGCTGCCCCTTTCCTACGAGTTCAAGTCTTACAGAACAAGAGCAACACGAATTAAATCTCTGACAGCAATTCCTGTGTGCACACAGACTCATGGTGTGATTCTAGGCAGAAAACGATATTTGATTGGCAATTTCACAGCACATTTACTACTGTGGTAGAGCAAGTGATAATTACTGTAACAGCCTGACACATTTTGCTTATAGTTTAGAGAGGCAGAAAAGAGCACATGTCCTAACAGCTACTTGAGACCATGAGCATGTGGAACCTGGGTGAGTGATTAGACTAGAGCAAAGGAAATGAGCCTTGGGGATGTTGAATGTGCTAGCGTTACACACTGCTATCAGAAATACCACACAGTGCTGAATAGTAAGCATGGGAATGCAGGAGAAGCAGCTGCCTGTGTGCTAAGAGTGTGTTTCTGGAGACTGTGTATTGTCAGGTGCAAGAGAGATCTGCATGGACGCTTGCACAACTGCATGAAGACTGCAGAGATGTATGTAAGATCACCTGTGGTAAGGATTAATTGGAGTTTTGAACATGTAGGAACTACCTTACCCATTGCAGGAGTGGAAGGAAAATCTACCCTGCTGTTTTCAAATGTGTTACCATTTGCCTCTCATCTGTGAGATAGTGATTTGTGCTGAATGCTAACCATCACAGTTCAAGAAAACAAGCTGCCCCTTGCCTACGAGTGCAAGTCTTACAGAACAAGAGCAACACGAATTAAATCTCTGACAACAATTCCTGTGTGCACACAGACTCATGGTGTGATTCTAGGCAGAAAACGATATTTGATTGGCAATTTTAAATCACATTTACCACTGTGGTAGAGCAAGTGATAATTAGTGTAACAGCCTGACACATTTTCCTTATAGTTTAGAGAGGCAGAAAAGAGCACAAGTCCTAACAGCTACTTGAGACCATGAGCATGTGGAACCTGGGTGAGTGATTAGACTAGAGCAAAGGAAATGAGCCTTGGTGATGTTGAATGTGTTAGCGTTACACACTGCTATCTGAAATACCACACAGTGCTGAATAGTAAGCATGGGAATGCAGGAGAAGCAGCTGCCTGTGTGCTAAGAGTGTGTTTCTGGAGACTGTGTATTGTCAGGTGCAAGAGAGATCTGCATGGACGCTTACACAACTGCATGAAGACTGCAGAGATGTATGTAAGATCACCTGTGGTAAGGGTTAATTGGAGTTTTGAACATGTAGGAACTACCTCACCCATTGCAGGAGTGGAAGGAAAATCTACCCTGTTGTTTTCAAATGTGTTACCATTTGCCTCTCATCTGTGAGATAGTGATTTGTGCTGAATGCTAACCATCACAGTTCAAGAAAACAAGCTGCCCCTTTCCTACGAGTGCAAGTCTTACAGAACAAGAGCAACACAAATTAAATCTCTGACAACAATTGCTGTGTGCACACAGACTCATGGTGTGATTCTCGGCAGAAAACGATATTTGATTGGCAATTTCAAAGCACATTTACTACTGTGGTAGAGCAAGTGATAATTACTGTAACAGCCTGACACATTTTCCTTATAGTTTAGAGAGGCAGAAAAGAGCACATGTCCTAACAGCTACTTGAGACCATGAGCATGTGGAACCTGGGTGAGTGATTAGACTAGAGCAAAGGAAATGAGCCTTGGTGATGTTGAATGTGTTAGCGTTACACACTGCTATCTGAAATACCACACAGTGCTGAATAGTAAGCATGGGAATGCAGGAGAAGCAGCTGCCTGTGTGCTAAGAGTGTGTTTCTGGAGACTGTGTATTGTCAGGTGCAAGAGAGATCTGCATGGACGCTTACACAACTGCATGAAGACTGCAGAGATGTATGTAAGATCACCTGTGGTAAGGGTTAATTGGAGTTTTGAACATGTAGGAACTACCTCACCCATTGCAGGAGTGGAAGGAAAATCTACCCTGTTGTTTTCAAATGTGTTACCATTTGCCTCTCATCTGTGAGATAGTGATTTGTGCTGAATGTTAACCATCACAGTTCAAGAAAACAAGCTGCCCCTTTCCTGCGAGTGCAAGTCTTACAGAACAAGAGCAACACAATTTAAATATCTGACAGCAATTCCTGTGTGCACACAGACTCATGGTGTGATTGTAGGCAGAAAACAATATTTGATTGGCAATTTCAAAGCACATTTACTACTGTGGTAGAGCAAGTTGTAATTACTGTAACAGCCTCACAAATTTTGCTTATAGTTTAGAGAGGCAGAAAAGAGCACATGTCCTAACAGCTACTTGAGACCATGAGCCTGTGGAACCTGGGTGAGTGATTAGACTAGAGCAAAGGAAATGAGCCTTAGTGATGTTGAATGTGCTAGCGTTACACACTGCTATCTGAAATACCACACAGTGCTGAATACTAAGCATGGGAATGCAGGAGAAGCAGCTGCCTGTGTGCTAAGAGTGTGTTTCTGGAGACTGTGTAATGTCAGGTGCAAGAGAGATCTGCATGGATGCTTGCACAACTGCATGAAGACTGCAGAGATGTTTGTAAGATCACCTGTGGTAAGGGTTAATTGGAGTTTTGAACATGTAGGAACTACCTCACCCATTGCAGGAGTGGAAGGAAAATCTACCCTGTTGTTTTCAAATGTGCTACCATTTGCCTCTCATCTGTGAGATAGTGATTTGTGCTGAATGTTAACCATCACAGTTCAAGAAAACAAGCTGCCCCTTTCCTGCGAGTGCAAGTCTTACAGAACAAGAGCAACACGAATTAAATATCTGACAGCAATTCCTGTGTGCACACAGACTCATGGTGTGATTCTAGGCAGAAAACAATATTTGATTGGCAATTTCAAAGCACATTTACTACTGTGGTAGAGCAAGTGATAATTACTGTAACAGCCTGACACATTTTGCTTATAGTTTAGAGAGGCAGAAAAGTGCACATGTCCTAACAGCTACTTGAGACCATGAGCATGTGGAACCTGGGTGAGTGATTAGACTAGAGCAAAGGAAATGAGCCTTAGTGATGTTGAATGTGCTAGCGTTACACACTGCTATCTGAAATACCACACAGTGCTGAATAGTAAGCATTGGAATGCAGGAGAAGCAGCTGCCTGTGTGCTAAGAGTGTGTTTCTGGAGACTGTGTAATGTCAGGTGCAAGAGAGATCTGCATGGACGCTTGCACAAATGCATGAAGACTGCAGAGATGTATGTAAGATCACCTGTGGTAAGGGTTAATTGGAGTTTTGAACATGTAGGAACTACCTCACCCATTGCAGGAGTGGAAGGAAAATCTACCCTGTTGTTTTCAAATGTGTTACCATTTGCCTCTCATCTGTGAGATAGTGATTTGTGCTGAATGCTAACCATCACAGTTCAAGAAAACAACCTGCCCCTTTCCTACGAGTGCAAGTCTTACAGAACAAGAGCAACACAAATTAAATCTCTGACAACAATTCCTGTGTGCACACAGACTCATGGTGTGATTCTAGGCAGAAAACGATATTTGATTGGCAATTTCAAAGCACATTTACCACTTTGGTAGAGCAAGTGATAATTACTGTAACAGCCTGACACATTTTCCTTATAGTTTAGAGAGGCAGAAAAGAGCACATGTCCTAACAGCTACATGAGACCATGAGCATGTGGAACCTGGGTGAGTGATTAGCCTAGAGCAAAGGAAATGAGCCTTGGTGATGTTGAATGTGTTAGCGTTACACACTGCTATCTGAAATACCACACAGTGCTGAATAGTAAGCATGGGAATGCAGGAGAAGCAGATGCCTGTGTGCTAAGAGTGTGTTTCTGGAGACTGTGTATTGTCAGGTGCAAGAGAGATCTGCATGGACGCTTGCACAACTGCATGAAGACTGCAGAGATGTATGTAAGATCACCTGTGGTAAGAATTAATTGGAGTTTTGAACATGTAGGAACTACCTTACCCATTGCAGGAGTGGAAGGAAAATCTACCCTGCTGGTTTCAAATGTGTTACCATTTGCCTCTCATCTGTGAGATAGTGATTTGTGCTGAATGCTAACCATCACAGTTAAAAAAAAAACAAGCTGCCCCTTGCCTACGAGTGCAAGTCTTACAGAACAAGAGCAACACGAATTAAATCTCTGACAACAATTCCTGTGTGCACACACACTCATGGTGTGATTCTAGGCAGAAAACGATATTTGATTGGCAATTTTAAATCACATTTACCACTGTGGTAGAGCAAGTGATAATTAGTGTAACAGCCTGACACATTTTCCTTATAGTTTAGAGAGGCAGAAAAGAGCACATGTCCTAACAGCTACTTGAGACCATGAGCATGTGGAACCTGGGTGAGTGATTAGACTAGAGCAAAGGAAATGAGCCTTGGTGATGTTGAATGTGTTAGCGTTACACACTGCTATCTGAAATACCACACAGTGCTGAATAGTAAGCATGGGAATGCAGGAGAAGCAGCTGCCTGTGTGCTAAGAGTGTGTTTCTGGAGACTGTGTATTGTCAGGTGCAAGAGAGATCTGCATGGACGCTTACACAACTGCATGAAGACTGCAGAGATGTATGTAAGATCACCTGTGGTAATGGTTAATTGGAGTTTTGAACATGTAGGAACTACCTCACCCATTGCAGGAGTGGAAGGAAAATCTACCCTGTTGTTTTCAAATGTGTTACCATTTGCCTCTCATCTGTGAGATAGTGATTTTTGCTGAATGCTAACCATCACAGTTCAAGAAAACAAGCTGCCCCTTTCCTACGAGTGCAAGTCTTACAGAACAAGAGCAACACAAATTAAATCTCTGACAACAATTCCTGTGTGCACACAGACTCATGGTGTGATTCTCGGCAGAAAACGATATTTGATTGGCAATTTCAAAGCACATTTACTACTGTGGTAGAGCAAGTGATAATTACTGTAACAGCCTGACACATTTTCCTTATAGTTTAGAGAGGCAAAAAAGAGCACATGTCCTAACAGCTACTTGAGACCATGAGCATGTGGAACCTGGGTGAGTGATTAGACTAGAGCAAAGGAAATGAGCCTTGGTGATGTTGAATGTGTTAGCGTTACACACTGCTATCTGAAATACCACACAGTGCTGAATAGTAAGCATGGGAATGCAGGAGAAGCAGCTGCCTGTGTGCTAAGAGTGTGTTTCTGGAGACTGTGTATTGTCAGGTGCAAGAGAGATCTGCATGGACGCTTACACAACTGCATGAAGACTGCAGAGATGTATGTAAGATCACCTGTGGTAAGGGTTAATTGGAGTTTTGAACATGTAGGAACTACCTCACTCATTGCAGGAGTGGAAGGAAAATCTACCCTGTTGTTTTCAAATGTGTTACCATTTGCCTCTCATCTGTGAGATAGTGATTTGTGCTGAATGTTAACCATCACAGTTCAAGAAAACAAGCTGCCCCTTTCCTGCGAGTGCAAGTCTTACAGAACAAGAGCAACACAATTTAAATATCTGACAGCAATTCCTGTGTGCACACAGACTCATGGTGTGATTCTAGGCAGAAAACAATATTTGATTGGCAATTTCAAAGCACATTTACTACTGTGGTAGAGCAAGTTGTAATTACTGTAACAGCCTGACACATTTTGCTTATAGTTTAGAGAGGCAGAAAAGAGCACATGTCCTAACAGCTACATGAGACCATGAGCATGTAGAACCTGGGTGAGTGATTAGACTAGAGCAAAGGAAATTAGCCTTGGTGATGTTGAATGTGTTAGCGTTACACACTGCTATCTGAAATACCACACAGTGTTGAATAGTAAGCATGGGAATGCAGGAGAAGCAGCTGCCTGTGTGCTAAGAGTGTGTTTCTGGAGACTGTGTATTGTCAGGTGCAAGAGAGATCTGCATGGACGCTTACACAACTGCATGAAGACTGCAGAGATGTATGTAAGATCACCAGTGGTAAGGGTTAATTGGAGTTTTGAACATGTAGGAACTACCTCACCCATTGCAGGAGTGGAAGGAAAATCTACACTGTTGTTTTCAAATGTGTTACCATTTGCCTCTCATCTGTGAGATAGTGATTTGTGCTGAATGCTAACCATCACAGTTCAAGAAAACAAGCTGCCCCTTTCCTACGAGTTCAAGTCTTACAGAACAAGAGCAACACGAATTAAATCTCTGACAGCAATTCCTGTGTGCACACAGACTCATGGTGTGATTCTAGGCAGAAAACGATATTTGATTGGCAATTTCACAGCACATTTACTACTGTGGTAGAGCAAGTGATAATTACTGTAACAGCCTGACACATTTTGCTTATAGTTTAGAGAGGCAGAAAAGAGCACATGTCCTAACAGCTACTTGAGACCATGAGCATGTGGAACCTGGGTGAGTGATTAGACTAGAGCAAAGGAAATGAGCCTTGGGGATGTTGAATGTGCTAGCGTTACACACTGCTATCAGAAATACCACACAGTGCTGAATAGTAAGCATGGGAATGCAGGAGAAGCAGCTGCCTGTGTGCTAAGAGTGTGTTTCTGGAGACTGTGTATTGTCAGGTGCAAGAGAGATCTGCATGGACGCTTGCACAACTGCATGAAGACTGCAGAGATGTATGTAAGATCACCTGTGGTAAGGATTAATTGGAGTTTTGAACATGTAGGAACTACCTTACCCATTGCAGGAGTGGAAGGAAAATCTACCCTGCTGTTTTCAAATGTGTTACCATTTGCCTCTCATCTGTGAGATAGTGATTTGTGCTGAATGCTAACCATCACAGTTCAAGAAAACAAGCTGCCCCTTGCCTACGAGTGCAAGTCTTACAGAACAAGAGCAACACGAATTAAATCTCTGACAACAATTCCTGTGTGCACACAGACTCATGGTGTGATTCTAGGCAGAAAACGATATTTGATTGGCAATTTTAAATCACATTTACCACTGTGGTAGAGCAAGTGATAATTAGTGTAACAGCCTGACACATTTTCCTTATAGTTTAGAGAGGCAGAAAAGAGCACAAGTCCTAACAGCTACTTGAGACCATGAGCATGTGGAACCTGGGTGAGTGATTAGACTAGAGCAAAGGAAATGAGCCTTGGTGATGTTGAATGTGTTAGCGTTACACACTGCTATCTGAAATACCACACAGTGCTGAATAGTAAGCATGGGAATGCAGGAGAAGCAGCTGCCTGTGTGCTAAGAGTGTGTTTCTGGAGACTGTGTATTGTCAGGTGCAAGAGAGATCTGCATGGACGCTTACACAACTGCATGAAGACTGCAGAGATGTATGTAAGATCACCTGTGGTAAGGGTTAATTGGAGTTTTGAACATGTAGGAACTACCTCACCCATTGCAGGAGTGGAAGGAAAATCTACCCTGTTGTTTTCAAATGTGTTACCATTTGCCTCTCATCTGTGAGATAGTGATTTGTGCTGAATGCTAACCATCACAGTTCAAGAAAACAAGCTGCCCTTTCCTACGAGTGCAAGTCTTACAGAACAAGAGCAACACAAATTAAATCTCTGACAACAATTCCTGTGTGCACACAGACTCATGGTGTGATTCTAGGCAGAAAACGATATTTGATTGGCAATTTCAAAGCACATTTACCACTTTGGTAGAGCAAGTGATAATTACTGTAACAGCCTGACACATTTTCCTTATAGTTTAGAGAGGCAGAAAAGAGCACATGTCCTAACAGCTACATGAGACCATGAGCATGTAGAACCTGGGTGAGTGATTAGACTAGAGCAAAGGAAATTAGCCTTGGTGATGTTGAATGTGTTAGCGTTACACACTGCTATCTGAAATACCACACAGTGTTGAATAGTAAGCATGGGAATGCAGGAGAAGCAGCTGCCTGTGTGCTAAGAGTGTGTTTCTGGAGACTGTGTATTGTCAGGTGCAAGAGAGATCTGCATGGACGCTTACACAACTGCATGAAGACTGCAGAGATGTATGTAAGATCACCAGTGGTAAGGGTTAATTGGAGTTTTGAACATGTAGGAACTACCTCACCCATTGCAGGAGTGGAAGGAAAATCTACACTGTTGTTTTCAAATGTGTTACCATTTGCCTCTCATCTGTGAGATAGTGATTTGTGCTGAATGCTAACCATCACAGTTCAAGAAAACAAGCTGCCCCTTTCCTACGAGTTCAAGTCTTACAGAACAAGAGCAACACGAATTAAATCTCTGACAGCAATTCCTGTGTGCACACAGACTCATGGTGTGATTCTAGGCAGAAAACGATATTTGATTGGCAATTTCACAGCACATTTACTACTGTGGTAGAGCAAGTGATAATTACTGTATCAGCCTGACACATTTTGCTTATAGTTTAGAGAGGCAGAAAAGAGCACATGTCCTAACAGCTACTTGAGACCATGAGCATGTGGAACCTGGGTGAGTGATTAGACTAGAGCAAAGGAAATGAGCCTTGGGGATGTTGAATGTGCTAGCGTTACACACTGCTATCAGAAATACCACACAGTGCTGAATAGTAAGCATGGGAATGCAGGAGAAGCAGCTGCCTGTGTGCTAAGAGTGTGTTTCTGGAGACTGTGTATTGTCAGGTGCAAGAGAGATCTGCATGGACGCTTGCACAACTGCATGAAGACTGCAGAGATGTATGTAAGATCACCTGTGGTAAGGATTAATTGGAGTTTTGAACATGTAGGAACTACCTTACCCATTGCAGGAGTGGAAGGAAAATCTACCCTGCTGTTTTCAAATGTGTTACCATTTGCCTCTCATCTGTGAGATAGTGATTTGTGCTGAATGCTAACCATCACAGTTCAAGAAAACAAGCTGCCCCTTGCCTACGAGTGCAAGTCTTACAGAACAAGAGCAACACAAATTAAATCTCTGACAACAATTCCTGTGTGCACACAGACTCATGGTGTGATTCTAGGCAGAAAACGATATTTGATTGGCAATTTTAAATCACATTTACCACTGTGGTAGAGCAAGTGATAATTAGTGTAACAGCCTGACACATTTTCCTTATAGTTTAGAGAGGCAGAAAAGAGCACAAGTCCTAACAGCTACTTGAGACCATGAGCATGTGGAACCTGGGTGAGTGATTAGACTAGAGCAAAGGAAATGAGCCTTGGTGATGTTGAATGTGTTAGCGTTACACACTGCTATCTGAAATACCACACAGTGCTGAATAGTAAGCATGGGAATGCAGGAGAAGCAGCTGCCTGTGTGCTAAGAGTGTGTTTCTGGAGGCTGTGTATTGTCAGGTGCAAGAGAGATCTGCATGGACGCTTACACAACTGCATGAAGACTGCAGAGATGTATGTAAGATCACCTGTGGTAAGGGTTAATTGGAGTTTTGAACATGTAGGAACTACCTCACCCATTGCAGGAGTGGAAGGAAAATCTACCCTGTTGTTTTCAAATGTGTTACCATTTGCCTCTCATCTGTGAGATAGTGATTTGTGCTGAATGCTAACCATCACAGTTCAAGAAAACAAGCTGCCCCTTTCCTACGAGTGCAAGTCTTACAGAACAAGAGCAACACAAATTAAATCTCTGACAACAATTGCTGTGTGCACACAGACTCATGGTGTGATTCTCGGCAGAAAACGATATTTGATTGGCAATTTCAAAGCACATTTACTACTGTGGTAGAGCAAGTGATAATTACTGTAACAGCCTGACACATTTTCCTTATAGTTTAGAGAGGCAGAAAAGAGCACATGTCCTAACAGCTACTTGAGACCATGAGCATGTGGAACCTGGGTGAGTGAT
Source organism: Triturus cristatus (assembly GCF_964204655.1). Taxonomy (NCBI): domain Eukaryota; kingdom Metazoa; phylum Chordata; class Amphibia; order Caudata; family Salamandridae; genus Triturus; species Triturus cristatus. The sequence continues at coordinate 296,161,796 of NC_140579.1, forward strand.
TAGACTAGAGCAAAGGAAATGAGCCTTGGTGATGTTGAATGTGTTAGCGTTACACACTGCTATCTGAAATACCACACAGTGCTGAATAGTAAGCATGGGAATGCAGGAGAAGCAGCTGCCTGTGTGCTAAGAGTGTGTTTCTGGAGACTGTGTATTGTCAGGTGCAAGAGAGATCTGCATGGACGCTTACACAACTGCATGAAGACTGCAGAGATGTATGTAAGATCACCTGTGGTAAGGGTTAATTGGAGTTTTGAACATGTAGGAACTACCTCACCCATTGCAGGAGTGGAAGGAAAATCTACCCTGTTGTTTTCAAATGTGTTACCATTTGCCTCTCATCTGTGAGATAGTGATTTGTGCTGAATGTTAACCATCACAGTTCAAGAAAACAAGCTGCCCCTTTCCTGCGAGTGCAAGTCTTACAGAACAAGAGCAACACAATTTAAATATCTGACAGCAATTCCTGTGTGCACACAGACTCATGGTGTGATTGTAGGCAGAAAACAATATTTGATTGGCAATTTCAAAGCACATTTACTACTGTGGTAGAGCAAGTTGTAATTACTGTAACAGCCTGACAAATTTTGCTTATAGTTTAGAGAGGCAGAAAAGAGCACATGTCCTAACAGCTACTTGAGACCATGAGCCTGTGGAACCTGGGTGAGTGATTAGACTAGAGCAAAGGAAATGAGCCTTAGTGATGTTGAATGTGCTAGCGTTACACACTGCTATCTGAAATACCACACAGTGCTGAATACTAAGCATGGGAATGCAGGAGAAGCAGCTGCCTGTGTGCTAAGAGTGTGTTTCTGGAGACTGTGTAATGTCAGGTGCAAGAGAGATCTGCATGGACGCTTGCACAACTGCATGAAGACTGCAGAGATGTTTGTAAGATCACCTGTGGTAAGGGTTAATTGGAGTTTTGAACATGTAGGAACTACCTCACCCATTGCAGGAGTGGAAGGAAAATCTACCCTGTTGTTTTCAAATGTGCTACCATTTGCCTCTCATCTGTGAGATAGTGATTTGTGCTGAATGTTAACCATCACAGTTCAAGAAAACAAGCTGCCCCTTTCCTGCGAGTGCAAGTCTTACAGAACAAGAGCAACACGAATTAAATATCTGACAGCAATTCCTGTGTGCACACAGACTCATGGTGTGATTCTAGGCAGAAAACAATATTTGATTGGCAATTTCAAAGCACATTTACTACTGTGGTAGAGCAAGTGATAATTACTGTAACAGCCTGACACATTTTGCTTATAGTTTAGAGAGGCAGAAAAGTGCACATGTCCTAACAGCTACTTGAGACCATGAGCATGTGGAACCTGGGTGAGTGATTAGACTAGAGCAAAGGAAATGAGCCTTAGTGATGTTGAATGTGCTAGCGTTACACACTGCTATCTGAAATACCACACAGTGCTGAATAGTAAGCATTGGAATGCAGGAGAAGCAGCTGCCTGTGTGCTAAGAGTGTGTTTCTGGAGACTGTGTAATGTCAGGTGCAAGAGAGATCTGCATGGACGCTTGCACAAATGCATGAAGACTGCAGAGATGTATGTAAGATCACCTGTGGTAAGGGTTAATTGGAGTTTTGAACATGTAGGAACTACCTCACCCATTGCAGGAGTGGAAGGAAAATCTACCCTGTTGTTTTCAAATGTGTTACCATTTGCCTCTCATCTGTGAGATAGTGATTTGTGCTGAATGCTAACCATCACAGTTCAAGAAAACAACCTGCCCCTTTCCTACGAGTGCAAGTCTTACAGAACAAGAGCAACACAAATTAAATCTCTGACAACAATTCCTGTGTGCACACAGACTCATGGTGTGATTCTAGGCAGAAAACGATATTTGATTGGCAATTTCAAAGCACATTTACCACTTTGGTAGAGCAAGTGATAATTACTGTAACAGCCTGACACATTTTCCTTATAGTTTAGAGAGGCAGAAAAGAGCACATGTCCTAACAGCTACATGAGACCATGAGCATGTGGAACCTGGGTGAGTGATTAGCCTAGAGCAAAGGAAATGAGCCTTGGTGATGTTGAATGTGTTAGCGTTACACACTGCTATCTGAAATACCACACAGTGCTGAATAGTAAGCATGGGAATGCAGGAGAAGCAGATGCCTGTGTGCTAAGAGTGTGTTTCTGGAGACTGTGTATTGTCAGGTGCAAGAGAGATCTGCATGGACGCTTGCACAACTGCATGAAGACTGCAGAGATGTATGTAAGATCACCTGTGGTAAGAATTAATTGGAGTTTTGAACATGTAGGAACTACCTTACCCATTGCAGGAGTGGAAGGAAAATCTACCCTGCTGGTTTCAAATGTGTTACCATTTGCCTCTCATCTGTGAGATAGTGATTTGTGCTGAATGCTAACCATCACAGTTAAAAAAAAAACAAGCTGCCCCTTGCCTACGAGTGCAAGTCTTACAGAACAAGAGCAACACGAATTAAATCTCTGACAACAATTCCTGTGTGCACACACACTCATGGTGTGATTCTAGGCAGAAAACGATATTTGATTGGCAATTTTAAATCACATTTACCACTGTGGTAGAGCAAGTGATAATTAGTGTAACAGCCTGACACATTTTCCTTATAGTTTAGAGAGGCAGAAAAGAGCACATGTCCTAACAGCTACTTGAGACCATGAGCATGTGGAACCTGGGTGAGTGATTAGACTAGAGCAAAGGAAATGAGCCTTGGTGATGTTGAATGTGTTAGCGTTACACACTGCTATCTGAAATACCACACAGTGCTGAATAGTAAGCATGGGAATGCAGGAGAAGCAGCTGCCTGTGTGCTAAGAGTGTGTTTCTGGAGACTGTGTATTGTCAGGTGCAAGAGAGATCTGCATGGACGCTTACACAACTGCATGAAGACTGCAGAGATGTATGTAAGATCACCTGTGGTAATGGTTAATTGGAGTTTTGAACATGTAGGAACTACCTCACCCATTGCAGGAGTGGAAGGAAAATCTACCCTGTTGTTTTCAAATGTGTTACCATTTGCCTCTCATCTGTGAGATAGTGATTTTTGCTGAATGCTAACCATCACAGTTCAAGAAAACAAGCTGCCCCTTTCCTACGAGTGCAAGTCTTACAGAACAAGAGCAACACAAATTAAATCTCTGACAACAATTCCTGTGTGCACACAGACTCATGGTGTGATTCTCGGCAGAAAACGATATTTGATTGGCAATTTCAAAGCACATTTACTACTGTGGTAGAGCAAGTGATAATTACTGTAACAGCCTGACACATTTTCCTTATAGTTTAGAGAGGCAAAAAAGAGCACATGTCCTAACAGCTACTTGAGACCATGAGCATGTGGAACCTGGGTGAGTGATTAGACTAGAGCAAAGGAAATGAGCCTTGGTGATGTTGAATGTGTTAGCGTTACACACTGCTATCTGAAATACCACACAGTGCTGAATAGTAAGCATGGGAATGCAGGAGAAGCAGCTGCCTGTGTGCTAAGAGTGTGTTTCTGGAGACTGTGTATTGTCAGGTGCAAGAGAGATCTGCATGGACGCTTACACAACTGCATGAAGACTGCAGAGATGTATGTAAGATCACCTGTGGTAAGGGTTAATTGGAGTTTTGAACATGTAGGAACTACCTCACTCATTGCAGGAGTGGAAGGAAAATCTACCCTGTTGTTTTCAAATGTGTTACCATTTGCCTCTCATCTGTGAGATAGTGATTTGTGCTGAATGTTAACCATCACAGTTCAAGAAAACAAGCTGCCCCTTTCCTGCGAGTGCAAGTCTTACAGAACAAGAGCAACACAATTTAAATATCTGACAGCAATTCCTGTGTGCACACAGACTCATGGTGTGATTCTAGGCAGAAAACAATATTTGATTGGCAATTTCAAAGCACATTTACTACTGTGGTAGAGCAAGTTGTAATTACTGTAACAGCCTGACACATTTTGCTTATAGTTTAGAGAGGCAGAAAAGAGCACATGTCCTAACAGCTACATGAGACCATGAGCATGTAGAACCTGGGTGAGTGATTAGACTAGAGCAAAGGAAATTAGCCTTGGTGATGTTGAATGTGTTAGCGTTACACACTGCTATCTGAAATACCACACAGTGTTGAATAGTAAGCATGGGAATGCAGGAGAAGCAGCTGCCTGTGTGCTAAGAGTGTGTTTCTGGAGACTGTGTATTGTCAGGTGCAAGAGAGATCTGCATGGACGCTTACACAACTGCATGAAGACTGCAGAGATGTATGTAAGATCACCAGTGGTAAGGGTTAATTGGAGTTTTGAACATGTAGGAACTACCTCACCCATTGCAGGAGTGGAAGGAAAATCTACACTGTTGTTTTCAAATGTGTTACCATTTGCCTCTCATCTGTGAGATAGTGATTTGTGCTGAATGCTAACCATCACAGTTCAAGAAAACAAGCTGCCCCTTTCCTACGAGTTCAAGTCTTACAGAACAAGAGCAACACGAATTAAATCTCTGACAGCAATTCCTGTGTGCACACAGACTCATGGTGTGATTCTAGGCAGAAAACGATATTTGATTGGCAATTTCACAGCACATTTACTACTGTGGTAGAGCAAGTGATAATTACTGTAACAGCCTGACACATTTTGCTTATAGTTTAGAGAGGCAGAAAAGAGCACATGTCCTAACAGCTACTTGAGACCATGAGCATGTGGAACCTGGGTGAGTGATTAGACTAGAGCAAAGGAAATGAGCCTTGGGGATGTTGAATGTGCTAGCGTTACACACTGCTATCAGAAATACCACACAGTGCTGAATAGTAAGCATGGGAATGCAGGAGAAGCAGCTGCCTGTGTGCTAAGAGTGTGTTTCTGGAGACTGTGTATTGTCAGGTGCAAGAGAGATCTGCATGGACGCTTGCACAACTGCATGAAGACTGCAGAGATGTATGTAAGATCACCTGTGGTAAGGATTAATTGGAGTTTTGAACATGTAGGAACTACCTTACCCATTGCAGGAGTGGAAGGAAAATCTACCCTGCTGTTTTCAAATGTGTTACCATTTGCCTCTCATCTGTGAGATAGTGATTTGTGCTGAATGCTAACCATCACAGTTCAAGAAAACAAGCTGCCCCTTGCCTACGAGTGCAAGTCTTACAGAACAAGAGCAACACGAATTAAATCTCTGACAACAATTCCTGTGTGCACACAGACTCATGGTGTGATTCTAGGCAGAAAACGATATTTGATTGGCAATTTTAAATCACATTTACCACTGTGGTAGAGCAAGTGATAATTAGTGTAACAGCCTGACACATTTTCCTTATAGTTTAGAGAGGCAGAAAAGAGCACAAGTCCTAACAGCTACTTGAGACCATGAGCATGTGGAACCTGGGTGAGTGATTAGACTAGAGCAAAGGAAATGAGCCTTGGTGATGTTGAATGTGTTAGCGTTACACACTGCTATCTGAAATACCACACAGTGCTGAATAGTAAGCATGGGAATGCAGGAGAAGCAGCTGCCTGTGTGCTAAGAGTGTGTTTCTGGAGACTGTGTATTGTCAGGTGCAAGAGAGATCTGCATGGACGCTTACACAACTGCATGAAGACTGCAGAGATGTATGTAAGATCACCTGTGGTAAGGGTTAATTGGAGTTTTGAACATGTAGGAACTACCTCACCCATTGCAGGAGTGGAAGGAAAATCTACCCTGTTGTTTTCAAATGTGTTACCATTTGCCTCTCATCTGTGAGATAGTGATTTGTGCTGAATGCTAACCATCACAGTTCAAGAAAACAAGCTGCCCCTTTCCTACGAGTGCAAGTCTTACAGAACAAGAGCAACACAAATTAAATCTCTGACAACAATTCCTGTGTGCACACAGACTCATGGTGTGATTCTAGGCAGAAAACGATATTTGATTGGCAATTTCAAAGCACATTTACCACTTTGGTAGAGCAAGTGATAATTACTGTAACAGCCTGACACATTTTCCTTATAGTTTAGAGAGGCAGAAAAGAGCACATGTCCTAACAGCTACATGAGACCATGAGCATGTAGAACCTGGGTGAGTGATTAGACTAGAGCAAAGGAAATTAGCCTTGGTGATGTTGAATGTGTTAGCGTTACACACTGCTATCTGAAATACCACACAGTGTTGAATAGTAAGCATGGGAATGCAGGAGAAGCAGCTGCCTGTGTGCTAAGAGTGTGTTTCTGGAGACTGTGTATTGTCAGGTGCAAGAGAGATCTGCATGGACGCTTACACAACTGCATGAAGACTGCAGAGATGTATGTAAGATCACCAGTGGTAAGGGTTAATTGGAGTTTTGAACATGTAGGAACTACCTCACCCATTGCAGGAGTGGAAGGAAAATCTACACTGTTGTTTTCAAATGTGTTACCATTTGCCTCTCATCTGTGAGATAGTGATTTGTGCTGAATGCTAACCATCACAGTTCAAGAAAACAAGCTGCCCCTTTCCTACGAGTTCAAGTCTTACAGAACAAGAGCAACACGAATTAAATCTCTGACAGCAATTCCTGTGTGCACACAGACTCATGGTGTGATTCTAGGCAGAAAACGATATTTGATTGGCAATTTCACAGCACATTTACTACTGTGGTAGAGCAAGTGATAATTACTGTAACAGCCTGACACATTTTGCTTATAGTTTAGAGAGGCAGAAAAGAGCACATGTCCTAACAGCTACTTGAGACCATGAGCATGTGGAACCTGGGTGAGTGATTAGACTAGAGCAAAGGAAATGAGCCTTGGGGATGTTGAATGTGCTAGCGTTACACACTGCTATCAGAAATACCACACAGTGCTGAATAGTAAGCATGGGAATGCAGGAGAAGCAGCTGCCTGTGTGCTAAGAGTGTGTTTCTGGAGACTGTGTATTGTCAGGTGCAAGAGAGATCTGCATGGACGCTTGCACAACTGCATGAAGACTGCAGAGATGTATGTAAGATCACCTGTGGTAAGGATTAATTGGAGTTTTGAACATGTAGGAACTACCTTACCCATTGCAGGAGTGGAAGGAAAATCTACCCTGCTGTTTTCAAATGTGTTACCATTTGCCTCTCATCTGTGAGATAGTGATTTGTGCTGAATGCTAACCATCACAGTTCAAGAAAACAAGCTGCCCCTTGCCTACGAGTGCAAGTCTTACAGAACAAGAGCAACACGAATTAAATCTCTGACAACAATTCCTGTGTGCACACAGACTCATGGTGTGATTCTAGGCAGAAAACGATATTTGATTGGCAATTTTAAATCACATTTACCACTGTGGTAGAGCAAGTGATAATTAGTGTAACAGCCTGACACATTTTCCTTATAGTTTAGAGAGGCAGAAAAGAGCACAAGTCCTAACAGCTACTTGAGACCATGAGCATGTGGAACCTGGGTGAGTGATTAGACTAGAGCAAAGGAAATGAGCCTTGGTGATGTTGAATGTGTTAGCGTTACACACTGCTATCTGAAATACCACACAGTGCTGAATAGTAAGCATGGGAATGCAGGAGAAGCAGCTGCCTGTGTGCTAAGAGTGTGTTTCTGGAGACTGTGTATTGTCAGGTGCAAGAGAGATCTGCATGGACGCTTACACAACTGCATGAAGACTGCAGAGATGTATGTAAGATCACCTGTGGTAAGGGTTAATTGGAGTTTTGAACATGTAGGAACTACCTCACCCATTGCAGGAGTGGAAGGAAAATCTACCCTGTTGTTTTCAAATGTGTTACCATTTGCCTCTCATCTGTGAGATAGTGATTTGTGCTGAATCCTAACCATCACAGTTCAAGAAAACAAGCTGCCCCTTTCCTACGAGTGCAAGTCTTACAGAACAAGAGCAACACAAATTAAATCTCTGACAACAATTGCTGTGTGCACACAGACTCATGGTGCGATTCTCGGCAGAAAACGATATTTGATTGGCAATTTCAAAGCACATTTACTACTGTGGTAGAGCAAGTGATAATTACTGTAACAGCCTGACACATTTTCCTTATAGTTTAGAGAGGCAGAAAAGAGCACATGTCCTAACAGCTACTTGAGACCATGAGCATGTGGAACCTGGGTGAGTGATTAGACTAGAGCAAAGGAAATGAGCCTTGGTGATGTTGAATGTGTTAGCGTTACACACTGCTATCTGAAATACCACACAGTGCTGAATAGTAAGCATGGGAATGCAGGAGAAGCAGCTGCCTGTGTGCTAAGAGTGTGTTTCTGGAGACTGTGTATTGTCAGGTGCAAGAGAGATCTGCATGGACGCTTACACAACTGCATGAAGACTGCAGAGATGTATGTAAGATCACCTGTGGTAAGGGTTAATTGGAGTTTTGAACATGTAGGAACTACCTCACCCATTGCAGGAGTGGAAGGAAAATCTACCCTGTTGTTTTCAAATGTGTTACCATTTGTCTCTCATCTGTGAGATAGTGATTTGTGCTGAATGTTAACCATCACAGTTCAAGAAAACAAGCTGCCCCTTTCCTGCGAGTGCAAGTCTTACAGAACAAGAGCAACACAATTTAAATATCTGACAGCAATTCCTGTGTGCACACAGACTCATGGTGTGATTGTAGGCAGAAAACAATATTTGATTGGCAATTTCAAAGCACATTTACTACTGTGGTAGAGCAAGTTGTAATTACTGTAACAGCCTGACAAATTTTGCTTATAGTTTAGAGAGGCAGAAAAGAGCACATGTCCTAACAGCTACTTGAGACCATGAGCCTGTGGAACCTGGGTGAGTGATTAGACTAGAGCAAAGGAAATGAGCCTTAGTGATGTTGAATGTGCTAGCGTTACACACTGCTATCTGAAATACCACACAGTGCTGAATACTAAGCATGGGAATGCAGGAGAAGCAGCTGCCTGTGTGCTAAGAGTGTGTTTCTGGAGACTGTGTAATGTCAGGTGCAAGAGAGATCTGCATGGACGCTTGCACAACTGCATGAAGACTGCAGAGATGTTTGTAAGATCACCTGTGGTAAGGGTTAATTGGAGTTTTGAACATGTAGGAACTACCTCACCCATTGCAGGAGTGGAAGGAAAATCTACCCTGTTGTTTTCAAATGTGCTACCATTTGCCTCTCATCTGTGAGATAGTGATTTGTGCTGAATGTTAACCATCACAGTTCAAGAAAACAAGCTGCCCCTTTCCTGCGAGTGCAAGTCTTACAGAACAAGAGCAACACGAATTAAATATCTGACAGCAATTCCTGTGTGCACACAGACTCATGGTGTGATTCTAGGCAGAAAACGATATTTGATTGGCAATTTCAAAGCACATTTACTACTGTGGTAGAGCAAGTGATAATTACTGTAACAGCCTGACACATTTTGCTTATAGTTTAGAGAGGCAGAAAAGAGCACATGTCCTAACAGCTACTTGAGACCATGAGCATGTGGAACCTGGGTGAGTGATTAGACTAGAGCAAAGGAAATGAGCCTTAGTGATGTTGAATGTGCTAGCGTTACACACTGCTATCTGAAATACCACACAGTGCTGAATAGTAAGCATTGGAATGCAGGAGAAGCAGCTGCCTGTGTGCTAAGAGTGTGTTTCTGGAGACTGTGTAATGTCAGGTGCAAGAGAGATCTGCATGGACGCTTGCACAAATGCATGAAGACTGCAGAGATGTATGTAAGATCACCTGTGGTAAGGGTTAATTGGAGTTTTGAACATGTAGGAACTACCTCACCCATTGCAGGAGTGGAAGGAAAATCTACCCTGTTGTTTTCAAATGTGTTACCATTTGCCTCTCATCTGTGAGATAGTGATTTGTGCTGAATGCTAACCATCACAGTTCAAGAAAACAACCTGCCCCTTTCCTACGAGTGCAAGTCTTACAGAACAAGAGCAACACAAATTAAATCTCTGACAACAATTCCTGTGTGCACACAGACTCATGGTGTGATTCTAGGCAGAAAACGATATTTGATTGGCAATTTCAAAGCACATTTACCACTTTGGTAGAGCAAGTGATAATTACTGTAACAGCCTGACACATTTTCCTTATAGTTTAGAGAGGCAGAAAAGAGCACATGTCCTAACAGCTACATGAGACCATGAGCATGTGGAACCTGGGTGAGTGATTAGCCTAGAGCAAAGGAAATGAGCCTTGGTGATGTTGAATGTGTTAGCGTTACACACTGCTATCTGAAATACCACACAGTGCTGAATAGTAAGCATGGGAATGCAGGAGAAGCAGATGCCTGTGTGCTAAGAGTGTGTTTCTGGAGACTGTGTATTGTCAGGTGCAAGAGAGATCTGCATGGACGCTTGCACAACTGCATGAAGACTGCAGAGATGTATGTAAGATCACCTGTGGTAAGAATTAATTGGAGTTTTGAACATGTAGGAACTACCTTACCCATTGCAGGAGTGGAAGGAAAATCTACCCTGCTGGTTTCAAATGTGTTACCATTTGCCTCTCATCTGTGAGATAGTGATTTGTGCTGAATGCTAACCATCACAGTTAAAAAAAAAACAAGCTGCCCCTTGCCTACGAGTGCAAGTCTTACAGAACAAGAGCAACACGAATTAAATCTCTGACAACAATTCCTGTGTGCACACACACTCATGGTGTGATTCTAGGCAGAAAACGATATTTGATTGGCAATTTTAAATCACATTTACCACTGTGGTAGAGCAAGTGATAATTAGTGTAACAGCCTGACACATTTTCCTTATAGTTTAGAGAGGCAGAAAAGAGCACATGTCCTAACAGCTACTTGAGACCATGAGCATGTGGAACCTGGGTGAGTGATTAGACTAGAGCAAAGGAAATGAGCCTTGGTGATGTTGAATGTGTTAGCGTTACACACTGCTATCTGAAATACCACACAGTGCTGAATAGTAAGCATGGGAATGCAGGAGAAGCAGCTGCCTGTGTGCTAAGAGTGTGTTTCTGGAGACTGTGTATTGTCAGGTGCAAGAGAGATCTGCATGGACGCTTACACAACTGCATGAAGACTGCAGAGATGTATGTAAGATCACCTGTGGTAATGGTTAATTGGAGTTTTGAACATGTAGGAACTACCTCACCCATTGCAGGAGTGGAAGGAAAATCTACCCTGTTGTTTTCAAATGTGTTACCATTTGCCTCTCATCTGTGAGATAGTGATTTTTGCTGAATGCTAACCATCACAGTTCAAGAAAACAAGCTGCCCCTTTCCTACGAGTGCAAGTCTTACAGAACAAGAGCAACACAAATTAAATCTCTGACAACAATTCCTGTGTGCACACAGACTCATGGTGTGATTCTCGGCAGAAAACGATATTTGATTGGCAATTTCAAAGCACATTTACGACTGTGGTAGAGCAAGTGATAATTACTGTAACAGCCTGACACATTTTCCTTATAGTTTAGAGAGGCAAAAAAGAGCACATGTCCTAACAGCTACTTGAGACCATGAGCATGTGGAACCTGGGTGAGTGATTAGACTAGAGCAAAGGAAATGAGCCTTGGTGATGTTGAATGTGTTAGCGTTACACACTGCTATCTGAAATACCACACAGTGCTGAATAGTAAGCATGGGAATGCAGGAGAAGCAGCTGCCTGTGTGCTAAGAGTGTGTTTCTGGAGACTGTGTATTGTCAGGTGCAAGAGAGATCTGCATGGACGCTTACACAACTGCATGAAGACTGCAGAGATGTATGTAAGATCACCTGTGGTAAGGGTTAATTGGAGTTTTGAACATGTAGGAACTACCTCACTCATTGCAGGAGTGGAAGGAAAATCTACCCTGTTGTTTTCAAATGTGTTACCATTTGCCTCTCATCTGTGAGATAGTGATTTGTGCTGAATGTTAACCATCACAGTTCAAGAAAACAAGCTGCCCCTTTCCTGCGAGTGCAAGTCTTACAGAACAAGAGCAACACAATTTAAATATCTGACAGCAATTCCTGTGTGCACACAGACTCATGGTGTGATTCTAGGCAGAAAACAATATTTGATTGGCAATTTCAAAGCACATTTACTACTGTGGTAGAGCAAGTTGTAATTACTGTAACAGCCTGACACATTTTGCTTATAGTTTAGAGAGGCAGAAAAGAGCACATGTCCTAACAGCTACTTGAGACCATGAGCATGTGGAACCTGGGTGAGTGATTAGACTAGAGCAAAGGAAATGCGCCTTAGTGATGTTGAATGTGCTAGCGTTACACACTGCTATCTGAAATACCACACAGTGCTGAATAGTAAGCATGGGAATGCAGGAGAAGCAGCTGCCTGTGTGCTAAGAGTGTGTTTCTGGAGACTGTGTAATGTCAGGTGCAAGAGAGATCTGCATGGACGCTTGCACAACTGCATGAAGACTGCAGAGATGTTTGTAAGATCACCTGTGGTAAGGGTTAATTAGAGTTTTGAACATGTAGGAACTACCTCACCCATTGCAGGAGTGGAAGGAAAATCTACCCTGTTGTTTTCAAATGTGTTACCATTTGCCTCTCATCTGTGAGATAGTGATTTGTGCTGAATGCTAACGATCACAGTTCAAGAAAACAAGCTGCCCCTTTCCTACGAGTGCAAGTCTTACAGAACAAGAGCAACACAAATTAAATCTCTGACAACAATTCCTGTGTGCACACAGACTCATGGTGTGATTCTAGGCAGAAAACGATATTTGATTGGCAATTTCAAAGCACATTTACCACTTTGGTAGAGCAAGTGATAATTACTGTAACAGCCTGACACATTTTCCTTATAGTTTAGAGAGGCAGAAAAGAGCACATGTCCTAAAAGCTACATGAGACCATGAGCATGTGGAACCTGGGTGAGTGATTAGACTAGAGCAAAGGAAATGAGCCTTGGTGATGTTGAATGTGTTAGCGTTACACACTGCTATCTGAAATACCACACAGTGCTGAATAGTAAGCATGGGAATGCAGGAGAAGCAGCTGCCTGTGTGCTAAGAGTGTGTTTCTGGAGACTGTGTATTGTCAGGTGCAAGAGAGATCTGCATGGACGCTTACACAACTGCATGAAGACTGCAGAGATGTATGTAAGATCACCAGTGGTAAGGGTTAATTGGAGTTTTGAACATGTAGGAACTACCTCACCCATTGCAGGAGTGGAAGGAAAATCTACACTGTTGTTTTCAAATGTGTTACCATTTGCCTCTCATCTGTGAGATAGTGATTTGTGCTGAATGCTAACCATCACAGTTCAAGAAAACAAGCTGCCCCTTTCCTACGAGTACAAGTCTTACAGAACAAGAGCAACACGAATTAAATCTCTGACAGCAATTCCTGTGTGCACACAGACTCATGGTGTGATTCTAGGCAGAAAACGATATTTGATTGGCAATTTCAAAGCACATTTACTACTGTGGTAGAGCAAGTGATAATTACTGTAACAGCCTGACACATTTTGCTTATAGTTTAGAGAGGCAGAAAAGAGCACATGTCCTAACAGCTACTTGAGACCATGAGCATGTGGAACCTGGGTGAGTGATTAGCCTAGAGCAAAGGAAATGAGCCTTGGTGATGTTGAATGTGTTAGCGTTACACACTGCTATCTGAAATGCCACACAGTGCTGAATAGTAAGCATGGGAATGCAGGAGAAGCAGCTGCCTGTGTGCTAAGAGTGTGTTTCTGGAGACTGTGTATTGTCAGGTGCAAGAGAGATCTGCATGGACGCTTACACAACTGCATGAAGACTGCAGAGATGTATGTAAGATCACCTGTGGTAAGGGTTAATTGGAGTTTTGAACATGTAGGAATTACCTCACCCATTGCAGGAGTGGAAGGAAAATCTACCCTGTTGTTTTCAAATGTGTTACCATTTGCCTCTCATCTGTGAGATAGTGATTTGTGCTGAATGCTAACCATCACAGTTCAAGAAAACAAGCTGCCCCTTTCCTACGAGTGCAAGTCTTACAGAACAAGAGCAACACAAATTAAATCTCTGACAACAATTCATGTGTGCACACAGACTCATGGTGTGATTCTCGGCAGAAAACGATATTTGATTGGCAATTTCAAAGCACATTTACTACTGTGGTAGAGCAAGTTGTAATTACTGTAACAGCCTGACACATTTTGCTTATAGTTTAGAGAGGCAGAAAAGAGCACATGTCCTAACAGCTACTTGAGACCATGAGCATGTGGAACCTGGGTGAGTGATTAGACTAGAGCAAAGGAAATGAGCCTTAGTGATGTTGAATGTGCTAGCGTTACACACTGCTATCTGAAATACCACACAGTGCTGAATAGTAAGCATGGGAATGCAGGAGAAGCAGCTGCCTGTGTGCTAAGAGTGTGTTTCTGGAGACTGTGTAATGTCAGGTGCAAGAGAGATCTGCATGGACGCTTGCACAACTGCATGAAGACTGCAGAGATGTTTGTAAGATCACCTGTGGTAAGGGTTAATTGGAGTTTTGAACATGTAGGAACTACCTCACCCATTGCAGGAGTGGAAGGAAAATCTACCCTGTTGTTTTCAAATGTGTTACCATTTGCCTCTCATCTGTGAGATAGTGATTTTTGCTGAATGCTAACCATCACAGTTCAAGAAAACAAGCTGCCCCTTTCCTACGAGTGCAAGTCTTACAGAACAAGAGCAACACAAATTAAATCTCTGACAACAATTCCTGTGTGCACACAGACTCATGGTGTGATTCTCGGCAGAAAACGATATTTGATTGGCAATTTCAAAGCACATTTACCACTTTGGTAGAGCAAGCGATAATTACTGTAACAGCCTGACACATTTTCCTTATAGTTTAGAGAGGCAGAAAAGAGCACATGTCCTAACAGCTACATGAGACCATGAGCATGTGGAACCTGGGTGAGTGATTAGACTAGAGCAAAGGAAATGAGCCTTGGGGATGTTGAATGTGCTAGCGTTACACACTGCTATCAGAAATACCACACAGTGCTGAATAGTAAGCATGGGAATGCAGGAGAAGCAGCTGCCTGTGTGCTAAGAGTGTGTTTCTGGAGACTGTGTATTGTCAGGTGCAAGAGAGATCTGCATGGACGCTTGCACAACTGCATGAAGACTGCAGAGATGTATGTAAGATCACCTGTGGTAAGGATTAATTGGAGTTTTGAACATGTAGGAACTACCTTACCCATTGCAGGAGTGGAAGGAAAATCTACCCTGCTGTTTTCAAATGTGTTACCATTTGCCTCTCATCTGTGAGATAGTGATTTGTGCTGAATGCTAACCATCACAGTTCAAGAAAACAAGCTGCCCCTTGCCTACGAGTGCAAGTCTTACAGAACAAGAGCAACACGAATTAAATCTCTGACAACAATTCCTGTGTGCACACAGACTCATGGTGTGATTCTAGGCAGAAAACGATATTTGATTGGCAATTTTAAATCACATTTACCACTGTGGTAGAGCAAGTGATAATTAGTGTAACAGCCTGACACATTTTCCTTATAGTTTAGAGAGGCAGAAAAGAGCACATGTCCTAACAGCTACTTGAGACCATGAGCATGTGGAACCTGGGTGAGTGATTAGACTAGAGCAAAGGAAATGAGCCTTGGTGATGTTGAATGTGTTAGCGTTACACACTGCTATCTGAAATACCACACAGTGCTGAATAGTAAGCACGGGAATGCAGGAGAAGCAGCTGCCTGTGTGCTAAGAGTGTGTTTCTGGAGACTGTGTATTGTCAGGTGCAAGAGAGATCTGCATAGACGCTTACACAACTGCATGAAGACTGCAGAGATGTATGTAAGATCACCTGTGGTAAGGGTTAATTGGAGTTTTGAACATGTAGGAACTACCTCACCCATTGCAGGAGTGGAAGGAAAATCTACCCTGTTGTTTTCAAATGTGTTACCATTTGCCTCTCATCTGTGAGATAGTGATTTGTGCTGAATGCTAACCATCACAGTTCAAGAAAACAAGCTGCCCCTTTCCTACGAGTGCAAGTCTTACAGAACAAGAGCAACACAAATTAAATCTCTGACAACAATTCCTGTGTGCACACAGACTCATGGTGTGATTCTCGGCAGAAAACGATATTTGATTGGCAATTTCAAAGCACATTTACTACTGTGGTAGAGCAAGTGATAATTACTGTAACAGCCTGACACATTTTCCTTATAGTTTAGAGAGGCAGAAAAGAGCACATGTCCTAACAGCTACTTGAGACCATGAGCATGTGGAACCTGGGTGAGTGATTAGACTAGAGCAAAGGAAATGAGCCTTGGTGATGTTGAATGTGTTAGCGTTACACACTGCTATCTGAAATACCACACAGTGCTGAATAGTAAGCACGGGAATGCAGGAGAAGCAGCTGCCTGTGTGCTAAGAGTGTGTTTCTGGAGACTGTGTATTGTCAGGTGCAAGAGAGATCTGCATGGACGCTTACACAACTGCATGAAGACTGCAGAGATGTATGTAAGATCACCTGTGGTAAGGGTTAATTGGAGTTTTGAACATGTAGGAACTACCTCACCCATTGCAGGAGTGGAAGGAAAATCTACCCTGCTGTTTTCAAATGTGTTACTATTTGCCTCTCATCTGTGAGATAGTGATTTGTGCTGAATGCTAACCATCACAGTTCAAGAAAACAAGCTGCCCCTTGCCTACGAGTGCAAGTCTTACAGAACAAGAGCAACACGAATTAAATCTCTGACAACAATTCCTGTGTGCACACAGACTCATGGTGTGATTCTAGGCAGAAAACGATATTTGATTGGCAATTTTAAATCACATTTACCACTGTGGTAGAGCAAGTGATAATTAGTGTAACAGCCTGACACATTTTCCTTATAGTTTAGAGAGGCAGAAAAGAGCACATGTCCTAACAGCTACTTGAGACCATGAGCATGTGGAACCTGGGTGAGTGATTAGACTAGAGCAAAGGAAATGAGCCTTGGTGATGTTGAATGTGTTAGCGTTACACACTGCTATCTGAAATACCACACAGTGCTGAATAGTAAGCATGGGAATGCAGGAGAAGCAGCTGCCTGTGTGCTAAGAGTGTGTTTCTGGAGACTGTGTATTGTCAGGTGCAAGAGAGATCTGCATGGACGCTTACACAACTGCATGAAGACTGCAGAGATGTATGTAAGATCACCTGTGGTAAGGGTTAATTGGAGTTTTGAACATGTAGGAACTACCTCACCCATTGCAGGAGTGGAAGGAAAATCTACCCTGTTGTTTTCAAATGTGTTACCATTTGCCTCTCATCTGTGAGATAGTGATTTGTGCTGAATGCTAACCATCACAGTTCAAGAAAACAAGCTGCCCCTTTCCTACGAGTGCAAGTCTTACAGAACAAGAGCAACACAAATTAAATCTCTGACAACAATTCCTGTGTGCACACAGACTCATGGTGTGATTCTCGGCAGAAAACGATATTTGATTGGCAATTTCAAAGCACATTTACTACTGTGGTAGAGCAAGTGATAATTACTGTAACAGCCTGACACATTTTCCTTATAGTTTAGAGAGGCAGAAAAGAGCACATGTCCTAACAGCTACTTGAGACCATGAGCATGTGGAACCTGGGTGAGTGATTAGACTAGAGCAAAGGAAATGAGCCTTGGTGATGTTGAATGTGTTAGCGTTACACACTGCTATCTGAAATACCACACAGTGCTGAATAGTAAGCACGGGAATGCAGGAGAAGCAGCTGCCTGTGTGCTAAGAGTGTGTTTCTGGAGACTGTGTATTGTCAGGTGCAAGAGAGATCTGCATGGACGCTTACACAACTGCATGAAGACTGCAGAGATGTATGTAAGATCACCTGTGGTAAGGGTTAATTGGAGTTTTGAACATGTAGGAACTACCTCACCCATTGCAGGAGTGGAAGGAAAATCTACACTGTTGTTTTCAAATGTGTTACCATTTGCCTCTCATCTGTGAGATAGTGATTTGTGCTGAATGCTAACCATCACAGTTCAAGAAAACAAGCTGCCCCTTTCCTGCGAGTGCAAGTCTTACAGAACAAGATCAACATGAATTAAATATCTGACAGCAATTCCTGTGTGCACACAGACTCATGGTGTGATTCTAGGCAGAAAACGATATTTGATTGGCAATTTCAAAGCACATTTACTACTGTGGTAGAGCAAGTGATAATTACTGTAACAGCCTGACACATTTTGCTTATAGTTTAGAGAGGCAGAAAAGAGCACATGTCCTAACAGCTACTTGAGACCATGAGCATGTGGAACCTGGGTGAGTGATTAGACTAGAGCAAAGGAAATGAGCCTTAGTGATGTTGAATGTGCTAGCGTTACACACTGCTATCAGAAATACCACACAGTGCTGAATAGTAAGCATGGGAATGCAGGAGAAGCAGCTGCCTGTGTGCTAAGAGTGTGTTTCTGGAGACTGTGTATTGTCAGGTGCAAGAGAGATCTGCATGGACGCTTACACAACTGCATGAAGACTGCAGAGATGTATGTAAGATCACCTGTGGTAAGGGTTAATTGGAGTTTCGAACATGTAGGAACTACCTCACCCATTGCAGGAGTGGAAGGAAAATCTACCCTGTTGTTTTCAAATGTGTTACCATTTGCCTCTCATCTGTGAGATAGTGATTTGTGCTGAATGCTAACCATCACAGTTCAAGAAAACAAGCTGCCCCTTTCCTACGAGTGCAAGTCTTACAGAACAAGAGCAACACAAATTAAATCTCTGACAACAATTCCTGTGTGCACACAGACTCATGGTGTGATTCTCGGCAGAAAACGATATGTGATTGGCAATTTCAAAGCACATTTACTACTGTGGTAGAGCAAGTGATAATTACTGTAACAGCCTGACACATTTTCCTTATAGTTTAGAGAGGCAGAAAAGAGCACATGTCCTAACAGCTACTTGAGACCATGAGCATGTGGAACCTGGGTGAGTGATTAGACTAGAGCAAAGGAAATGAGCCTTGGTGATGTTGAATGTGTTAGCGTTACACACTGCTATCTGAAATACCACACAGTGCTGAATAGTAAGCACGGGAATGCAGGAGAAGCAGCTGCCTGTGTGCTAAGAGTGTGTTTCTGGAGACTGTGTATTGTCAGGTGCAAGAGAGATCTGCATGGACGCTTACACAACTGCATGAAGACTGCAGAGATGTATGTAAGATCACCTGTGGTAAGGGTTAATTGGAGTTTTGAACATGTAGGAACTACCTCACCCATTGCAGGAGTAGAAGGAAAATCTACCCTGTTGTTTTCAAATGTGTTACCATTTGCCTCTCATCTGTGAGATAGTGATTTGTGCTGAATGTTAACCATCACAGTTCAAGAAAACAAGCTGCCCCTTTCCTGCGAGTGCAAGTCTTACAGAACAAGAGCAACACAATTTAAATATCTGACAGCAATTCCTGTGTGCACACAGACTCATGGTGTGATTCTAGGCAGAAAACAATATTTGATTGGCAATTTCAAAGCACATTTACTACTGTGGTAGAGCAAGTTGTAATTACTGTAACAGCCTGACAAATTTTGCTTATAGTTTAGAGAGGCAGAAAAGAGCACATGTCCTAACAGCTACTTGAGACCATGAGCCTGTGGAACCTGGGTGAGTGATTAGACTAGAGCAAAGGAAATGAGCCTTAGTGATGTTGAATGTGCTAGCGTTACACACTGCTATCTGAAATACCACACAGTGCTGAATAGTAAGCATGGGAATGCAGGAGAAGCAGCTGCCTGTGTGCTAAGAGTGTGTTTCTGGAGACTGTGTAATGTCAGGTGCAAGAGAGATCTGCATGGACGCTTGCACAACTGCATGAAGACTGCAGACATGTTTGTAAGATCACCTGTGGTAAGGGTTAATTGGAGTTTTGAACATGTAGGAACTACCTCACCCATTGCAGGAGTGGAAGGAAAATCTACCCTGTTGTTTTCAAATGTGCTACCATTTGCCTCTCATCTGTGAGATAGTGATTTGTGCTGAATGCTAACCATCACAGTTCAAGAAAACAAGCTGCCCCTTTCCTACGAGTGCAAGTCTTACAGAACAAGAGCAACACAAATTAAATCTCTGACAACAATTCCTGTGTGCACACAGACTCATGGTGTGATTCTAGGCAGAAAACGATATTTGATTGGCAATTTCAAAGCACATTTACCACTTTGGTAGAGCAAGTGATAATTACTGTAACAGCCTGACACATTTTCCTTATAGTTTAGAGAGGCAGAAAAGAGCACATGTCCTAACAGCTACTTGAGACCATGAGCATGTGGAACCTGGGTGAGTGATTAGACTAGAGCAAAGGAAATGAGCCTTGGTGATGTTGAATGTGTTAGCGTTACACACTGCTATCTGAAATACCACACAGTGCTGAATAGTAGGCATGGGAATGCAGGAGAAGCAGCTGCCTGTGTGCTAAGAGTGTGTTTCTGGAGACTGTGTATTGTCAGGTGCAAGAGAGATCTGCATGGACGCTTACACAACTGCAGAAAGACTGCAGAGATGTATGTAAGATCACCTGTGGTAAGGGTTAATTGGAGTTTTGAACATGTAGGAACTACCTCACCCATTGCAGGAGTGGAAGGAAAATCTACCCTGTTGTTTTCAAATGTGTTACCATTTGCCTCTCATCTGTGAGATAGTGATTTGTGCTGAATGTTAACCATCACAGTTCAAGAAAACAAGCTGCCCCTTTCCTGCGAGTGCAAGTCTTACAGAACAAGAGCAACACGAATTAAATATCTGACAGCAATTCCTGTGTGCACACAGACTCATGGTGTGATTCTAGGCAGAAAACAATATTTGATTGGCAATTTCAAAGCACATTTACTACTGTGGTAGAGCAAGTGATAATTACTGTAACAGCCTGACACATTTTGCTTAACGTTTAGAGAGGCAGAAAAGAGCACATGTCCTAACAGCTACTTGAGACCATGAGCATGTGGAACCTGGATGAGTGATTAGACTAGAGCAAAGGAAATGAGCCTTAGTGATGTTGAATGTGCTAGCGTTACACACTGCTATCTGAAATACCACACAGTGCTGAATAGTAAGCATTGGAATGCAGGAGAAGCAGCTGCCTGTGTGCTAAGAGTGTGTTTCTGGAGACTGTGTAATGTCAGGTGCAAGAGAGATCTGCATGGACGCTTGCACAACTGCATGAAGACTGCAGAGATGTATGTAAGATCACCTGTGGTAAGGGTTAATTGGAGTTTTGAACATGTAGGAACTACCTCACCCATTGCAGGAGTGGAAGGAAAATCTACCCTGTTGTTTTCAAATGTGTTACCATTTGCCTCTCATCTGTGAGATAGTGATTTGTGCTGAATGCTAACCATCACAGTTCAAGAAAACAACCTGCCCCTTTCCTACGAGTACAAGTCTTACAGAACAAGAGCAACACAAATTAAATCTCTGACAACAATTCCTGTGTGCACACAGACTCATGGTGTGATTCTAGGCAGAAAACGATATTTGATTGGCAATTTCAAATCACATTTACCACTTTGGTAGAGCAAGTGATAATTACTGTAACAGCCTGACACATTTTCCTTATAGTTTAGAGAGGCAGAAAAGAGCACATGTCCTAACAGCTACATGAGACCATGAGCATGTGGAACCTGGGTGAGTGATTAGCCTAGAGCAAAGGAAATGAGCCTTGGTGATGTTGAATGTGTTAGCGTTACACACTGCTATCTGAAATACCACACAGTGCTGAATAGTAAGCATGGGAATGCAGGAGAAGCAGATGCCTGTGTGCTAAGAGTGTGTTTCTGGAGACTGTGTATTGTCAGGTGCAAGAGAGATCTGCATGGACGCTTGCACAACTGCATGAAGACTGCAGAGACGTATGTAAGATCACCTGTGGTAAGGATTAATTGGAGTTTTGAACATGTAGGAACTACCTTACCCATTGCAGGAGTGGAAGGAAAATCTACCCTGCTGGTTTCAAATGTGTTACCATTTGCCTCTCATCTGTGAGATAGTGATTTGTGCTGAATGCTAACCATCACAGTTAAAAAAAAAACAAGCTGCCCCTTGCCTACGAGTGCAAGTCTTACAGAACAAGAGCAACACGAATTAAATCTCTGACAACAATTCCTGTGTGCACACACACTCATGGTGTGATTCTAGGCAGAAAACGATATTTGATTGGCAATTTTAAATCACATTTACCACTGTGGTAGAGCAAGTGATAATTAGTGTAACAGCCTGACACATTTTCCTTATAGTTTAGAGAGGTAGAAAAGAGCACATGTCCTAACAGCTACTTGAGACCATGAGCATGTGGAACCTGGGTGAGTGATTAGACTAGAGCAAAGGAAATGAGCCTTGGTGATGTTGAATGTGTTAGCGTTACACACTGCTATCTGAAATACCACACAGTGCTGAATAGTAAGCATGGGAATGCAGGAGAAGCAGCTGCCTGTGTGCTAAGAGTGTGTTTCTGGAGACTGTGTATTGTCAGGTGCAAGAGAGATCTGCATGGACGCTTACACAACTGCATGAAGACTGCAGAGATGTATGTAAGATCACCTGTGGTAAGGGTTAATTGGAGTTTTGAACATGTAGGAACTACCTCACCCATTGCAGGAGTGGAAGGAAAATCTACCCTGTTGTTTTCAAATGTGTTACCATTTGCCTCTCATCTGTGAGATAGTGATTTGTGCTGAATGCTAACCATCACAGTTCAAGAAAACAAGCTGCCCCTTTCCTACGAGTGCAAGTCTTACAGAACAAGAGCAACACAAATTCAATCTCTGACAACAATTCCTGTGTGCACACAGACTCATGGTGTGATTCTAGGCAGAAAACAATATTTGATTGGCAATTTCAAAGCACATTTACTACTGTGGTAGAGCAAGTTGTAATTACTGTAACAGCCTGACACATTTTGCTTATAGTTTAGAGAGGCAGAAAAGAGCACATGTCCTAACAGCTACTTGAGACCATGAGCATGTGGAACCTGGGTGAGTGATTAGACTAGAGCAAAGGAAATGAGCCTTAGTGATGTTGAATGTGCTAGCGTTACACACTGCTATCTGAAATACCACACAGTGCTGAATAGTAAGCATGGGAATGCAGGAGAAGCAGCTGCCTGTGTGCTAAGAGTGTGTTTCTGGAGACTGTGTAATGTCAGGTGCAAGAGAGATCTGCATGGACGCTTGCACAACTGCATGAAGACTGCAGAGATGTTTGTAAGATCACCTGTGGTAAGGGTTAATTAGAGTTTTGAACATGTAGGAACTACCTCACCCATTGCAGGAGTGGAAGGAAAATCTACCCTGTTGTTTTCAAATGTGTTACCATTTGCCTCTCATCTGTGAGATAGTGATTTGTGCTGAATGCTAACGATCACAGTTCAAGAAAACAAGCTGCCCCTTTCCTACGAGTGCAAGTCTTACAGAACAAGAGCAACACAAATTAAATCTCTGACAACAATTCCTGTGTGCACACAGACTCATGGTGTGATTCTAGGCAGAAAACGATATTTGATTGGCAATTTCAAAGCAAATTTACCACTTTGGTAGAGCAAGTGATAATTACTGTAACAGCCTGACACATTTTCCTTATAGTTTAGAGAGGCAGAAAAGAGCACATGTCCTAAAAGCTACACGAGACCATGAGCATGTGGAACCTGGGTGAGTGATTAGACTAGAGCAAAGGAAATGAGCCTTGGTGATGTTGAATGTGTTAGCGTTACACACTGCTATCTGAAATACCACACAGTGCTGAATAGTAAGCATGGGAATGCAGGAGAAGCAGCTGCCTGTGTGCTAAGAGTGTGTTTCTGGAGACTGTGTATTGTCAGGTGCAAGAGAGATCTGCATGGACGCTTACACAACTGCATGAAGACTGCAGAGATGTATGTAAGATCACCAGTGGTAAGGGTTAATTGGAGTTTTGAACATGTAGGAACTACCTCACCCATTGCAGGAGTGGAAGGAAAATCTACACTGTTGTTTTCAAATGTGTTACCATTTGCCTCTCATCTGTGAGATAGTGATTTGTGCTGAATGCTAACCATCACAGTTCAAGAAAACAAGCTGCCCCTTTCCTACGAGTACAAGTCTTACAGAACAAGAGCAACACGAATTAAATCTCTGACAGCAATTCCTGTGTGCACACAGACTCATGGTGTGATTCTAGGCAGAAAACGATATTTGATTGGCAATTTCAAAGCACATTTACTACTGTGGTAGAGCAAGTGATAATTACTGTAACAGCCTGACACATTTTGCTTATAGTTTAGAGAGGCAGAAAAGAGCACATGTCCTAACAGCTACTTGAGACCATGAGCATGTGGAACCTGGGTGAGTGATTAGCCTAGAGCAAAGGAAATGAGCCTTGGTGATGTTGAATGTGTTAGCGTTACACACTGCTATCTGAAACACCACACAGTGCTGAATAGTAAGCATGGGAATGCAGGAGAAGCAGCTGCCTGTGTGCTAAGAGTGTGTTTCTGGAGACTGTGTATTGTCAGGTGCAAGAGAGATCTGCATGGACGCTTACACAACTGCATGAAGACTGCAGAGATGTATGTAAGATCACCTGTGGTAAGGGTTAATTGGAGTTTTGAACATGTAGGAACTACCTCACCCATTGCAGGAGTGGAAGGAAAATCTACCCTGTTGTTTTCAAATGTGTTACCATTTGCCTCTCATCTGTGAGATAGTGATTTGTGCTGAATGCTAACCATCACAGTTCAAGAAAACAAGCTGCCCCTTTCCTACGAGTGCAAGTCTTACAGAACAAGAGCAACACAAATTAAATCTCTGACAACAATTCCTGTGTGCACACAGACTCATGGTGTGATTCTAGGCAGAAAACGATATTTGATTGGCAATTTCAAAGCACATTTATTACTGTGGTAGAGCAAGTTGTAATTACTGTAACAGCCTGACACATTTTGCTTATAGTTTAGAGAGGCAGAAAAGAGCACATGTCCTAACAGCTACTTGAGACCATGTGCATGTGGAACCTGGGTGAGTGATTAGACTAGAGCAAAGGAAATGAGCCTTAGTGATGTTGAATGTGCTAGCGTTACACACTGCTATCTGAAATACCACACAGTGCTGAATAGTAAGCATGGGAATGCAGGAGAAGCAGCTGCCTGTGTGCTAAGAGTGTGTTTCTGGAGACTGTGTAATGTCAGGTGCAAGAGAGATCTGCATGGACGCTTGCACAACTGCATGAAGACTGCAGAGATGTTTGTAAGATCACCTGTGGTAAGGGTTAATTGGAGTTTTGAACATGTAGGAACTACCTCACCCATTGCAGGAGTGGAAGGAAAATCTACCCTGTTGTTTTCAAATGTGTTACCATTTGCCTCTCATCTGTGAGATAGTGATTTGTGCTGAATGCTAACCATCACAGTTCAAGAAAACAAGCTGCCCCTTTCCTACGAGTGCAAGTCTTACAGAACAAGAGCAACACAAATTAAATCTCTGACAACAATTCCTGTGTGCACACAGACTCATGGTGTGATTCTAGGCAGAAAACGATATTTGATTGGCAATTTCAAAGCACATTTACCACTTTGGTAGAGCAAGTGATAATTACTGTAACAGCCTGACACATTTTCCTTATAGTTTAGAGAGGCAGAAAAGAGCACATGTCCTAACAGCTACATGAGACCATGAGCATGTGGAACCTGGGTGAGTGATTAGACTAGAGCAAAGGAAATTAGCCTTGGTGATGTTGAATGTGTTAGCGTTACACACTGCTATCTGAAATACCACACAGTGTTGAATAGTAAGCATGGGAATGCAGGAGAAGCAGCTGCCTGTGTGCTAAGAGTGTGTTTCTGGAGACTGTGTATTGTCAGGTGCAAGAGAGATCTGCATGGACGCTTACACAACTGCATGAAGACTGCAGAGATGTATGTAAGATCACCAGTGGTAAGGGTTAATTGGAGTTTTGAACATGTAGGAACTACCTCACCCATTGCAGGAGTGGAAGGAAAATCTACACTGTTGTTTTCAAATGTGTTACCATTTGCCTCTCATCTGTGAGATAGTGATTTGTGCTGAATGCTAACCATCACAGTTCAAGAAAACAACCTGCCCCTTTCCTACGAGTTCAAGTCTTACAGAACAAGAGCAACACGAATTAAATCTCTGACAGCAATTCCTGTGTGCACACAGACTCATGGTGTGATTCTAGGCAGAAAACGATATTTGATTGGCAATTTCACAGCACATTTACTACTGTGGTAGAGCAAGTGATAATTACTGTAACAGCCTGACACATTTTGCTTATAGTTTAGAGAGGCAGAAAAGAGCACATGTCCTAACAGCTACTTGAGACCATGAGCATGTGGAACCTGGGTGAGTGATTAGACTAGAGCAAAGGAAATGAGCCTTGGGGATGTTGAATGTGCTAGCGTTACACACTGCTATCAGAAATACCACACAGTGCTGAATAGTAAGCATGGGAATGCAGGAGAAGCAGCTAGCTGTGTGCTAAGAGTGTGTTTCTGGAGACTGTGTATTGTCAGGTGCAAGAGAGATCTGCATGGACGCTTGCACAACTGCATGAAGACTGCAGAGATGTATGTAAGATCACCTGTGGTAAGGATTAATTGGAGTTTTGAACATGTAGGAACTACCTTACCCATTGCAGGAGTGGAAGGAAAATCTACACTGCTGTTTTCAAATGTGTTACCATTTGCCTCTCATCTGTGAGATAGTGATTTGTGCTGAATGCTAACCATCACAGTTCAAGAAAACAAGCTGCCCCTTGCCTACGAGTGCAAGTCTTACAGAACAAGAGCAACACGAATTAAATCTCTGACAACAATTCCTGTGTGCACACAGACTCATGGTGTGATTCTAGGCAGAAAACGATATTTGATTGGCAATTTTAAATCACATTTACCACTGTGGTAGAGCAAGTGATAATTAGTGTAACAGCCTGACACATTTTCCTTATAGTTTAGAGAGGCAGAAAAGAGCACATGTCCTAACAGCTACTTGAGACCATGAGCATGTGGAACCTGGGTGAGTGATTAGACTAGAGCAAAGGAAATGAGCTTTGGTGATGTTGAATGTGTTAGCGTTACACACTGCTATCTGAAATACCACACAGTGCTGAATAGTAAGCATGGGAATGCAGGAGAAGCAGCTGCCTGTGTGCTAAGAGTGTGTTTCTGGAGACTGTGTATTGTCAGGTGCAAGAGAGATCTGCATGGACGCTTACACAACTGCATGAAGACTGCAGAGATGTATGTAAGATCACCTGTGGTAAGGGTTAATTGGAGTTTTGAACATGTAGGAACTACCTCACCCATTGCAGGAGTGGAAGGAAAATCTACCCTGTTGTTTTCAAATGTGTTACCATTTGCCTCTCATCTGTGAGATAGTGATTTGTGCTGAATGCTAACCATCACAGTTCAAGAAAACAAGCTGCCCCTTTCCTACGAGTGCAAGTCTTACAGAACAAGAGCAACACAAATTAAATCTCTGACAACAATTCCTGTGTGCACACAGACTCATGGTGTGATTCTCGGCAGAAAACGATATTTGATTGGCAATTTCAAAGCACATTTACTACTGTGGTAGAGCAAGTGATAATTACTGTAACAGCCTGACACATTTTCCTTATAGTTTAGAGAGGCAGAAAAGAGCACATGTCCTAACAGCTACTTGAGACCATGAGCATGTGGAACCTGGGTGAGTGATTAGACTAGAGCAAAGGAAATGAGCCTTGGTGATGTTGAATGTGTTAGCGTTACACACTGCTGTCTGAAATACCACACAGTGCTGAATAGTAAGCATGGGAATGCAGGAGAAGCAGCTGCCTGTGTGCTAAGAGTGTGTTTCTGGAGACTGTGTATTGTCAGGTGCAAGAGAGATCTGCATGGACGCTTACACAACTGCATGAAGACTGCAGAGATGTATGTAAGATCACCTGTGGTAAGGGTTAATTGGAGTTTTGAACATGTAGGAACTACCTCACCCATTGCAGGAGTGGAAGGAAAATCTACCCTGTTGTTTTCAAATGTGTTACCATTTGCCTCTCATCTGTGAGATAGTGATTTGTGCTGAATGTTAACCATCACAGTTCAAGAAAACAAGCTGCCCCTTTCCTGCGAGTGCAAGTCTTACAGAACAAGAGCAACACAATTTAAATATCTGACAGCAATTCCTGTGTGCACACAGACTCATGGTGTGATTCTAGGCAGAAAACAATATTTGATTGGCAATTTCAAAGCACATTTACTACTGTGGTAGAGCAAGTTGTAATTACTGTAACAGCCTGACAAATTTTGCTTATAGTTTAGAGAGGCAGAAAAGAGCACATGTCCTAACAGCTACTTGAGACCATGAGCCTGTGGAACCTGGGTGAGTGATTAGACTAGAGCAAAGGAAATGAGCCTTAGTGATGTTGAATGTGCTAGCGTTACACACTGCTATCTGAAATACCACACAGTGCTGAATAGTAAGCATGGGAATGCAGGAGAAGCAGCTGCCTGTGTGCTAAGAGTGTGTTTCTGGAGACTGTGTAATGTCAGGTGCAAGAGAGATCTGCATGGACGCTTGCACAACTGCATGAAGACTGCAGAGATGTTTGTAAGATCACCTGTGGTAAGGGTTAATTGGAGTTTTGAACATGTAGGAACTACCTCACCCATTGCAGGAGTGGAAGGAAAATCTACCCTGTTGTTTTCAAATGTGTTACCATTTGCCTCTCATCTGTGAGATAGTGATTTGTGCTGAATGCTAACCATCACAGTTCAAGAAAACAACCTGCCCCTTTCCTACGAGTGCAAGTCTTACAGAACAAGAGCAACACAAATTAAATCTCTGACAACAATTCCTGTGTGCACACAGACTCATGGTGTGATTCTAGGCAGAAAACGATATTTGATTGGCAATTTCAAAGCACATTTACCACTTTGGTAGAGCAAGTGATAATTACTGTAACAGCCTGACACATTTTCCTTATAGTTTAGAGAGGCAGAAAAGAGCACATGTCCTAACAGCTACATGAGACCATGAGCATGTGGAACCTGGGTGAGTGATTAGCCTAGAGCAAAGGAAATGAGCCTTGGTGATGTTGAATGTGTTAGCGTTACACACTGCTATCTGAAATACCACACAGTGCTGAATAGTAAGCATGGGAATGCAGGAGAAGCAGATGCCTGTGTGCTAAGAGTGTGTTTCTGGAGAATGTGTATTGTCAGGTGCAAGAGAGATCTGCATGGACGCTTGCACAACTGCATGAAGACTGCAGAGACGTATGTAAGATCACCTGTGGTAAGGATTAATTGGAGTTTTGAACATGTAGGAACTACCTTACCCATTGCAGGAGTGGAAGGAAAATCTACCCTGCTGGTTTCAAATGTGTTACCATTTGCCTCTCATCTGTGAGATAGTGATTTGTGCTGAATGCTAACCATCACAGTTAAAAAAAAAAACAAGCTGCCCCTTGCCTACGAGTGCAAGTCTTACAGAACAAGAGCAACACGAATTAAATCTCTGACAACAATTCCTGTGTGCACACACACTCATGGTGTGATTCTAGGCAGAAAACGATATTTGATTGGCAATTTTAAATCACATTTACCACTGTGGTAGAGCAAGTGATAATTAGTGTAACAGCCTGACACATTTTCCTTATAGTTTAGAGAGGCAGAAAAGAGCACATGTCCTAACAGCTACTTGAGACCATGAGCATGTGGAACCTGGGTGAGTGATTAGACTAGAGCAAAGGAAATGAGCCTTGGTGATGTTGAATGTGTTAGCGTTACACACTGCTATCTGAAATACCACACAGTGCTGAATAGTAAGCATGGGAATGCAGGAGAAGCAGCTGCCTGTGTGCTAAGAGTGTGTTTCTGGAGACTGTGTATTGTCAGGTGCAAGAGAGATCTGCATGGACGCTTGCACAACTGCATGAAGACTGCAGAGATGTATGTAAGATCACCTGTGGTAAGGATTAATTGGAGTTTTGAACATGTAGGAACTACCTTACCCATTGCAGGAGTGGAAGGAAAATCTACACTGCTGTTTTCAAATGTGTTACCATTTGCCTCTCATCTGTGAGATAGTGATTTGTGCTGAATGCTAACCATCACAGTTCAAGAAAACAAGCTGCCCCTTGCCTACGAGTGCAAGTCTTACAGAACAAGAGCAACACGAATTAAATCTCTGACAACAATTCCTGTGTGCACACAGACTCATGGTGTGATTCTAGGCAGAAAACGATATTTGATTGGCAATTTTAAATCACATTTACCACTGTGGTAGAGCAAGTGATAATTAGTGTAACAGCCTGACACATTTTCCTTATAGTTTAGAGAGGCAGAAAAGAGCACATGTCCTAACAGCTACTTGAGACCATGAGCATGTGGAACCTGGGTGAGTGATTAGACTAGAGCAAAGGAAATGAGCCTTGGTGATGTTGAATGTGTTAGCGTTACACACTGCTATCTGAAATACCACACAGTGCTGAATAGTAAGCATGGGAATGCAGGAGAAGCAGCTGCCTGTGTGCTAAGAGTGTGTTTCTGGAGACTGTGTATTGTCAGGTGCAAGAGAGATCTGCATGGACGCTTACACAACTGCATGAAGACTGCAGAGATGTATGTAAGATCACCTGTGGTAAGGGTTAATTGGAGTTTTGAACATGTAGGAACTACCTCACCCATTGCAGGAGTGGAAGGAAAATCTACCCTGTTGTTTTCAAATGTGTTACCATTTGCCTCTCATCTGTGAGATAGTGATTTGTGCTGAATGCTAACCATCACAGTTCAAGAAAACAAGCTGCCCCTTTCCTACGAGTGCAAGTCTTACAGAACAAGAGCAACACAAATTAAATCTCTGACAACAATTCCTGTGTGCACACAGACTCATGGTGTGATTCTCGGCAGAAAACGATATTTGATTGGCAATTTCAAAGCACATTTACTACTGTGGTAGAGCAAGTGATAATTACTGTAACAGCCTGACACATTTTCCTTATAGTTTAGAGAGGCAGAAAAGAGCACATGTCCTAACAGCTACTTGAGACCATGAGCATGTGGAACCTGGGTGAGTGATTAGACTAGAGCAAAGGAAATGAGCCTTGGTGATGTTGAATGTGTTAGCGTTACACACTGCTGTCTGAAATACCACACAGTGCTGAATAGTAAGCATGGGAATGCAGGAGAAGCAGCTGCCTGTGTGCTAAGAGTGTGTTTCTGGAGACTGTGTATTGTCAGGTGCAAGAGAGATCTGCATGGACGCTTACACAACTGCATGAAGACTGCAGAGATGTATGTAAGATCACCTGTGGTAAGGGTTAATTGGAGTTTTGAACATGTAGGAACTACCTCACCCATTGCAGGAGTGGAAGGAAAATCTACCCTGTTGTTTTCAAATGTGTTACCATTTGCCTCTCATCTGTGAGATAGTGATTTGTGCTGAATGTTAACCATCACAGTTCAAGAAAACAAGCTGCCCCTTTCCTGCGAGTGCAAGTCTTACAGAACAAGAGCAACACAATTTAAATATCTGACAGCAATTCCTGTGTGCACACAGACTCATGGTGTGATTCTAGGCAGAAAACAATATTTGATTGGCAATTTCAAAGCACATTTACTACTGTGGTAGAGCAAGTTGTAATTACTGTAACAGCCTGACAAATTTTGCTTATAGTTTAGAGAGGCAGAAAAGAGCACATGTCCTAACAGCTACTTGAGACCATGAGCCTGTGGAACCTGGGTGAGTGATTAGACTAGAGCAAAGGAAATGAGCCTTAGTGATGTTGAATGTGCTAGCGTTACACACTGCTATCTGAAATACCACACAGTGCTGAATAGTAAGCATGGGAATGCAGGAGAAGCAGCTGCCTGTGTGCTAAGAGTGTGTTTCTGGAGACTGTGTAATGTCAGGTGCAAGAGAGATCTGCATGGACGCTTGCACAACTGCATGAAGACTGCAGAGATGTTTGTAAGATCACCTGTGGTAAGGGTTAATTGGAGTTTTGAACATGTAGGAACTACCTCACCCATTGCAGGAGTGGAAGGAAAATCTACCCTGTTGTTTTCAAATGTGTTACCATTTGCCTCTCATCTGTGAGATAGTGATTTGTGCTGAATGCTAACCATCACAGTTCAAGAAAACAACCTGCCCCTTTCCTACGAGTGCAAGTCTTACAGAACAAGAGCAACACAAATTAAATCTCTGACAACAATTCCTGTGTGCACACAGACTCATGGTGTGATTCTAGGCAGAAAACGATATTTGATTGGCAATTTCAAAGCACATTTACCACTTTGGTAGAGCAAGTGATAATTACTGTAACAGCCTGACACATTTTCCTTATAGTTTAGAGAGGCAGAAAAGAGCACATGTCCTAACAGCTACATGAGACCATGAGCATGTGGAACCTGGGTGAGTGATTAGCCTAGAGCAAAGGAAATGAGCCTTGGTGATGTTGAATGTGTTAGCGTTACACACTGCTATCTGAAATACCACACAGTGCTGAATAGTAAGCATGGGAATGCAGGAGAAGCAGATGCCTGTGTGCTAAGAGTGTGTTTCTGGAGAATGTGTATTGTCAGGTGCAAGAGAGATCTGCATGGACGCTTGCACAACTGCATGAAGACTGCAGAGACGTATGTAAGATCACCTGTGGTAAGGATTAATTGGAGTTTTGAACATGTAGGAACTACCTTACCCATTGCAGGAGTGGAAGGAAAATCTACCCTGCTGGTTTCAAATGTGTTACCATTTGCCTCTCATCTGTGAGATAGTGATTTGTGCTGAATGCTAACCATCACAGTTAAAAAAAAAAACAAGCTGCCCCTTGCCTACGAGTGCAAGTCTTACAGAACAAGAGCAACACGAATTAAATCTCTGACAACAATTCCTGTGTGCACACACACTCATGGTGTGATTCTAGGCAGAAAACGATATTTGATTGGCAATTTTAAATCACATTTACCACTGTGGTAGAGCAAGTGATAATTAGTGTAACAGCCTGACACATTTTCCTTATAGTTTAGAGAGGTAGAAAAGAGCACATGTCCTAACAGCTACTTGAGACCATGAGCATGTGGAACCTGGGTGAGTGATTAGACTAGAGCAAAGGAAATGAGCCTTGGTGATGTTGAATGTGTTAGCGTTACACACTGCTATCTGAAATACCACACAGTGCTGAATAGTAAGCATGGGAATGCAGGAGAAGCAGCTGCCTGTGTGCTAAGAGTGTGTTTCTGGAGACTGTGTATTGTCAGGTGCAAGAGAGATCTGCATGGACGCTTACACAACTGCATGAAGACTGCAGAGATGTATGTAAGATCACCTGTGGTAAGGGTTAATTGGAGTTTTGAACATGTAGGAACTACCTCACCCATTGCAGGAGTGGAAGGAAAATCTACCCTGTTGTTTTCAAATGTGTTACCATTTGCCTCTCATCTGTGAGATAGTGATTTGTGCTGAATGCTAACCATCACAGTTCAAGAAAACAAGCTGCCCCTTTCCTACGAGTGCAAGTCTTACAGAACAAGAGCAACACAAATTAAATCTCTGACAACAATTCCTGTGTGCACACAGACTCATGGTGTGATTCTCGGCAGAAAACGATATTTGATTGGCAATTTCAAAGCACATTTACTACTGTGGTAGAGCAAGTGATAATTACT
The DNA here is from genome assembly GCF_964204655.1 of Triturus cristatus. NCBI lineage: Eukaryota > Metazoa > Chordata > Amphibia > Caudata > Salamandridae > Triturus > Triturus cristatus. The sequence continues at coordinate 296,195,305 of NC_140579.1, forward strand.
GTAACAGCCTGACACATTTTCCTTATAGTTTAGAGAGGCAAAAAAGAGCACATGTCCTAACAGCTACTTGAGACCATGAGCATGTGGAACCTGGGTGAGTGATTAGACTAGAGCAAAGGAAATGAGCCTTGGTGATGTTGAACGTGTTAGCGTTACACACTGCTATCTGAAATACCACACAGTGCTGAATAGTAAGCATGGGAATGCAGGAGAAGCAGCTGCCTGTGTGCTAAGAGTGTGTTTCTGGAGACTGTGTATTGTCAGGTGCAAGAGAGATCTGCATGGACGCTTACACAACTGCATGAAGACTGCAGAGATGTATGTAAGATCACCTGTGGTAAGGGTTAATTGGAGTTTTGAACATGTAGGAACTACCTCACTCATTGCAGGAGTGGAAGGAAAATCTACCCTGTTGTTTTCAAATGTGTTACCATTTGCCTCTCATCTGTGAGATAGTGATTTGTGCTGAATGTTAACCATCACAGTTCAAGAAAACAAGCTGCCCCTTTCCTGCGAGTGCAAGTCTTACAGAACAAGAGCAACACAATTTAAATATCTGACAGCAATTCCTGTGTGCACACAGACTCATGGTGTGATTCTAGGCAGAAAACAATATTTGATTGGCAATTTCAAAGCACATTTACTACTGTGGTAGAGCAAGTTGTAATTACTGTAACAGCCTGACACATTTTGCTTATAGTTTAGAGAGGCAGAAAAGAGCACATGTCCTAACAGCTACTTGAGACCATGAGCATGTGGAACCTGGGTGAGTGATTAGACTAGAGCAAAGGAAATGAGCCTTAGTGATGTTGAATGTGCTAGCGTTACACACTGCTATCTGAAATACCACACAGTGCTGAATAGTAAGCATGGGAATGCAGGAGAAGCAGCTGCCTGTGTGCTAAGAGTGTGTTTCTGGAGACTGTGTAATGTCAGGTGCAAGAGAGATCTGCATGGACGCTTGCACAACTGCATGAAGACTGCAGAGATGTTTGTAAGATCACCTGTGGTAAGGGTTAATTAGAGTTTTGAACATGTAGGAACTACCTCACCCATTGCAGGAGTGGAAGGAAAATCTACCCTGTTGTTTTCAAATGTGTTACCATTTGCCTCTCATCTGTGAGATAGTGATTTGTGCTGAATGCTAACGATCACAGTTCAAGAAAACAAGCTGCCCCTTTCCTACGAGTGCAAGTCTTACAGAACAAGAGCAACACAAATTAAATCTCTGACAACAATTCCTGTGTGCACACAGACTCATGGTGTGATTCTAGGCAGAAAACGATATTTGATTGGCAATTTCAAAGCACATTTACCACTTTGGTAGAGCAAGTGATAATTACTGTAACAGCCTGACACATTTTCCTTATAGTTTAGAGAGGCAGAAAAGAGCACATGTCCTAAAAGCTACACGAGACCATGAGCATGTGGAACCTGGGTGAGTGATTAGACTAGAGCAAAGGAAATGAGCCTTGGTGATGTTGAATGTGTTAGCGTTACACACTGCTATCTGAAATACCACACAGTGCTGAATAGTAAGCATGGGAATGCAGGAGAAGCAGCTGCCTGTGTGCTAAGAGTGTGTTTCTGGAGACTGTGTATTGTCAGGTGCAAGAGAGATCTGCATGGACGCTTACACAACTGCATGAAGACTGCAGAGATGTATGTAAGATCACCAGTGGTAAGGGTTAATTGGAGTTTTGAACATGTAGGAACTACCTCACCCATTGCAGGAGTGGAAGGAAAATCTACACTGTTGTTTTCAAATGTGTTACCATTTGCCTCTCATCTGTGAGATAGTGATTTGTGCTGAATGCTAACCATCACAGTTCAAGAAAACAAGCTGCCCCTTTCCTACGAGTACAAGTCTTACAGAACAAGAGCAACACGAATTAAATCTCTGACAGCAATTCCTGTGTGCACACAGACTCATGGTGTGATTCTAGGCAGAAAACGATATTTGATTGGCAATTTCAAAGCACATTTACTACTGTGGTAGAGCAAGTGATAATTACTGTAACAGCCTGACACATTTTGCTTATAGTTTAGAGAGGCAGAAAAGAGCACATGTCCTAACAGCTACTTGAGACCATGAGCATGTGGAACCTGGGTGAGTGATTAGCCTAGAGCAAAGGAAATGAGCCTTGGTGATGTTGAATGTGTTAGCGTTACACACTGCTATCTGAAACACCACACAGTGCTGAATAGTAAGCATGGGAATGCAGGAGAAGCAGCTGCCTGTGTGCTAAGAGTGTGTTTCTGGAGACTGTGTATTGTCAGGTGCAAGAGAGATCTGCATGGACGCTTACACAACTGCATGAAGACTGCAGAGATGTATGTAAGATCACCTGTGGTAAGGGTTAATTGGAGTTTTGAACATGTAGGAACTACCTCACCCATTGCAGGAGTGGAAGGAAAATCTACCCTGTTGTTTTCAAATGTGTTACCATTTGCCTCTCATCTGTGAGATAGTGATTTGTGCTGAATGCTAACCATCACAGTTCAAGAAACCAAGCTGCCCCTTTCCTACGAGTGCAAGTCTTACAGAACAAGAGCAACACAAATTAAATCTCTGACAACAATTCCTGTGTGCACACAGACTCATGGTGTGATTCTCGGCAGAAAACGATATTTGATTGGCAATTTCAAAGCACATTTACTACTGTGGTAGAGCAAGTGATAATTACTGTAACAGCCTGACACATTTTCCTTATAGTTTAGAGAGGCAAAAAAGAGCACATGTCCTAACAGCTACTTGAGACCATGAGCATGTGGAACCTGGGTGAGTGATTAGACTAGAGCAAAGGAAATGAGCCTTGGTGATGTTGAATGTGTTAGCGTTACACACTGCTATCTGAAATACCACACAGTGCTGAATAGTAAGCATGGGAATGCAGGAGAAGCAGCTGCCTGTGTGCTAAGAGTGTGTTTCTGGAGACTGTGTATTGTCAGGTGCAAGAGAGATCTGCATGGACGCTTACACAACTGCATGAAGACTGCAGAGATGTATGTAAGATCACCTGTGGTAAGGGTTAATTGGAGTTTTGAACATGTAGGAACTACCTCACTCATTGCAGGAGTGGAAGGAAAATCTACCCTGTTGTTTTCAAATGTGTTACCATTTGCCTCTCATCTGTGAGATAGTGATTTGTGCTGAATGTTAACCATCACAGTTCAAGAAAACAAGCTGCCCCTTTCCTGCGAGTGCAAGTCTTACAGAACAAGAGCAACACAATTTAAATATCTGACAGCAATTCCTGTGTGCACACAGACTCATGGTGTGATTCTAGGCAGAAAACAATATTTGATTGGCAATTTCAAAGCACATTTACTACTGTGGTAGAGCAAGTTGTAATTACTGTAACAGCCTGACACATTTTGCTTATAGTTTAGAGAGGCAGAAAAGAGCACATGTCCTAACAGCTACTTGAGACCATGAGCATGTGGAACCTGGGTGAGTGATTAGACTAGAGCAAAGGAAATGAGCCTTAGTGATGTTGAATGTGCTAGCGTTACACACTGCTATCTGAAATACCACACAGTGCTGAATAGTAAGCATGGGAATGCAGGAGAAGCAGCTGCCTGTGTGCTAAGAGTGTGTTTCTGGAGACTGTGTAATGTCAGGTGCAAGAGAGATCTGCATGGACGCTTGCACAACTGCATGAAGACTGCAGAGATGTTTGTAAGATCACCTGTGGTAAGGGTTAATTAGAGTTTTGAACATGTAGGAACTACCTCACCCATTGCAGGAGTGGAAGGAAAATCTACCCTGTTGTTTTCAAATGTGTTACCATCTGCCTCTCATCTGTGAGATAGTGATTTGTGCTGAATGCTAACGATCACAGTTCAAGAAAACAAGCTGCCCCTTTCCTACGAGTGCAAGTCTTACAGAACAAGAGCAACACAAATTAAATCTCTGACAACAATTCCTGTGTGCACACAGACTCATGGTGTGATTCTAGGCAGAAAACGATATTTGATTGGCAATTTCAAAGCACATTTACCACTTTGGTAGAGCAAGTGATAATTACTGTAACAGCCTGACACATTTTCCTTATAGTTTAGAGAGGCAGAAAAGAGCACATGTCCTAAAAGCTACACGAGACCATGAGCATGTGGAACCTGGGTGAGTGATTAGACTAGAGCAAAGGAAATGAGCCTTGGTGATGTTGAATGTGTTAGCGTTACACACTGCTATCTGAAATACCACACAGTGCTGAATAGTAAGCATGGGAATGCAGGAGAAGCAGCTGCCTGTGTGCTAAGAGTGTGTTTCTGGAGACTGTGTATTGTCAGGTGCAAGAGAGATCTGCATGGACGCTTACACAACTGCATGAAGACTGCAGAGATGTATGTAAGATCACCAGTGGTAAGGGTTAATTGGAGTTTTGAACATGTAGGAACTACCTCACCCATTGCAGGAGTGGAAGGAAAATCTACACTGTTGTTTTCAAATGTGTTACCATTTGCCTCTCATCTGTGAGATAGTGATTTGTGCTGAATGCTAACCATCACAGTTCAAGAAAACAAGCTGCCCCTTTCCTACGAGTACAAGTCTTACAGAACAAGAGCAACACGAATTAAATCTCTGACAGCAACTCCTGTGTGCACACAGACTCATGGTGTGATTCTAGGCAGAAAACGATATTTGATTGGCAATTTCAAAGCACATTTACTACTGTGGTAGAGCAAGTGATAATTACTGTAACAGCCTGACACATTTTGCTTATAGTTTAGAGAGGCAGAAAAGAGCACATGTCCTAACAGCTACTTGAGACCATGAGCATGTGGAACCTGGGTGAGTGATTAGCCTAGAGCAAAGGAAATGAGCCTTGGTGATGTTGAATGTGTTAGCGTTACACACTGCTATCTGAAACACCACACAGTGCTGAATAGTAAGCATGGGAATGCAGGAGAAGCAGCTGCCTGTGTGCTAAGAGTGTGTTTCTGGAGACTGTGTATTGTCAGGTGCAAGAGAGATCTGCATGGACGCTTACACAACTGCATGAAGACTGCAGAGATGTATGTAAGATCACCTGTGGTAAGGGTTAATTGGAGTTTTGAACATGTAGGAACTACCTCACCCATTGCAGGAGTGGAAGGAAAATCTACCCTGTTGTTTTCAAATGTGTTACCATTTGCCTCTCATCTGTGAGATAGTGATTTGTGCTGAATGCTAACCATCACAGTTCAAGAAAACAAGCTGCCCCTTTCCTACGAGTGCAAGTCTTACAGAACAAGAGCAACACAAATTAAATCTCTGACAACAATTCCTGTGTGCACACAGACTCATGGTGTGATTCTAGGCAGAAAACGATATTTGATTGGCAATTTCAAAGCACATTTATTACTGTGGTAGAGCAAGTTGTAATTACTGTAACAGCCTGACACATTTTGCTTATAGTTTAGAGAGGCAGAAAAGAGCACATGTCCTAACAGCTACATGAGACCATGAGCATGTGGAACCTGGGTGAGTGATTAGACTAGAGCAAAGGAAATTAGCCTTGGTGATGTTGAATGTGTTAGCGTTACACACTGCTATCTGAAATACCACACAGTGTTGAATAGTAAGCATGGGAATGCAGGAGAAGCAGCTGCCTGTGTGCTAAGAGTGTGTTTCTGGAGACTGTGTATTGTCAGGTGCAAGAGAGATCTGCATGGACGCTTACACAACTGCATGAAGACTGCAGAGATGTATGTAAGATCACCAGTGGTAAGGGTTAATTGGAGTTTTGAACATGTAGGAACTACCTCACCCATTGCAGGAGTGGAAGGAAAATCTACACTGTTGTTTTCAAATGTGTTACCATTTGCCTCTCATCTGTGAGATAGTGATTTGTGCTGAATGCTAACCATCACAGTTCAAGAAAACAACCTGCCCCTTTCCTACGAGTTCAAGTCTTACAGAACAAGAGCAACACGAATTAAATCTCTGACAGCAATTCCTGTGTGCACACAGACTCATGGTGTGATTCTAGGCAGAAAACGATATTTGATTGGCAATTTCACAGCACATTTACTACTGTGGTAGAGCAAGTGATAATTACTGTAACAGCCTGACACATTTTGCTTATAGTTTAGAGAGGCAGAAAAGAGCACATGTCCTAACAGCTACTTGAGACCATGAGCATGTGGAACCTGGGTGAGTGATTAGACTAGAGCAAAGGAAATGAGCCTTGGGGATGTTGAATGTGCTAGCGTTACACACTGCTATCAGAAATACCACACAGTGCTGAATAGTAAGCATGGGAATGCAGGAGAAGCAGCTGCCTGTGTGCTAAGAGTGTGTTTCTGGAGACTGTGTATTGTCAGGTGCAAGAGAGATCTGCATGGACGCTTACACAACTGCATGAAGACTGCAGAGATGTATGTAAGATCACCTGTGGTAAGGGTTAATTGGAGTTTTGAACATGTAGGAACTACCTCACTCATTGCAGGAGTGGAAGGAAAATCTACCCTGTTGTTTTCAAATGTGTTACCATTTGCCTCTCATCTGTGAGATAGTGATTTGTGCTGAATGTTAACCATCACAGTTCAAGAAAACAAGCTGCCCCTTTCCTGCGAGTGCAAGTCTTACAGAACAAGAGCAACACAATTTAAATATCTGACAGCAATTCCTGTGTGCACACAGACTCATGGTGTGATTCTAGGCAGAAAACAATATTTGATTGGCAATTTCAAAGCACATTTACTACTGTGGTAGAGCAAGTTGTAATTACTGTAACAGCCTGACACATTTTGCTTATAGTTTAGAGAGGCAGAAAAGAGCACATGTCCTAACAGCTACTTGAGACCATGAGCATGTGGAACCTGGGTGAGTGATTAGACTAGAGCAAAGGAAATGAGCCTTAGTGATGTTGAATGTGCTAGCGTTACACACTGCTATCTGAAATACCACACAGTGCTGAATAGTAAGCATGGGAATGCAGGAGAAGCAGCTGCCTGTGTGCTAAGAGTGTGTTTCTGGAGACTGTGTAATGTCAGGTGCAAGAGAGATCTGCATGGACGCTTGCACAACTGCATGAAGACTGCAGAGATGTTTGTAAGATCACCTGTGGTAAGGGTTAATTAGAGTTTTGAACATGTAGGAACTACCTCACCCATTGCAGGAGTGGAAGGAAAATCTACCCTGTTGTTTTCAAATGTGTTACCATCTGCCTCTCATCTGTGAGATAGTGATTTGTGCTGAATGCTAACGATCACAGTTCAAGAAAACAAGCTGCCCCTTTCCTACGAGTGCAAGTCTTACAGAACAAGAGCAACACAAATTAAATCTCTGACAACAATTCCTGTGTGCACACAGACTCATGGTGTGATTCTAGGCAGAAAACGATATTTGATTGGCAATTTCAAAGCACATTTACCACTTTGGTAGAGCAAGTGATAATTACTGTAACAGCCTGACACATTTTCCTTATAGTTTAGAGAGGCAGAAAAGAGCACATGTCCTAAAAGCTACACGAGACCATGAGCATGTGGAACCTGGGTGAGTGATTAGACTAGAGCAAAGGAAATGAGCCTTGGTGATGTTGAATGTGTTAGCGTTACACACTGCTATCTGAAATACCACACAGTGCTGAATAGTAAGCATGGGAATGCAGGAGAAGCAGCTGCCTGTGTGCTAAGAGTGTGTTTCTGGAGACTGTGTATTGTCAGGTGCAAGAGAGATCTGCATGGACGCTTACACAACTGCATGAAGACTGCAGAGATGTATGTAAGATCACCAGTGGTAAGGGTTAATTGGAGTTTTGAACATGTAGGAACTACCTCACCCATTGCAGGAGTGGAAGGAAAATCTACACTGTTGTTTTCAAATGTGTTACCATTTGCCTCTCATCTGTGAGATAGTGATTTGTGCTGAATGCTAACCATCACAGTTCAAGAAAACAAGCTGCCCCTTTCCTACGAGTACAAGTCTTACAGAACAAGAGCAACACGAATTAAATCTCTGACAGCAACTCCTGTGTGCACACAGACTCATGGTGTGATTCTAGGCAGAAAACGATATTTGATTGGCAATTTCAAAGCACATTTACTACTGTGGTAGAGCAAGTGATAATTACTGTAACAGCCTGACACATTTTGCTTATAGTTTAGAGAGGCAGAAAAGAGCACATGTCCTAACAGCTACTTGAGACCATGAGCATGTGGAACCTGGGTGAGTGATTAGCCTAGAGCAAAGGAAATGAGCCTTGGTGATGTTGAATGTGTTAGCGTTACACACTGCTATCTGAAACACCACACAGTGCTGAATAGTAAGCATGGGAATGCAGGAGAAGCAGCTGCCTGTGTGCTAAGAGTGTGTTTCTGGAGACTGTGTATTGTCAGGTGCAAGAGAGATCTGCATGGACGCTTACACAACTGCATGAAGACTGCAGAGATGTATGTAAGATCACCTGTGGTAAGGGTTAATTGGAGTTTTGAACATGTAGGAACTACCTCACCCATTGCAGGAGTGGAAGGAAAATCTACCCTGTTGTTTTCAAATGTGTTACCATTTGCCTCTCATCTGTGAGATAGTGATTTGTGCTGAATGCTAACCATCACAGTTCAAGAAAACAAGCTGCCCCTTTCCTACGAGTGCAAGTCTTACAGAACAAGAGCAACACAAATTAAATCTCTGACAACAATTCCTGTGTGCACACAGACTCATGGTGTGATTCTAGGCAGAAAACGATATTTGATTGGCAATTTCAAAGCACATTTATTACTGTGGTAGAGCAAGTTGTAATTACTGTAACAGCCTGACACATTTTGCTTATAGTTTAGAGAGGCAGAAAAGAGCACATGTCCTAACAGCTACATGAGACCATGAGCATGTGGAACCTGGGTGAGTGATTAGACTAGAGCAAAGGAAATTAGCCTTGGTGATGTTGAATGTGTTAGCGTTACACACTGCTATCTGAAATACCACACAGTGTTGAATAGTAAGCATGGGAATGCAGGAGAAGCAGCTGCCTGTGTGCTAAGAGTGTGTTTCTGGAGACTGTGTATTGTCAGGTGCAAGAGAGATCTGCATGGACGCTTACACAACTGCATGAAGACTGCAGAGATGTATGTAAGATCACCAGTGGTAAGGGTTAATTGGAGTTTTGAACATGTAGGAACTACCTCACCCATTGCAGGAGTGGAAGGAAAATCTACACTGTTGTTTTCAAATGTGTTACCATTTGCCTCTCATCTGTGAGATAGTGATTTGTGCTGAATGCTAACCATCACAGTTCAAGAAAACAACCTGCCCCTTTCCTACGAGTTCAAGTCTTACAGAACAAGAGCAACACGAATTAAATCTCTGACAGCAATTCCTGTGTGCACACAGACTCATGGTGTGATTCTAGGCAGAAAACGATATTTGATTGGCAATTTCACAGCACATTTACTACTGTGGTAGAGCAAGTGATAATTACTGTAACAGCCTGACACATTTTGCTTATAGTTTAGAGAGGCAGAAAAGAGCACATGTCCTAACAGCTACTTGAGACCATGAGCATGTGGAACCTGGGTGAGTGATTAGACTAGAGCAAAGGAAATGAGCCTTGGGGATGTTGAATGTGCTAGTGTTACACACTGCTATCAGAAATACCACACAGTGCTGAATAGTAAGCATGGGAATGCAGGAGAAGCAGCTGCCTGTGTGCTAAGAGTGTGTTTCTGGAGACTGTGTATTGTCAGGTGCAAGAGAGATCTGCATGGACGCTTGCACAACTGCATGAAGACTGCAGAGATGTATGTAAGATCACCTGTGGTAAGGATTAATTGGAGTTTTGAACATGTAGGAACTACCTTACCCATTGCAGGAGTGGAAGGAAAATCTACACTGCTGTTTTCAAATGTGTTACCGTTTGCCTCTCATCTGTGAGATAGTGATTTGTGCTGAATGCTAACCATCACAGTTCAAGAAAACAAGCTGCCCCTTGCCTACGAGTGCAAGTCTTACAGAACAAGAGCAACACGAATTCAATCTCTGACAACAATTCCTGTGTGCACACAGACTCATGGTGTGATTCTAGGCAGAAAACGATATTTGATTGGCAATTTTAAATCACATTTACCACTGTGGTAGAGCAAGTGATAATTAGTGTAACAGCCTGACACATTTTCCTTATAGTTTAGAGAGGCAGAAAAGAGCACATGTCCTAACAGCTACTTGAGACCATGAGCATGTGGAACCTGGGTGAGTAATTAGACTAGAGCAAAGGAAATGAGCCTTGGTGATGTTGAATGTGTTAGCGTTACACACTGCTATCTGAAATACCACACAGTGCTGAATAGTAAGCATGGGAATGCAGGAGAAGCAGCTGCCTGTGTGCTAAGAGTGTGTTTCTGGAGACTGTGTATTGTCAGGTGCAAGAGAGATCTGCATGGACGCTTACACAACTGCATGAAGACTGCAGAGATGTATGTAAGATCACCTGTGGTAAGGGTTAATTGGAGTTTTGAACATGTAGGAACTACCTCACCCATTGCAGGAGTGGAAGGAAAATCTACCCTGTTGTTTTCAAATGTGTTACCATTTGCCTCTCATCTGTGAGATAGTGATTTGTGCTGAATGCTAACCATCACAGTTCAAGAAAACAAGCTGCCCCTTTCCTACGAGTGCAAGTCTTACAGAACAAGAGCAACACAAATTAAATCTCTGACAACAATTCCTGTGTGCACACAGACTCATGGTGTGATTCTAGGCAGAAAACGATATTTGATTGGCAATTTCAAAGCACATTTATTACTGTGGTAGAGCAAGTTGTAATTACTGTAACAGCCTGACACATTTTGCTTATAGTTTAGAGAGGCAGAAAAGAGCACATGTCCTAACAGCTACATGAGACCATGAGCATGTGGAACCTGGGTGAGTGATTAGACTAGAGCAAAGGAAATTAGCCTTGGTGATGTTGAATGTGTTAGCGTTACACACTGCTATCTGAAATACCACACAGTGTTGAATAGTAAGCATGGGAATGCAGGAGAAGCAGCTGCCTGTGTGCTAAGAGTGTGTTTCTGGAGACTGTGTATTGTCAGGTGCAAGAGAGATCTGCATGGACGCTTACACAACTGCATGAAGACTGCAGAGATGTATGTAAGATCACCAGTGGTAAGGGTTAATTGGAGTTTTGAACATGTAGGAACTACCTCACCCATTGCAGGAGTGGAAGGAAAATCTACACTGTTGTTTTCAAATGTGTTACCATTTGCCTCTCATCTGTGAGATAGTGATTTGTGCTGAATGCTAACCATCACAGTTCAAGAAAACAACCTGCCCCTTTCCTACGAGTTCAAGTCTTACAGAACAAGAGCAACACGAATTAAATCTCTGACAGCAATTCCTGTGTGCACACAGACTCATGGTGTGATTCTAGGCAGAAAACGATATTTGATTGGCAATTTCACAGCACATTTACTACTGTGGTAGAGCAAGTGATAATTACTGTAACAGCCTGACACATTTTGCTTATAGTTTAGAGAGGCAGAAAAGAGCACATGTCCTAACAGCTACTTGAGACCATGAGCATGTGGAACCTGGGTGAGTGATTAGACTAGAGCAAAGGAAATGAGCCTTGGGGATGTTGAATGTGCTAGCGTTACACACTGCTATCAGAAATACCACACAGTGCTGAATAGTAAGCATGGGAATGCAGGAGAAGCAGCTGCCTGTGTGCTAAGAGTGTGTTTCTGGAGACTGTGTATTGTCAGGTGCAAGAGAGATCTGCATGGACGCTTGCACAACTGCATGAAGACTGCAGAGATGTATGTAAGATCACCTGTGGTAAGGATTAATTGGAGTTTTGAACATGTAGGAACTACCTTACCCATTGCAGGAGTGGAAGGAAAATCTACACTGCTGTTTTCAAATGTGTTACCATTTGCCTCTCATCTGTGAGATAGTGATTTGTGCTGAATGCTAACCATCACAGTTCAAGAAAACAAGCTGCCCCTTGCCTACGAGTGCAAGTCTTACAGAACAAGAGCAACACGAATTCAATCTCTGACAACAATTCCTGTGTGCACACAGACTCATGGTGTGATTCTAGGCAGAAAACGATATTTGATTGGCAATTTTAAATCACATTTACCACTGTGGTAGAGCAAGTGATAATTAGTGTAACAGCCTGACACATTTTCCTTATAGTTTAGAGAGGCAGAAAAGAGCACATGTCCTAACAGCTACTTGAGACCATGAGCATGTGGAACCTGGGTGAGTAATTAGACTAGAGCAAAGGAAATGAGCCTTGGTGATGTTGAATGTGTTAGCGTTACACACTGCTATCTGAAATACCACACAGTGCTGAATAGTAAGCATGGGAATGCAGGAGAAGCAGCTGCCTGTGTGCTAAGAGTGTGTTTCTGGAGACTGTGTATTGTCAGGTGCAAGAGAGATCTGCATGGACGCTTACACAACTGCATGAAGACTGCAGAGATGTATGTAAGATCACCTGTGGTAAGGGTTAATTGGAGTTTTGAACATGTAGGAACTACCTCACCCATTGCAGGAGTGGAAGGAAAATCTACCCTGTTGTTTTCAAATGTGTTACCATTTGCCTCTCATCTGTGAGATAGTGATTTGTGCTGAATGTTAACCATCACAGTTCAAGAAAACAAGCTGCCCCTTTCCTATGAGTGCAAGTCTTACAGAACAAGAGCAACACAAATTAAATCTCTGACAACAATTCCTGTGTGCACACAGACTCATGGTGTGATTCTAGGCAGAAAACGATATTTGATTGGCAATTTCAAAGCGCATTTACCACTTTGGTAGAGCAAGTGATAATTACTGTAACAGCCTGACACATTTTCCTTATAGTTTAGAGAGGCAGAAAAGAGCACATGTCCTAACAGCTACATGAGACCATGAGCATGTGGAACCTGGGTGAGTGATTAGACTAGAGCAAAGGAAATGAGCCTTGGTGATGTTGAATGTGTTAGCGTTACACACTGCTATCTGAAATACCACACAGTGTTGAATAGTAAGCATGGGAATGCAGGAGAAGCAGCTGCCTGTGTGCTAAGAGTGTGTTTCTGGAGACTGTGTATTGTCAGGTGCAAGAGAGATCTGCATGGACGCTTACACAACTGCATGAAGACTGCAGAGATGTATGTAAGATCACCAGTGGTAAGGGTTAATTGGAGTTTTGAACATGTAGGAACTACCTCACCCATTGCAGGAGTGGAAGGAAAATCTACACTGTTGTTTTCAAATGTGTTACCATTTGCCTCTCATCTGTGAGATAGTGATTTGTGCTGAATGCTAACCATCACAGTTCAAGAAAACAAGCTGCCCCTTTCCTACGATTTCAAGTCTTACAGAACAAGAGCAACACGAATTAAATCTCTGACAGCAATTCCTGTGTGCACACAGACTCATGGTGTGATTCTAGGCAGAAAACGATATTTGATTGGCAATTTCAAAGCACGTTTACTACTGTGGTAGAGCAAGTGATAATTACTGTAACAGCCTGACACATTTTGCTTATAGTTTAGAGAGGCAGAAAAGAGCACATGTCCTAATAGCTACTTGAGACCATGAGCATGTGGAACCTGGGTGAGTGATTAGACTAGAGCAAAGGAAATGAGCCTTGGGGATGTTGAATGTGCTAGCGTTACACACTGCTATCAGAAATACCACACAGTGCTGAATAGTAAGCATGGGAATGCAGGAGAAGCAGCTGCCTGTGTGCTAAGAGTGTGTTTCTGGAGACTGTGTATTGTCAGGTGCAAGAGAGATCTGCATGGACGCTTGCACAACTGCATGAAGACTGCAGAGATGTATGTAAGATCACCTGTGGTAAGGATTAATTGGAGTTTTGAACATGTAGGAACTACCTTACCCATTGCAGGAGTGGAAGGAAAATCTACCCTGCTGTTTTCAAATGTGTTACCATTTGCCTCTCATCTGTGAGATAGTGATTTGTGCTGAATGCTAACCATCACAGTTCAAGAAAACAAGCTGCCCCTTGCCTACGAGTGCAAGTCTTACAGAACAAGAGCAACACGAATTAAATCTTCTGTGACAACAATTCCTGTGTGCACACAGACTCATGGTGTGATTCTAGGCAGAAAACGATATTTGATTGGCAATTTTAAATCACATTTACCACTGTGGTAGAGCAAGTGATAATTAGTGTAACAGCCTGACACATTTTCCTTATAGTTTAGAGAGGCAGAAAAGAGCACATGTCCTAACAGCTACTTGAGACCATGAGCATGTGGAACCTGGGTGAGTGATTAGACTAGAGCAAAGGAAATGAGCCTTGGTGATGTTGAATGAGTTAGTGTTACACACTGCTATCTGAAATACCACACAGTGCTGAATAGTAAGCATGGGAATGCAGGAGAAGCAGCTGCCTGTGTGCTAAGAGTGTGTTTCTGGAGACTGTGTATTGTCAGGTGCAAGAGAGATCTGCATGGACGCTTACACAACTGCATGAAGACTGCAGAGATGTATGTAAGATCACCTGTGGTAAGGGTTAATTGGAGTTTTGAACATGTAGGAACTACCTCACCCATTGCAGGAGTGGAAGGAAAATCTACCCTGTTGTTTTCAAATGTGTTACCATTTGCCTCTCATCTGTGAGATAGTGATTTGTGCTGAATGCTAACCATCACAGTTCAAGAAAACAAGCTGCCCCTTTCCTACGAGTGCAAGTCTTACAGAACAAGAGCAACACAAATTAAATCTCTGACAACAATTCCTGTGTGCACACAGACTCATGGTGTGATTCTCGGCAGAAAACGATATTTGATTGGCAATTTCAAAGCACATTTACTACTGTGGTAGAGCAAGTAATAATTACTGTAACAGCCTGACACATTTTCCTTATAGTTTAGAGAGGCAGAAAAGAGCACATGTCCTAACAGCTACTTGAGACCATGAGCATGTGGAAAATGGGTGAGTGATTAGACTAGAGCAAATGAAATGAGCCTTGGTGATGTTAAATGTGTTAGCGTTACACACTGCTATCTGAAATACCACACAGTGCTGAATAGTAAGCATGGGAATGCAGGAGAAGCAGCTGCCTGTGTGCTAAGAGTGTGTTTCTAGAGACTGTGTATTGTCAGGTGCAAGAGAGATCTGCATGGACGCTTACACAACTGCATGAAGACTGCAGAGATGTATGTAAGATCACCTGTGGTAAGGGTTAATTGGAGTTTTGAACATGTAGGAACTACCTCACCCATTGCAGGAGTGGAAGGAAAATCTACCCTGTTGTTTTCAAATGTGTTACCATTTGCCTCTCATCTGTGAGATAGTGATTTGTGCTGAATGTTAACCATCACAGTTCAAGAAAACAAGCTGCCCCTTTCCTGCGAGTGCAAGTCTTACAGAACAAGAGCAACACAATTTAAATATCTGACAGCAATTCCTGTGTGCACACAGACTCATGGTGTGATTCTAGGCAGAAAACAATATTTGATTGGCAATTTCAAAGCACATTTACTACTGTGGTAGAGCAAGTTGTAATTACTGTAACAGCCTGACAAATTTTGCTTATAGTTTAGAGAGGCAGAAAAGAGCACATGTCCTAACAGCTACTTGAGACCATGAGCCTGTGGAACCTGGGTGAGTGATTAGACTAGAGCAAAGGAAATGAGCCTTAGTGATGTTGAATGTGCTAGCGTTACACACTGCTATCTGAAATACCACACAGTGCTGAATAGTAAGCATGGGAATGCAGGAGAAGCAGCTGCCTGTGTGCTAAGAGTGTGTTTCTGGAGACTGTGTAATGTCAGGTGCAAGAGAGATCTGCATGGACGCTTGCACAACTGCATGAAGACTGCAGAGATGTTTGTAAGATCACCTGTGGTAAGGGTTAATTGGAGTTTTGAACATGTAGGAACTACCTCACCCATTGCAGGAGTGGAAGGAAAATCTACCCTGTTGTTTTCAAATGTGCTACCATTTGCCTCTCATCTGTGAGATAGTGATTTGTGCTGAATGCTAACCATCACAGTTCAAGAAAACAAGCTGCCCCTTTCCTACGAGTGCAAGTCTTACAGAACAAGAGCAACACAAATTAAATCTCTGACAACAATTCCTGTGTGCACACAGACTCATGGTGTGATTCTAGGCAGAAAACGATATTTGATTGGCAATTTTAAATCACATTTACCACTGTGGTAGAGCAAGTGATAATTAGTGTAACAGCCTGACACATTTCCCTTATAGTTTAGAGAGGCAGAAAAGAGCACATGTCCTAACAGCTACTTGAGACCATGAGCATGTGGAACCTGGGTGAGTGATTAGACTAGAGCAAAGGAAATGAGCCTTGGTGATGTTGAATGAGTTAGCGTTACACACTGCTATCTGAAATACCACACAGTGCTGAATAGTAAGCATGGGAATGCAGGAGAAGCAGCTGCCTGTGTGCTAAGAGTGTGTTTCTGGAGACTGTGTATTGTCAGGTGCAAGAGAGATCTGCATGGACGCTTACACAACTGCATGAAGACTGCAGAGATGTATGTAAGATCACCTGTGGTAAGGGTTAATTGGAGTTTTGAACATGTAGGAACTACCTCACCCATTGCAGGAGTGGAAGGAAAATCTACCCTGTTGTTTTCAAATGTGTTACCATTTGCCTCTCATCTGTGAGATAGTGATTTGTGCTGAATGTTAACCATCACAGTTCAAGAAAACAAGCTGCCCCTTTCCTGCGAGTGCAAGTCTTACAGAACAAGAGCAACACAATTTAAATATCTGACAGCAATTCCTGTGTGCACACAGACTCATGGTGTGATTCTAGGCAGAAAACAATATTTGATTGGCAATTTCAAAGCACATTTACTACTGTGGTAGAGCAAGTTGTAATTACTGTAACAGCCTGACAAATTTTGCTTATAGTTTAGAGAGGCAGAAAAGAGCACATGTCCTAACAGCTACTTGAGACCATGAGCCTGTGGAACCTGGGTGAGTGATTAGACTAGAGCAAAGGAAATGAGCCTTAGTGATGTTGAATGTGCTAGCGTTACACACTGCTATCTGAAATACCACACAGTGCTGAATAGTAAGCATGGGAATGCAGGAGAAGCAGCTGCCTGTGTGCTAAGAGTGTGTTTCTGGAGACTGTGTAATGTCAGGTGCAAGAGAGATCTGCATGGACGCTTGCACAACTGCATGAAGACTGCAGAGATGTTTGTAAGATCACCTGTGGTAAGGGTTAATTGGAGTTTTGAACATGTAGGAACTACCTCACCCATTGCAGGAGTGGAAGGAAAATCTACCCTGTTGTTTTCAAATGTGCTACCATTTGCCTCTCATCTGTGAGATAGTGATTTGTGCTGAATGCTAACCATCACAGTTCAAGAAAACAAGCTGCCCCTTTCCTACGAGTGCAAGTCTTACAGAACAAGAGCAACACAAATTAAATCTCTGACAACAATTCCTGTGTGCACACAGACTCATGGTGTGATTCTAGGCAGAAAACGATATTTGATTGGCAATTTTAAATCACATTTACCACTGTGGTAGAGCAAGTGATAATTAGTGTAACAGCCTGACACATTTCCCTTATAGTTTAGAGAGGCAGAAAAGAGCACATGTCCTAACAGCTACTTGAGACCATGAGCATGTGGAACCTGGGTGAGTGATTAGACTAGAGCAAAGGAAATGAGCCTTGGTGATGTTGAATGAGTTAGCGTTACACACTGCTATCTGAAATACCACACAGTGCTGAATAGTAAGCATGGGAATGCAGGAGAAGCAGCTGCCTGTGTGCTAAGAGTGTGTTTCTGGAGACTGTGTATTGTCAGGTGCAAGAGAGATCTGCATGGACGCTTACACAACTGCATGAAGACTGCAGAGATGTATGTAAGATCACCTGTGGTAAGGGTTAATTGGAGTTTTGAACATGTAGGAACTACCTCACCCATTGCAGGAGTGGAAGGAAAATCTACCCTGTTGTTTTCAAATGTGTTACCATTTGCCTCTCATCTGTGAGATAGTGATTTGTGCTGAATGCTAACCATCACAGTTCAAGAAAACAAGCTGCCCCTTTCCTACGAGTGCAAGTCTTACAGAACAAGAGCAACACAAATTAAATCTCTGACAACAATTCCTCTGTGCACACAGACTCATGGTGTGATTCTCGGCAGAAAACGATATTTGATTGGCAATTTCAAAGCACATTTACTACTGTGGTAGAGCAAGTGATAATTACTGTAACAGCCTGACACATTTTCCTTATAGTTTAGAGAGGCAGAAAAGAGCACATGTCCTAACAGCTACTTGAGACCATGAGCATGTGGAAAATGGGTGAGTGATTAGACTAGAGCAAATGAAATGAGCCTTGGTGATGTTGAATGTGTTAGCGTTACACACTGCTATCTGAAATACCACACAGTGCTGAATAGTAAGCATGGGAATGCAGGAGAAGCAGCTGCCTGTGTGCTAAGAGTGTGTTTCTGGAGACTGTGTATTGTCAGGTGCAAGAGAGATCTGCATGGACGCTTACACAACTGCATGAAGACTGCAGAGATGTATGTAAGATCACCTGTGGTAAGGGTTAATTGGAGTTTTGAACATGTAGGAACTACCTCACCCATTGCAGGAGTGGAAGGAAAATCTACCCTGTTGTTTTCAAATGTGTTACCATTTGCCTCTCATCTGTGAGATAGTGATTTGTGCTGAATGTTAACCATCACAGTTCAAGAAAACAAGCTGCCCCTTTCCTGCGAGTGCAAGTCTTACAGAACAAGAGCAACACAATTTAAATATCTGACAGCAATTCCTGTGTGCACACAGACTCATGGTGTGATTCTAGGCAGAAAACAATATTTGATTGGCAATTTCAAAGCACATTTACTACTGTGGTAGAGCAAGTTGTAATTACTGTAACAGCCTGACAAATTTTGCTTATAGTTTAGAGAGGCAGAAAAGAGCACATGTCCTAACAGCTACTTGAGACCATGAGCCTGTGGAACCTGGGTGAGTGATTAGACTAGAGCAAAGGAAATGAGCCTTAGTGATGTTGAATGTGCTAGCGTTACACACTGCTATCTGAAATACCACACAGTGCTGAATAGTAAGCATGGGAATGCAGGAGAAGCAGCTGCCTGTGTGCTAAGAGTGTGTTTCTGGAGACTGTGTAATGTCAGGTGCAAGAGAGATCTGCATGGACGCTTGCACAACTGCATGAAGACTGCAGAGATGTTTGTAAGATCACCTGTGGTAAGGGTTAATTAGAGTTTTGAACATGTAGGAACTACCTCACCCATTGCAGGAGTGGAAGGAAAATCTACCCTGTTGTTTTCAAATGTGTTACCATTTGCCTCTCATCTGTGAGATAGTGATTTGTGCTGAATGCTAACGATCACAGTTCAAGAAAACAAGCTGCCCCTTTCCTACGAGTGCAAGTCTTACAGAACAAGAGCAACACAAATTAAATCTCTGACAACAATTCCTGTGTGCACACAGACTCATGGTGTGATTCTAGGCAGAAAACGATATTTGATTGGCAATTTCAAAGCACATTTACCACTTTGGTAGAGCAAGTGATAATTACTGTAACAGCCTGACACATTTTCCTTATAGTTTAGAGAGGCAGAAAAGAGCACATGTCCTAAAAGCTACACGAGACCATGAGCATGTGGAACCTGGGTGAGTGATTAGACTAGAGCAAAGGAAATGAGCCTTGGTGATGTTGAATGTGTTAGCGTTACACACTGCTATCTGAAATACCACACAGTGCTGAATAGTAAGCATGGGAATGCAGGAGAAGCAGCTGCCTGTGTGCTAAGAGTGTGTTTCTGGAGACTGTGTATTGTCAGGTGCAAGAGAGATCTGCATGGACGCTTACACAACTGCATGAAGACTGCAGAGATGTATGTAAGATCACCAGTGGTAAGGGTTAATTGGAGTTTTGAACATGTAGGAACTACCTCACCCATTGCAGGAGTGGAAGGAAAATCTACACTGTTGTTTTCAAATGTGTTACCATTTGCCTCTCATCTGTGAGATAGTGATTTGTGCTGAATGCTAACCATCACAGTTCAAGAAAACAAGCTGCCCCTTTACTACGAGTACAAGTCTTACAGAACAAGAGCAACACGAATTAAATCTCTGACAGCAATTCCTGTGTGCACACAGACTCATGGTGTGATTCTAGGCAGAAAACGATATTTGATTGGCAATTTCAAAGCACATTTACTACTGTGGTAGAGCAAGTGATAATTACTGTAACAGCCTGACACATTTTGCTTATAGTTTAGAGAGGCAGAAAAGAGCACATGTCCTAACAGCTACTTGAGACCATGAGCATGTGGAACCTGGGTGAGTGATTAGCCTAATGCAAAGGAAATGAGCCTTGGTGATGTTGAATGTGTTAGCGTTACACACTGCTATCTGAAACACCACACAGTGCTGAATAGTAAGCATGGGAATGCAGGAGAAGCAGCTGCCTGTGTGCTAAGAGTGTGTTTCTGGAGACTGTGTATTGTCAGGTGCAAGAGAGATCTGCATGGACGCTTACACAACTGCATGAAGACTGCAGAGATGTATGTAAGATCACCTGTGGTAAGGGTTAATTGGAGTTTTGAACATGTAGGAACTACCTCACCCATTGCAGGAGTGGAAGGAAAATCTACCCTGTTGTTTTCAAATGTGTTACCATTTGCCTCTCATCTGTGAGATAGTGATTTGTGCTGAATGCTAACCATCACAGTTCAAGAAAACAAGCTGCCCCTTTCCTACGAGTGCAAGTCTTACAGAACAAGAGCAACACAAATTAAATCTCTGACAACAATTCCTGTGTGCACACGGACTCATGGTGTGATTCTAGGCAGAAAACGATATTTGATTGGCAATTTCAAAGCACATTTATTACTGTGGTAGAGCAAGTTGTAATTACTGTAACAGCCTGACACATTTTGCTTATAGTTTAGAGAGGCAGAAAAGAGCACATGTCCTAACAGCTACATGAGACCATGAGCATGTGGAACCTGGGTGAGTGATTAGACTAGAGCAAAGGAAATTAGCCTTGGTGATGTTGAATGTGTTAGCGTTACACACTGCTATCTGAAATACCACACAGTGTTGAATAGTAAGCATGGGAATGCAGGAGAAGCAGCTGCCTGTGTGCTAAGAGTGTGTTTCTGGAGACTGTGTATTGTCAGGTGCAAGAGACATCTGCATGGACGCTTACACAACTGCATGAAGACTGCAGAGATGTATGTAAGATCACCAGTGGTAAGGGTTAATTGGAGTTTTGAACATGTAGGAACTACCTCACCCATTGCAGGAGTGGAAGGAAAATCTACACTGTTGTTTTCAAATGTGTTACCATTTGCCTCTCATCTGTGAGATAGTGATTTGTGCTGAATGCTAACCATCACAGTTCAAGAAAACAACCTGCCCCTTTCCTACGAGTTCAAGTCTTACAGAACA
The DNA here is from genome assembly GCF_964204655.1 of Triturus cristatus. Classification (NCBI taxonomy): domain Eukaryota; kingdom Metazoa; phylum Chordata; class Amphibia; order Caudata; family Salamandridae; genus Triturus; species Triturus cristatus. The sequence goes on from NC_140579.1 coordinate 296,216,675, forward strand.
AGAGCAACACGAATTAAATCTCTGACAGCAATTCCTGTGTGCACACAGACTCATGGTGTGATTCTAGGCAGAAAACGATATTTGATTGGCAATTTCACAGCACATTTACTACTGTGGTAGAGCAAGTGATAATTACTGTAACAGCCTGACACATTTTGCTTATAGTTTAGAGAGGCAGAAAAGAGCACATGTCCTAACAGCTACTTGAGACCATGAGCATGTGGAACCTGGGTGAGTGATTAGACTAGAGCAAAGGAAATGAGCCTTGGGGATGTTGAATGTGCTAGCGTTACACACTGCTATCAGAAATACCACACAGTGCTGAATAGTAAGCATGGGAATGCAGGAGAAGCAGCTGCCTGTGTGCTAAGAGTGTGTTTCTGGAGACTGTGTATTGTCAGGTGCAAGAGAGATCTGCATGGACGCTTGCACAACTGCATGAAGACTGCAGAGATGTATGTAAGATCACCTGTGGTAAGGATTAATTGGAGTTTTGAACATGTAGGAACTACCTTACCCATTGCAGGAGTGGAAGGAAAATCTACACTGCTGTTTTCAAATGTGTTACCATTTGCCTCTCATCTGTGAGATAGTGATTTGTGCTGAATGCTAACCATCACAGTTCAAGAAAACAAGCTGCCCCTTGCCTACGAGTGCAAGTCTTACAGAACAAGAGCAACACGAATTAAATCTCTGACAACAATTCCTGTGTGCACACAGACTCATGGTGTGATTCTAGGCAGAAAACGATATTTGATTGGCAATTTTAAATCACATTTACCACTGTGGTAGAGCAAGTGATAATTAGTGTAACAGCCTGACACATTTTCCTTATAGTTTAGAGAGGCAGAAAAGAGCACATGTCCTAACAGCTACTTGAGACCATGAGCATGTGGAACCTGGGTGAGTAATTAGACTAGAGCAAAGGAAATGAGCCTTGGTGATGTTGAATGTGTTAGCGTTACACACTGCTATCTGAAATACCACACAGTGCTGAATAGTAAGCATGGGAATGCAGGAGAAGCAGCTGCCTGTGTGCTAAGAGTGTGTTTCTGGAGACTGTGTATTGTCAGGTGCAAGAGAGATCTGCATGGACGCTTACACAACTGCATGAAGACTGCAGAGATGTATGTAAGATCACCTGTGGTAAGGGTTAATTGGAGTTTTGAACATGTAGGAACTACCTCACCCATTGCAGGAGTGGAAGGAAAATCTACCCTGTTGTTTTCAAATGTGTTACCATTTGCCTCTCATCTGTGAGATAGTGATTTGTGCTGAATGCTAACCATCACAGTTCAAGAAAACAAGCTGCCCCTTTCCTACGAGTGCAAGTCTTACAGAACAAGAGCAACACAAATTAAATCTCTGACAACAATTCCTGTGTGCACACAGACTCATGGTGTGATTCTCGGCAGAAAACGATATTTGATTGGCAATTTCAAAGCACATTTACTACTGTGGTAGAGCAAGTGATAATTACTGTAACAGCCTGACACATTTTCCTTATATTTTAGAGTGGCAGAAAAGAGCACATGTCCTAACAGCTACTTGAGACCATGAGCATGTGGAACCTGGGTGAGTGATTAGACTAGAGCAAAGGAAATGAGCCTTGGTGATGTTGAATGTGTTAGCGTTACACACTGCTGTCTGAAATACCACACAGTGCTGAATAGTAAGCATGGGAATGCAGGAGAAGCAGCTGCCTGTGTGCTAAGAGTGTGTTTCTGGAGACTGTGTATTGTCAGGTGCAAGAGAGATCTGCATGGACGCTTACACAACTGCATGAAGACTGCAGAGATGTATGTAAGATCCCTTGTGGTAAGGGTTAATTGGAGTTTTGAACATGTAGGAACTACCTCACCCATTGCAGGAGTGGAAGGAAAATCTACCCTGTTGTTTTCAAATGTGTTACCATTTGCCTCTCATCTGTGAGATAGTGATTTGTGCTGAATGTTAACCATCACAGTTCAAGAAAACAAGCTGCCCCTTTCCTGCGAGTGCAAGTCTTACAGAACAAGAGCAACACAATTTAAATATCTGACAGCAATTCCTGTGTGCACACAGACTCATGGTGTGATTCTAGGCAGAAAACAATATTTGATTGGCAATTTCAAAGCACATTTACTACTGTGGTAGAGCAAGTTGTAATTACTGTAACAGCCTGACAAATTTTGCTTATAGTTTAGAGAGGCAGAAAAGAGCACATGTCCTAACAGCTACTTGAGACCATGAGCCTGTGGAACCTGGGTGAGTGATTAGACTAGAGCAAAGGAAATGAGCCTTAGTGATGTTGAATGTGCTAGCGTTACACACTGCTATCTGAAATACCACACAGTGCTGAATAGTAAGCATGGGAATGCAGGAGAAGCAGCTGCCTGTGTGCTAAGAGTGTGTTTCTGGAGACTGTGTAATGTCAGGTGCAAGAGAGATCTGCATGGACGCTTGCACAACTGCATGAAGACTGCAGAGATGTTTGTAAGATCACCTGTGGTAAGGGTTAATTGGAGTTTTGAACATGTAGGAACTACCTCACCCATAGCAGGAGTGGAAGGAAAATCTACCCTGTTGTTTTCAAATGTGCTACCATTTGCCTCTCATTGTGAGATAGTGATTTGTGCTGAATGCTAACCATCACAGTTCAAGATAACAAGCTGCCCCTTTCCTACGAGTGCAAGTCTTACAGAACAAGAGCAACACAAATTAAATCTCTGACAACAATTCCTGTGTGCACACAGACTCATGGTGTGATTCTAGGCAGAAAACGATATTTGATTGGCAATTTCAAAGCACGTTTACTACTGTGGTAGAGCAAGTGATAATTACTGTAACAGCCTGACACATTTTGCTTATAGTTTAGAGAGGCAGAAAAGAGCACATGTCCTAATAGCTACTTGAGACCATGAGCATGTGGAACCTGGGTGAGTGATTAGACTAGAGCAAAGGAAATGAGCCTTGGGGATGTTGAATGTGCTAGCGTTACACACTGCTATCAGAAATACCACACAGTGCTGAATAGTAAGCATGGGAATGCAGGAGAAGCAGCTGCCTGTGTGCTAAGAGTGTGTTTCTGGAGACTGTGTATTGTCAGGTGCAAGAGAGATCTGCATGGACGCTTGCACAACTGCATGAAGACTGCAGAGATGTATGTAAGATCACCTGTGGTAAGGATTAATTGGAGTTTTGAACATGTAGGAACTACCTTACCCATTGCAGGAGTGGAAGGAAAATCTACCCTGCTGTTTTCAAATGTGTTACCATTTGCCTCTCATCTGTGAGATAGTGATTTGTGCTGAATGCTAACCATCACAGTTCAAGAAAACAAGCTGCCCCTTGCCTACGAGTGCAAGTCTTACAGAACAAGAGCAACACGAATTAAATCTTCTGTGACAACAATTCCTGTGTGCACACAGACTCATGGTGTGATTCTAGGCAGAAAACGATATTTGATTGGCAATTTTAAATCACATTTACCACTGTGGTAGAGCAAGTGATAATTAGTGTAACAGCCTGACACATTTTCCTTATAGTTTAGAGAGGCAGAAAAGAGCACATGTCCTAACAGCTACTTGAGACCATGAGCATGTGGAACCTGGGTGAGTGATTAGACTAGAGCAAAGGAAATGAGCCTTGGTGATGTTGAATGAGTTAGTGTTACACACTGCTATCTGAAATACCACACAGTGCTGAATAGTAAGCATGGGAATGCAGGAGAAGCAGCTGCCTGTGTGCTAAGAGTGTGTTTCTGGAGACTGTGTATTGTCAGGTGCAAGAGAGATCTGCATGGACGCTTACACAACTGCATGAAGACTGCAGAGATGTATGTAAGATCACCTGTGGTAAGGGTTAATTGGAGTTTTGAACATGTAGGAACTACCTCACCCATTGCAGGAGTGGAAGGAAAATCTACCCTGTTGTTTTCAAATGTGTTACCATTTGCCTCTCATCTGTGAGATAGTGATTTGTGCTGAATGCTAACCATCACAGTTCAAGAAAACAAGCTGCCCCTTTCCTACGAGTGCAAGTCTTACAGAACAAGAGCAACACAAATTAAATCTCTGACAACAATTCCTGTGTGCACACAGACTCATGGTGTGATTCTCGGCAGAAAACGATATTTGATTGGCAATTTCAAAGCACATTTACTACTGTGGTAGAGCAAGTAATAATTACTGTAACAGCCTGACACATTTTCCTTATAGTTTAGAGAGGCAGAAAAGAGCACATGTCCTAACAGCTACTTGAGACCATGAGCATGTGGAAAATGGGTGAGTGATTAGACTAGAGCAAATGAAATGAGCCTTGGTGATGTTAAATGTGTTAGCGTTACACACTGCTATCTGAAATACCACACAGTGCTGAATAGTAAGCATGGGAATGCAGGAGAAGCAGCTGCCTGTGTGCTAAGAGTGTGTTTCTAGAGACTGTGTATTGTCAGGTGCAAGAGAGATCTGCATGGACGCTTACACAACTGCATGAAGACTGCAGAGATGTATGTAAGATCACCTGTGGTAAGGGTTAATTGGAGTTTTGAACATGTAGGAACTACCTCACCCATTGCAGGAGTGGAAGGAAAATCTACCCTGTTGTTTTCAAATGTGTTACCATTTGCCTCTCATCTGTGAGATAGTGATTTGTGCTGAATGTTAACCATCACAGTTCAAGAAAACAAGCTGCCCCTTTCCTGCGAGTGCAAGTCTTACAGAACAAGAGCAACACAATTTAAATATCTGACAGCAATTCCTGTGTGCACACAGACTCATGGTGTGATTCTAGGCAGAAAACAATATTTGATTGGCAATTTCAAAGCACATTTACTACTGTGGTAGAGCAAGTTGTAATTACTGTAACAGCCTGACAAATTTTGCTTATAGTTTAGAGAGGCAGAAAAGAGCACATGTCCTAACAGCTACTTGAGACCATGAGCCTGTGGAACCTGGGTGAGTGATTAGACTAGAGCAAAGGAAATGAGCCTTAGTGATGTTGAATGTGCTAGCGTTACACACTGCTATCTGAAATACCACACAGTGCTGAATAGTAAGCATGGGAATGCAGGAGAAGCAGCTGCCTGTGTGCTAAGAGTGTGTTTCTGGAGACTGTGTAATGTCAGGTGCAAGAGAGATCTGCATGGACGCTTGCACAACTGCATGAAGACTGCAGAGATGTTTGTAAGATCACCTGTGGTAAGGGTTAATTGGAGTTTTGAACATGTAGGAACTACCTCACCCATTGCAGGAGTGGAAGGAAAATCTACCCTGTTGTTTTCAAATGTGCTACCATTTGCCTCTCATCTGTGAGATAGTGATTTGTGCTGAATGCTAACCATCACAGTTCAAGAAAACAAGCTGCCCCTTTCCTACGAGTGCAAGTCTTACAGAACAAGAGCAACACAAATTAAATCTCTGACAACAATTCCTGTGTGCACACAGACTCATGGTGTGATTCTAGGCAGAAAACGATATTTGATTGGCAATTTTAAATCACATTTACCACTGTGGTAGAGCAAGTGATAATTAGTGTAACAGCCTGACACATTTCCCTTATAGTTTAGAGAGGCAGAAAAGAGCACATGTCCTAACAGCTACTTGAGACCATGAGCATGTGGAACCTGGGTGAGTGATTAGACTAGAGCAAAGGAAATGAGCCTTGGTGATGTTGAATGAGTTAGCGTTACACACTGCTATCTGAAATACCACACAGTGCTGAATAGTAAGCATGGGAATGCAGGAGAAGCAGCTGCCTGTGTGCTAAGAGTGTGTTTCTGGAGACTGTGTATTGTCAGGTGCAAGAGAGATCTGCATGGACGCTTACACAACTGCATGAAGACTGCAGAGATGTATGTAAGATCACCTGTGGTAAGGGTTAATTGGAGTTTTGAACATGTAGGAACTACCTCACCCATTGCAGGAGTGGAAGGAAAATCTACCCTGTTGTTTTCAAATGTGTTACCATTTGCCTCTCATCTGTGAGATAGTGATTTGTGCTGAATGCTAACCATCACAGTTCAAGAAAACAAGCTGCCCCTTTCCTACGAGTGCAAGTCTTACAGAACAAGAGCAACACAAATTAAATCTCTGACAACAATTCCTCTGTGCACACAGACTCATGGTGTGATTCTCGGCAGAAAACGATATTTGATTGGCAATTTCAAAGCACATTTACTACTGTGGTAGAGCAAGTGATAATTACTGTAACAGCCTGACACATTTTCCTTATAGTTTAGAGAGGCAGAAAAGAGCACATGTCCTAACAGCTACTTGAGACCATGAGCATGTGGAAAATGGGTGAGTGATTAGACTAGAGCAAATGAAATGAGCCTTGGTGATGTTGAATGTGTTAGCGTTACACACTGCTATCTGAAATACCACACAGTGCTGAATAGTAAGCATGGGAATGCAGGAGAAGCAGCTGCCTGTGTGCTAAGAGTGTGTTTCTGGAGACTGTGTATTGTCAGGTGCAAGAGAGATCTGCATGGACGCTTACACAACTGCATGAAGACTGCAGAGATGTATGTAAGATCACCTGTGGTAAGGGTTAATTGGAGTTTTGAACATGTAGGAACTACCTCACCCATTGCAGGAGTGGAAGGAAAATCTACCCTGTTGTTTTCAAATGTGTTACCATTTGCCTCTCATCTGTGAGATAGTGATTTGTGCTGAATGTTAACCATCACAGTTCAAGAAAACAAGCTGCCCCTTTCCTGCGAGTGCAAGTCTTACAGAACAAGAGCAACACAATTTAAATATCTGACAGCAATTCCTGTGTGCACACAGACTCATGGTGTGATTCTAGGCAGAAAACAATATTTGATTGGCAATTTCAAAGCACATTTACTACTGTGGTAGAGCAAGTTGTAATTACTGTAACAGCCTGACAAATTTTGCTTATAGTTTAGAGAGGCAGAAAAGAGCACATGTCCTAACAGCTACTTGAGACCATGAGCCTGTGGAACCTGGGTGAGTGATTAGACTAGAGCAAAGGAAATGAGCCTTAGTGATGTTGAATGTGCTAGCGTTACACACTGCTATCTGAAATACCACACAGTGCTGAATAGTAAGCATGGGAATGCAGGAGAAGCAGCTGCCTGTGTGCTAAGAGTGTGTTTCTGGAGACTGTGTAATGTCAGGTGCAAGAGAGATCTGCATGGACGCTTGCACAACTGCATGAAGACTGCAGAGATGTTTGTAAGATCACCTGTGGTAAGGGTTAATTAGAGTTTTGAACATGTAGGAACTACCTCACCCATTGCAGGAGTGGAAGGAAAATCTACCCTGTTGTTTTCAAATGTGTTACCATTTGCCTCTCATCTGTGAGATAGTGATTTGTGCTGAATGCTAACGATCACAGTTCAAGAAAACAAGCTGCCCCTTTCCTACGAGTGCAAGTCTTACAGAACAAGAGCAACACAAATTAAATCTCTGACAACAATTCCTGTGTGCACACAGACTCATGGTGTGATTCTAGGCAGAAAACGATATTTGATTGGCAATTTCAAAGCACATTTACCACTTTGGTAGAGCAAGTGATAATTACTGTAACAGCCTGACACATTTTCCTTATAGTTTAGAGAGGCAGAAAAGAGCACATGTCCTAAAAGCTACACGAGACCATGAGCATGTGGAACCTGGGTGAGTGATTAGACTAGAGCAAAGGAAATGAGCCTTGGTGATGTTGAATGTGTTAGCGTTACACACTGCTATCTGAAATACCACACAGTGCTGAATAGTAAGCATGGGAATGCAGGAGAAGCAGCTGCCTGTGTGCTAAGAGTGTGTTTCTGGAGACTGTGTATTGTCAGGTGCAAGAGAGATCTGCATGGACGCTTACACAACTGCATGAAGACTGCAGAGATGTATGTAAGATCACCAGTGGTAAGGGTTAATTGGAGTTTTGAACATGTAGGAACTACCTCACCCATTGCAGGAGTGGAAGGAAAATCTACACTGTTGTTTTCAAATGTGTTACCATTTGCCTCTCATCTGTGAGATAGTGATTTGTGCTGAATGCTAACCATCACAGTTCAAGAAAACAAGCTGCCCCTTTACTACGAGTACAAGTCTTACAGAACAAGAGCAACACGAATTAAATCTCTGACAGCAATTCCTGTGTGCACACAGACTCATGGTGTGATTCTAGGCAGAAAACGATATTTGATTGGCAATTTCAAAGCACATTTACTACTGTGGTAGAGCAAGTGATAATTACTGTAACAGCCTGACACATTTTGCTTATAGTTTAGAGAGGCAGAAAAGAGCACATGTCCTAACAGCTACTTGAGACCATGAGCATGTGGAACCTGGGTGAGTGATTAGCCTAGAGCAAAGGAAATGAGCCTTGGTGATGTTGAATGTGTTAGCGTTACACACTGCTATCTGAAACACCACACAGTGCTGAATAGTAAGCATGGGAATGCAGGAGAAGCAGCTGCCTGTGTGCTAAGAGTGTGTTTCTGGAGACTGTGTATTGTCAGGTGCAAGAGAGATCTGCATGGACGCTTACACAACTGCATGAAGACTGCAGAGATGTATGTAAGATCACCTGTGGTAAGGGTTAATTGGAGTTTTGAACATGTAGGAACTACCTCACCCATTGCAGGAGTGGAAGGAAAATCTACCCTGTTGTTTTCAAATGTGTTACCATTTGCCTCTCATCTGTGAGATAGTGATTTGTGCTGAATGCTAACCATCACAGTTCAAGAAAACAAGCTGCCCCTTTCCTACGAGTGCAAGTCTTACAGAACAAGAGCAACACAAATTAAATCTCTGACAACAATTCCTGTGTGCACACAGACTCATGGTGTGATTCTAGGCAGAAAACGATATTTGATTGGCAATTTCAAAGCACATTTATTACTGTGGTAGAGCAAGTTGTAATTACTGTAACAGCCTGACACATTTTGCTTATAGTTTAGAGAGGCAGAAAAGAGCACATGTCCTAACAGCTACATGAGACCATGAGCATGTGGAACCTGGGTGAGTGATTAGACTAGAGCAAAGGAAATTAGCCTTGGTGATGTTGAATGTGTTAGCGTTACACACTGCTATCTGAAATACCACACAGTGTTGAATAGTAAGCATGGGAATGCAGGAGAAGCAGCTGCCTGTGTGCTAAGAGTGTGTTTCTGGAGACTGTGTATTGTCAGGTGCAAGAGAGATCTGCATGGACGCTTACACAACTGCATGAAGACTGCAGAGATGTATGTAAGATCACCAGTGGTAAGGGTTAATTGGAGTTTTGAACATGTAGGAACTACCTCACCCATTGCAGGAGTGGAAGGAAAATCTACACTGTTGTTTTCAAATGTGTTACCATTTGCCTCTCATCTGTGAGATAGTGATTTGTGCTGAATGCTAACCATCACAGTTCAAGAAAACAACCTGCCCCTTTCCTACGAGTTCAAGTCTTACAGAACAAGAGCAACACGAATTAAATCTCTGACAGCAATTCCTGTGTGCACACAGACTCATGGTGTGATTCTAGGCAGAAAACGATATTTGATTGGCAATTTCACAGCACATTTACTACTGTGGTAGAGCAAGTGATAATTACTGTAACAGCCTGACACATTTTGCTTATAGTTTAGAGAGGCAGAAAAGAGCACATGTCCTAACAGCTACTTGAGACCATGAGCATGTGGAACCTGGGTGAGTGATTAGACTAGAGCAAAGGAAATGAGCCTTGGGGATGTTGAATGTGCTAGCGTTACACACTGCTATCAGAAATACCACACAGTGCTGAATAGTAAGCATGGGAATGCAGGAGAAGCAGCTGCCTGTGTGCTAAGAGTGTGTTTCTGGAGACTGTGTATTGTCAGGTGCAAGAGAGATCTGCATGGACGCTTGCACAACTGCATGAAGACTGCAGAGATGTATGTAAGATCACCTGTGGTAAGGATTAATTGGAGTTTTGAACATGTAGGAACTACCTTACCCATTGCAGGAGTGGAAGGAAAATCTACACTGCTGTTTTCAAATGTGTTACCATTTGCCTCTCATCTGTGAGATAGTGATTTGTACTGAATGCTAACCATCACAGTTCAAGAAAACAAGCTGCCCCTTGCCTACGAGTGCAAGTCTTACAGAACAAGAGCAACACGAATTAAATCTCTGACAACAATTCCTGTGTGCACACAGACTCATGGTGTGATTCTAGGCAGAAAACGATATTTGATTGGCAATTTTAAATCACATTTACCACTGTGGTAGAGCAAGTGATAATTAGTGTAACAGCCTGACACATTTTCCTTATAGTTTAGAGAGGCAGAAAAGAGCACATGTCCTAACAGCTACTTGAGACCATGAGCATGTGGAACCTGGGTGAGTAATTAGACTAGAGCAAAGGAAATGAGCCTTGGTGATGTTGAATGTGTTAGCGTTACACACTGCTATCTGAAATACCACACAGTGCTGAATAGTAAGCATGGGAATGCAGGAGAAGCAGCTGCCTGTGTGCTAAGAGTGTGTTTCTGGAGACTGTGTATTGTCAGGTGCAAGAGAGATCTGCATGGACGCTTACACAACTGCATGAAGACTGCAGAGATGTATGTAAGATCACCTGTGGTAAGGGTTAATTGGAGTTTTGAACATGTAGGAACTACCTCACCCATTGCAGGAGTGGAAGGAAAATCTACCCTGTTGTTTTCAAATGTGTTACCATTTGCCTCTCATCTGTGAGATAGTGATTTGTGCTGAATGTTAACCATCACAGTTCAAGAAAACAAGCTGCCCCTTTCCTGCGAGTGCAAGTCTTACAGAACAAGAGCAACACAATTTAAATATCTGACAGC